>NC_067426.1:5910000-6523333 GCF_009764475.1 Pristis pectinata
CACCAGAATCAGAATCAGAATCAGAATCAGGTTTATTATCACTGACTTGTATGTTGTGAAATTTGTTGTTCTGCGGCAGCAGGACAGTGCAAAGACATAAAAATTACTATAAATTACAAAATAAATAAATAGTGCAAAAAAGGAATAATGTTCATGGGTTCACAGGCCATTCAGATGTCTAATGGCGGAGGGGGAGAAGCTGTTTCTAAATTGCTGAATGTGGATCTTCAGGTTCCTGTACCTCCTCCCCGATGGCAGTAACGAGAAGAGGGCATGTCCCGGATGGTGAGGGTCCTTAGTGATGGATGCTGCTGGCTTGAGGCACTGCCTCATGAAGATGTCCTCGATGGTGGGGAGGGTTGTGCCCATGATGAAGCTGGCTGAGTCTAGAACCCTCTCCAGCCTCTTGAGATCCTGCGCATTGGAGCCTCCATACAAGGCTGTGAAGTAATCGGTCAGAATATTTTCCACCATACATCTATAGAAATTTGCAAGAGCCTTTGGTGACATACCAAGTCCTAACGAAGTGTGCCTTCTTCATGATTGCATCAATGTGCTGGGCCCAGGATAGATCTTCTGAGATGTTGACGCCCAGGAACTTGAAGCTGCTCACCCTTTCCACCGCTGACCCCTCAATGAGGACTGGTGTGTGTTCTCCTGAAGTCCACAATCAATTACTTGGTCTTGCTGATGTTGAGTGTGAGGTTGTTGGTGTGACACCACTCAACCAGCCAATCTATCTCACTCCTGTACGCTTCCTCATTGTCACCTGAGATTCTACCAATAACAGCGGTGTCATCGGCGAATTTATAGATGTTGTTTGAGCTGTGCTTGACCACAGAGTCATGAGTGTAGAGAGAGTAGAGCAGTGGGCTAAGCACGCATCCTTGAGGTGTGCCTGTGTTAATGCCAGCAAGGAGGAGATATTACTACCGATCCGCAGTGACTGTGGTCTCCCGATAAGGAAGTCGAGGATCCAGTTGCAGGGGGAGGTACAGAGGCCCAGGTTTTGAAGCTTGTTGATTAATACTGAGGGGATGATGGTGTTGAATGCTGAGCTGTAATCGATGAACACCAGTCACACCTTGACTGTTTAAGTACTCGTTTTAACCCTTGCCTTTGCTTCCTGTGGTTCAACTGATTACTCTCCAGTTCAATAACTTGCCTTCAATTCCATGACCTTCAACTCTAACTAACTTCCTTTTACAAGGGATTTTATAAAATGCATTCTGGATGCCATATAATAATATAATATTTCAAATTCATTGGTTCATGGTACATGGTAATGTAAAGGGCAGGCATGGTAGTGTAGCGGTTAGCGTAACGTTTTACAGTGCTAGAGACCCGGGTTCAATTCCGGCTGCTGTCTGTAAGGAGTTTGTATGTTCTCCCCGTGTCTGCATGAGTTTCCTCCCACATTCTGAAGACCTACAGGTTAGGAAGTTGTGGTCATGCTATGTTGGCACCGGAAGCGTGGCAACACTTGCTGGCTGCCCCCAGAACACTCTACGCAAAAGATGCATTTCACTATGTGTTTCAATACACATGTGACTAATAAAGATCTTATCATTCCAGCACTAGAATGTTAAACAGTAACTTCAAATATTCTGTTTCCAAAATATGCAGAATTAAGGAGGATACTGAGCTAATATAAGCAGCTATATAGTTAATGTAAAAATTGCAAAAGAGATGAATAAAATAAACCCTTTCTCAATAAAGTTCATAAAATGCAAACTTATGGAGAGCACAGGAATGCCCAGTATTTTGCAGTTTTTGCACATTTGCTTCATCAATGGTTAGGAGAGTGGTGCAACAGGTAGTGATGTCTTCTTACAGCTATAGGGACTCGGGTTCAATCCTAATCTCCTGTGCTGTCTGTGTGGAGTTTGCATGTTCTGCCTTGACAATGCCGGGTTTCCCCTGGGTTCTCCAATTTCTTCCCACATCACAAAGATGTGCTACCTGTTAGGTTAATAAGTCACTATAAATTACTTCTACAATAGTGAGGGGGTGTGATCATAGAGTCATAGAGCTATACAGCATGGAAACAGGCCCTTCGGCCCATCTCGTCCATGCTGACCGTTGCCTCACTGAGCTAGTCGCACTTGCCTGTATTTGGCCCATATCCCTCTAAAACTTTCCTATCCATGCACCTGTCCAAATGTACCATTTAAATGTCGTAATTATACCTGTCTCTACCACCTCCTTTGTCAACTCATTCCGCAGACCGACCACCCTGTATGTGAAAAAGTTGCCCCTCAGGTCCCTTTTGAATCTTTCCCCTCTCACCTTAAACCTGTGCCCTCTGGTTTTGGTCTTGCCTAATGGGGGGTGGTAGAAGTTGATGGGCATGTGAGAGAGAAAAGGTTGCATGGAAATAGGTTGAGAAATGGGACTGATGGAAATCTCTGCGAGCCAGCATAGGACTGATGAGCCAAATGGCTTCCTTCTATGCCATAAGATTATATGAGAATGTGAGATAGGTGGTCAATGAATTATTCCCACAATGTTGCATATTATTTGGATTTTAACTCTTCTTTAACTAATGTTTTGTTTTTCCTAGCTGGGGCACAGATTGGGGTAATAAAGGATACATCTACATGTCGAGGAACAAGGATAATCAATGTGGCATTGCATCAGCTGCCAGCTTTCCTACTGTGTATGTTGAAGTGTCTCTTCTTACTTGTCCAGTTTACTTTTGGGTGTATTTTGTGAAGAGGTTTATGCAGCAATGAAGTGAAATATAACAGCAACCGAAAAGCAAAAAATAAACTGCAGATGCCGGAAATTTGAAATAAAACAGAAATTGTTGGAAACACTCAGCAGGTCAGGCAGCAGCGGAGAGAGAAAGGCAAGAGTCAATGTTTCAGATCGATGACCTTTCATTAGAAATAAATCCATGTTTGGGTGGGTGAGGAAGGAGAGTGGAGTGGAAATTACTGACTGTGGTGCCTGTTCTTCAGGAATGAATGGGAGCATGGGTTCAGTCCCGACCTCCGGCACTGTCTGTGGGGAATTTGCATGTTCTCCGTGTGCCTGCGTGGGTTAGCAGATGGTGTGGAGGATGTGATGATTAGGAGCTTGCTTGGCCACTGAGAATTGCCCCTCGTGTGAA
Organism: Pristis pectinata; assembly: GCF_009764475.1. NCBI lineage: Eukaryota > Metazoa > Chordata > Chondrichthyes > Rhinopristiformes > Pristidae > Pristis > Pristis pectinata. Next base: position 5,913,116 of record NC_067426.1, read on the forward strand.
AGTGAGTGGTAGAATCTGGGGGGAGTTGATAGAAATGGGGGATAGAATAAAAGTCAAAGTCAGAGTCAAGTTTATTGTCATCTGCACAAGTACATGTATGCACAGGTGCAATGAAAAACTTACTTGCAGCAGCATCACAGGCACATAGCATCAGATAAGCAGCATTCACAAGAAAAACATAAATTATACACAATTTTTACAAGAAAGAACATAATTAGAACAAAAAACATGTCCATTTTAGTGCAAAGTGATCAAAAGTGGTCATAGCGTTGCTAAACTGTAGTGATTAGGGTTGTGCAGGTTGGTTCAAGAACCGAATGGTTGAAGGGAAGTAGCTGTTCCTGAACCCGGTGGTGTGGGACTTCAGGCTTCTGTACCTTCTGCCTGACAGTAGCTCTGAGAAGGTGGCGTGGCCCAGATGCTGGGGAATTTTGCTGATGGATGCTGCCTTCTTGAGGCAGTGTCTCCTGTAGATACTACCGATGGTGGGGAGGGATGTGCCCGTGATGTATTGGGCTGAGTCCACTACTCTCTGCAGTTTCTTATGTTCCTGCACATTCGAATTGCCGTCCCAGACCATGATGCAATCAATCAGGGTACCTTCAACAGGATTGTTGAGTAGGATTAAAATAGGATTGTTGTAGGGTTAGTGTAAATGGGTGTTTGATGGTTGGCATGGACTTGGAAGGATGAAGGGCCTGTTTCATACTGTATGGCTCTCTGACTCTCTGACAATGTGGTTCTGAAGGGAGTTCCAGGATTTGGATCCATCAATAATGAAGGACTAATGATATATGTCAGATTGCCATGCAACTTCGAGAGAAATTACAGATTGTTCCCTTAAAATCTTGAGTTAGCGTTAATGGATTGGGACGGGTCAGGTTAAGAGAGCAGGGAAGAGAGAAGGAGAGGGTGAGAGAGAGTCATAATAAATGCAACAACAGAATGTAAGAATGACCACACAATGATCTTTCCTATTCTGCCTGACATTTTGAACACACTAATTCCACCAACCTTAAAGTTCCTTGTTTTCTTTCTCAGATTTTGAAACTCTCAGCAAACTGAAGCAATTGTCCTGTGATCTGTTGAAGATACGTCAGATATCTTTGAAGCACTTTTAAAATTTTTATAATAAAGCATTATGATATATAGCTAATTTGTGGATAGATTTTGCTAGTTTAAATTTTCACACACTTTTAAGCTGGATTGTGATATGTGTAGTGATCCTCATCAATGGAAATTCGGAAATATAGTTTTGAATATACACACAAAAAGTGCTGGAGGAACTCAACAGGTCAGGCAGCATCTATGGAGAGAAATAAACAGTCGATGTTTCGGGTCGAGACCCTTCATCAGGACTGGAGAGGAAGCAGGCAGAAGCTCTGATGAAGGGTCTCGACCCGAAACATCGACTGTTTATTTCTCTCCATAGATGCTGCCTGACCTGCTGAGTTCCTCCAGCATTTTATGTGTGTTGCTCCAGATTCCAGCATCTGCAGAACCTCTTGTGTCTTAGTTTTGAATATATTTGTGTGTTGTCAATGATTGCTTTCTTTGTTATGCTTAGGATACACCTCACAGTCTGACATCTTCTGCACAGACATTTGGAATTTGCTTGTCCAGATATTGTTTACAACGCTAAAAATCTCTCACTTTTGCTTAGAACATTGAACGGTACAGCACAGGGACAGGCCCTCCAGCCATGGTGTTGTGCTGAACTAATTAAACTAGTAATTAAACACCTAACTAAACCCTTCTGTCTACACAAGGTACATATCCCTCCATTCCCTGCACATTCATGTGCCTAAGAGCACCTTAAGTGCCTCTATCATAGTAGCCTCCACCACCACCTCTGGCAGCGCATTCCAGGCAACCGCCACTCTCTGTGTAAAAAAAATTTGCCCCGTATATCTCCTTTGAATTTACCTCCTCTCACCTTAAATGCATGCCCTCTAAGCATTAGACATTGCGACCTTGGGAAAAAGATACCGGGGCTTCTCATAATCTTGTAATCTTCTAAACTTTACCTTAACAAATGTGGCAACTCATCATTAATGAACCATTTATTTGCAAATGAAGATGACATCACAGCAGCCATCCTTTAAGGTTGTCGGTTAATGTGGTTTCAATCACTGATCACACTACTCTTGCCTGAGTTGGAAATTTGTGGCCTGAAGTTGCACTCAACAGAGTTGAGCACAAAGTTGTGGATGTTGTTAAATTCTGCACGGCCAGGGTCTTGGATGAGGTGATAAACCAAACCTCTGTTGGCCTGATCATGTGGTTATAAATAATTGCAGGAGAATTATCATTGGTTACTTGCTCAACATCTAACCTTCAACCATGAAACTACCTAATCATTATCATGTTGCTGTTTGAGAGATCTTGCTGATGATTCATTTCCTATATGATATCAAGGCACTACATTTCAAAAGAGCTCCATTGGCTGTGGGATGTCCTGAAGAAGTCATATACAGGCAAATATTCATAAACAGGGAACCAGGAAACTTTTTAATCTTCATTGTAACCCTTTGTGAAAATTCTGATTAGTAATGCAACTTACTGTGGAAGGAAGTTTGAGATTACTGACTTGTCTTTCCTGAATCATTTTAGGGATTGAGGGAAGGCAATTGGATTATATTAAGGTTTAGCTTGTTGATGCTCATTTAACTATTGAGAGAGGAAGTAAAATTTCCAAAGCTTGTCCAAGAAGTGTCTGGCCTCTTGTTATTTTGTAATGACATCACACCCTAGAAACTGGATTTCATTCTTTCTTGATGTGCTAAACATCTTCAGTGTATCGTGCTCACATCCTGTGGTGTCCCCACTACAGCATACTAACACAGGAGACACAAGAGACAGCAAATGCTGGGGTCTGGAGCAAAAAACAAGCTGCTGGAGGAACCCAGCAGGTCAGGCAGCATCTGTGGAAGGAAATGGAGAGCTGGCATTTGTCAAGAACCTTCATCTGTACTTGATGAAGGTCTCAACCTGATACGTCAACTGTCCATTTCCCTCCACAGATGCTGCCTGACCCACCGAGTTCCTCCAGTAGCTTGTTTTTCCCTCCATACTAACATACGAATTAGGCCGCTCTAGCCTGCTCTGCCATTACATAGAACATAGAATATTACAGCACAGTACAGGCGCTTCAGCCCACAATGTTGTGCCAACATTTTATCCTGCTCTAAGATCTATCTAACCCTTCCTTCGCACATAGCCTTCCATTTCTCTATCATTCATGTGTCTATCATAGAGTCTCTTAAATGTCCCTAACGTATCTGCCCCCACAACCTCTGCCGGCAGTGCGTTCCACACACCCACCATTCTCTGTGTAAAAAACTTACCTCTGACATCCCCCTTATACCTTCCTCCAATCACCTTAAAATTATGCTCCCTCATGTTAGTCATTTTCATCCTGGGAAAAAGTCTCTGACTGTCCACTCAATCTATGCCTCTTATCATCTTGTGCACCTCTATCAAGTCACCTCTCATCCTCCTTCTCTCCAAAGAGAAAAGTCCGAGCTCACTCAACCTATCCTCATAAGACATGCTCTCCAATCCAGGCAGCAACCTGGTAAATCTCCTCTGCACCCTCTCTAAGGCTTCCACATCCTTCCTATAATGAGGTGACCAGAATTGAACACAACACTCCAAGTGTGGTCTAACCAGAGTTTTATAGAGATGCAACATTACCTTGTGGCTCTTGAACTCAATACCCCGACTAATGAAGGCCAACACACCATACGCCTTCTTAACAACCCTATCGACCTGCATGGCAGGCACGGTAGTGTAGCAGTTAGTGTAACGCTTTACAGCGCCAGAGACCCGGGTTCCTATTCCCGCCGCTGTCTGTAAGGAGTTTTTACGTTCTCCCCGTGTCTGCTTGGGTTTCCTCCGCGTGCTCCGGTTTCCTCCCACATTCCAAAGACGTGCGGGTTAGGAAGTTGGCGCCGGAAGCGCGGCGACACTTGCGGGTGCCCCAGAACACTACGCAAAAGATGCACTTCACTGTGTGTTTGGATGTACATGTGACTAATAAAGATACCTTATCTTATCTTAACCCTACGCTTAGAGCAAGGCATTGATGTCAGAGTGAAGACTCTTTAATTGGCACTTCACGGGGATTTTGGCATGAGCTGCTCCTGGTTCACCAAAGGTCAACGGTAACATTCAAATGCTCCTGATGGCCTCAACATCGATTTCTCTAACTTTGGGTAACCCCTTCCCTCTTCTCCCACTCCCTCCCCCCCTCGTCTTCCTTAATTCCCGTGGCCTCCTCACCACTTCTCTTCCATCACTCCCTTTCATCCCCCTTCCCCCACCCACCTACCTTCCCCCCTCACCTGCCAGCCTGTGCTCCTCCCCCTCCCCTGACCTTCCTATTCTGGCTTCTGCCCTCTTCCTCTCCAGTCCTGACGAAGGGTCTCGACCTGAAAAGTCGACTGTTCATTTCCCTCCATAGATGCTGCCTGACCTGCTGAGTTCCTCCAGCGTTTTGTGTCCAATTTACACCAGCTATTTAGAAAACACAGAGTAGGTGACTGTGATGTCATTAGGTGGGTGACTCTTAACAAGAAAACATCTGCTGAACTGCAGTGAATTTTGCAAGAAGCATCCAGGTCAGTCTCCTGATGGGTGTGATTTCACCCAGAAATGATCAACAGCTTAATCTTCCCAGGAATAAATCGTTTTTATGCACAACTCGCACATAAAATGTAGCTGGTAATGGATCCAATTTCTAGGCTCGTGACTTAACTGACGGGGTTGATATTTGCAGTGCAAAGGCAATTCCTGAGCATTACAATTTAAAGTGTCAGCTGGCCTCTTTATTACATTGCAGTCCATGTCCAAGATTGACAATAAAGTCAGCAAGATAGTTTAAGACTCTGTGTATCGCTGACAAGTTAACAGCTTTGAATAATGAGTCTATTGGGTATATTGAGAGTCTAATTCATTCCGTTTGTGCTGGCAACCTTGCAGTATAATAAAAATTTCAGGCCTTTTGTGACCTTGTCCTTCTGAGCCAGATTGGCAGAGTTGGCTTCTTTGCCTCCTTTATGAATGCATGGGCTGCCTTCACTTGATAAATCTTAGCCTAGTTAGACTCTCTTCTGCCATCTGCTGCTGGTTTTCTTTGCAACCAAACCCTGTTTTGTCATCAAAAACATAAGCTTCAATATCTACCGCAAGAGTAAGAAAGAGTGAAAGACCTTTTCTCCCTGTGACTGCATGAGTTTCCTCTGCTTGCTCCGGATTCCTCCCACATCCCCCCAAAAAATATGTGGGCTCATCCCAAGAAAACCAACCAACAGGAGACACAAGAGACAGCAGATTCTTCAGATTGGGAGCAACACACAAAAAGCTGGTGGGACTCAGGGGGTCGGGCAGCATCTATGGAGGGAAATGGACTGTCGACGTTTTGGGTCGAGATCCTTCATCAGGTCTGTCTATCTCCCTCCACAGATGCTGCCTGACCCGCTAAAATGTGTGGGCTGGTAGGTTAATTGACCACTGTATCTTGCCTGTAAAATGTTAATGTGTCAGTAGTAGAATCTTACAGTGGGATGGGTGGGTGAGGGGGAGGTGATGGTAGGACTGAGGGGGGGCTCTGATGGGAATGTGGGGAGAATAAAATGGGTTAGGGTACGATTAGTGTAAACAAGTGGTCAATGGATAGCCCAGAGTCAGTGGGGTGAAGGGCCTGTTTCTGTGCTGTATGACTCTTTATCAACGATAGTTATCAGCACATGCTCCACCAAACCCACATGCACTCCAGTTATCTGCCGATCAGCGCTTCTGTCTGCATCTTATGTGGTGTATCTCGGTTGTGAAATAAGAGCTGCTTTTGTCTCAGTTTCACCTCCATTATCTGCATCTTCTGAACAAATAACTTAAAAATAGGTTGCAGGAAATCTGAAAAGAAATGTCAAAATTTGGAAACACTCAGAAAGTCAGGCAGGTTTTTGAGTTTGGAGGACAAAGTTAACGTTTTCAGCCGATTGAATGTTCATCAGAACATAATTTTAGCTCTCCCTGATTAAGTTTAATCATGAAAGTCTGACTGTTGCTTTGACTTTGCAAGAATAGCACATTTTCCTGAAAACCAGCAATGTTACCCATGAGGTTAAACAGTGTATTTTTTTTAAACTAATCAAATGTTCTGTTTAAACAAATGGTCCCACTGATGGTAATGTGCCATTAACTTTTTTGTGGTTGAATCACAGAAAAGGTTTGCTTTTGATAATTACTAAAGCAAATATTACAAAGTTACTTTTGAACTAAAAACACAATAAAATACTGCTAACTTTGGTATTGGGAAATGCAGTCAGGTTCAAGGATGACTTTCCATGTATTAAAACTTCAGTCATTACTGCTCTAATCAACAAAAACTGCACTCATAATAAAATCAATTTTTCATTTTTCCTCAAGAAGGATTTATACAACCAAGATAAACAACCTAGCAAAAAGCAAGTCCCAACTGAAGCACTCAGAGTAGCTAGTTCTCAACTAATTCACATGAATATTGCATGTTCATTTATATTATTTAGATGTTGCAAAAATACATTTTAAAATGAACCTCATCTCACTTCAGTTTGCGAAAGTTTGGCCGTGCTGACGTCAGCTAATGGAGAGCATAAGAGTACTATAATGCGGTGAAACAAATTGACCGTGGCTGGCAGATCCAACAGAAACTATTCACTTTCAGGCATTCTCAAATGTGCTCCTGTGATTCTGGAATGAGCTGGGTGAGAGATGATGGAACATCTCTCCCTCTCTTCATCCATGACTTCACTTCACTAGTCTTAGAATCGTCATTCATTTCAACTTGGATCCCAACTTGGAAATTAGAAAGGAAAAGGTAGAACATAGAACAGTATTGGTATTGGTTTATTATTGTCACTTGTACCGAAGTACGGTGAAAAACTTGTCTTGCATACTGATCGTACAGGTCAATTCATTACACAGTGCAGTTACATTGAGTTAGTACAGATTGCATTGATGTAGTACAGGTAAAAACAATAACAGTACAGAGTAAAGGGTCACAGCTACAGAGAAAGTGCAGTGCAATAAGGTGCAAGGTCACAACAAGGTAGATCATGAGGTCAGAGTCCATCTCATCGTATAAAGGAAATGTTCAATAGTCTTATCACAGTGGGATAGAAACTGTCCTTAAGCCTGGTGGTACGTGCCCTTAGGCTCCTGTATCTTCTACCTGATGGAAGAAGAGAGAAGAGAGAATGACCCGGGTGGGTGGGGTCTTTGATTATGCCGGCTGCTTCACCAAGGCAGTGAGAGGTGAAGACAGAGTCCAAGGAAGGGAGGCTGGTTTCCGTGACACGCTGGGCTGTGTCCACAATTCTCTGCAGTGTCTTGCGGTCCTGGGCAGTGCAGTTGCCGTACCAAGCCGTGATCTTTGGCCCACAATGTCTGTGCCAAACACGATACCAAATTAAACTAAAGCTCTTTTGCCTGTACATGATTCCTATCCCTTCATTCCCTGCATATTCACGTGTCTATCCAACAGCCTCTTAAACACCACTATCTTATCTGTTTCTACCGCTGCACTTGGCAGCCCGTTCCAGGCGCTAACTATTTTTAGGGCAGGCATAGTAGTGTAGCGGTTAGCATAACGTTTTACAGTGCCGGTGACCCAGCTTCAATTCCGGCCGCTGTCTGTAAGGAGTTTGTACGTTCTCCCCGTGTCTGCTTGGGTTTCCTCCGGGTGCTCCGGTTTTCTCCCACATTCCAAAGACGTACAGGTTAGGAAGTTGTGGGCATGCTATGTTGGCGCCGGAAGCGTGGAGACACTTGCAGGCTGCCCCCAGAACACTCTACACAAGAGATGTATTTCACTGTGTGTTTCGATGTACATGTGATAAATAAAGATATCTTGTCTTACCTTATCTTTGTGTAAAAAATTTGTCCCGCACATCTTCTTTAAATTTTCCCCCCTTACCTTCAATGCATTTCCTCTCGTGTTTGATATTTTCTTCACTATTTTTAATTTTAATTTTTTATTATTTGTTAATGTTCTAATGTATTTATTCTTTTAAAAATATTATGTTTTAACAATTTAAGGCAGTTTTGCTTTCACCTCCACCCCTGGCAGCACATTCCAGGCATCCACCACTCTGTGTAAAAAAACTTACGCTGTACATCTCCTTTAAACTTTCCCCCTCTCACCTTAATGCTATGCCCTCTAGTATTAGACATTTCTACATTGGAAAAAAGACTCAGACTATCTATACCTCTCATAATTTGCCCATGACACTACTCAGATGCAAAATCTCAGATGGTGATGAGGAGGTGTACAGGAGTGAGGTAGATCGGCTGGTTGAGTGGTGTTGCGACAACAACCTCGCACTCAACGTCAGCAAGACCAAGGAATTGATTGTACACTTCAGGAAGGGGAGGTTGGGAAAACGCACACCAGTCCTCATTGAGGGGTCAGCGGTGGAAAGGGTGAGCAGCTTCAAGTTTCTGGGCGTCAACATCTCAGAGGATCTATCCTGGGCCCAACACATTGATGCAATCATGAAAAAGGCATGCCAGCGGCTCTACTTCATTAGGAGTTTGAGGAGATTTGGTCTGTCACCAAAGACTCTTGCAAATTTCTACAGATGTACAGTGGAGAACATTCTGACTGGTTGCATCACCGCCTGGTGTGGAGGCTCCAATGTGCAGGATCGAAAGAGGCTGCAGAGGGTTGTAGACTCAGCCAGCTCCATCACGGGCACAACCCTCCCTGCCATCGAGGACATCTTCAAGAGGCGGTGCCTCAAGAAGGTGGCATGCATCATTAAGGACCCTCACCACCTGGGACATGCCCTCTTCTTGTTACCATCATCAGGGAGGAGGTACAGGAGCCTGAAGGCCCACAATCAACAGCCTCTTCCCCTCCACCATCAAATTTCTGAAAGGTCCATGAACCCATGAGCATTACCTCATAATTCCTCTTTTGCACTATTTATTTATTTCTGTAACTTATAGTAATTTTTATGTCTTGCACTGGACTGCTGCTGCAAAACAACAAAATTCACAATATGTCAGTGATAATAAACCTGATTCTGATGATTTTATAAACTTCTATCTGGTCTCCCCTCAGCCCCTGGTGAAGAAATTTCTTCTTGCTAGCACCTTATTTTGTGACCGTGTCCTGGCTCTAACTTTCCCAACCAGGGAAAAATTTAACTCTGCATCTATCCTGTCAAGCCCCTTAAGAACCCTGTACATCTCAATTAGATCACCTTTAAATTTTCCAAATTCACAGAAATACAGTCCTAGTTTGCTTAATCTCCGCACATCCAACAAACCTGTTGTAAAGAGCCTGTTATATCATTGTTGTCAATGCAGAACAAATGACTCTCTCCACACTTCAATCCTTAAGATCCACATAGTTCACCGATAAGCAGCCACTAGAGCCCAGATGACACGTAATAATCCTTCACATCCTCTTCTGCAGGACCACCAACATTGATCAGAAAGCTGAATCCTTGATCCAATTACTGAAATGTCTTGCTACAACTATTTTCAGCACCCTGATACAATTTGAAGACGTGAAATTCATTTCTGCATTGCTCAGATGAGTGGGGATTATCACATCTGGAGGTGACAGCTGGAATCACCCCCTTCTTCTGACTGCACATGAACCATATCCCTCCATCCCCTGCATATTCACGTGTCTATCTAACAGCCTCTGAAACGCCACTATCGTATCAACTTCCACCACCACCCCTGGCAGCCCGTTCCAGGCACCCACCACTCTCTGTGTAAAAAACTTGCCCTGCACATCTTTAATTTTTTCCCCTCTCACTTTAAATACATGTCCTCTAGTACCTGACATTTCTACTCTGGGAAAAAGATTCTGACTGTCTACCCTATCTGTGCCTTTCATAATCTTGTAAACTTCCATCAGGTCTCCCCTCAGCCTCCAACACTCCAGAGAAAACAACCCAAGTTTGTCCAACCTCTCATTACAGCTCATACCCTCTAATCCAGGCAGCATCCTGATAAATCTGTTCTGCGCCCTTTCCAAATCTTCCACATCCTTCAACCAGAAACATAAAACGTTTGATAACAGCATCTTTAGACTGTAGGGAGCGTTTGGAAGGGGGATCTGTGGGTGGAATAACAGTGCTTAATTCATAGTGTTCTACTGGAAGCACTTGATAATTTCTGTGTGGAGCTGGATCAGAATGGACACACTAGAACTATAACCATCTTTCCATCAAGAGTATCTTATTACTGAATTTGCCACCAAGTTACTTAAATCATCCAGATGCCAAGATCTAGAAATCACTTCCAACTCACCCCCCTTAAAAATCACTGCATTGAAGAAGCTTTCGATCACCTGTGCTCTCTTTATTGAGGATAGAGTTAGTGAAACAAAGGTTTACTCGAATGATTCCAGTGGGACTTACATGTGAGAAGAGATTGGATTGGTGAGATTATATAAACTGCAGAGAGTTGTGGACACAGCCCAGTGCATCACGGAAACCAGCCTCCCCTCTGTGGACTCTGTCCATACCTCTCGCTGCCTTGGTGAAGCAGCCAGCATAATCAAAGACCCCACCCACCTGGGTCATTCAGCAGTAAGTGCTTGAGGCTGGACGAACTTCGGCTCAGAGTTGATGAGCTGGAGTCGCAGCTACAAACACTGCGCAGCATAAGGGAGGGAGAGAGTTATGTAGACACGGTCCATCAGGTGACAGTCACCCCCCCTTAGAGCAGGTACATCTGAGGTTCAGGATGCAGATAGAATGGTGACTGTCAGGGGAGGGAAGAGGAAGAAGAAGTCAGGCAGGCAGACAGAGCAGGGAACCCCGGAGGCTGTTCTCCTCAGTAACAGGTTTTCCACTTTGGAAGCTGTTGAGGGGGATGACCTGCAGGGGCCTAGCTGCAGTTACCAGGTCTCTGGCACTGGGGCTGGTACTGCTGCTCTGAAGGGAAGGGTGGGAAAGAGACATGCGGTAGTGATAGGGGACTCGATAGTCAGGGAAACAGATAGGAGGTTCTGTGGCAGTGAACATGAATCCCGGATGGTATGTTGCCCCCCAGGTGCCAGGGTCCGGGATGTCACTGATCAGGTCCACAGGATTCTTGAGCGGGAGGGACAGCAGCCAGAAGTTGTGGTCCATGTTGGCACCAACGATGTAGCTAGGAAGGGGGATGAGGTCCTGAAGAGCGAGTTCAGGGAGCTAGGCAGAAGACTGAGGAACAGGACCTCAAGGGTAACAATCTCGGGATTGCTGCAGGTGCCACGCGATAGTGAAGGCAGGAACAGGAGGAGGTGGCAGATAAATGCGTGGCTGAGAAGCTGGTGCAGGAGGGAGGGTTTTAGATTTCTGGATCATTGGGATCTCTTCTCGGGAAGGTGGGACCTGTACAGAGAGGACGGGTTACATCCGAACCAGAAGGGGGCCAATATCTTTGCGGCTAGGTTTGCTAGGGTGGTTCGGGAGGGTTTAAACTAGTTTGTGAGGGGGAAGGGAACCGGAGGGATAGGTCAGAGGAAGAAGGGGATGGGGAAAAGTTAGATCAAACAGGTAGAGAGGATTTGGGGAAGGAGAAGCAGAATACAGGCTATAAAAGTAGTAAGGTAGATGGACTGAATTGTGTTTCCTTAAATGCAAGAAGCGTCAGGAATAAGGGAGATGAACTGAGGGCTTGGATAAGTATGGGGGACTATGATATTGTGGCTATTACTGAGACGTGGCTGACGTCAGGGCAGGAGTGGATATTGAATATTCCTGGTTTTCGGTGTTTTAAGAGGGATAGGGAAGGGGGGAGAAGCGGAGGAGGGGCGGCGATACTGGTCAGGGACACTGTTACGGCTGTGGAAAGGATGGATGTTGTAGAAGGATCATCCCTAGAGTCCGTATGGGTGGAAGTAAGGAATAAAAAAGGAGCAGTTACTCTACTAGGAGTATTCTATAGGCCCCCTGGTAGCAGTAGAGATATAGAGGAGCAGATTGGCAGGCAGTGTTTGGAGAGAAGCAAAAATAACAGGGTTGTTATAATAGGAGACTTCAACTTCCCAAATATAGACTGGAACCTGCTTAGTGCCAAAGGTTTAGATGGGATGGAATTTGTTAAATGTGTCCAGGAGGGATTCCTGACGCAGTATGTTGATGGGCCGACTAGAGGGAATGCCATGCTAGATCTAGTTTTAGGAAATGAACCGGGACAGGTGAAGGATCTATTGGTGGGTGAGCATTTGGGGGACAGTGACCATTGCTCCATAACCTTTAAAATTGTCATGGACAGGGACAGGTGCAGAGAAGACAAGAAGATATTTAATTGGGGAAGGGCGAACTATGAGGCTAAAAGGAGAGAACTTGGGAGTGTAAATTGGGATGTCCTTTTTGAAGGGAAATGCACCATGGAAATGTGGTTGATGTTCAGGGATCTTATGCAGGATGTTAGGGATAAATATGTCCCGGTGAGGCAGAGAAGGAATGGCAGGGTGAAGGAACCGTGGGTGACGAGAGAGGTGGAACGACTAGTTAGGGAGAAGAAGGTAGCATACATAAGGTATAAGCAGCAAGGTTCAGACAGCCTGTGAGGAATATAGAGTAGCGAGGAAGGAACTGAGGAGAGGAGGAAAGGGCTGAGGAGAGCTAGAAGGGGACATGAAAAGGCGTTGGCTAGTAGGGTTAAGGAAAATCTCAAGGCCTTTTTCACGTACGTGAAGGGTAGGAGGATGGCTAGGGTGCAGGTAGGTCCGATTAAAGACAAAGGTGGGAGAATGTGCTTGGAGGCGGCGGAAGTGGGGAAGTTTTCAATAAATACTTCTCTTCAGTATTCACCAAGGAGAGGGGTCTTGATGACGTGGAAGGGAGTGCTGGTAAGGGTAATGTTCTTGAGGTTGTAGATATCAAGAGAGAGGATGTGTTGAAGTTGTTAAATAATATCAAGACAGATAAATCTCCGGGGCCTGACGGCATTTTCCCCAGGCTGCTTCGAGAGGCGAGGGAGGAGATTGTTGAACAGCTGGTAAGGATCTTTGTGTCCTCGTTGTCCACGGGGATGGTGCCGGAGGATTGGAGGGTGGTGAATGTTGTCCCCTTGTTCAAAAAAGGTAGTAGGGATAGTCCAGGGAATTACAGACCGGTGAGTCTCACGTCTGTGGTGGGTAAACTGTTAGAAAGGATTCTAAGGGATAGGATCTATGAACACCTAGAGAATCATGGACTGATTAGGGACAGCCAGCATGGCTTTGTGAAGGGAAGATCTTGCCTCACAAGCCTGATAGAGTTCTTTGAGGAGGTGACGAGGAAGATTGATGAGGGTAGTGCGGTGGATGTGGTCTATATGGATTTTGGTAAGGCGTTTGATAAGGTTCCTCATGGTAGGCTTCTTCAGAAGGTCAGAGGCCAAGGGATCCAGGGAAGCTTGGCTGTGTGGATTAGGAATTGGCTTGCCTGTAGAAAGCATAGGGTTGTGGTGGAAGGAGTGCCCTCGGATTGGAGGGCAGTGACTAGTGGTGTCCCACAGGGATCGGTTCTGGGACCTCTACTTTTTGTGATATTTATAGATGACTTAGATGAGGGGGTGGAAGGCTGGGTTAGTAAGTTTGCGGACGACACTAAGATCGGCGGTGTTGTGGATAGTGTGGAGGGCTGTCGGAGCTTACAGAGGGATATTGATAGGATGCAGAGCTGGGCTGACAAGTGGCAGATGGAGTTCAATCCAGAGAAGTGTGAGGTGGTACATTTTGGAAGGACAAACTCCAGGGCAGAGTACAGGGTAAATGGCAAGGTACTTGGCAGTGTGGAGGAGCAGAGGGATCTTGGGGTTCATATTCACAGTTCACTGAAAGTTGCCTCACAGGTGGAAAGAGCAGTTAAGAAGGCCTATGGGATGTTAGCTTTCATAAGCCGTGGGATTGAGTTTAAGAGCCGCAAAGTGACGATGCAGCTTTACAAAACTCTGGTTAGACCACACTTAGAGTACTGTGTTCAGTTCTGGTCGCCACATTATAGGAAGGACGTGGAGGCATAGGAGAGGGTGCAGAGGAGATTTACCAGGATGCTGCCTGGATTAGAGCGTATGGAATATGAGGAGAGGCTTAAGGTGCTAGGGCTTTATTCACTGGAAAGGAGGAGGATGAGAGGAGACATGATAGAGGTATATAAAATATTGAGAGGAATAGATAGAGTAGACAGTCAGCGCCTCCTTCCCAGGGCACCAATGCTCAACACAAGAGGGCATGGCTTTAAGGTTATGGGTGGGTGGTTCAGGGGAGATGTCAGAGGGAGGTTTTTCACCCAGAGAGTGGTTGGTGCATGGAATGCACTGCCTGGGGTGGTGGTGGAGGCAGATACATTGGACAGGTTCAAGAGTTTGTTGGATAGGCATATGGAGGAATGTGAGATAGAGGGATATGCGGGAGGAAAGGGTTAGATAGTGTGAGGGTGGTTTGATGGACGGCACAACATCGTGGGCCAAAGGGCCTGTTTTGTGCTGTATGGTTCTATAGTTCTATGGTATAGAGTATACCCTTGTTGTGTCCTTGCACCTTATTGCACTGCACTTTCTCTGTAGCTGTGACACTTTACTCTGTACTGTTATTGTTTTTACCTGTACTACATCACTGCACTCTGTACTAACTCAATTTAACTGCACTGTGTAATGAATTGACCTGTACGATCGGTATGCAAGACAAGATTTTCACTGTACCTAGGTACAAGTGACAATAATAAACCAATACCAATACCAATAATGAAATCCTTCCTGAAGCTGGCTGATCAGAACTGTGCACAATACTCCAAGGGTGGTCTTACCAACGACTTGTCCCATTGTAACTTTGTGTAAACTTCAGTTCACAATAGTGTCCATTGCAATGGTTGCTAAACACTGTCACATTCACTCTGCCCTTTAATACCATCAGATTAGATCGGGGAAGATTAACAATGCATACCTTTTGTTTCAAGGAGATATTTGACAGAAACTGGTCCCAGTTACTGTATAGTAATCCTTATAAATAAACCATTAATTTCAATAGCACTATCAGAGCTGAAGTTAATAAAATGCAGAATAATAAGTAATTTGTATCCTGCTTTGCATGTTTTTATAGGTTTCATGCAAAGTGTTGCAGGAAATTCAGAAAACAGTGAACTTCACAAGATGACAAAACTGTTGACATCACAGAAGCACTTAAGGTGCATTTAACTGTTTGATCACCAGACATCATGTTTAATCCCCACTTCATTCTGTAGCCTCAGTCCTCCAGCGATCCCACATAAAGTACCTCGTTCATAGCTTTGCAAATTGGAGTACCTCAGATATTGGCAGCTTAGCTGCAGCGTTTATTGAATGAACTGCAAGGCTTCTGAGTGAGGGCAAAAACAAAGAGAGGAATGTAAAGCAAGCTCTGTTCCATCCGCTGAACGGAATCTTTGTTTTCCTACTTTGTTGTGATTTTGCTCAGGCAGTGGCAGCCGGTGTCTGGCTCCTTCTGCGCACCTCAAAGGATTAACGATTGCAGGGACATTCACGAAGCTCTCCAGCTTGTTTCTGTATCGAATCTGGCAACAGGGAGTCAACAGATTCCTTGTGTTCTCAACTGTAGCCTTTAATATTTGCAAAATCAAAATGAAATCGCAAGCCATACATCAGTTTTTTTGCTCATTGGTTGTGTTCTTATTTGGTAAGATGATCCAATGGTGGTGAATCAGCAAGATTCACTGCCTTGTGTCAGGCTGTGAAAACAGCCAGGAATGAGACAGCAGATCAACGTCAGTGGCCATTTCAGGAACAGAATGGTCACTTTAATTTAACAATTGATGGGCTTAACATCAATGTCAGTAGACATTTAAAAAAAATGCCTTTTGTGGCAATCTGTACAATAACAGATAATTGTTTCATGAAGAGGGAGTTCAAATTTATTTTTCTGTTGACCCTATTACCCTATTACCAATTAATATAAGAGACTCTCGAACTAAGCTTTAGTACAACTAGTCTTTATTAGTACTTGTTATTTAGACATGCTGGTGTACAAGTAATTTTCAATAACTCCACATTTGATTCACTGTAATAACTTAACACTCATTACACTAAATCTCAAGACTCACAGCTTGGAGTGTTAGGTGAACTGGCCAGGTTCACTCCGATGGGGGTTGTAATCCGAGCTCCAGACTCAGAGTCTTCCCTCTGCGAAGGTTATTGTCATTGATGTCCTCGATGGCCCCTCTTTTATGCGGTTTCTTCAGATCTGCCAGAAGGTTTGTGGATACACCCTTGGTTAGGACCCTCGTGACTCTGAGGTCATTTGTTCCAGAGTCAGGTATACAGAACACATCCGTTCTATTGTTCTCCTTTCCATCCTTAATTTAGTGATCTGGATCTCTATTGAGGTTGAGCAACCCTTCACAATCAGCTTAGTTAGCTGAGGTAGCTGTCTAGTTCCACTTCTTCTTTATACTAAGCAAGAGTTCACATAAAAGTGACTCCTTTATCCACCATACACAGAAAGGTTCAGTTGTTAGCCATACAGCTACATTCCTATTTCCCGATTCTTCAGATTATATGACTTTATTTTGAATGGTACAATTTTAAAATAACTCGTGATACAATTAGCCTTTATGTTCCTGTTCTAGGTAGCAAGGAAACAAAGATTCTCTCAGTCTAAGTTACAATATTGTAACTCCTGCTGGTGATTGCATATGTGCCGGGACAGAATGGGGCTCAGATGCGAATGCACTTTGCCACTCACAGTGCAGGCACTTGGGGAAGTATTAACACTGAGGAAAGTGTGGTAGCAATGGCACTTCCTCCAGAACCGAAACAGGTGTGCGTCTGTTTTTGTCTGTGTCAAGGGGAAGGAATAGTATTACTACAGAAAAGCCATTGTGAAACATCCGCTCCGAATTATATTTATAATCAATTCACATCTCGCTGCAGGATTATCATTTTGCTGAAATTAAAACCCACTGAATGTCAAACCAATCATGCGGCATTAGGCTGTTCTAGTTAATCTATAATTGCTGGCTGAATCAAAGAAGACAGCCTACAGTGATGATGAGAGACAACTGCTGTGAGTGTAGCTGGGGGAATCATTAGCTTGAGCAGCCGATGCAGTACATTATTAAAGCTGAATGCGATTCTTCCCAGTGGCCACTTACAGAGGGCTTATTAGCGGGTAATAATTAGTTTTATTTTCAGATTCCAACTGTGTGATAGATAATGGCTAGCTGGCTCGACAACAAAGAGTGGTTTCCAGGGTAGTGGTGGCTTTATTCCGCCTAGCAGGACGAAGGTACTCGGAGCATGGAATGGGATAGCAGCCAATCGAGACTATTTTATACAGTTTGTAATTATTGGAAAACATGCTTTTAATTTACTGGCACTCGACTTTCTGCTAAAATGATTGCAAAAGAATGTATGTAATAAATGTTCTTAACGAATGATGTATTTAAAGCAGCTCAAATCCAAACATATTTCACCATTATGTGTAATACTGCACTGCATGGAACATGTTACCATATATATTTTTAAGTGCATCAAATATCTGGTGTCTAGCACCACTGTCATGAATTCAGAATGAAGGTTGATGGTAATATCTGGGGACTAGATTCATAAAAGCTCCTGTGATCATCTCTCCCTTGTGCCAATCTCTCGCCGTTAGCATTTTCGCTTTGACATTCTGAAACTCTCTTCAATTGTTTCTGCCCAAATAGAGCAACAGTGGGCATCCTCATCACTGATGTTACAATGCAATGATTTGCAGTCTCCTCGGTGCCAATTGTGGACAATGATTTGGACTTCAGCAATTTGATGAATCATGAGTTAAAAAAAGCACATTTGTTTCATCCATTTCCCTGCGTTTGTGTTAGCAAATTACATGAACGTGTTAAGACTGGAGAAAACACAATCTATTCCTGAGTTTTTAAACTGCAGAGTCATGCTGGTTCAGCACGATAGAGGGGGAAGTGCCCCAACACAATAACTTGCAATGGTAATATTTACAAAAGGTGTAAATATTAAATCCGGAGACACAAGAGACTGCAGATGCTGGAATCTGGAACAACAAACAATCTGCTGGAGGAACTCAGCGGGTCTTTTGCAGGGTTTCGACCCGAAACGTTGTCAGTTCCTTTCCTCCCACAGATGCTGCTTGACCCGCTGAGTTCCTCCAGCTGATTGTTTGTTCCTAAATATTAAAAGTTATTCACAGCACTGAGTCATCACCATTTATATCATTAGATGTTTATTTTCCCATACTCAGGGAAGAAACAATATTACCAATAGATTACTCCTTAATGATTAGCTGCCTAACATTGAAAGAGTCATGAATAGCAATTGGACTGGATCATACCAATGACTAGCTGGTGGTTCTGTGGAGCAGGGCTGGTGAGCTGCAATGATTGCATCATTGCATTCCAGAACTCCATGCCTGTGCACAACAGTATGGAAGTACGGAATGTGGTGCACACACCTTCTACTCCACCGTTGGACTCAGTACTGGGCTCAGCAGCAGCTCCTGATTGTACCAAGCGAAAGGTCTGAATGCACTTTGCAACCATTTCTTTGCATTTGCATTAGCAAATTACTCTGGCATGTCATGACTGGAGAAAGCACAATCTATTCCCGTGTTTTTAAACTGCAGAATCATGCTGGTTGAGCACAAAGGCTAGAGGGAGCAGTGCCCCAAACACAATCTTTTGTAATGGCGATATTTAAAAAACATGCAAATATTAAAGCTATTCATACACTGGGTCATCACCATTTACACAATTAGACATTTCTTTTCCCATATTCAGGAACGGAACAATATTATCAATAGATTGCTTCTTAATGATTAGCTGCCCAATGTCCTTCAGCTTTAGCCCATCGTAACTAGTGCATCCAACATCAGCCCATTCGTTCAAATGGGGTCACCGACCTTCACTTAAAATATCAGTGAGGGTTAATGTCTTTGTTTCTTAACTTATGTATGTCAATTGAAAATATTAATATCAGTCAAACTAAAGTTAAACGTGGTTTAAAATAAATCATTTTTACATATAATAAAATCTTTTACTTAGTTAAATATAGTACAATTGTTTCTAAATGCCTCTGATCATCAAACAGATTTAGGAAGAGAGGAAAAGGCCTTGAGTAGAAATGAGCTGTCGGAAAGCCATCAGCATAGCTCAGAAGTGGAGCCTCACTCTCCGCCTCCTGGAGCCCAGTTGTTGCGGGCGGATTGGCTGCAACAGTGAATCCAGGAGAAGCATGGTTGCAACAGGTAACTGTGACAGCAGGCATCTGCGAGAGGTCAATGTGAGGCCTGCGGCAGGTCCAGTGAAGTTGCCCCTGTTATGTTTGATCTTCATCAAGAGACAAACTTGGCGAGGGTTTAACATCTGAACATTTTTATTAACCAACACCAGGCTGGCTTGCTTTCTCTCTCTTTTTACAGCCTCTTCCTGTTCCCCATGTGACCCCTTGCATTGCCCACTGGGAACTGTAGTTTTTTTATTATACCTACATAATAACACATTATAACACAACCCCAGTGCATTTCACGCAGGTATCATACTGTGTATGTCATTTTCATATCAATCCAGACGTATGGTGCCTGTACACTGTAGTGAGTGCGTCATACTCTGAATCACTTCTACTTGTCTCGACAAACTGGATCACTGAATACGGAATGGGACAACTCTTTGTTGTGTAGATCAACCTACCCACAACCATGCCAGGCACATACTCCCCATGGCAATACAATAAATATATCATCATGTTACATCATAGGTTTTCTTAAAGCTACAGGCACTTATGCAGCAACTGTATGCATCACTTTTGTATTGATCTACTATTATTGTTAAGGAGGTACGGTTTGTCACCAAACACTCTAACAAACTTCTATAGATGTATTGTTGAAAGAATCCTGACTGGTTGTATCGTGGTCTGGTACGGCAACGTAAGAAGCTGCAGAGAGTAGTAGACTCTGCCCAATACATCATGGGCACATCCCTCCTCACCATCGCTAGTATCTACAGGAGATGCTGCCTCAAGAAGGCAACGTCCATCATAAAAGATCCCCACATCCGGGCCATGCCATCTTCTCGCAGCTACCATCGGACAGGAGGTACAGAAGCCTGAAGTCCCACACCACCAGGTTCAAGAACAGCTACTTCCCTTCAACCATTTGGTTCTTGAACCAACCGGCACAGCCCTAATCACTACAGTTTAGCAACACTTTGAACATTTTTGATCACTTTACACTAAAAGGAACATTTTTTTGTTCTAACTGTGTTCTTTCTTATAAAAATTGTGTATAATTTATGTTTAATTTATGTTTTTCTTGTGAATGCTGCTTATATGATGCTCTGTGCCTGTGATGCTGCTGCAAGTAAGATTTTCATTGCCCCTGTGCACACATATACTTGTGCTTATGACAATAAACTTGACTTTGACATTGACTTTATCCATCTTGTACAGGAAGCAGTAAGGCAGTGCACTTGATGAGGTTTATCACTGCTAGGAGGGATGAATCCAGGGAGAAGACCTATCCTCTAGTTCCCTGGCCCCTCACACTGTTTCACACTCCTACCACAACAAGTAGACGTTGCTACAAGAAAGTTCCAGAATTGTCAAAATCGCCGCTGGTCTTTTGAAAATGAGATCCCAATTCAGCCTGAGGAAATCCCATGATACACACCCAGCTGTGTACCCTCCAGGCACGCTCGCCATGAAATATCTGGTAGTTTACCCCCACCCACTCCCGCTGAAGACGAACGTGTCGTGTGTGCTCCTTGGAAACATAGCCAACCAAATCCAGCCACCCTAAGTCATTTAAAGACAGGTACCACAGGAAGAGTAAGATGCAAATCCAGAGTCTGAAGCAAAAGAGCCATGAACTGAAGAGCAACGGGAGCAAGAGGACTACCAGGGGAAGTCTCCGCTGAACAAGAACAGCCTCATCTCCCAGTGGAGCAGAGGAGGGAGTCTTGTCCGTGTAGAGCATAAGGGGCTCCCGTAGAGAGAGATGCTTTTCAGAAGGACCATTCTATATCATCAACCCACATTCAGACAAACTGACCCTTGCTGAACTCCAATTCTTAACACCAACACACTTTGCCAATAATCAGTCAGGAGAGCCCAAGAGATGATTATTAATCCCTCACACCCTCAGTTCCAGGAACATACCCACCCTGCTCATAGTCCCCTGATCCTTTCCCTGAAGAGTCTCTCCACAACTGGTTTCAGACATTTTTTGTGATTGACATGAGAAATCTATTTGTGAATTCATAGACTCATAGATTCACAGAGTTATACAGCATGGAAGGAGGCCTTTCAGCCCAACTATTCCATGCCAACAAGATGCCTGTCTGTGCTAATCCCATTTGCCTTCCTTTGGCCCATATCCCTCTCAACCTTTCCTATCCATGTATCTGTCCAAATGTTTCTAAATGTTATAACTGTACCTGCATCTACCACCTAATCTGACAGCTCACTCCATATATCCACCATTCTCTGTGTGAAAAACTTGCCCCTCAGATCTCCTTTAAACCTTGCCCCTCTCACCTTAAACCTATGCCCTCTAGTTTGAGACTCCCCGTCCCTGAGAAGAAGACTGTGACCATCATCTCTCAGCCTCCATCGCTTCAGGGAAAACAGTCCCAGCCTGTCCAGTCTCTGCTTATAACTCAAGCCCTCCAGTCCCAGCAACATCCTTGTGAATTTGTCCTTCACCCTCTCTAGTTTAATCACATTGCCTGACTGAGTAGGGGTTCTTACACCAGGAGGAGTGAACTCCTGCTAGGTTCTTCCTATAGATGCCCTTGGTAGGTCTCCTGCCCTCCTTTAGTACACACTAGATCTAAGGGCTCTTTCCCTCCCTGTCTTCAGCAGCTTTAGCCTCTGGATCATAACGTGCGTTGTTGGTATCTGGCTGTTATGGAGATTGTGCCTTTAGCAGACGATCTTCTTCTCCTTCCCAGATTAGCGCACATTATGTTGCCAGAAACTGCATTCCATTGAGCCTGATCCCATCGGGAACCACACATATCGAAGCCGAAATCAAAGTCAAGTTTATAGTCACGTGCACAAGTGCACATATGCACAGGTGCAATGAAAAACTTAGTTGCAGCAGCATCACAGGTGTTAGAGGCACAACATTCACAAGAAAAACATAAATTAAATATAAATTATGCAAAGCAAATCAGAACAAAAAAATCCATTGTAGTGAAAAGTGGTCATAGTGATTAGGGTTGTGCCGGTTGGTTCAAGAACCGAATGGTTGAAGGGAAGTAGCTGTTCCTGAACCTGGTGGTGTGGGACTTCAGGCTTCTGTACCTCCTGCCCCATGGTAGCTCTGAGAAGGTGGCATGGCCCATGGTTCCTTTTTATGTAAAAATTTTGTTTTATTTATTTGTGGGCAGTGGCAGTACCAACATTTATTGCTATCCCTAATTGGTCCTGAATTGAGAAGGCAGTTAAGAGTTTAGAGGCTGAAAGACCCCCCTGAAGGATGCCAGCGAGCCATGTGTGGTTTTATGTATCATGGCCAGCAGTTAATTTTACTTCCAGTCTTATTTAATTATTTGAAGTTTAGTTTCTGATGGAATTTGAACATGATTGTATGCAAAGGTCTAGAACTCTGCCTATAAACCCAATAACTTATCCATTCTCCTCTACAATTTCGAGTTGCACGTTCCTGTAGTGTGCTTATATACTTCTTGTCAATTGTGAGAAATTTAATTGTGTGTTAGCGTTAAATGCAATGTATGTTTAGTACACCAAAAAAGGTGAAAACCAGTTCCTAGAGAATTTTACATCCAACCGTTTTGTTTTTCTGCATTATAGTCAGAAACTATGTTCATAGTTTACACTCTAGATGGCAGCAGCAGTCTAACAAGAGACTGATCATACCAGACATAGAATGAAGTTGATTGGCAACAGAGCCAAACGCAGCATGAGGATAAATTGCTCTATGCAGTGATCTGGAATGTACGCAGGGGTGTGGGTAGTGGGTGGGGAGTGGTAATAAAAGCAAATTACATCATGGTGTTGAAATGGGAACTGGACAAGTGTAATTTATCCTAACGTGGAACTTGGGCAGTGTTGAAAAGCTGATGAGTTCTATTTACAATAACAGTTGCGGGACACTGGAGCTTTGATTACTTTGCAAGGAACACCTTAAATGTGGTACTTACGTCGTACATACATGTGATGATGGCATTATGTCCCCTGACCACAAAACTGCTTTATATAATGCATAAATTCACCACAATTTGTACTTGAAGGGAAATAAAAAGGCAATGGGGAGCTATGAGGAGAAGTTGGGGAACAGAACTAGTTGAATTACTCTAGCATTGATCCAACACAAGCTGGATTGACTGACAGGTCTCCTTCAATGCTGCCCATGGTTATGTAATTCTGAGTATATTTCCTTTTAGCCACTGAATAAGGAGCAAAAATAATGCACTGTGTTACGGTAAGTCTTAAAGAAATTAATTACAGTAAAGGTAAGATGTAAAGTTGATCTTACTGATTGTACAGCATTTTAGTTGCTTAAGTATAATAGAATCACAGAAGTTCCTTAAAATAAAACCTTTAGACCAAGCTTTCAGTCATCTGTTCTAATAACTGCTTCTGTGGTTCAGTGTCAAATTTTAATTGAGAAGGTTCCTGTGGAATTCACTAGAATATAAAAATACAAATGGTTGAGATTGAGCAGTGCATAAAAGGTAAAATAACATTGCTTAAACCATACAGTGTGTTGTCCTGGGTGGGATTACAAAATGGGTGTAAGCAAACTTTCAATCCAACTAACACTGCTCCATTTTCCTTTAGGAGGAAGTGTAGTTTATACAGGCAATTCACTAGCACCCATTTTCCATTATGTCCTAAATCTTGGGTATTACCCTCATAAATTCCAGGCATTGATTTTGGCTCAACTATTGTCAACTGCAGCTCCTTCTGCAGACCGTACAAAACAGAAAAATGTACTGAGTTATTGGGATTTGTACTTCTGTACCCCGAGGATTAACTAACCCATCAACAACATGGCCCAGGTTTTCCAGTAAGAACAACAATCAGACCTTAGTGCTGGTGTTATTATAGGATAAACCTGTCAGCCAGGTCTGATGTTTGCCTGTGCACAGTTAAACACATGGATCCAGAAGTTGAAAAAGGAGATACTTTGCTTCTTCAGTAGATGGCCTGCTTCCTTCCTTAAATACACCCAACATTTTTTTCCCAAAAATAAACTTTATTCATAAAAAATATCTACAAGAAATACAAAACAGAAAATCATTCATCGTGTTCTCCACTCCTTACATTCATAATATCAAGTTAATACATTCTATGTACAAAGCACCAATGTCACTCATGTGGCCTCTTCTAACAATACACCCTTCCGGTGTTTGAGAGGCTGTTACACAGGACCCAGCCCCTCAGTGTTCAGTGGAAACAGGACCTTAGACTGCAGACCTTTCCCACAAAGCCTTTGTGTTGGGTGAACCAAGCTTCAGTGGTCCCTCAGCACGGACTCCTGCAGCCTGGAATGTGCCAGACAGAAGCATTCCCTTAAGGGCAAAGAGACACAAGAGACTGCAGATGCTGGAATCTGGAGCAACAAACAATCTGCTGTTGGAAGAACTCAGTGGGTCAAGCAGCATCTTGCAGGGTTTGGACCCAAAACATCGACAATTCCTTCCCTCACACAGATGCTGCTTGACCCACTGAGTTCCTCCAGCAGATTGTTTGTTGTTTGCTTAAGGGCTTCTCATTGTACTGGAGGACCAACCAGTTTTGTAACTGGTTGTTCTTTCAGTAGTTTTGCCTGCACGAGTTGATGATCTTCCAGTACTTGATCCTCTGAGTTCCCTAGCAGATTGTTTGATCTTCCAGCAGTACGGTGTTTTGTTTCGGCAGGCATCCCTAGGAATAGCCCATAGTTCAGAGAGACCTCTGTTACACAGCTATATGGGACAACCCTCACCAAGGACCCTTGCATCATTTTCCAGACCTTCTTTGGAAACACACCGACCACAAAGAGGTGGACAACTGTCTCATCCTCATTGAAGCTACTTTCAAGGGCAGCGTGGATTGGGACTGAGACTCAAACAATCCTATCAGCACTGGAATAACTGCACCAGCATAAACTCGTAGCAATTACCAACTATCACTGTGCTTAAAGACAGCTAAAGATGTGTGGGATTACACATTAAGGAAAAAGTGAGTTTTAATAAAAGTGCATGTGTTAATTACAGCAGTGTGCCCTCTCTAGCGATGAGATGTTATGCTTGAAGGCTCACTCATTCAGAAGAAATTTAAAATAAAACATGCCTGCACTTTTTCTGTTTCAGCTTTTATCCCACACTTAATCCTACCTGACTTTTCAAACCTTTATTTTGCCAGCTAAACATGTTTTAAATGTCACCTATATTTCTTGCTTTGTACTTTAGAATCTACTTATCTCACATCAATCTGATTGTTTGAAGAGCTTCAAGGCTCCTTTATTTGTTTGCAGATCACTTGCAGGTTGGCGCCAAGCTGGATCAATCACTGGATTGGAGGCAAACTCTTACTGAAAATCCCACAAAGTCTGTTGGCAACTGAGAACAAAATCTGAGACATGACTTTCTGCTGCTTTTTCATTTCTCAACAAACAGTCGGCTGGAGAAACTCAGCAGGTCAAGCAGCATCTATGGGAGGAAAGGAATTAAAGTCACAGAGTCATAGTGTCATACAGCACAGAAACAGGCCCTTCGGCCCAACTCGTCCATGCTGACCAAAATTCCCATCTAAGTTAGTCCCAGTTGCCCTCATTTGGCCCATATCTTTCTAAACTTTTCCTATCCATGCACCTGTCCAACCGTCTTTTAAAAGTTGTTATTGTTCCTGCCTCAACCACTTCCTCTGACAGCTCATTCAATATACTGACCACCCTCTGTATAAAAATGTTGCCTCTTGAGTTCCTGTTAACTTTTTCCCCTCTCACCTTAAACCTATGCCCTCTAGTTCTTGATTCCCCAACCCTGGGAAAAAGACTGTGTGCATTCACCCTGTTTGTATCCCTCATGATTTTAGACACCGCAATAAGATCACCTCTCAGTCTCCTACACTCCAAGGAATAAAGTCCCAGCCTGTCCAACCTCTCCCTATAACTCAATCCCTTGAGTCCTGGCAACATCCTTGTAAATCCTTTCTGCACTCTTTCCAGTTTAATAATATCTTTCCTACAACCGGGTGACCAAAACTGAACACAATACTCCTGATGCAGGGTTTTGACCTGAAATGTCAACAGTTCCCTTCCTCCCACAGATGCTGCTCGACCCGCTGAGTTCCTCGAGCAGATTGTGTGTTTCTCCAGATTCCAACGTCTGCTGTCTCTCGTGCCTCCATTTTCACTTTTCAAACAAGTTGTGTACCAAAGGCTAAGACTTGTATTAATTTTTCTCAAGCGATAGCGCCATTAATGGTCATATTTCCTGTGCCAGTCCTTTATTAGGCGGATATGGGGTTTTATAGGGCAGGAAATTCATATGCACATGAAATTTAAGGGGACATAGAAATAGCAGTGGTCACTGCAAATTGAGGAACAGAATCACAAAAGAAAATTTGTGAATATTCAAAAGACATTGGTGGCTTTTGGCAAATTTGATGAGTTGAAGGTTTAATTGCCTGTCTCTGTCCTGTGTTCTGGTTCAGAGGTGTTTGTAAGCAGTAGATGTCCTTACAGCAAATGGCTTTGCCCTATCATAGAGTCAAACACAGCAGGGAAACAGATCCTTTGGTTCAACAAGTCCACGCCAGCCATTAAGCACCCACTGGCACTAATCCTATGCTAATCCCATTTTATCACCCCTCTACATTCCCATTAATTCCTCCAGCTTCCACTTACACACAAGTGAGTAGGTACAATGGCCAATTAACCTACTGACCCGCATGTCTTTGGGATGTGGGAGGAAACTGGAGCACCAGGGGGAAACCCACAGCGTCATACGGAGAACATGCAAAGTCCACACAGACAGGACCAGAGGTCAGGACTGAACCTAAGCCCCAGAAGCTGCAAGGCAGCGGCTATACTAGGTGGGCTGGTGTGTCACCCTGCATCCGGGTTTATTGATGCAGCTCCTATAAAGGCTCTTCCTAATATCACAATGCTGTGGAAATTGCTGCAAATACAGTGGGAGAGGCTTAGGCATGAGCTGTCGTGTAGCTTTGTTCTGTGGAGATTTTTCAACCATAACTGGAGTAACCTCATAATACTGTGTCTACAAGAGGCTGGGTATCCTACAATGAGTGACTCACTTCTTGCCACCCTGCAGCTTTTCATTCACAAGGCAGAAGCCCGGAATGTGATGGAATACTCTCCACTTTCCTGGATAATTGCAGCTCCAACAGCTCTCAAGAATCTGGATACCATCCAGGACAAAGCAGTCTGCTTGACTGGCACCCCATCCACTAACCTAGATATCATTCCCTCTGTCAATGGAACACATTGGCTGCAGTGTGAATCAGCTACAAAATGCACTGCAGTTACTCGCCTGAGCGACTCTGACAGCACTTCACTGACCTACCACTTAAGATTTCAAGCACAAAGTAACACCACCACTTGCAGATTCCCCTCCAAGTTGCAGACTATCCTGACTTAAATATATTACTTGTCCTTCATCAGTGCTGGGTCTAAGTCCTGGAACATCCTCCTCAATGATACTGTGAGAGCACCTTAATTGTACACATCGCAGTGATTCAAGAAGGTGTATCCTCAAGGGCAATTGGAGATTGACAATAAATAGTGGGAGCACCAGAGAAATCTAGATCTCTGGATGAATTTATATCATGATAAAGGTTCTTTAGTTGAACTATTCATTATAACAGTGAATAGTGAACGATGAACAGTGAATGAGTGTGTCTACCACAGCTTACAGTGAGGTGAGCACGTTGCTTCTACTGAATTTCCATGAGTTGAGGTCCCATGACTGGGAAATCTGAGCACCAGTTTGCCTGGCTTCTCTTCAGTGACATTCCTCTTCTTTCATCGCAACGGATCGAAGAATTCCCTTCGGACGCATTGAGGGGCAGTTTCCTGCGTTATTCTATGTTGGTGGCCAAGCCAGGAATTTGTTGAGGTACAGAGTGGTATGACTTCAGTGAGATCTTGGACTTCATGAAGATCTTTCACTGGAAGGAGCGCACTGCTTCCTTCTGTCCTCTCTCTTCAAAGAATCATAGAATCATTCAGCACAGAAGCAGACCCTTTTGACTCACCTTATGACAACCATAAGGGAAGCTCATCCCATCTACCTGCATTAGGCCCGTATCCCTCTATGCCTTTCCTATCTCTACCTATCCAAATGCCTTTTAACCATTGTAATTATATCTGCCTCAACAACGTCCTCTGGCAGCTCGTTCCAGAAAACCACCACCCTCTGTGTGAAAACACACCCTTCAGATCTCCTTTAAATTTCTTCCCTCTTAACTTAAACCTGTGCCCTCTAGTTCTAGCCTCCCTTGCCCTGGGAAAAAGGCTCTGACTTTCTATCCTATCTACGTCCCTCATACTTTTATAACCCTTAACAAGATCACCCCTCAGCCTCCTACGTTCCAGTGTGAATAAACCCAGCCTATCCAATGGTATGATGCAGGGAGATATGCTTCCAGGAGGACATGTTTCACTGATCAGCACTTGGGAGGGATGTATAGCAATGTAGATTGGAGATAGTTAAGTGTTTGGGGCAGGTGTGATCAAGGCCCCCTGAGGATCTTTGGGGATAAGGGAGTGAGATCAATGCCCCGGAGGGATCAGGGGGCAGTTGTTGCCAAGGTGATGATCAGGGTTGGGGACTATAGGGCTAAAGGGTTAGGTGGGACTATTCTCTTTGAAAGGAATGAGGTGTCATTTTAAATCTGAGTCTGGACATACCATCGTTTACTCTATAGTGATTTGAAAACTGATTCACACATACAGCAGTGCTTCACCATCACAACTCTTGATCACAGTCTTTAGATCATCAGATTATTTGTCCAGGTCATGGATAAGCAGAAATTTCCTACTGGATATTGGGAAACTGATGTCATTGTCCTCATACTCCATGGATGGGTTAAGTTGGGACTACATGCTCCTTTTCTACAGGAGCACACCTCTTTTCTCCATCTCTTTGTTACCTTTGGATTTGACCATTCCAATGGATTCCTAGTCAGACTCCCTCATTGTACCCCCTTCAAAGTCTAACTGCCCATGTCCTCATTACCCCATCATCCCAATATTCATTAACATTGTTTCTGGTTCAGCAATAACTTGATATTAAAATTCACATCCTTGGGTTTTGAAATTCCCTACCTACTTCTGTAAGCTCCTTCAACTTTACAAGCCTCTGAGATCTTTGTGCTCCAATTATGGTTCCTTGATCATCCCTAAATGAAATGGCTTCACCATCAATGTCTTTTCCTTTGTTTGCCAAGGTGCCAAGTTCTGGAACTCACTCCATGAACTGCAACAATATTAAAGACATTTCTTGAAACCTATCTCTACCACAAAATTTCATTTCGTTCCTTTATATGACTAGGTGTCAAATCTTAGATTTAATAACAAATGGCACTTGTTGACTGTTAGAATTGTTTATGATTGGAAAGGCAAAATGTAAATGCAAATTGAGTTGGATAACTCAATTCATCTGTAGAAAAAGCTTTCTTAATAAAGGGGGAAAGAATCCCATATGTACTATGAATGGTAAGGCACTAGGGAGTGTAATAGAACAGAGGGATCTTGGCGTACATGTGCATAGGTAGTTGAAAGCAGCATCATAGAGTGGTGAAAATGACATTCAGAATGCTGGCCTCCATTAGTCAGGGGACTGAATACAGGAGATGGGACATTATGTTGCAGTTGTATAAATTGTTAGTGAGGCCACATTTGGAGCACTGTGTACAGTTTTGGTCACCCTGTTATAGGAAAGATGTGGTTAAACTGGAAAGAGCACAGAAAAGATTTATGAGGATGTTGCCAGGACGAGAGGGCCTGAGTTATAGGGAGAGGTTGGCCAGGCTGGGTCTTCGTTCCTTGGAACATAGGAGAATGAGGGGCGACCTTATAGAAATGTTTAAAATTATGAGAGGCATAGATAAAGTGGATGGTAACAGTCTTTTCCTCAGGGTAAGGGATTCCAAAAGCAGGGGGCATAGGTTTAGGGTGAGAGGGGAAAGATTTAACAGGGACCTGCAGAGGTTCACGCAGAGGGTGGTGAGTATATGGAACGAGTTGCCAGAGGAAGTGGTTAAGGCAGGTACAATAGTGTCATTTAAGAAGCATTTGGATAAGATAAGATATTTATTTATTAATTACATGTACAGCAAAACACAGTGAAATGCATCTTTTTGTGTTACGGAGAACGTGCTGGGGGCAGCCCGCAAGTGTCGCCACTCTTCCGGCACCAACATAGCATGTCTGCAACTTCCTAACCTGTACGTCTTTGGAATGTGGGAGGAAACCGGAGCACGTGGAGGAAACCCACGCAGACACGGGGAGAACGTACAAACTCCTTACAGACAGTGGCGGGAATTGAAACCGGGTCACTGGCACTGTAATAGCGTTACGCTAACCGCTGCACTACCATGTCACCCAAGGTACAGGGAGGAGAGGAACTTGGTGGGATATGGGCTGAACGCAGGAAATTGAGTCTTGCTGGGTGGGCACTGTGGTCGGCATGGACTGGTTGGGCCGAAGGGTCTGTATCTGTGCTGTATTGCTCTATGACTCTGTACCATAAGATCTTGAGTAAAATAAAGGCTGATTGAATGTGATCATATAATAGGTGACAATATTGTGCCACCACCGTGTAGTTTTCCAAGAGGAAAAAGACCAGAGTCAAAAAGCAAGTATCATCACTGAAGTAATGATTGTTTAGGAAAGTAACTGAAGGATTAATAATGTCTCTGGCTCAAGCAAATCATTCTATCCAGGCAGACATATTACCAAAAGCAGATCTTCTTCTTTATGCTGCATTGCCTCAAGTGATATTTAGAACAGATTTTCCCTTGACATCCAATTAATGCATAAAGTTAGTTTTTGTTAGTGCAATTAGCCATCAGCTATTTTTGCTTGTTTTTTTTTACCCTTAAATAGCACCTGTTTGCTGTTTAGTTACTTCTTCTCTAATGAGTCTGTCAAAAGCACTGAGTGCCGGGACTGAGTGTTTCACTGGGGGATGTCTCAGTGCATCATTTACAGATTGTGCAATTTAGATTTATGACAGGATTATTGTCCTCAAGGCAGTAAACTGAAAGCTGAGCTGTTTAAAAAAAACTCCGCAGAGGTTCAATAGCATTTACATTTTCCTGCAGTTCATTCCGTAAATCAAAGAAGTGGTTAATTGAAATCTATCTGGTGCTGATAGATTTTTGTTTATCAAAGTTGGAGGCGGTGAGAAGGTGGATTTCTGGCACCAAGTCATAACTCAGCACAATCTTGTTGAATAGTGGTTCAGGTTTGAGGAGGTGAATCTCCTCTTCCTACACCAAGTTTTTTATAGAACTCTTAATGCATAAATTCGACAGACTTCCCAAACATGTGAACATCTAATTTTCCGTCTCATCGATGCAACTTTCTTTTATTTGCTAAATGCCCATCCCTAATAGTCCTTGGAAAGATGATGAGCTGCATTCTTGGACCGCAACAGACGATGCAATGGCTGTTTTCAATACAATTCAGTGTCTTTATGGACCATTTCAGAGAGCGGTTAAGGTTCATATTGGGTTGTGACTAAGAGCTTCCTCTCCGTAATGTGTATTAGTGAATCCGATGCATCATTATAGCAACTTGATGACTTCATGGTCACTAGTTCCATTTAATTCCAGATTGATTTAATTGAATTTCTCAGCTGCCAATACAGGATTAGAACTCACACCTTCAAATCATTATCCGAGACTCATGATTTGCCAGTCCAGTTATACAGCCATTATGTGCATAGCACAACAGTGCTGTCTGACTGGAGTTGCAATGTTGGTCACACAGAATCTTACGGAAACATATTAGATTCTGAGAGGGCTTGAAAGGATATGTGCTGACTAGATGTTCCCCCTCATGGGAGCATCTAGGAGCAGGTGTATAGTTTCCACAGGGATGGGCAGCATGGTAGCGTAGCAGTTAGCATAACGCTATTACAGCGCCAGCGACCCGGGTTCAATTCTGGCCGCTGTCTGCAAGGAGTTCATACGTTTTCCCTAGGAGTTGTGGGCCTGCCATGTTGGCGCCGGAAGAGTGGCAACACTTGCGGGCTGCTGCCAGCACATTCTCAGAAATGCAAAAAGATGCATCTCACTGTGTGTTTTGATGTACATGTGACTAATAAATAAATATCTAAAATATCTGTCTGTCAATATAAGGCATTTAAGATAAGACGTGAAGAGGATTTTTTTCACTGAGAGGGTCATGAATTTCACACCGATAATGGTGGAGTTTTTATGTTTTAACACTGAGAGACAGATTATTGGACTACAGGACAATCAAGGTGTATTGGATGCTGGCATGAAAGTGGACCTTTGGCCAAGGTTTGATTACTATAAGCTTGTTAAATAGTGGAGAAGACTCCAGGGACAGAATTAATCACATTGCG
Source organism: Pristis pectinata (assembly GCF_009764475.1). Taxonomy (NCBI): domain Eukaryota; kingdom Metazoa; phylum Chordata; class Chondrichthyes; order Rhinopristiformes; family Pristidae; genus Pristis; species Pristis pectinata. The sequence continues at coordinate 5,945,674 of NC_067426.1, forward strand.
TAGCATAGAGGGAGGTCAATTGGTCTATTGAGTCTGAACTAGTTCTATGTAAGAGTTATCCAGTTGCTCCCACAGCCCTGGTCTCTCCCCCAGTTTCCTGCAACCTTTTACTTTTAAGTACACCCCTACAACTGGCTGAAAATTTTAAAAACTGCAGATGCTGGAAACCTGAAACAACGTGAAAATACTGAAAATAAATCGACTGGTTAGGGAGCATCTGCGGAAAGGTGACCTGAAATACTCTCTTTCCACAGATGCTGCCTGACCTGCTGAGTTTTTCCAATATTTATTGCATACATAGGCTGATTTTACTAGAAACAAATAAGCTTTACAACTTGATGATAGGTCATATAGTCATAGAGTCAATGAACATCAGGAAAATGTAAATGAACTAGGCCTGTAAGCCCATGTCCATGCCGACCAAGATGCCCATCTAAGATGGTCCCATTTGACCTCGTTTGCCCCATCAGTTGTCCCTCAGGTTCCTATTAAATCTCTCAGGTGGTCAAACTGTGCATTATTCCTGTTTCTTTTTCCATAGCTGCTGCCTCACCTGTTGAATATCTCCAACATTTTCAGTTTATATTTCAGATTTCCAGCAAAGTCTGTATTTTGCTTCTGCACACTTTATAATTTGTCTCTCTCTCAGTAACTGAAGAAGACTGGATGTTGCCTGCTTTGGGGAGCATGGAAGGTGTAGATGATTCGCTACAGAAATTCATATCTTTCCAAGATACATTTGGGATTGTTGAATAAATTAAATAAATGAATAATTAAGAAGATCTGTTCCTGCAGTTGAGCAACAATGGCTGCCTTGAAGGTGACCACCAGCTGAAGACTTTGACTGCCATTGATTGGGCTTTGCACACTTGGTGCCCAGTAATCGGGTCCGGGCAATGGTTTAGGGGGTGCTCTTAGTGTGGTCGAGGGCAGGGATTATACTTTGGGTTGGTGGGGAGTCAGAAGGATCAGATTGCCAATTGTGTCCTGAGGAGATAGGTAGGAGCAGAAGGGGAAGTGGGTATGGAGACTTCAAATAGATTGTGGGGTGGTGAGGTCAGTGGATTTGGAAGATTGGGAATTGGGAAAAAAAATCAAGGTGATAGGACAGGGGGTGGGGGAAGTAGAGGTTAAATGCAGTGTTGGAGAGTGGCTGATTAAAGTATAGCACTTAGTTGATACGTAGTGTTGGGAAGATCAAAGAGTGGCCATTGATGGTGTTCCTGGAACAACGTGGGCCAATTTTCCCCCAAATGCTTTGACTGCCTCAAGGGTGCAAGGGTGAATTACTCCTGGAAATGGTTGTTGACGTGTCTCATCCTGGAAAAAAAAGCTGACTTTCTATTGCATGGCACTAAAAAAAGAGCATTCTGCAATTGGATTTCCAGGCAAGCATCTGTTAACCCAGATTTATTTTCCAATGTGTTTGTGAAGGAGTCTCAAAAGTAAATGGTAAGCTCGCAAATAATTTTGGTGTATTATGAAGAACTGTTCCCTGAATGAATCCAATAAATTGGGGCTTTTTTTAGTTGTCTTAATTTCACACCAATTGCTTTTGTTAATCATTGAATCCACATGGGAATGAGAATCTGTTTGGCACTTATTGAGGGCCATCATCAATAGGTTTGGAGAAATTAGCCTAACACTCTTTGTAATCATGTGGTGTCAAGTCACTTCCCAATGCTGATCAAAAATGAGGTGAAGTGAACATTACACGAATGAGGAAAAAGAATGAAATAATTCTAAGAAAGGTTTTCGGAAACATTGACCACACACTGACCTCAGAAAAGGATTATCTAATTATGGGATCTTTGTTTCTAAAATGAATGGAGTAATTAATTAAAGCATTGAAGCAAATTATTCAGTAAGCTTGTAAAATCACTCTCCAATAAAGAACAGGTAGCGAGAAATTCTAAAAAATGACTCTCCAGTAAACAACAGGAAGAGAGAATCTCTACAAAACTGGTTACAGATGCCATTGCTAAGTGAAAACTGTTTCCTCAGGAATTTCTTTCTGTGCAGATAAGATAATTGGAAAATAATTGGGAGTGAAGCTACATATTGAAAAACCTTTCTCTGTATTGAATATCTTGTTTGAAGTTTCTCTTTAATAAGAAGGCAGAGTTCAGAAAGAGAACCTTTGTCACAGAAACTGAAGCTTTTTATATTTTTATACGTAGGATTCCAGAAAATAAATTAGAAATAGAAATGCTCCCATTTATATAACGGCTCTTATATAGCAGATTTCCACTGATAAAACATCTCTCATTAAGGTCCCAGGCATCTCAAACCAAAATTGATGCTGAGTGATGTAAGGAGATGTTAGGGCAGCTGTGCAAACTCTTGGCCAAAGATTTCAACCTTAAGAAGAATGGAGAGAGGGACACGGATGTTTAAGGAGAGAATCCCAGAACTTCGGACATCAGTGGCAAGGCAAATGAATTTACTGATGAACACGAGGCTGGGGGTGGGGGGAGGTGGGTGGGGGGAGCAAATAGAGGATTGCAAGGCTGGAGGAGATGTGAGCGCAAGGCAGGGGTTAAATGTGGAGGGACTTAATACAAGGATAACAATTTTAAGATAGAGGTGCTACCCCTACCCTCATTCTGTGTTATTGTATGACACAACTGTCAGACATTACCTCATTCCTTTCATAAGATTCCATTCACAAGTTTCCCTCACGGAGTGGTAGTTCCCTGGTGCATGGGTTCAATGTTTTTATTGCACACCAAGGAGCTTTGAACTTTGAAATAAGCAAATTAGTTGGAAGATCGATGTCATTAGTCCTTTTGACTCAGTGAAGGAAGATGATAAAGTTCAACGTCCTCTTCACACATCTGATTGCCATTGTCGTGACCTCCCACAAGGATCTGCAAATTATAAAACAAATAAACATGGTGTCAAGTGTCCTGCGGATCATTCAATCAATATCTTTAAGGTTCAACCTTCAGTCTTGCAAATTAATGAGCCAGGTATTTGATTGTAGAGACACTCCTGTTCCTCCTGGTTGCATGAGATCCATTGTCCATTCAATGACTGCTCTGTCCAGGGAACACAGAACATAGAACATTACAGCATGGTACAGGCCCTTCGGCCCTAAGATCTAAGATCTATCTAACCCTTCCCTTCTATATAGCTCCCCATTTCTCTATCATTTATGTGTTTATCTAAGAGGTTCTCGGAGAACCTAAAACAGGCACTAGGTTCCTCAGCAACAATTGCAAAGCGTCCAACACTTGCAACAGCATTTACCACTTGAAAATTGCTTATGATCTGGTGTCAGATAAACTTCTGGTATCCTGGGACCCAGAACCTATCCACGAGCAGAAGATTATTATTACGTTTTCCAACTTTAGCTAACGATCTCGTTGGGTGGGTTTTTCCCCATTCCCCAACCCCCTTCCCCCTCTCTCCTTCCCATCCTCCTCCAGTCCTCCCAATTTTGTCTCTTTTCCGCCCCTCTCCCCCTCCTCTATCGTCCAATCACTCATCTTCATCCCCTTCTCCCTCCTGGTTCTAGCCACCCACCACACCCACAGTTCAGCCACAGGTTTTCATTCCTCCCTCCCCCTCTCGCCCCATCTTGTCCTGGTTCCTGCCATACACCTCTCCCCTAGTGGTTCCCATTACCACCTCCTTTACATCAGATTCCAGCACTGGGAGCCTTTATGTCCCTCCAGCAGCTGTCTCCAACACTCACCCTCCCCTCTCCCACCTCGGTCCACCTGCCTCTCAACTTTTTTTCTCTTTGTCTGCCTCCACCTACCATCCACCTGCCACCGTCTCCCAACTCCACCCCACCTCCCCTTCCCTCCCCTACCTTGTGCAACCTGTCCGTCATCCTTCACCCCTCCTCAGTCCACCAATCACCTCAGACTCCTGTCTCACCACTCCCCCTCGGCTCTATATTAGCCATCTCCCCTCCTCACTCTCAGTCCTGAGGCAGGGTTTCGACCTGAAACGTCAACAGCTCCTTCCCCGCTCCCACAGATGCTGCTCGACCCGTTGAGTTCCTCCAGCAGATTGGTTGTTGCTCCGGATTCCAGTGCCTCCAGTTTCTTGTGTCTGTCACTATCATTACCCTGCTTTCTGACCAAGAAACCAGTTGCACTGAGAACTCGTCTCTACCGCTGTGTGGTGTTTGTTTATGGCGCCAAAGTCTGCGGTCTCACTTCGCAGACACACAACTTGGGAAACAGTAGATGCACTGCACGTGATTTTCAATCCAATAAAGTGAGCAGTGGTGAAGCGCAGAGGAGATTCCTGATTTCCATGGTCGTTGGTGAGATTTCCTGCTGAGAGTAAAGGTCTGGGAAATCTCCCCCATATTCTGCAATGTTGTGACCTTGCGCCTTATTGCACTGCACTTTCTCTGTAGCTGTGACACTTTACTCTGTACTGTTATTGTTTTTACCTGTACTACCTCAATGCACTCTGTACTAACCCAACGTAACTGCACTGTGTAATGAATTGACCTGTACGATCAGTATGCAAGACACGTTTTTCACTGTACCTTGGTACAGGTGACAATAATAAACCAATACCAATACCAAGGAGCCTGAGAGCACATACCACCAGGCTCAATGACAGCTTCTACCCCACTGTGGAACGGTTCCCTTATATGATGAGATGGACTCCTGACCTCATAATCTACCTTGTTGTGACCTTGCACCTTATTGTCTACCTGCAAAGCACTTTCCTTTAGCTGTGACACTTTACTCTGTATTCTGTTCTTGTTTTAACCCTGTATTACCTCAATGCACTCTGTACTATCTCAATGCACTGTGTAATGAATTGATCTGTACGAACAGTATGCAAGACAAGTTTTTCACTGTACCTCAGTACAAGTGACAATAATAAACCAATACCAATACCAATAGAGTCATGGAGGCAGACTGCGTGGAAACAGGCCCTTTGGCCCAACTCGTCCATGCCGCTCAAGATTCCCGTCTAAGCTAGTCCCATTTGCCAGCATTTGGCCCATGTCCCTCTAAACCTTTCCTATCCATGTACCTGTTCAACTGTCTTTTAAAAATTGCTCTTGTACCTGCCTCAACCACTTCCTCTGGCAGCTCATTCCACATACATATCACCCTCTGTGTAAAAAAATTGGCCCTCGGGTCCCTGTTAAATCTTTCCCCTCTCACCTTAAACCTATGCCTTCTAGTTCTTGATTTCCCAATCCTGGGAAAAAGACCGAGTGCATTCACCCTGTCTATACCCCTCATGATTTTACACACCTCAATAAGATCACCTCTCAGTCACCTACGCTCCAAGGAATAAAGTCCTAGCCTGTCCAACCTCTCCCTATAACTCTGTCCCTCAAATCCTGGAAACATTCTAGTAAATCTTTTCTGCACTCTTTCCAGTTTAATGACATCTTTCCTATAGCACGGTGGCCAAAACTGAAGACAATTCTCCAATTATAGTCTCACCAATATCTTGTACAATTGCAACATAACATCCCAGCTTCTCTCCTCAATGCCCTGACTGTCCAGCCCAGCTTGCTAAAAGCCTTCTTCACCACCTTGTCTACCTGTGACGTCACTTTCAGGGAACCATGTACTTGAACTCCAATGTCCCTCTGTTCTACAACACTCCCCAGGGCCCTGCCGTTCACTGTGAAAACCTTCTCAATTTTAAAAATGGATTTATTTTGGTTATCATTGCCCTGATTCAGAAATCATTTCATATCACTATATTTGCGTTGAGTCATCATATAACCTTTTCTATTAAAGCTTAAGATGTTACGCATTGCTGTAATGCTAACTATCCCATAAAACCCAAAAGGCATTACCTAAATTACCTGCAAAAGAATAGATTTTTTAATCAACTGTGATTGCTCCAATTAAATTGTTTATCGTGCTGCAGATAACATGTTATTAAGAAGCAAACACTCCATCAGACTGAGTGGATCTGTCCTGCAGAGATAGATTCGAACTGGGTCAAAGCAGTTACCATCAAATATTTGTCTTGCATTGTCCCCTGTGTGTTGCCTCATCATATAAATGAATTGACTAACACCTTTTCTTGAAAACAAATCCTATTTATGTAGAGTGAACTCTCTCACCTTGATCTCGCCATTTCAGCATGAGGCAATACGCAAATATGCACTGTATTGCTTTAAAACAACACTTGGAAACCTATTAAATGCACAAGAATAGATCCAAATAGAAGTCATTGTCTAGGAGTACAGAACCTGTTCCATTCTCATGGGTATGGAATACAAATAGATAACTGTTGCATGCAAAAATTGTAAGGTATTGAAATTAAAATGAAGCCATTATCTCAAAACTAGCAGCTGGTACGGAATTAGTTTTTAGCCTTTTTTTGGCCAAGTACCCCATGATTTTTCTCAGTCTTTACTTTTGTATTAAAAATTAAGCTTTTAGTAGAAGATAAATGCTCATTCTCTCTTCTTGCACCTGCTCCCCCCCCCCCCCCCCCCCCCCCAAAATCGGGCAGAAGATACAAAAGCTTGAGAAAATGCACCAGCAGGCTCAAGGTCAGTTCCTGTCCCACTGTTCTCATACCCTTGACTGGACCTCTTATACACTAAAGATGAACTCTTGATCTCCCATCAGTGTCCTGATGCAGGATTCCAACCCGAAACGTCGACAATTCCTTTCCTCCCAAATAGATGCTGCTCGATCTCCAACAGATTGTTTGTTGCTCCCAATCTACCTTCTTGTGGCCTTGGACTTCACTTGTCTACCTGCACTGCACTTTCTCTGTAACTGTAAACTTCCAGTAAGCACTCCCCTCTGCCCCCCCCCTTTGTTCTCCCTTAACCTATTGGCCCCTTTACCCCTTCTCTTCCCCCTCCCCTGCTCTCACGAACTACCCATCACCCACACCTTCCTCCCTCTGGTTCCCCACCTCCTTCCCTTTATTCCATGGTCCACTGTCCTCTCCTATCAGATTCCATCTTCTTCAGCCCTTTGCCGCTTCCACCTACAACCTCCCAGCTTCTCACGTCATTCCCACTTCCCCCCTCCCCCCCACCTACCTACCTTCGCCCCTCACCTGGATTCACCTGTTACCTGCCAGCTCGTGCTCCTCCCCCTCCCCCCCACTCTTTTATTCTGGTTTCTGCCCTCTTTCTTTCCAGTCCTGATGAAGGGTCTCAGCCCAAAACATCGACAGTTTATTTCCCTCCATAGATGCTGCCTGACCTTCTGAGTTCCTCCAGCATTGTGTGTGCATTGCACTATATTTTGCATTCTGTTTTTTTTCCCCGCCTTTGGTGCTACTTCGATGTACTTATGTAAGGAATGAATGGTCTGGATGGCATGCAAACAAAAACTTTTCACTGCGTCTTGGTACATGTGACAATAATAAACCAATTACCAATTACAAAGGGCTATCTGAGGTACAAGGATCATTATATCTCCCTCTCAACACAGCTGTAGACCTTTGGCACAAGAACTTTCTACACAATGCACAACGTCTCAGCCTTGTCTGAAGTTAGCTGCAGAAAGAATGCAGGTATCATCAAAGTCAAAAACAATAGCTAGCACTCGGCAGATCTTTTGGGCTGTTTTTCCAAAGGACATGGATAGATCCTATGGATTGTCTATGACTCTATGGCATCAATAATGGCAAACTGTGAAGCATTGCAATTATCTCCAACTCTGACTTGGGAGTTCCCCGGCACAGAAATGTTAACTGGCTACGGCCTTTTTGCAAGCTCTGCTGTATGAGGAGGTTACATGGCTCTGGGGTTGTGGCCTGGTCACAACAGTTGGTAGCTTTGGTTAGAACAGTCTTATTGAAGTCCTGAAATCTCTCACGATTTTCCCTGCTGAGGGTCAAGATGAGGATTGCTCCCCGAACAGCCAGGGTAGATTTGGCTTCCTGCTCTCAGTCTCTTCCTCTGCTCCCTTCCAGCATCTTATCCTGTCTTCAGATCTACCACAGCACTCTCTGTGGACTTTTCTTGCTTGACATAACCATAGAAAGTACTTAGCCCTTGTATAATCATGCAACAGCCAGGATAACTGATCAAGGAGCTAAGCTCTAAGTTGTTGAATTCACGGTGAACCTTTATAAAACACTAGTTTGGCTACAACTGGAATATTGTGTTCATTTATGGGCTTCACACTTAGAGTCATAAAGTTATGTATCATGGAAAACAGGCCCTTCAGCCCAACTTGTCCATGCTGGCCGAGTTGCCTCACTGAGCCAGTCCCATTTGCCTGAGTTTGGCCCGTATCCCTCTAAACTGTTCCTATCCACGTACCTGTCGAAATGTCTTTTAAACATTGTAATTTTACCTGTCTCGACCACTTCCTCTGTCAGCTTGTTCTATATACCCACCACCCTCTGTAAGAAAAAGTTGCCCTTCAGCTCCCTTCTAAATCTTTCCCCCTCACTTTAAACCTCCATCTCTAGTTGTAGACTCCCTCACCCTGGGAAAAAGACTGTGGCCATTCACCTTATCTGTGCCCCTCGTGATTTTATAAACCTCTCTTACGCCACCTCTCAGTCTCCTACACTCATATAAATGGTGCATTATTTGGAGGGGGTGCAGAAGCGATTTACCGAATTGATTCCAAGGATGAGGTAGACTGAAGAAGCTGTGATTGTTCTCCTTGGAACAGAGGAGTCGGCGAGGAGTTCGAACAGAAGTATGTAAAATCATCAAGGGTATGGACAGAGTTGAAGGAAATAAATTGTTTCCTTTGGCAGAGGGTTTAATAGTGAAGGTGATTGGCAAAAGAACTAATAGTGACATAAGGAAAATTGGTTTTCCATCATGAATGGTTGAGCTAAGAAGAATCCTGACAAGGGGAGTGGTGGAGTTGTAACATTCAAAGGGATAATTGTCTGAAAGGAATGAATTTGCGGGGCTATAGGAAGAGGCAGGGAGTGCAACCAGATAGATCGCACTTACACAGAGCCATTATGTGACAGGATCAATGCTCTCCTTCTTTGCTGTACCCATTCTTTGCTTCTGTGATTTGTTGATGATTCCTTTAAATGGTCATAGCAATGGGGTGGGGTGGGTGGAGAAAAGGGATCCAGCAGCTGTTGAATATGTGAGAGGTTCAGGGAAGGGGTTAGCTACAGCACTCAACTTTCATCTGCCTGCTCTGCTTACCTCCAGTAGGTGTTCAGTGACCATAAGAAAGGACCAAAGGACTGCAGATGCTGGAATCGAGATGAAAAACACGATGATGCTGGAGGAACTCAGCAGGCCAGGCAGCATCCGTGGAAAAAAACAGCCGGTCAACGTTTTGGGCCAGGACCCTTCTTCAGGACTGAAGATAGGAAAAGGGGAAGCCCAATATATAGGGGGGAAAAGCAGAGCAGACAAAAGAGGGGAGGCGGGGTGGGCACAAGGTGGTGATAGATAGACGCAGGTAAGAGATAGTCAAGTGACCATAAGACCGAGGAACAGAATTAGGCCATTCGGCCCATCGAGTCTGCTCCACCATTCGATCATGGCTGATTTATTTTTCCCTCTCAATCTCATTCTCCTGCCTTCTCCCTGTAACCTTTGATGCCCTTACTCATCAAGAACCTATCAACCTCCATTTTAAATATACCCAACGATTTGGCCTCCACAGCCGTCTGTGGCAATCAATTCCACAGATTCACCACCCTGTGGCTAAAGAAATTCCTCCTCATCTCTGTTTTAAAGGGACGTCCTTTTATTCTGAGGCTGTGCCCTGTGGTCCTCGACTCTCCCACTACGGGAAACATCCTCTCCACATCCTCTCTCTGGTCCATGCACCCACACCAACATACCATCTTCCCCAGTCCTGATGCAGGGTCTCGATCCTAAATGTTGACAATTCCTTTCCCTCCATAGATGCTGCTCAACCCACTGATTTTCTCCAGCAGTATGTTTGTTGTTTTCCCGAGTTCATCCTGTGAATGTACCCATGAGGTTCTGAGCTCCCTGGGCACGTATAGTTCCCCGAAACTGTTACTAATGATTCCGACTTTTCAGTGTACGACACTAAATACCAATTCACAGGCTACCTCTATCAAGCAGTTCAAAAGCATAAAACATGGGAACAAGGATAATCGAGAGATGTTAGCAAGCCTCCAGATATCTCTCTTGATAGTGTTTATTTTTATATGACAGTTTAAGAAAAGAGACTCTCTCTAAGCACCAACACTTTTAGCAGGTGTCTAATTATCCACTTAGTTTTACTCCTGTTTAAAATTCTATTGAGATTTGGAGCTTCACAAAGCTTGATTGTACATAATGACAAAAACAACTGGCATTTATAGGGCATCCAGACGTCACACATGCCTCATTACAAACTCATAAACAAACAGCTTGGGAGCATGTTTAATCATTAGAAAGGTTTCTTTAATGTCCATTCTATCTTCACAGCAGAGAGCATTTCAATCACTCTGTTCCACTTCTGTTGAGGGTGCATCAGTTTTCAGATTCTTGGATTCTTGTGGGTGAACTGGAGTATTTCCAGGCCAAATATAAAAGAATGAAAGACAAGGTACAGAAACAAGAGCTGCAAGAAGGACAAAGGCAGCTGATTATTTTCCTAGTGGCACGTTTGACTATCTGCCCACATTTTTAACTTCAATGATAATTCAAGGGATGTGAGCTTCGTAAGCTGGCCCATCCCTAGCTGCCCTTGAGGAGGTGGTGGTGAGCTGCCTTCTTGAACCGCTGCAGTCCTTGAGACTTGGTGTACTCACAATGCTGTGATGGAGGGAGGACCTGGATCTTTGACCCAGTGATGGTGAAGTTCATGCAGACAGGTCTCCTTAGGAAAGCTAGAAAAATGAAATAATTAGAGCAGCATGGGTGATTGACAAACCTATTCCAATTTAGGGTTAGAAAGGATTTAAAGTTGTGTTGTATTATTTTTTGGTTTCATTTGATGCAACAATGTGCTTTTGTCCTTTCCAGACCTCAGTGCTACTTTGGCTGAATGTTACCTGGCTTGGCTGTTGTGTTTAATGGTTGGCTGACACATTCCTCCAGAAGCCTCTACGGCTGAGGTGGTTCTTGTCTCAGGGTAGAAATAGGAGGGAAGTTGGTTAGACTAGGATGGATCCTGTTATCCTAGGATGGACACCATGGACTTCATAGCACCATCATGTTGCTGAGATAACTGGCCTGCCTCCTTTTAGTGTTAGTGAGCTAATGGGAGAAATAACTGGGCACTTGTAGCTGGGGAGAGAGCTTCATCATTTGAGCACTCAGATATAGAACATGGAACATAGGACATTACAGCACAGTACAGGCCCTTCCACCCACAATGTTGTGTCGACATTATATCCTGCTCTAAGATCGATCTAACCCTTCCCTCCCACATAGCTCTCAATTTCTCGATCATTTATGTGGCAATATCTGGAATTGGAACTGGAATTGGTTTATTATTGTCACATACACCGTGATACAGTGAAAATCTTTTGTTTGCGTGTCATCCAGACAGATCATTCCATACATAAGTACATCAAGTTAGTAAAAAGGAAAACAGAATGCAGAATATAGTGTTACTGTTACAGAGAAAGTGCAGTGCAGGTAGACAAATAAAGTGCAAGGGCCACAATGAGGTAGACTGAGAGATCAAGATTTCATAGTTTAGCGTATGAGAGGTCCATTCAAGAGTCTGATAACAGTGGGATGGAAGCTGTCCTTGAGCCTGGTGGTACCTGCTCTCAAGCCTTTACACCTTCTGTCCGATGGGAGAGGGGAGAAGAGAGAATACTGGGATGGGAGGAGTCACTGATTATGTTGGCTGCTTTCCCGAGGCAGCGGGAAGTGTAGACAGAGTCAACGGAGGGGAGGCTGGTTTGTGTGATGGATCGTGGCATTACGAGGCAGAATTAAGATTTGGAGTCTGCCTTGATTATTTAAATAAAGCTAAATTCAGGATATTCGCTGTTTTAATGTGTTGTCTCATCACAGATGTAACATGGAAGAGAATTTTGGTGTAGGAGGTGGTGTTTTGGTCAGCCTTGTTAATTTACGAGTGTTACGCCAAGCGGCCTATTTTCACCAGGGGATCTTCAATTATATCCGCAGGCTATGGTACATCCTCTAAGAGCCACTGTTAGGATACATATGATTCCACTTCATAATCAGGTTTAAACCAAGTCCTCCTATTTGGGTCAGTTTATAAGGGGCGCAAATATTGAAATTTGGCTCTTGCAATAGGCGGAGGAGACCTGATAGATAAATCTTTTCTGATCCAAGGTCTTGAAGCAAAACATCAACATACAACTTTTGCCTCCACAGATGCTGATTGACCCACAGAGTTCTTCTATTTTTGTTCTAGATTCCAGCATCTGCAGTATTATTTTCCTTCTTGATAAATCAGTCAGCTTGTCTTCGAAGAATCCAGATGTCTCCCATTCCTTTGTGACAAATCGCATCAGATAGACTTAGGAGGTTTGGTCAGGAGGAATCTTATTTCAGATGACGTAATAGGACTTTCCTGCAAGGGATAAAGATGGATTCTTTCAAATCTAAATCAGATTTATTATCACTGACATATGACATTTAATTTGGTTTGAAGCAGCAGTACAGTGCAAAGACATAAAAATCTACAAAGTACAGAAATAAATAAACAGTGCCAAAAAAAGGAATAACGAGGTAGTGTTCATGGACCATTCAGCAATCTGATGGTGGAGGGGAAGAAGCTGCTTCTCAATCATTGAGTGTGGGCCTTCAGGCTCCTGTACCTCCTCCCCGATGGTGGTAACAAGAAACAGTCATATTAAGACAACATTTAATCAGTAAGCATTTTGACAGACACATGAACAGGTAGCGGGATATAGATCGTGTGCAGGCAAATAGGATTAGTTAGTTTGGCATCATGGTCAGCACAGACATGGTGGGCCGAAGGGCCTGTTCCTGTGCTGTACTGTTCCAGGTTCAGTCTGTGTACCATCTGCAAAATGCATTCTTGTCTGGGATATTCCAACAGCATCTTCCAGACCCACGACCTTGGCCTCCAAGAAGGATAAAGGCAACAGTCACACCACTGCCTGCAGATTCCTCTCTGAATCATGCACCATGTAGACTTGGGAATATATCGCTGGTCCTTCAACGTCGCTGGGTCTAAATCCTGGAACTTCCAGTCTAACAGAAAGACGACAGCCGTTCACCACCAGCACCTCCTCAAGGGCAGTTTGCGATGGGCGGTAAAAGCTGTGTTCCAGCCATGCTCAAATTAAAAAAAAATACTTTAAGAAGAAACAACTCACAGACAGTTGGATCTCCAACACCTTGAGTTTTTGAGAAAGTAGGCTGTAAGAGTATATTTATAGTGTGGATTGTTAGTGCATTTTTAATATGTGAATGATCAGTTTGCTTTTGGTCTGCACACTCGAGTTTCAACAACAGTTAAGCTCTGATAATTCAGCATCCTTGAAATGTTGGTGGAGGTGAACTAGGACATTTTCTGCTCTACTTGATGTTAATTCCAATAACACAGCAACACACTGTTCTTTCATTTTTTTACACGTTACACAGCAGTATACTAAATTTTCCAGCAAACCCAGTGAGTTTAAAGAGGACACTAAACATACAAGCACTCGAGACCTCGGATTCCACTGTAACCCGACCCAAGTTGCTGAACCTTGTTGTTCTGAGCCATAACCCTGACCCTGGCCACAAACCAGATCCCCACGTCCGGCCACACATTCCGGTCTAATGAGTGAGCCATCAGGATTTCTGAATTGGATGCTGGATTTTTGGAATTTTAATGTACTAAGAATCATTTAATTAAAAGTAAAGAGAATTCCTAACAGAAATCCCAGCTAGCAAAAGATGAAGGCAATAATCCAACTGAGCACGATGAATGATTGACAGACCCACTTAATCTCAGTTCCACTTGTGAACTGTGCAGCAGGTTTCTGGTGAGTTGGGATTTGCTGATGAGTTATGATCTGAAATGCAAAGCATCGAAGCATCCAACTAAACGGATGAATTTCTTGAACTCACCTAAAATTGAATGATTCAGAAAATGAACAGCTGTTTGTCTTTAAACTCATAACTAAAGCCCCAGGTAAGTTGTGACATGCACTTCAGAGAAATTCCATCTAAGGTGCAGATAGTCCCAACAAAATTGAGAAAAAGTGATATGTAGTGCCGTTAATTGTGGTAAATTACAAAATTCTTTTCTGGGTGGAAAACAGCTTAAACTCTATAAGCAATTATTTTTTAGTGTCTTTAAAACATGTAAATAGTGCTATTAAATCACACCTATGGAATATATTGCCTCAGTAAGTACATATCCCTTGGGGAACTGTAGCTCATTGCTCCTGTTTCCAGGAACGTGACTGGTTTAGTTCTCAGGTCTTTCGATGGGATACGGGCGTCTGGATATGGGTCAGCGGATTCCAAAGCCCCAGGTGATGCCTAGAGGGAGACGTGGCCAGGAAGGAGGCTAGTGACCCCAGACGTTCAGTGATGGTGGAGTCACTGTTGCAGTCACTTAGCTCCAGTGATTCAAGTTTGATCCTGATCTCATTTCCCCTGATGACTCCAGTTTCCTCCCACACCCCGAAGACAGGCTGGTTGCTTGTTAACTGCCAACTATAAATTACCCCTGGTGTTAGGTTAATGGGAGAAGGATCAGGCAGAAGTTAAAGGGCATGTGAGAGAGAAATGGGCACAGGGAAATAAGTAGCAGAAGGATATTGATGGGAATTGTCCAAGAGCTGGCAAGAATATGAAGGGCCAAACAACCTGTTTCAATGTGATGAACAAAATGGGAATGCCCAAGATGGAGTCCAGAGACCTCAAGAGTGTCATAGAGGAATACAACATGGAAACAGGCCCTTCAGCCCACCACGTCTGTGCTGACTACCAACTACCCATTTACACTAATCCTTCATTGATCTCATTTTTATTCTCCCCGCATTCTCATCAGTTCGCCCCAGATTCTACCATTCACCTCCACACCAGAAGGAACTTACGGTGGCCCATTAACCTACCAACCAGTACATCTTTGGGATGTGGGAGGAAAGTGGGGCACTCGGGGGGAACCTACAAAGTCACAGGGAGAACATGAAGACTCCATACACACAGCACCCAAGGTCAATATTAAAGCTGGGTATCTGGTAGTGTGAGGTAGCAGCTCTACTCACTGCACTACTGTGCTGTTAGTAAGAAAGTCAGAGATCCTGGGAGCAGCCGAGAGGGAAGGCAGACACCCCATGAATGGGGACTGCGCCAGATAATCTAGTTCATTGCAGTGGAGGCCTGATGTTGTGGAATCTGCAGTTTCTACAGTTTTGCAATTTAGGTTGGGCCTTGCCCTTGACAAAAACTGCTTGCATGGAACTGCTGTAAAAGAAATGGACACTCCACTCATTTCATCCAAGAAACAGTTCTCCCATGGATAGAAACACAAAGAAAAGTGGCCTCACTACTATATGTTAACTGCAGTCAAATTTCTTTGTTATTCCAACTGTCATTTGAAGGGGAGTATTAAATTCTCTAAGTCTCTTGTTAAGTCTCTTGACGGCCATAAAAAAATATCATTCAGCTCATTGGATACCTGTGTAACCTTGGTCTACATCTCACCTACAATATTATTATTTCTTAGTATACTTTTGGACACGTAATACTTGGGATATCTCTGTACTGGGAGGATGGAGTTTCAGGAGATGCTCAAATAACTTCTTAACCTGGGTGACAGAATGTCTTCTTCTCTGGTGTAAACCTTTCTGCTTCAACAGCAGTTACTATCAGGCTACCAAGCTGCCATATAAAATCTCATTCACCTATGTCCTTCAGGAATGAAAGGATGTCCTGACCTGATCAGGCCCTCTGTGTGGCTCAGACCCACCAACAAGATTCACTCTTAATGACTGAACAAACCACTCAGGACTTCAAGGGTCAATTAGGGACAATTCACGCCGGGTGGCGCAGTGGCACATTTAGTGAAGCTGCTACTTCACAGCGCCAGAGACTCAGGTTCAATCCCGACTTTGGGTGCTGTCTGTGTTGAATTTGCACATTATCCTTGTGACTGTGTCTGTGTGAGTTTGATTGGGGTGCTCTGATCTCCTCCCATATCGAGAGATGTGTGGATTGTACATAGAACAGTACAGCACAGGAATAGGCCATTCAGCCCATTGTGTCTGTGCCGAACTTGAGCCAAATTAAACTAAATCTCTTCTGCCTGTATCTGATTCATATCCCTCCATTCCCTGCATATTCATGTGTCTACCTATTAAACACCACTATATGCTTCCCCATTACCCCCAGCAGCACATTCCAGGCACCCACCACTCTCTGCGTAAAAAAAATTTACCCTGCACATCTCCTTCAACTGTCCCCCCCTCACCCAAATTCTCATCCTCTAAGTGTTTGGCATTTCTACCTTGTGAAGATTCTGACTGTCTACCCTATTTATGCCTCTCATAATTTTATAAACTTCTATCAGGACATTTAATTAGTTTTATTGTGGTTTAATTAGCCATTGCAAATTGTCTCTAATCTGTAGGTGTGAGTTTAGGTAAATTGATGGAACTGTGAGGAAAATTGGTTACAAGGGAAATTAAGAGAGGGAATGGGATTGCTCTGTGAGATGGCATGGACTCGATGGGCCAAATGGTCTCCTTCTCTGTTGTAAGGTAAAATGGGAAGACAAGAAGACTCATCACATGCCGCCTCTACTCTGGATCCTTGAATCAGAGTCAGGTATATTATCACCGACATGTTGTGAAATTTGTTGTTTTGCGGCAGCAGTACAGTGCAAGACAAAATTACCACAGGTTACAAAAATAAATTCTGCAAATGGGTTCATGAACTGTTCAGAAATCTGATGGCGGAGGGGAAGACACTGTTCCCAAAATATTGAGTGTGGGTCTTCAGGCTCCTGTACCTCCTCCCCTTGATTACATGAAGTTGATGAATGCATCAGATAGGTTTCCAGCTGGAAATGAACGACAAGTTAATACTTCAGTTTCAGCTGAAGCCTTTTCCTTGAAATGTTAACCTTTCAGATGCTGACTATCCACCATGCACTGGAAGCAATTTTTTATGACTTCTGCTAGTTTTCTGTTGGCTCAATAAGGAAAAAAAATCATTACATTCATTTTGAACTGGCGGGATATTGTCAGCTATAAATAGAATACCTCATTGCCGGCAGTCAGACATGACAAATTTATCCACACCCGAGATTGGTCATAGCTGGCTCACAACTTCATGATTCATGACTCGTCCAGACAGCTTTACAGGAGCAGTCACCGCATTACTTGACATTTTCTATCTGTGACGTGCTTTCAGTCCTGTGTTCCCAATTAAGGTTGTCCTGTGCTTCGCCACTTCAGTGCAGCTGAATTCATGGGAGCTGAGACTGTTAACATTTTGAAGGGTTTTAATGGTGTAGGTACACTTTTCACTGGTGGGAGGGTCAGCAACTTAGGAGTCTGATTTAAGATAATTGACAAAGACACAAGAGATAAAAAAAAATGACGTATTTTTATGGCACCTTTCACATTCCTTTCAGGATGAAGCACTTTGCGGCTAATGAAGTAATTCATCCAGGAGAGATTGAGTGATTCTGTTAGTGGTGGTCTGGGCTGAGGGAGGTGGGAAAGTTACGTCTGGAGGAGCTGTGAATATCAGGAAAATGAAATCTGGAATAATACTGAATGATGGATACAAGACTGGAATTGTTGAATTCAGTGTTGGGATCTTTATTCCTTGAGAAGAAGTCATTGGCCTGAAATTTTAACTCCATTTCTCCCTCCACAGATGCTGCTTGACCTGCTGAGTACCTCCAGCATTTTGTGCTTTTGTGATGTCCTGTAGTGGAACAGGCTGCCATCTGCCGTGGTAAATGCAGGCTCTCTCTTAAATTTTAAGAATAAAAATTGGATAGATACGTGAATGGAAGAGGTCTGGAGGGTTATAGACTGGGTGCAGGTCAATGGAACTAGCAGAATAAAGTTTCAGCACAGACTAGAAGGGCCAAATGGCCTGTTTTCTGTGCTGTAGTGTTCTATGGTTCTAACTATGGCATTTCACTTCCAAAGTATTTTTAGAGTTGGCCTCTGCTGTAATGCAGACACTTGGCAGCTAATTCATGCACAAAAATTTCTCACAAGTATCAAGGAGATGAAGTAATATTCCATCAGTGAGGATGTTATAATTTGAAATTTACTGCTTGAAAAGTTAGTGGATATAAATTCAAAAGTAGCGTGTGGAAGTGAATTGGAGATATATTGGACAGTGCTTTCAAAACACAACCTCCAGCACAAAGGGCAACAGATGAATAGGAACACTGCCACGGGCAAGTTCTCCTCCCAGCTGCAGAAATATATCCATAGCCCTTCATTATCACAGGGTTTAAGTCCTGGAACCCAACAGCATCAGAGGAGCATTCTCATCACACGATTCATTGGTTTAAGGAGATGACTCATCACCATCTTTGGGGAGCAATTAGGAATGAACATGCCTGTATCTTACAAGAGAAATATACCAAAGAAATGAAGGTGGTGGTGAAGGCTTTTCCTTTGTGAAAAATGTCATGTTTCAATGGCTCCAATACCCTTTATTGCCAGCTTTGCTCAGTAATCCTTCTGCTGAAAGTGTAGATTCTAGCTTCAATCCTGAGTCTGTAATCTAGGTCGCAGTCAACTTCAGCAAGACCTAGGAATTAATTAGGACTTCAGGAAGGGGAAGTCAGGAGAACACACACACCAGTATTCATTGAGGAGTCAGCAGTGGAAAGGGTGAGCAGCTTCAAGATCCTGGGCATCAACATCTTGGAGGATCTATCCTGGGCCCAATACATTGTAATCATGAAGAAGGCACACCAGTGGCTCTACTGGTCAACCTTTGAGGAGATTTCATATGTCACCAAAGACACTGTCACAATGTCAAGCAAAGAGCAAGATCATGGAGAACCCAAATGCAGCACACCAGTACAAGACCAGAGTCGGGATGCTTCCTCAGAACTGAACACAGGCAGTGACCAGAAGGAATCTTGCCTCAGGGCTTTGAGGCAGAGTCCCAACACAGAAACAGGATATCCTAGGTGAAACAGCAAAAGCAGGACTGCTCTAGAGTTGCCAGCTCTAAGCAGCCAGGAGCCAAAGTATACCCAAAGGTTGGCCAATACTCTGGCAACCAGTGTTAGTGAAACCAGGGTTCTTATACTAGTCTCCTGATGGAACTCAGGTGTGTGTCATTATGCGATTAGTAGTGCTTGGAAACCATGTGCTGCACAACAAGGCACCATCAATGGGGCTGAATCGAGGGCCAGCACTCGGAACCATGACACACTTGCATATTTCTACAGAAATACGGTAGAGAGCACTCTGACTGGTTGCATCACAGCCTGGTATGGAGTCTCCAATGTGCAGGATTGCAAGAGGCTGCAGGGGGCTGTAGACTCAGCCAGCTCCATCATGGGCACAACCCTCCCCACCATTGAGGGCATCTTCAAGAGGCAGTGCCTCAAGAAGAATGCATCCATCACTAAGGGCCCTCACATCCGCGACATGCCCTCTTCTCATTACTACCATTGGGGAGGAGGTACAGGAGCCTGAAGACCCACAGTCAACAACTTAGGAACAGCTTCTTCCCCTCTGCCATCAGATTTTCGAACGGTCCATGAACCATGAACACTACCTCATTATTCCTTTTTTTTGCACTATTTGTTTTTGTAATTTATTGTAATTTTATGCACTGTACTGCTGCTGCAAAACAACAAATTTCACGTCATATAAGTCAATGATAATAAATGTGATTCTGATCCTGATTCTGAAGTTTGCATTTCAGATGGTAATTTTTGGATGGGATATACGTCCTGTGTGCCTGATCCAATAGGGATTTATTGTACCTGAAATGATGTAGGATATCCGAGGAGATATTCAGGATGTGTAGAAATGCAAACTCCTCACTCTTTCTTGCAATGCTCCCACTGTTTATTTATATTTAAATTTGTAGGCAATCTCCAAAATGTTCGGGCACCTCACATTAGAATAGGATGACAAAGTGGGGGAAAAAGTCTATGTCTCAAAATGTTTTCATTTGTTGGACTCAGCTAACAATTCATGAGGTAGAATGAATAGGTTCTGGTAAATGCAGTAAGTAGATGGTTAGAGATAAATTATACACATGAAATTAATCTCAGTCATTTACAGGAGAGTAAATTTCCTGTCATTCAAATCTAATCCTTATGGGTATGGCAACATCACTAAATCCAGCCTCTCAGAAATGGTAGCTTCATTATAGAGTAATATTAGCAGAATTGGTTTATGCAGTCAAGCTTTAATTTGATTATACCATTAATAAGTCATGATTGCTTCTTATTGCTGTATTGTTTCTGTAGCTTTCTGTTGTGAATTGTGTCATAGTCGTACAGCACGGAAACAGGCCCTTCAGCCCAACTGGTCCATGCCGACCAAGATTCCCATCTAAGCCAGTCCCACTTGCTTGTGTTTGGCCCATATCCCTCCAAACCTTTCCTATCCAAGTACCTTTTAAATGTTGTTAATGTACCTGCCTCAACCTCTTCCTCTGGCAGCTCGTTCAATATACGGACCACCCTCTTGGTGAAAAAGTTGCCCCTCAGGTTCCTGTTAAATCTCTCCCCTCTCACCCTAAACTTAGGCCCTCTAGTTCTTGATTCCCCAACCCTGGGAAACAGAGTGTGCGCATTCACCCTTCCCTGTTATCGCCTATGGGGTGTACAAGACGCTACCTTAAACTTGATTAGATTTTAGGTAAGACTTCATCAAATTATTTTTCCATCAAAAATATACACGTTAAGCCATTCTTCTGCCAAGCAATTGTTAGAAGTGACAACTGAGTGGCAATGCTTCTTCTCAGAATAGAACATTAGAAAAAAATATAATGGAATCATGTCAACAGTTTATAACATATCTACAGCCATTGTGTTCAAATAAAATTCCTTAATCTCAAAGCATTTCCTCATTGGCTAAAATTAAGGTTTCCAAAATTTCTCTGCAAATTACCAAACCTTGTAAAAGCGAAAATAACAAATAAACTATTCTTATGTGAACAGTGAACACTGAGCATAACTTTCTCGGATTACCGTCCGATTAGATGAAAGCACCATGCCAGGGGCTGTGAGAAAAGTTTTCCATTCCGCGCTCGGAGAAAACGATCGATGCCTCTCCTAATACAACTGATGGATGGGCATGTTGGTTCCAATCACCTTGTGATTTCATTGTGCTTCCATTGAATTAAGATTCCAATGTACTTCCACTGAATTAAGACAACAAGGAAGTTTAAATATCTAGGCTAGTTCACCAAGTGGAGTTCAGAGGAGCCCTCTTTCAGATTCGATGTTAAACCAGGGTCTAGTCTGCCTCCTCTGATGTAATGGACCAGAGGATTTATCCCAATCGTACTGCAGGCAGTATATATCTTGAATCACCATTGGTTGTACAGCCTCAGAATAAAGGGACCTCCCTTTAGAACTGAGATGAGGAGGAATTTCTTCAGCCAGAGGGTGGTGAATCTGTGGGATTCATTGCCACAGATGGCTGTGGAGGCCAAGTCACTGGGTGTATTTAAAGTGGAGATTGATAAGTTCTTGACTGATAAATGGGTTAAGGGTTACGGAGAGAAAGCAGGAGAATGGGGTTGAAAAAAACAGCCATGATTGAATGGTGGAGCAGAGTCAATGGGCTGAATGGCCCAATTCTGCTCCTATATCCCATGGTCTATTTCTAAAGCGATGACCTAATCATTACTGTGCTCCATTTTGTGAGAACTTGGGTTGTACACATTGTTTGCCGTGTTTTTCATATCACAACAGTGACTGAAGAAGTATTTCGTTGGCTGTAGATTTTTGAGCTAACTTATTGGCTTTAATTCATTGGAAGCACATTGGGATACCAAGGTGATTGGAACCGACATTACAGTCATTGTAGGAACATAGATTTTCAGAGGCAGCACCAAGACCTCACCTGTCCTACACAATATCCAGCATTACCTTATGGACACGACAAGGGAACTCAGAATATGGGACGATACAACAAATTGTAGGTGTTTATAATGTACAAAGTGTATGAAGTTGAGGTGAATAATTAATCCAAAGTACTTCCACCCTTCTGTTCACTGCTGAGGAATGGATGAGTTGCTGTGCTTGCTGTGTTGCTATGGCGATGAGAGGCAAAGGTACTTAATCTATCAATGACTGTTCTAGTAGAGCCGAGAGATTGACAACTGCACAATGACAGGCTCCTGAGGAGTGCTAAAGCAGTTGTCCAGGCTGGTGGCCTTCCCTGTGAAGTGGTGATAACATCAGCTTCTATTCACATAGCACACTTAACATGACAAAAAAAAATCTCCAAACATTTCCCATGAGTGCCATTACACTCACTGATACTGAGTGGCAAGAAGGTATTAGGGCAAAGTCTGGTCAAAGAAGTCGGTTTATGGAGTACTTTAAAGGTGGAAAACAACGGAGAGGAAAGGAGGTTTAGGGAGGGAATTTGAGTGCTTCTATCAGGAGTCTTTTAGTGCAGGTAGCTGAAGGTATGGTTCTCAGGAATAACCAGGAGGGCAGAACAAGGGGAGTGTAGGGATCTGAGGTTTGTAGAACAGGAAGCATTGCACTAATGATGAGAAATTTGAATTCAAGGCATTGAGTAGTGGGGAGCCAAGTTCAAGTTCAAGTTTATTGTCAATGCCTTGAAAATTAGCTTTTTGTAGCAGCAGTACAGTACGTTACAAACATGACAAACATAAATTACATAAACTTAAATTAACATAAATTATACATAACTTACACGACAAAATAAATGGCAATAAAAATAACGACATTCATGCAAGTTGAGGGAAATATAGCTCAAGGTAGAATTAGTATTTTTCAGGTTCATGAACCTGACGGCGGTGGGGAAGAAGCTGTTGTTGAACCCTGAGGTGTGGGTCTTCAGGCTCCTGTACCTCCTGCCTGATGGCAGCATGGAGAAGATGGCATGGCCCGGATGGTGGGGCCCCTGATGACGGATGTCAATGCTGGTCAGTGAGTCTAGGCGAATGGACGAGTGGGAGATGTGTTATGACACAGGCTCCAGAGCTTTTGAGAAACCTCAAGCTTATGGAGCACGGAAGGAGAGATGCTACACAGGAGTGACTAGGAATCGTTACATCTGGAGGTAACCAAAATAGATGTTTCTCTCTGAAAGAAAGTTTGGGGTATGAACAGGCGCAAAGGCCAGTGAAGGAGAGGAGATGAAGGAAAGGGATAAGCCAGCTTGAGGCTATCGATAAGAATGCTTCAGGGCTTTTCTACCTGCCTTTAGAACACACGAGAATAAATAAGCTAATGGTGAATTAACTCACAGACCAGAGTGCTGGGATTGAAGAGATTGTCTTCTTGTTGCCTACGGCTGGAGCAGGAATGTTAAAGGGCTTAGGATTTGCAAACCACAGTGTGACTTTTCAGAGTGAGAGTTTACAGTTACATGGAGTCATACAGAGTGGAGAGAAGCCCGTTGGCCCAAGTCTGCACCAATCATCGAGCACCTATTTCCACAAATCCTATACTGATCCCAGTTTTATTCTTCCCACATTCCCATCAACTCCCCAAAGATTTTACCACACACAGTGGCCAATAAACATACCAATCCACGTGTCTTTGGAATGTGGGAGGAAACCTCAGAACCCGGAGGAAACCTACGCAGCCACAGGGTGCAAAAGTGAGTTTTTCATTGCACCTGTGCAGACATGTGCACGGTAGTGTAGCGGTTAGCGCGATGCTATTACAGCACCAGCGACCTGGGTTCGATTCCGGCTGCTGTCTGTAAGGAGTTTGTACGTTCTCCCCGTGTCTGTGTGGGTTTCCTCCGGGTGCTCCGGTTTCTTCCCACGTTCCAAAGACGTACGGGTTAGGAAGTTGTGGGCACGCGATGTTGGCGCCGGAAGTGTGGTGACACTTACGGGCTGCCCCCAGAACACTCTACGCAAAAGATGCATTTCACTGTGTGTTTTGAGGTACATGTGACTAATAAAGAGATCTTATCTCTTACTTGTGCATACGACAATAAACTCAACTTTGAACTCCACCTGGTCAGCAGAAGTCAGGATCAAAACTGGGTCACTGGAGCTGTGAGGTAGCAGCCCTACTACTGTGTCACTCTGCTAGCCATCACATTGCCTCAAAGGTGTTTCCATCAAAGTCGTGTTGGGAAAAGGACATGATGAGCTGGTCCATTGTTTGGTCCAGGTTGTCACATTGGTTGGAGACACAAGAGACTGCAGATGCTGGAATCTAGAGAAAAATCAAACTGCTGGAGGAATCCAACAGGTCAGGCAGCATCTATGGAGGGAAATGGACAGTCGATCTTTTGGGTCGAGATCCTTCACCTGGACTGAAAGGCAGCGGGGAGACAGAGGGTATAAAGTGGTGAGGGGAAGGGGTGGAGCAAGGGCTGGCAGGTGATAGGTGGATCCAGGTGAGGGGGCGGTGATGGGGGTTTGACTGGCAGATGGAGTCAGGTGGGGGAGGGAAGGGTGGAGGTAGTGACTGGGAGGTGATAGGTAATTCAGAGCAGGTAATATTGCTGGGAAGTTGCATGTCCCTGCAGGTGTGCTTGATGGGGGAGTGGAAAGACACAAAACAAAGAAAATACGTCAAGTGGAAGGAATGGGACAAAGAGGCTTGCTTTTCCATTCTGCTATTCATGAATAAATCTTGGAGATGACAGGGCTCCAGCTTGTGTCCCAGGACCTGGTTCCTGGTTCGGAGCTGGGTGACTTTGTTTCTCCCCAGAGACCCATCTCATCAACACATCACCCAGCATCTCCAGTGAAAAGGAAACAAGAGCAGCACGTGGAATCGAGTGGAAGAGGACAGAGTGAGGCAAAGAGAGAGCAAAAAGAGAATGAGTGAGCAAAGGAGAGTGAGAGAAAGAGCAAGAGTGTGAAAGGGTTGAGAGAAAGTCAGTGAATAAAAGTCAGCAAGAGCTGGCAAGAAAGTGAATGTGAACAAGTGTTCAAGTTCAAGTTTATTGTTGTCATAGGCATACATTCACAGGTATAAATACCATGAGGTATACATACTTATTACAGCAGCAGCACAGTACAAAATAAGGATAAACATAAATTAACATAAACTTAAATTAACATAAATTAGACATAACTTACCCATGTGCAAACTAAACAACAAAATAAACAACACTAGTGCATGATTGAGACAGGGAAAAATATAGTGGGAAAAGTGAGTATGAGGGAGAGAGAGAGAATGGGAGAGAGAGAGACCGACACCAAGAAAGTCAGCAAATGAGAGTGAGTGAGTGGAAGAGTGTGCGTGAGAGAGAGTGAGAGTGAACAAAGGAGAAAGTGAGTGAAAGAAAGAGTTAGGGGACAGAACAGGAAAGTGGGAGGAGCTTGAACTTGCAGGCATGACTAGTATTAACTGACTGTGTTTGTGAAATACTGTGTGCAATGATGCTGGAGATTCAGACATTTTACTGAGTACATGGAAGATTATGCTGCAGACTTCACCTCAGTTTGTTCCTTGAAGTGCTCACTTGGGGAGGGATATTGCCTTTTTATTTCTTTCGCTGCACCTGTCCACTGTCTCTTAACAGAAGGCATTACATTCAGATCAATGGTACTTTGTGTGGAGATGTCTTCTGGCATTTTCTCAGTGGGATGTTTCACCAAGCCAGGAGAGACACAACATTACACAAGCAATGGCTAATACAACTTTTATTGACGTTGAAATAATCAGTTTATATGGAGTGTTATATGGGCTGAGTTATCTTTGGGACTTTCATCCTGTCTGTATCTTTAAGCACAGAATGGCAGACTTCATTTCCAATTATGAACCATTCAAACCACCTACTCTTAAGTGACATAAGACCCGAGACTGCAAGAAATTGCAGAGAGTTGTGGACACAGCTCAGTCCATCACACAAACCAGTCTCCCCTCCATGGACTCTGTCAATACTTCCCGCTGCCTTGGGAAAGCAGCCAACATAATCAGAGGCTTCTCCACTACTCTCTCTTCTCCCCCGTCCGTTAGGCAGAAGATACAAAGGCTTGAAAACACACACCAACAGGCTCAAGGACACCTTCTATCCCACTGGTATAAGACTCTTGAACAGAACTCTTATATGATAAAAACAAACTCTTGACCTCACAATCTACCTCGTTGTGGCCCTTGCATCTTACTGTCTATCTGCACTGCATTTCTCTGTAACTGTAACACTATATTCTGCACTCTGTTATTGCTAAGGACAGCTTCTACCCCACTGTGATAAGACTATTGAATGGTTCCCTTAAACGGTGAGATGGACTATGACCTCATGATCTACCTTGTTGTGACCTTGCACCTTATTGCACTGCACTTTCTCTGTAGCTGTGACACTTTACTCTGTACCGTTAATTGTTTTAACCTGCACTACCTCAACGCACTCTGTACTAACTCGATGTAACTGCACTGTATAATGAATTGACCTGTACGATCAGTACGCAAGACAAGTTTTTCACTGTACCTCGGTACAAGTGACAATAATAAACCAATACCAATACCTTGTACAACCTTGATGTATTTACATTTTGAACTGATCTATATGGATCACAAAGCTTTCACTGTATCATGGTACATGTGACAATAATAAACCAAACCAAACCAATTTTTGAGAAGATTAGGGCAGGTGGGGGAGAGTTCCCAGACCTCGTACACTCCCTTGTTCTATCCCTCCTCCACAAGGTGTTGGTTTATTTGGGAGTACCTTTGCTCTGGTGAAATACACAAGTCTAGATAGTGAGCGTTGCAACGACAGCAGAACCAATAATCGTCAATAATCTGCATCCATGTGCCATTCACTTTCATCTCTGTCTGAGTTCTGCTTATTTAGCACATCCTTGAGCACCTTTGGGTCGAAATTCAGCCTCGTTGAGTTGCGCTAAACATGCAATATAGCAGCACCTGCATGTTGTGCTCCATTTAGGAGCAGAGTCCAATGAACAGCTGCTAGTGACCAAGCATGAATGGTACTTCGGTCACTCAACAGCTCTGTCGGTGACCTACTCAGGGAAACAACAGGACAAACTATGGGTTAGAAGTTAACTCTTGGAAGTTTGTGCTGAATGCATATACTAAACTGATTTTTTCAGCCCTATATGTGCTCTTAACGCCAATTACTGGAGACTCATTCTAATCCCTCATCACTTGCACTTTAAGCCCCATAATACAAATACAGTCCTTTAAACTCTTACACCTTTTTTTACCCTAAACTCTTCCTATGAAATGCCACTCCAAAGAGATGAATATTTGAAAAATGTTGGACTAGAATCATTACAGGAAAGCTCAGTTGAGCCCATTGTGTCCACACTGACTGCGTATGTAAGAACAAACAAGCCAGTTTCATTCCCTCACAAGTCCTTCTCAACCTCCTAAACCTTTTCTTTTAAGCACTAATCCTGTTCCCTTTTTAACATCACAATTCACTCTGCCTCCACTACCTTAACTGGCAGTGGATTTCAGACCTAACTACTCACTGTGTTAAAAAAGGTGTTCCCCATGTCGGTTTTGGTTTGTTTACCAATCACTATCATTCCACGTCTCCTAGTTCTTGACCAGTCTACCAACGGGAATAGTTTCTCTCTATCTATCTTGTCTAGACACTTACTGATTCTAAAGAGCTTTAGCAGACCCCTCTCAACGCCCACTACTCCAAGGAAAACAACCCCAGCTTCTGCAGTCTATTTGTAGAACTAAATCAGGTTAGTAAGACACTTCTGTACTCTTTCCAAAGTCATCACATCTTTTTTAAAATATAGGGTTCAGAATTTACATGAATGATAGAAAACTAGGGAGCTATGTGGGAGGGAAGGGTTAGATAGATCTTAGAGCAGGATAAAATGTCAACATAACATTGTGGGCCGAAGGGCCTGTACTGTGCTGTAGTGTTCTATGTTCTATGTTAAAACTCTAGTTGTGGCCAAGCCAATGAGTTATAATAATTTACCTTGCTCTGTCTGTGTCGTGTGCATAAATAAAACACCAGAACTTTCCTTCAATCGTCAAGTTCTTGAACGAACCTGCACAACCCTAAACCTACCTCAGCAACAGAACACTATGAACTACCTCTTGCACTCCCATTGTCTCTGATTGTGTCTTTTTTGCACTAATGTCCTTTTTCAAAGTCTTTTCTTCACTGTCTTGTATATTTTATGTATAATTTATGTTCCATGTATTGTCTGAATTTACATGCCTGCGATGCTGATGCAAGCTTTTTATTGTACCTGTACCTCACTGTACTTGTGCACATGACAGTAAACTCAACTTCACTTGACTATTTACAAATCTTTGTTCCGATACACACATCTCATTAACCATCCCTCTTCTCATTTCTGCTCCGACTGACATAGATAGAAGAGAATCCTCAATTATACACACCACCTGATTACTATTTATTCTAATTAATATAAATCACATGGATGCAATTAACAACTATCAGCTGGCTAGCATATTTTACATATGGCTGTTGGATTGCTGATGGCATAAGCGTTGTCGATGGGAGTGTTCAATTTTGAAAAGACATTAATAGATTAAGCAAAAGAGCAAAACTGTGGCAGATGGATTTTAATGTGGATCTGTAGAACTCACCTATTTTGAACGTGAAATGGATGAAGTAGAGCTTGTCTAAACAGTGAAAACCAAGAAGCAGTGAAGCCCAAAGAGGTTCAAGGATCTACTTGCATCAATCAGTAGAACACCACAGGCAGGCACAGAAAGCAATCAAAATGACAAGTGGGCTGCTGGTCTTTTCACTTGGGGACTGGAGTGGGTTAGAGTGGAAACCATGTAACCGTCCAAAGTTCTGCTTTGAGTACATTTGGAGTATTGTGAGTCATTTGAGAGATCAACATGAACTCAATCTCTCAATCTACCTTTCTGTGACCTTTGCACCTCATTGTCTACCTGCACTGTAGTTTCTCTGTAACTGCAACACTACATTTTACATTCTGTAGTTGCTTTTCCTACCTCAATGTACTTATGTTTTGGAATGATCTGTATGGACGGCATGCAAAACAAAGTTTTTCCACTGTGGCTCAGTACATGTGGGGTAGGCACGGTAGAGTAGTGGTTAGTGTAACACTATTACAGTGCCAGCAACCCTGGTTCAATTCCAGCCACTGTCTGTAAGGAGTTTGTATGTTCTCCCTGTGTCTGTGTGGGTTTCCTCTGGGTGCTCCGGTTTCCTACCACATTCCAAAGACGTACGGGTTAGGAAGTTGCAGGCGTGCTATGTTGGCGCCAGAAGCGTGGCGACACATGTGGGCTGCCCCCAGAACACTCTACGCAAAAGATGCATTTCACTGTGTGTTTTGATGTACATGTGATTAATAAAGATATCTTATCTTATCTTATAATAAATCAATTACCAATTTAGGACCACATTTTAGGAAAGGCATATTGGCTTGTGATGGGGTGGACATAGTTTTACCAGAATGATTACACAAACTAGAGTTTAGAAGGTTATAGGTCGAATTGACTTAAGACCTATAGTCATTTACAGGATGTAGACATGGCAACAGTAGTACAGCTGATAGAGCTGCTGCCTCACAGCTCCAGAGACCTGAGCTCAATCCTGACTTCCAGTGCTGTCTATGTGGAGTTTGCAAGTTCTCGCTGTGACCACATGGGTTTTCTTTGGTTACTTCTGTTTCCTCCTGCATCCAAATATATACCGGTTAGTAGGTTAATTGGCTGCTGTAGTATAGAACCATAGAACCATCGAACGATGCAGCACAATACAGGCCCTTTGGTCCACCATGTTATGGCGCCCTTCAAACCACACCTAAGACTAACTAACCCCTTCCTCCCACATATCCCTCTAACTAGGTGAGTGGTAGAATCCGTAGGGAATTGACAGTGTAGCTGAGTGCTTGATGGTTGGCACAGACTCAGAGAGACAAAGTATCTGTTTCCATACTGTATTATTCCATGACCAACTTGACCTACTTGTATTTATATTCCCAATTGCCAAGTTGGCATTGCAGCTCATGCCTCCACATCAGGGGTCCAGCCAGGCCTTGTGTTAGTTCAGTCATTTCTCTTTGCTACACCATGGACTGTGAGAAAGAAATGATATCACAGGTGATAAGATTGAGAGTTTGGACACAGCTTGGACACAGGCCAGCACATCACGGACACCAACCTGCCCTCCTTGGACTCTGTCTTTACTTCTCGCTGTCTTGGTGAAGCAGCCAGCATAATCAAAGACCCCACCCACTTGGGTCATTCTGTCTTCTCTCCTCTTCCATCGGGTAGAAGATACAGGAGCCTGAGGGCACGTACCATCAGACTTAAGGACAGCTTCTGCCCCACTGTGATAAGACTATTGAATGGTTGCCTTATACAATGAGATGGACTATGACCTCACGATCTACCTTGTTGTGACCTTGCACCTTATTGCACTGCACTTTTTCTGTAGCTGTGACACTTTACTCTGTACTGTTATTGTTTTTACCTGTATTACATCAATGCACTCTGTACTAACCCAATGTAACTGCACTGTCTAATGAATTGACCTGTACAATCGGTATGCAAGACAAGTTTTTCACTGTATCTTGGTACAAGTGACAATAATAAACCAATACCAATATCAATACCAATTTAAGATTTCTTTATTAGTCACATGTACATCGAAACAGACAGTGAAATGCATCATGAAAACCCATATGTCTTTGGAATGTGGGAGGAAACCGGAGCACCTGGAGGAAACCCATGCAGTCACGGGGAGAACGTACAAACTCCTTGCAGACAGCAGCCGGAATTGAATCCAGGTCACTGGCGCTGTAATTGCGTTATGCTTACCGTTAAACTGCTGTGCCTGCCATATAAGAAACTGCTTCCTCTTGTGGGATACGTAAGACCCAGAAGTATAGTCTAAAAATTATTCACAAATAAAGTTGTCCCTTCATGCAGAAGATGGGTGGAAATTTGAAGCTGTCTTCTGAAAAGTCCAAATGATGTTGTGTGTCAACTGTTAATTTGAAAGCTGAGATTGATTTCTCCGAGACAAAAACCATAAATGAACTGGGAAAAGGTGAATGTGAAAAGTTAGTGTACAGAGCAGTCATCACATTTAAGAGGGATTATTTGGCCTCCATCTGATCCTTTGTATTTTTGTATTTCTTACCTATTTTGTCAATGAATTTCATGACATATTTTGTTCATTTAAGACCAGAATTTTGATAAGAATCTCGTCCTATTGGCATCACCCATAGAGTGACTCCCTTTGGTACAATGTTGTTTTTATTTGTACCCTCACAGAATGTGGAGTTCTCCCTTATAGTCCATGTCACTGGGAATTGTCCACCTCTAATTTCCCAACTGAGCAGATAGTTGTGGGCCCATTGTTGTTTTCCATCTATATCAATGATTTGGATGAGATTGTACCCAAGTTCAAATTCAAGTTTATTGTTATCATAGACATACAGACACAGGGTGTAAAAGCCATGAAAATTAACTTTTTGCAGCAGCAGCACAGTACGTTACAAGATGAGGACAAGCATAAGTTAACATGAACTTAAATTAACACGAGGCATGGTTAGTAAGTCTGCAGATGACTCTAAAATAGGTGGTATCACAGACAGTGAAGAAAGTTATCAAGAATTACAGCGGGATCTTGATCAGCTTAGTAAGTGGGCAGACAGATGGCAAATGGAGTTTAATTCAGATAAGTTCAAGGTGCTGTATTTTGGGAAGTCAAACCAGGGTAAGACTTTCACAGTGAATGGTAGGGCCTTGGGTAGTATTGGAGAACGGAAAGACTTAAGATTACAAGTACATTGTTCCCTGAAAGTGGCGTCATAGGTAGTCAGGGTGGTGAAGAAGGCTTTTGGCATGCCAGCCCTCATCAGTCAGGGCACTGAGGAAAGAAGTTGGGATGTTATGTTGCAGTTGTACAAGACGTTGGTGAGGCCACACTTGGAATATTGTGTTCAGTTTTGTTCACCCTGCTATAGGAAAGATGCCTTTAAGCTGGAAAGAGTGCAGAAAAGAATTACAAGGATGTTGCCAGGACTCGAGGGAGTGGGTTATAGGGAGAGTTTGGGCAGGCTAGGAGTTTATTCCTTGGAGCATAAGAGACTGAGTGGCGATCTTATAAAGGTGTATAAGATCATGAGGGGCATAGATAAGGTGAATACACATTTTTTTTCTTGGTTGGGGAATCAAGAACTAGAGGGCATAGGTTTAAGGTGAGAGGGGAAATATTTAATAGGAACCTGAGGGGCAACTTTTTCACGCAGAGGGTGGTATGTATATGGAATGAGCCATCAGAGGAAGTGGTTGAAACAGGTACAATAACAACATTCAAAAAACATTTGAATAGGAAAGGTTTAGATGGATATGGGTCAAATGCAGGCAAGTGGGATTAGAGGTGGGCATCTTGGTCGGCATGGACGAGTTGGGCTGAAGGGCCTGTTCCTGTGCTCTGTGACTCTACGACTCTGTAATTAAGAACCGATCACATTGATGTATTGGGACTTGCATATAGAACAGACGGGATAAAGAGGGTAGGTTTCTTCCCCTGTAGAGCATGAATGAACCAGTCAGGTTATCTTGTGGGAATTGTAACAGGCTTCTTTTTTAAAATTTCAGGTTTATTTATACTAAAACTTCAGTGATGAGATTCAAATTCATTTCTCTGGGTCAATGATCTGGAACTGTGGACATTTTTCCAGTAACTTAACACTACACTATTCTATTCCTAACCCTACATCACCATGGATTACAGTCTCCAGTGGAGAGACAGCTTTTGTTGGAGAACAGTGATACAATAAACTAAACTGATGTAATATCAGGAGGAGTTACCATGGTAGTGAGCTTTCAAGCATTCTCAGTTACTCCTATGAGTCTACTGTGTTTTTCCCCTGTTAGCTGTCACAGTTTGTCAGGCTGACAAGCATGTGATAACTGGGAGAATTTAACCAACACCATAAACACATTAGAACAAGAAATGCTGACAGCTGGAGCCTGGAAATAACTCTAAGAGTAAATTAAGCCGTGAAGGGTTATGGCCTGAAACGTATTTACCTTTTGCTGATGGTCCTACAGAGGATGGGCAGTGACTACATCTGGTGGGTCAGTTCCTCCCTGACTTCTACGCCTGTACATGACAGATGCTGGTGGCTAGTGTACCTGACCTGTTCCTCCATCCCTGGACTCACCACTGAGTCCAAGGGTGGAGCACAACAGTGCTGAGCTTAGGGGCCAGAAACATTTCACATCTGGCCCTTCAGCTTCACTCCAACCAAGAGTAGCACCACCTCATTCATTTGAACAGGATTGCTGATCTCAATTTAAAATGTACTTTTTAATTTTACTTACTCTTAATGTTTTAAATTATTTTCCAGTATCTGAATGTGTTTTAAATAGATTAGTATTTAAATAATTATTTGTCCTTTTTTAATGTTTTAGATCATCAGAGCCATGTAGAACCAGTTCAGAGGCCTTTAGCAGAGATCGGCTGTCAAAAATGGTCCAGGGTGGGTGCCTTGGAATCCGCCACCTGAAGCTTAGTCACTGCCTGTGGACTACTCTGACTTGTGGGCCAAATGTGATACTGGGGGCTGGAGCTCCATTGGCCCTGAGGTATCTGTGTGGATGGGAGCAGGAAATAAGTGCAGGCTGTGGATTAGATCGAGCATGATCCAGCCCAGTGTGATATCAGGGCTTTCCCTAATTTCCATCATTTTCTGTGTGAATCATACCTTATTTTCTGTTTTCGTCCTGCTTTGATAAACATATGCATATGATCTATCTACACTGTAACCGTAGCACAATATTCTGCATTCCATTTTTATTTCCTTTTGTACTACCTTGATGTACTTATGCATGGAATGATCTGTCTGGATGACATGCAAACAAGCTTTTCACAGTATCTTGGTACATGTGAAAACAATAAACCAATTACCAATTACCAACACTATGAGACAAATCCTTTGGCTCAGTGGCATTTTAAACCAGGATTTACTCATATGTCTCAGCATAAGTCACAGAGTCATAGGGCAATACAGCACGGATACAGGCCCTTCGGCCCAACCAGTCCACGCTGACCATGTTGTCCACCCAATTTCCTGCGTTCAGCCCATATCCCTCTAAGCTCCACCCCTCCATTTACCTATCCAAGTCCTTCTTAAATTATGCTATTGAACCACTTCCCCAGGCTGCTCATTCCATACACTCACCACCATCTGTATAAAAAAGTTGCCCTCAGGTCCCTTTTAAATCTTTCCCCTCTCACTTCAAATCTATGCCCTCTAGTTATGAACTCTTCTACCCTGAGGAAAAGACTGTTACCGTCCACTTTATCTGGGCCTCTCATAATTTTCTTTTTCAATCTTTTTATTGAATTTCAAATTAATTCAAATTAATATACATAACATTAATGATGATACATCTGGTGCGAAGAGGTCGGGATAACAATAATAGCAGTTAATATATATACTCACAAGGAGTAAAATATATAATCTGGACCTCCCGTTCTCTTGTTAAGTGAGTGTGATACAAAAAACAAATTGAAAAGAGATTTAATTACATGAAAAGAGAACCCCCAAATCAAAAAAAGATAATGAACAAAAGCAAACCAAAAACTTCAAAAAAAAACCGGACTGATATTTCTTCGGTTAAAAAAAACATTATCATGTCGTTAGCTCCGCTCCTCTATATTCAAAGGTTATTGAAAGGGATTCGAGAAAGGTCTGCTTATATCACATGGAATTACTGAATAAATGGACTCCAAACTTCCTCAAATTTAAGCAAAGGATCAACAGTATCACTCCTAATTTTTTCTAAGTTTAAACATGTTATAGTTTGAGAAAACCATTGAAATGTGGTAGGAGGTATAGGGTCCTTCCATTTAAATAGAGGGCCTCTCATAATTTTAAACACTTCGATAAGGTCGTCCCTCATTCTCCTTCAACGTGATCCAGATGGGTTGTCCCCATCTCCAGTTTACCATTAACCGCACGTTACACAGACCATGAAGCTTAATGTGCTTGTAACTGCCACCATTAAGCCATTCTGACTCGTCCTATCACACACATTCCCTTTGTTCTACACATCCCTTCCTCACCTTCTCTCCTACTGAAAACTAACTTGCATCTCTCTCTTTCCCAGTTCAGATGAAGAGTGTAATGAAAATATTTTAAAATTCGTTCCTTGTTCTTTCCTGATTCAGCAGCAAAAGGTATTTGCAAACAAAGGAGGCACTGTACACGTGTTAAAGGTTATAGAAACTACATAATTAGAGTTATATGAAGAATAAAATACAGAAAGAAAGAAAAATATTTAAAATACAGAAGAAAGCAAAATAATATTTATCAACCAATCAGTGAACTGATCTATGTAATCTCAGGTGTCCGACAGCCTTTCCCGCAGCCTTCTGTATGTGTCTTAGCACCAGTCATAACCCAACCTAAGGGAAGGTCCCAGTTTTAACAAAGAAGGTGCCCCCTTTCATACTCCTCAAAAACTTAACATAACTTTTACCCCAGTACTTTTCCATTCCTTACTGATACCAACCTGTATCTTCTTATCATTTGCGACCTTTGGCCTAAACACCTAACTTAGAAACAGAGACAAGTCTGTAAAGAAGAAAACATTCTTCACCGGTATCTGATCCCAAGGATGTGCATCTGTACTCCCATAAGTTCTTAAAACATTCCCACAGTCCGAGCTGACACCATTTTGTGTTACACACTACTGCACATACTAAGGAGGAATCAGAAATGACTTTTGGCTAATTTAACTCTTCCCTCACAAAGAGTCACTGACCCAAAAAGTTGACTGTTTCCCCTTCCACTAACACTGCTGCCTGATCTGCTGAGTTTTCCCAGCATTTTCTTCTTTTTTGTCAGATTTCCAGCATCTGCGTTTCATTCTTATTTCAACCCCCATCTCTAGTTCTGGCCTGGGTTTAAACCAGCAGCAGGACTTTAATCTTGCCCCTGTGCTGTGCTGGTGAAATCCCATGGGGATTATCAGAGCAGTACACACCTTCACAGATCTCCCAGCTGTCATACTGGAACTGTCAGGTTAAACTTGGAACAGGACCAATGGCCCCACTCAGGTGAATGAGGTAAAAAAAAAGTAACTGTTGAGGGAAAAATTGAGAGGAACATTTTCATTCATTCAATGAAATTAATTTAAATGGTGACACAAGGGACCGCAGATGCTGGAATCTTACTCAAGTTAACTTAAATGTTTGTAAACATTTTAAAGTGTGTGTGTTTTTAGTTCTTTAACTTTTTAAACAAATTGGTAATTCTAACATTATGACTGGCACTGTGATGCAGATTTTAGAGCCACTACCTCACAGCTCCAGTGATCTGGGTTCAATTCTGATGTCTGCTGACTGTGTGGAGTTTGCATGCTCTCCATGTGACTGAGTGGATTTCCTCCGGATGCTCCAGTTCCCTCCCATATCCCAAAGATGTGTGGATCGGTGGGTTACTTGGCCACTGTAAACTGCGCCTAGTGTGTGGGTGAGTGGTAGAATCTGGGAGGAGTTGGTGGGAAGGTGAGAAGGGTAAAAATGGGATTGGGGTAAATGGATGCTTGATGGTTAGCACAGCCTTGATGGGCTGAAGGGCCTGTTTCCCTGCTGTATGTCTGTGATTTTTTATTCTTAGATCCCGAATGGTTTTGAATGTTCCTGAATAGGGTAGGGCCTGATCAACTATCAAAACTGACAACAGCTGACTGCCTGCACTGAGACTGGATCATGCTCAAGTGTGGTGAGTTGGGGTCCCCATTATAGTCTGCACCGGGGGCCATAGAGCCAGGCATAACAGTCTGGGGCAATAGGAGATCTATACCATGGACAAGCTCCATCGATCTCTCCCTGAAAACCCAAAAGCTGTGTCCTTGTTCTTATTTCTCTCCTTGGTTTACAGTCCCCCTTGCTTCAGTTTCACCTTTGCATGTTAATTTAAATCTTCATTTAATGCAAAATAACCAGGAATTTTTTGAATCTTGTCTGGAAACAAAATTAATGGAATGATCAGAATGTACTTCAGTCCCCTTCCTTGATGTTCGAACCCTGGTAAACGGTTTACAAATATAGGTGACTAGCTTGCAAAGATGAAATTCTTGATGACATATTCCCCTTACAAAGAACAGCCAAATTCCAAAGATAGATTACATGCTTGAAACTAAAACAAGCACATGAACATTTGTGACAGATTGCTATGCTACTACTTCCGATCTGGACTTGCGATTATGTCTAGACAATTGTGTTCTTTTTAACATGATGGTAATGTATCTTAAAAGAGGGACTTTGTTTCAAGGCCGAAAATGAATAGAGTTTTGCTCTATGGGGAATCCTGGTAAGATACTTGTTAGATAAGAGCACAGAGGTTATGAAAGGATATCAAATATGTTGGTAAAGCTATTTCCGAGGGAGAAGTTATTTATCACTTCCACACATGAAGGCATTTCTCTTTAGAATATAGATTACACACACAACTGGTCTCTTTTCCCTCTCTCCATCCCCTCATGGAAAGCAAATTCAGGAGCACATTTTGGATAGCACAGCACACTGGAATATTTTTTTGTTGCTTTAAATTAATTTATATTTTTGCTATCAGTGTCTGGGTAGAAAAATGATTCCTCTGATTTGTTTCATTCTACTTGCTTTCAGAATAAATCAAGATTAAATTGTGAAATGATCAAATCTTATTGAATGCTTCACTAAATCCAACTCAAAATAATAACGATTAAATTGGGTTAAATCCAACTATGCCACTATTGGCAATTTCTGTATGAGACCCCATTTTAATGTCACATCCTCCAACACTAACACAGTAATGGCTTTAAGTGACAGCTTATATCACATCCTCAGGTCCTACTGTGTAGTCTGAACCCATGACTTTCTGATTCAGAACCTAGAGCACAATTTGTGAGCTAAGCTGATGCAAGAGCTGAGATTAATTGGCAATTGGTTTACTATTGTCGCATTTACCGACATACAGTGATAAATTTCGTTTTGCGTGCCAAGATCATTCCATGACATAATCCATCGAGGCATTACAAAGAGAAAAGCAATAACAGAATGCAGAATATAGTGTTACAGAAAAAGTGCTGTGTAGGTAGAAATTAGCTGTGCCTCATTGAAGATGCAAGCATGTACTTGATCTCGGCCTAAGTTACGGGCCTTCTACAGCATTTTCGCTGTCAGTCAAGGACAAAGTTCATTGGATGATGGAAATCTGAAATGAAAGCTGAAACTGTTGGAAATACTGAGCAGGTTGGGCAGCATCAGTGGAGAGAGAAACACAATTGTAAATTGGTAAATTGTTTTATTATTGTCACATGTACCAAGGTACAGTGAAACACTTGGTTTTGCATGCCATCCGTACAGATCATTTCATCATTATCAATGTATTGAGGTAGCATAAGGGAAAGGAAGAACAGAATGCAGAATAAAGTGTTACAGTTACAGAGAAAGTGCAGTGCAGGCAGACAATAAGGTGCAAGGCCATGATGAGGTAAATTGTGAGGTTAAGAGTCCATCTTATCGTACTAGGGCGCCGTTCAATAGTCTTATAATAGAGGGACAGCAGCTGTCCTTGAGCCTGGTGGTGTGTGTTTTCAAGCTTTTGTATCTTCTGTCTGATGGGTGGGGGGAGAAGAGAGAGTGTTTGGGGTGGGTGGGGTCTTTGATTATGTTGGGTGCTTTACTGAGGCAGCGAGAAGTGCAGACAGAGTCCATGGAGAAGAGGCTGGTTTCCGTGACGCGCTGAGCTGCGTTCACAGTTCTCTGCAGTTTCTTGCGGTCATGGGCAGAGCAGTTGCCATACCAAGCCGTGATGCATCCAGATAGGATGCTTTCTATGATGCAGCTATAAAAATTGGTGATTCAAAGGGGTCATGCCACATTTCTTTAGTCTCCTGAGCAAGTAGAAGCACTGGTGAGATTTTTTGGCTGTGGCATGTACGTGGTCGGAGCCGAACAGGCTATTGGTGATGTTCCCGCCTAGGAACTTGAAGCTCTCAAGCCTCTTGACCTTAGCGCCATTGTTGTAGACAGGAGCATATGCACCACTCCCCTTCCTGAATCCAGTGACCAGCTCTTTTGTTTTGCTGACATTGAGGGAAAGGTTGTTGTCATGACACCATGCCACTAGACTCTCTATCTCCTGCCTGTACTCCAACTCATCGTTATTTGAGATTCAGCCCACTACAGTGGTGTCATCTGCAAACTTGTAGAAGGAGTTAGAGCAAAATCTGGCCATGCAGTCATTTAGGGAATAGAGTAGGGGGCTGATGATGCAGACTTGTGGGGCACCAGCGTTGAGCATAAATGTGGATACAGGGTGATAACCTTTTGTCAGGACTCCAGCTAGATTGTTAAGCAACTTCAGTTTCTCAGAAAGCACAGCTACCTAACTGAGGCAAAGTGACAACATTTAATGTAGGAGCAAGCACTTGGTCATATCCTATGCCCTTAAAGAGTCTGCTTGGAGGGAAAATGTTTGGATTATTCAGAAGAAGCACAGTACTGTATGACCGAAAAACTGATGGTGAAGTGACCCACAATCTGGAATAGAACTTTTGAGATTGACTTGACTACTTTGATTAGAGAGCCACACATGGAGGTCAAATATTTTTATATTTGCACAAAGGAGATTTGCGGCAGATGGGGGAACATCACTAACACTGCAATCCTTGCTGCTGTGAGTGCCGAGCTCACCCAACAGAGGGTTTTGTCGCACACTGATAAGTTTTCAGAACACAGGCACTACTCTGTGTCCCTGCACCAATCTCATCAAATGTCATGTGATTGGGTCGATCAGAACTCACAGACAGTGATAGACAGGTATCGATCTCTGGTCCACAGAGCTGCAGAATATCATTGCAATACCTTGTGTATTGGCTCAAACTGTGAGAGCTTTAGATCCTCATTTCTTTCTGTAATGGTCCTCATTTCTGTTGGATTGTGTCATCCTTACCTGGTGGTACTGAATTCATACCAAAATACTACACTTCAACACAATGCTATCTGGAAATGACTAAAACTTGTGCTGTACCTTCACAATGTTAACCTTGTGTGTCCAAAACTATTTCTAAGATTGTGAAGCACCTTTTCTAGTCCAGACTAACACTTATGCCGGTGAGTTGCATAAGCAGACAACCACACTGTTTGCCAATTTTCACTTTTGACCCTCAGTCACATGCAACAACACACGCGAGAAGTGCTGGAGGAACTCAGCAGGTCAGGCAGCACCCATGGAGGGAAATAAACAGTCGACGTTTCGGGCCGGGACCCTTCGTCAGGACTGGAAAGGAAGAGGGCAGAAGCCGGAATAAGAAGGTGGGGGGAGGGGGAGGAGCGCACGCAGGCAGGGGAGAGGTGAGTCCAGGTGATGGTGAGTTCAGGTGAGAGGGGGAAGGTAGGTGGGTGGGGGAGGGGGAGAAGATGGTAGGTGGAAGAGGCAAAGGGCAGACGCAGGTTGGAGAAACAACACCTCATATTCCACCTTGGGAGTCTCCAACCTGATGGCCTCAACATCGATTTCTCCAACTTCCAGTAACCCCTCCCCTTCTTTTTATTCGCACCCCCCCTCACCCTTTGTCTTCCCTTATTCCTGTGGCTCCCTTCCCCCACCTTGATGACCTGTCCATCTCCTCTCCTCCCCTCCTCTATCCTTTATTCCATGGTCCACTGCCCCCTCCTACCAGATTCCTTCTTTTTTCAGCCCTTTGCCTCTTCTACCTACCACCTCTCAGCTTGTTACATCTTCCCTCCTCCCCCACCCACTACCTTCCCCCCCTCACCTGGACTCACCCATCACCTGAACTCACCTCTCCCCTGCCTCCATCCTCCACATTCTCTTCCTTTCCAGTCCCGATGAAGGGTCTCAGCCCGAAACGTCAGCTGTTTATTTCCCTCCATAGCTGCTGCCTGACCTGCTGAGTTCCTCCAGCACTTTGTGTGTGTTGCTCCAGATTCCAGCATCTGCAGAATCCCTTGTGTCTCAACTCTGTAACTCATTCTAGATCTAATGAAAGGCTGTGGGCCTGCAACAATAACGCCGTCCCTTGCTGCATGTAAAGGTGGTGGAAGGAGACTCAATCAGGGCTTTCAACGAGCCCTTGAGAGAAAGTAACATACAGGGCTTCGGAATGGAACTATATAGATTTAAGTAGAGGATATGGAGGAGATTCACCAGGATGTTACCATATAATTCCATTTGCAGCACCTGGACAGGTACATGGATAGGAAAGGTTTAGAAGGTTGTGGGGCCAAACACTGGCAAATGGGACTAGATGAATGGGCATCTTGGTCAGCATGGACCAGTTGGGCTGAAGGGTCCATTTCCATGCTGTATGACTCTTACCATAAATACAGCAATGAGCGCAAAACAACAGAATGGAAAAAAGAACGCAGTGCAAACTGAAGTAGTGCAAAAAGAAATGCTAATGCGATATTACTGGAATAACTGAGAGGGAGAATTAAGAGTCCAGGAGAGCCAGAATGGACTCAATGGCTTCTTCCTAAATTGTAAATAAATATGAATGTTTACAGAGGGAGCACTGCACTGAAGGTGCTGTTCTTCAGCTGATCCATGCCATTATTTTGAAGGAGGGCAAGGGTGTTCTGGGGGGATTCTAAATATGTTAAGAGAGCAACCTAGGTGCATGTTATTGTTGAAGACTGTCTGTAAGGAGTTTGTACATTCTCCCAGTGTCTGCGTGGGTTTCCTCCAGGTGCTCTGGTTTCCTCCCACATTCCAACGACATACGGATTAGGAAGTTGTGGACATGTTTTGTTGGCGCCGGAAGTGTGGTGACACTTACGGGCTGCCCCCAGAACGCTCTACGCAAAAGATGCATTTCACTATGTGTTTCGACATACATGTGACTAATAAAGATATCTTATTTAGAAATTTTATTTATTTGATACTGTACCTGCCTCAACCACTTCCTCTGGCAGCTCGTTCCATATACGGACCATCCTCTGGGTGAAAAAACTCCCCCTCGGGATCTTATTAAATCTTTCCCCTCTTGACTTAAACCTATGCCCTCTAGTTCCTGATTCCCCAACCCTGGGAAAAAGACTGAGTGCATTCACCCTATCTGTGGCCCTCATGATCTTCTACACCTCTATAAGATCACCTCTCAGTCTCCTGTGCTTCAAGGGATAAAGTCCCAGCCTGGTCAACCTCTCCCTATAATTCAATCCCTCAAGTCCTGGCAACATCCTTGTAAATCTTTTCTGCATGCTACCCAGTTTAATAACATCTTTCCTATGGTCCTTTATGTTATGAGTGTATTATTATTACCATGTATACTGTGAACTCGCAAATCTTGGTTTTTACCTTTGGGGAAAATACACTTCCGGAAGTTTAGAACATTTTCTATCTAACTTTGTTTTTGACACAGACATCGTGGGTGGAAGGGCCTGTTCCTGTGCTGTACTGTTCTGTGTTCTCTGTGAGCTTCATGTGAGCAAGAAATTTCATTGCACCCTGGTGTATATGAAAATTAACTAAAGTAAATAACTAAACTAAACTAACTAACTAATTCAATCCCATTCATTTCCTTGTAATCTATTCTCCCCCACATGCCCATTAATCCCCCCTCCCTCCACCCAACTGGTATTGGTATTGGTTTATTATTGTCACTTGTACCGAGATACAGTGAAAAACTTGTCTTGCATACCGATCGTACAGGTCAATTCATTACACAGTGCAGTTACATTGAGTTAGTACAGAGTGCATTGAGGTAGTACAGGTAAAAACAATAACAGTGAAGTGTCACAGCTACAGAGAAAGTGCAGTGCAATAAAGTGCAAGGTCACAACAAGGTAGATCGTGAGGTCAGAGTCCATCTCATCGTATAAGGGAACCGTTCAATAGTCTAATCACAGCGATTCCCCTACAACCTAGATATACTAAGGGTAATTTACCATAATCAGTTAACCTACCATCTAACATATTGTTTAGGAATGTGAAGTGAAACTGGAGTGCCCAGAGGAAACTTTTGCAGTTCCAGGGAGAACATTCAAACTCAAGACACAAGAGACTGCAGATGCCGGAATCTAGAGCAACAAACAATCTGCTGGAGGAACTCAGTGGGTCGAGCAGCATCTGTGGAGGTGAAAGGAATTGGTGGTTTGGGTTGAAACCCTGCACCAGGACTGAATGTGGAGAAGGA
Organism: Pristis pectinata; assembly: GCF_009764475.1. Classification (NCBI taxonomy): domain Eukaryota; kingdom Metazoa; phylum Chordata; class Chondrichthyes; order Rhinopristiformes; family Pristidae; genus Pristis; species Pristis pectinata. Next base: position 5,988,795 of record NC_067426.1, read on the forward strand.
AGAACATTCAGACTTTACACAGGGAGCACCCAAAGTCAGGATTGAACCCAGGTCACTGGAACTGTGAGACAGCAACACGAACTGCTGCACCTCAGTGCCACCGTACATAAATAGGAAAATAAGATAATGGGCTTAGGAAATGCTTCAAATTAAATAAATGGCTTTTATTATTCTTAGATCTTTACATTTTTGTTGAGAAAGGGTCCAGAGCTGGTTTTCCATTTCCAATCCTATGTGTTAATTGAATTTACATCTCTATAACACTAGTCCCTTCACACAGTTAGTAGATACTTATATTGAATGTAATTAGTAAAATGTTATTTTAATGGTACACTTTATATAATTACTGCATTAAGTTTTGCACTGCTGACATGTTATCAAATACAGATAATACACTACCATGATTGAATTCTTGAAACATGATTGGGTAAAAGAAATGTCCAACAGAAAATCTGCGTTTGATAAATCTGTATTTTGTGCCTTGATTAAGAACACAAAAATTCCTTTCATTAAGAGCTCTTCTGTGGCTTTCTGTTTTGGTGATTCTTCCCATATGAGGTTCTAGCTAGGTAGTATTATCTACTGGCCAGCATTGATCCATACTTGTCATTTCAATCCGGAATTTATTCAGAATCTATCACAGTATCATTCAGTAACAGGTTATTTATTGTTTGTGTACTCTATGCTGCCTGGAATGCGGAGCATGCCTTATGAAAGCAGGTTGAGGGAACTCGGCCTTTTCTCCTTGGAGAGATGGAGGATGAGGGGGGATCTGACTGAGGTGTATAAGATGATGAGAAGTATTGATAGGGTAGATAGTCAGAGGCTTTTCCCCAGGGCTGAATTGGTGGCCACAAGAGGACGTAGGTTTAAGGTGCTGGGGAGTAGATATAGAGGAGATGTCAGGGGTAAGTTTTTTACTCAGAGAGTGGTGAGTGCATGGAATGGGCTGCCGGAAACGGTGGTGGAGGCTGATACAATAGGGTCTTTCAAGAGACTGTTGGATAGGTACATGGAGCTGAGTAAAATGGAGGGCTATGGGTAAGCCTAGTGATTTCTAGGGTAGGGACATGTTCGGCACAGCTTTGTGGGCTGAAGGGCCTGAATTGTGCTGTAATTGTTCTATGTTCTATGTTCTACATTCTAGCTAAGTGAGAAATCACAAAGATAGCCAATAAAATTTCAAATGGTTCATTGTTTGCTTCCAAAAAGCTCATTGGACCTCCAGTATATGTTTGTCCCAGGCTGAGACCACGAATCTGTGAAGTCTCCTTAACTGGAATTTGCAGTTTGGGATGCAGTTGTATTATGCATCCATTAGGCAACTAGTAATCCAGAAACCTGGGCTACCAATCTACACCCATTCCATCAAGGACACCTTCAAGGGCTGGTGCCTCAAGAAGTTGGTATCCATCACTAAAGACCCTCACCATCAGGGACATGCCCTCTTCCTGTTACTACCATCAGGGAGGAGGTACAGGAGCCTGAAGACCCACACTCAATGATTCAGAAACAGCTTCTTCCCCTCCGCCATCAGATTTCTGAACGGTCCATGAACCCATGAACACTACCTTGTTATTCCTTTATTTGCGCTATTTATTTATCTTCGTAATTTATGGTAATTTTATGTCTTTGCTCTGTACTGCTGCCACAAAACAACAAATTTCACATCATATAAGTCAGTGATAATAAATATGATTCTGGTTCTGTTTCTCAGTACTCTCTAAGGCTCTACCATTCATGGTGTGTGTCCTACCCTTATTAGACCTCCCAGAATTCATCATCTCACACTTATCGGAATTAAATTCCATCTGTCAATACTCCAGCCAACTTCCCAACTGACCAATATCATTCTATAACCCAAAATGATCCTCCTCACTATTCACTACATCACCAATTTGCATGTCATGCACGAATTTGCTAATCATACCACCTACATTCATTTCCGAGATACTCATAAACATTCAAAATCCATTAAAAATAATCATACCATCAAAACTGCTTTCAAGTTATTTTAATACTTGTAAAATAAAAACACTTCATAAAACAGAAAACACTTTAAACCAATCAAATGCATTTAAAATGGTAATTTAGTAATTGGTTTGTTATTGTCACGTGTACTGAGGTACAGTGAAAAACTTTGCATGAAATCCATACAGATCATTTCACCACATCAGTACAATGAGGTGGTGCAAGGGAAAAGCAATAACAGAATGCAGAATAACGTGTTACAGTTACAGAGAACGTATAGTGAAGGTAGACAAAAAGGTGCAAGGCCATGACGAGGTAGATTGTGAGGTCAAGAAATTAACTCAATTGAAAAATTATAAATTATTGGTAATGAACCTCTTGCTGTTGGATCCTCGCTCACCAGTTGCTGAACCTGTGCTGGAGCTAACATAACAGATGTTTCCAGTAGTGGGAGAGTCTCAGACCCGAAGGCACAGCCTCAGAATAAAATAACATCCCTTTAGAACTGGGATGAGGAGGAATTTCTTTAGCCAGAGGGTGGTGAATCTGTGGAATTCATTGCCACAGATGGCTGTGGAGGCCAAGTCATCAGGTATTTTTAAAGCGGAGGTTGATAGGTTCTTGATTAGTAAGGGCGTCAAAGGTTACGGGGAGAAGGCAGGAGAATGGGGTTGAGAGGGAAAAGTAAATCAGCCATGATCAAATGGCAGAGCAGCCTCGATGGGCTGAATGGCCAGATTCTGCTCCTACGCCTTATGGTCTAACACTTGTTCTGTGGACAGACTCTGCCCCATAATTACTGGGAAATTGCAGGAAGTTTGCACACCATTGCAGAATTCCACAGGGAATCCAACGCTAGAAGACAGTCGGAATGAGAAGAATGAGGATTTCTCAGCAAATTTAGCGCTGCTTGCAAGGGAATCCCAAAATTACTGATGGTTTTCTGGGGAATTGCCAACATTCACATATGGAAATCCTGCATTTCAGAGGAAAGTCTACACCAACATTTTGTTTAAGGGATCTTAAAGTACTTTTCTATTCATTAAATAACTGGCTACATTTGTAAGTACGCTCATAGTGATGTCATCTTGAAGGGCATTGGTAACTGAGCCGCAGTGCAAGTAACATGACTTTAAAAGAGTTCACTTCTGGAAAATAATGCTTCCACTTCGGGTCACAGAATTGATTACTTCTCTTAATTCAAAATCAGTTAGTTATATTTTTAGTTCTTTTAGCAATAACTTCCCACACTGCTATTATTGACATTTCATTCAATTATTTAATTTTGTTTTTTTTTGTTAAGCATAAAACATCAAACAATCACACACACACACTGCGTTCAATATACATTTGAAAATACACTGATTTTGTGAGTTTGGTTCAGATTAACCTCAGATGAAGTATCAGAGCAATGAGCAATTACTAGCAAAGACACAACGGGCCAACTGGTTTCTTTTTCTGCATTAAGAACTTATCACATCACAGGTCTTTCCTGGCACTGTGTCTCCAGTTACTAGAGCCTTGATACTGACACTTCTTCGTTGTCGTTTTGGAGACAGAAAGGCAACAAGATATGGCAGAAATTCTCCAGCACTCAGTCACATCTTTTTGTAGATTGCATGGTTGTTGAGATAAAATTATAGCTGAGTGTCAGGAATACATACTGCAATTTCCTGGCACTGGATGAATAAGGGGCTTCTATCTTTTTAACTTGTCTTCTTCTGAAACCCCTGGGAGCAATTTTCCATTTAAGCAGGAGCCAGCGATAGCTGATTGGCTGCCTGAAATACACCTCTGTTGATTTCCCTTACATCAACCACTGTGAGAACAAATCCATTTAGCCAGGTTTCCTCCCCACCAGAGCTGAAGATTACTCCCGCTGTTTCCTTATTTCCTTACAGTCTGGCGACTATCCATAGCTGTAATATCTTCAGACAATTCCCTTAATTTCATTTGGACGTTGGCAGACTTGTGTGTGCACTGTCCCAATTTCTTCACCATTTGATGTTGCTGTGACCTAGCAACCGTTTCTTCAGCTATACTCTCTGATTGCTCATGATCAACACCTGCGAACAGCTACTTATCAAGTGTAACTCTATCCACTCACTTTCAAATGTTTCCTTTGCTTTTTCCTGCACTTGGCTTTCCTGGCTATTCTACCTATGCCCAAGTTGGAGGTTAATGATTTGCTTAAAACATGCTCCAGACTCTCCTTTTTATCAGTGATCTTCAAAACCTCAAAGGGGCAACAGAGGATCTCCCCAACAACTCAGCACACACAGTCCTCTAGAGGAAAGAATTTTAATGATTTACAACCACTAAACTAAATACTTTATTACCATATCAGACCTACAGTGCAGAAAAATATGCTGCCCTTTTTGTGAGGTGAATAACAATTGGAGTGCAGATTATTTTCCTTCACCCACTCCCAAACATCCCAGTTTCAAAGGAGGAGAGAAGGAAACTTTATCACTGATGCATTTTGGATTGGATTAAGACACTGAAGTATAACTGCAGTCAAAGTAGATCCTTAAGACCAATTCCAATTCCAATTCTATGTGGAGTCTGGAGTCAGGTTTAGGCCAGACTGGGTGAGGACTGCTGATTTCCTTCCCTGAAGAAGAACATTAATGAACCTGGCCATCATCTCAGGCAGATAAGTCTTCTTCTTTTATTTTTTCATGGTCTGTTTGTTGTGAGCAAGGCCATTCTCTTTACCCTTGAATTTAGTAATTGGTAGGCCATTTAAAAATCAACCACACCTGGTTGCTCTATTATAGGAAGGATGTGGCAGCTTTGGAGAGGTTGCAGAAGAGGTTTACCAAGATGTTGCCCAGATAAGAGGACATGTGCTATAAGGAGAGTTGGACAAACTTGGGTTGTTTTCTGTGGAGCAGTGGAGGCTGAGAGGAGACATGATAGAAGTTTGTAAGATTATGAGAGCAGAGATAGACAGGTGGTATCTTATTCCCAGGGTTGAAATGCCTAATACTAGAGGACATGCATTTAAGGTGAGAGGGGGTAAGTTCAAAGGAGATATGTGGAGCAAGTTTTTTACACAGAGAGTGGTGGATGCCTGGAAAGCGCTGCCAGGGGTGGTGGTGGAGACAAATACAATAGAGGCATTTAAGAGGCTCTTAGATAGGCACATGAATGTGCAGAGAATGGAGCGATATTATGTAGGCAGAAGGGATTAGTTTAGTTAGGTATTTAATTACTAGTTTAATTAGTTCGGCATAAAATCGTGGGCTGAAGGACCTGTTCTTATGCTGCACTGTTTACACTTTATTCTGCATTCTGTTCTTGTTTTACTTTGTACTAACTTGCACTGTGTAATGAATTGATCTGTATGAACGGTATGCATGACAAGTGACAATAATAAACCAATTCCAATTCCAATTGTATGCTGAGTCTGGAATCAGGTTTAGGCTAGACTGGGTGAGGACTGTTGATTTCCTTCCCTGAAGAAGGACGTTAATGAACCAGACATGTTTTGTGTTAACAGTCTGGTAGTTTGCAGTGATTGTTGGTAATGACTCATTTTTTATATATGTATTCTAGATCATTAACTGCTGCCGTCTTGGTCAAATTTGAACTTGGGTCTCTGAGTTGTTAGTTGAGGTCTTCTGATTACTAGTCTGGTAAAGTAACCACTGCACCATGTCCCCTGATACTACTGAAGGCGACCCCTGGAGTGGAATACAGGAACTCTTTCCTTAGGGGCTCCAGAATTACTTGTGTCCAACGTGGCTGCAATGCACCTCCTCTTATCGTATTCAGACTTTGAAAAGCAGTGAAGTGACTGAGACTGTGAAATTGTCATTAGATTAGTTCAAAAATTTAATTTTACTGAATCACACTTTTAACCTGATATGCATGGTCCATTTGTTCCTGTTTTATTTATCTATTAGGTTAAGATCTAGGATTTTGTCCTGTTAGCTTCCTTTTCTAACTGCTTGACTTTGATTCAGGTTCTCAGTAGGATTTTGCAAATCCATAAAAACTTGCAGATTTGCTCTGCTTGCAACTGGTATTCTGCGAACGTGGGTTACTTACAAACTGAATTATTTTAGGCATGTATTCAGTTGAAAAGATTTTTTTCCCAAAATCACAGTAATACACAGAGGCTTGTGCTGTACAATGGTATGTAGATGTTATTTGTTAAGCCTTGTTGATCCAGAAAGTGTCTACTTCAAAGAGAATTGAATTTCAGGCTCTTGATATTGACCTGCAAATGGTGTCAAAGTAACACTTACTTGTGAATGTGGTTCTTTCAATAATGTAGTTACTCTGTGTGTCTCTTACTACATTGCATATAACAATCTGGATGATGAGAAATCCTGAGGGAAAGAAGCTACTTGGCAAATTTAAGAACTTTTATTAATCATATCTTCATGTCCTCAGCTGGAAGTGGACTTAGTAAGAAACAAAAAGAACACAGGTCTTCCAAAACCTACCGCCCCCAATGTCAAAACCTATAGGCCAGAGGTGAAAGTCTTCAGTACTTAGCTGTTTTGATACTACCAATCTCCAAAGAAACCTGTGCTGACTGGGTATACCAACAGAAGTAAGCTGTGCCTATGTATCAAAATACTAATTAGCAATGATTAAGGAACCTCTTTCAAAACATGTATTAAATTTTTAAAAATTCATTAGTCAGTGGGGACAATTGCTTTGTAGTCAAAGTGAAAAGGATTTTGAACTGCAGCGTTGATCAAATAATTGTGGAGTATTTTTAGCCGATGTGAAGGCCTTCTTCATTTTTGCCAAAGTTAGGGACAGGAGCATCAGTACTTGCAATCTCCCTCTAGGCCATGCACTAGGCTGACTTGAAAAGATTCTGCTGTTCCTTCATTGGGGCTGGGTTCGACTCTTGGAACTCCTGAACCAAAGACACAGTGCTGTGGTTCAATATATAGAAAACAGGTCCAGGAAGGCAGCTCACTTTTCAAGGTTAATTAGAACAGATGATAAATGTTGGCCTTGCTGGAGGTGCCTGCATCCCGCTCTGAATGAATTAAAGGAGGCAATTTCTAAATTCATTTCGGGGATGTAGGTGTCACTTACAAGGCCAGCATTTGTTGCTCATCTGTAATTGCCTTGCCATTGTGGTGTTGAGTTACCTGCTTGAACCTGTTTATCTTGAATTTGTGTTTATATAGAGTCAGGGCATCACCCAGGTAGTTGGAGGCTATTTCAGCCTTTGAATCACTCATGTAGTATTGCTTGGCACAGCTCAGTGAAAGGCTTCCAAAAGCAAAACACTGCAGATGCTGGAGGTCTGAAATAAAAACAGAGAATGCTGGACATACTCAATAGGCCAGGCAGTGTCTGTAGATAAAGGAGGAGAATTAACAGATTTGGCAAATGACTTTTCATTAGAACTTTAACATAGAACACTACAGTACAGTAAAGGCCCTTCAGCCCACAATGTTGTGCCGACATTTTATCCTGCTCTATGATCTATCTAACCCTTCCCTCCCACATAGCCCCCCATTTCTCTCACTCGTGTCTATCTAAGAGTACCTTAAATGTCCTTAATGTATCTGCCCTCACAACCTCTGCTGGCAGTGCGTTCCACGCACCCACAATTCTCTGTGTAAAAAAAATTACCCCTGACATCCCCCTTATACTTTCCTCCAATCGCCTTAAAATTATGCCCCCTCATGTTAGCCATTATCACCCTGGGAAAAAGTCTCTGACTGTCCACTCGATCTATGCCTCTTATCATCTTGTACACCTCTATCAAGTCTCCACTCATCCTCCTTCTCTCCAAAGAGAAAAGCCCCAGCTTGCTCAACCTATCCTCATAAGACATGCTCTCCAATCCAGGCAGCATCCTGGTAAATCTCCTCTGCACCCTCTCTAAAGCTTCCACATCTTTCCTATAATGCGGCGACCAGAAGTGAACACAACACTCCAAGTGTGGCCTAACCAGAGTTCTATAGAGTTGGAACTTTGTCCCAATATAATATAGGCTCCCAGTGAAGTTATACATTCTATTATTCTTTTATATTTCATCTATTAGGCTGCTCCATGCAGACGAATTTTGGAATTAATCAACATGAACTTGTCACACTGGAAGCTGGTACAGACATTAGGAATTTCTTCCAGTCACTCCTCCGATCGACTGACCCTGGTTTCTAGCACAATAGTTCCTCTGGCAGGCTGTGGCAACGTTATTGTGTGATCTGCTTTTGGCTCCTCGTGGCACTGTCTTGATCATTATATAGCACTTCTTATAGAACTGGGAATTCTTGTTAACATTACTATTAACGTTGGTTTATTATTGTCGTGTGTACCAAGATACAGTGAAAAACTTTTGATTGTGTGCCATCCAGGCAGATGATGCCATACATTGAGGTAAAAAGAAAACAGAATGCACAATACAGAATATAGTGTCACAGCTACAGAGAAAGTGCAGTGCTGGTAAATAAAGTGCAAGGGTCACGATGAGGTAGATTGGGAGATCAAGAACCATCGATCAATATTAACCCTGTTACTCTGCACAGATGCTATCTGGCCTGCATTTTCCAGCATTTTCCGTTTTTTATTCCAACAGTCAGCTTTATTATTCAGAAAGTATGTTGGTCCCAACAAAAGCCATCAGTAGGCTTTCCCTGAAACAGTTTTGTATTTTATGCCTTTGTTATATGGACACTGTCAAGAGCTAAGTATTTTGTTAGGGCTTTTGCCACTTTGCACAAGCTTTAAAACAATGATGGAAACATCAATGATAATCTTAGATTCATTTCAGATTTCCAGCATCTGCAGTTTTTTTGATTTTCATTTATATGTCGTACTCATTTATGTATGTGGTTGATGCATGTCAACCTACATGTTAACTAGTAGTTTTATTAGGATATATAACATGACGCAGGAAGGGAAAGAGGTATCTGTGGAGGCAAAGCAACTAAATCTTACAAGTAAAAGTAAACATTAAGGATTATATTACATTACCAACACAGAAGTCATTGCAATTCTGTAACCAATAATTCAAGTGCCCCTTGTTAGTTTGGAGATTAATTCATGAACAAATTATTTTCTCTCCTTCCGTAGGTCAGAACTAATACCTTAGCTCGGTAATATTGACATGTTGAGCGAAAGGAGTAATTTCTGCTCCGGGCCACCAGTCAGTGCACTGATCCAATGTCATCCTCAATCCCAACATAGTACCTTGGGAAAAAAAGAGTCCAGTGTGAACCACTGCACGGTTTCTACCGTGTGCTTCCTGGACATCAACTTTTCCCCTGCTCTCAGCTGGAATCATCCATGACTAGAACAGGAATGGAGATGAGGTACTGCCTCGGGCAGTAGGAGTTGCACACCACCATGGGGTGTTGCAGTTGAGAGACCAAATAACCTTTGTGCAGCTGGTTGGCAGATTTATGGGAGCAGAATATATTCTGCCTCTAATAATGAAGGATAGTGGGAAAGGAAGGTTGCGTAGTGAAGGACAAGCAAAAAAAAAGAGCGTGGGTAAATTATCGCCTCAAATCTATACTGTAGAATGGCATTTTAAAGAGATACTTTTTATTGATGCACAACTTGAACTGCATGCTTAATGAATATTTTGCTGCATTTCCATTTTATTGCTTTAACTTGTGGTTAACTGCTCCTTCTCTTAATAAAAAGTAACTGCTTGTCATTTAAAATGGAAGATAATATATTGCTGATCTCAGCAGTTAAACCTGGCTGGTCTGAAATTTGCACAGTGGCCATCTCTAACATAATGCTAGAATCCCAGCTAATCATCTAATTTTGACTTAACAATCGAGATTTAGATATACAGCTTAACTGTCACTGTCATGGTCGGGATTATGATCAGAATTGTATTTTTGGTGTTTAATCATAACACAACCTTATAGGATTGCATTGAATACTCTTAAACTAAATTAAGATGGTTGTGGTTTTTTTTATACCATACAGGTATGTGTGTTGGTGTCTTCAGGCACTCTTATTGGCTATTCAAGAGCAGGTATAGTTTTAAGGTGTAGTGATTTTAGGGGATGAGGTAAATTGTGCAAGGTGTCTCAACCCCCACTGAGAGTCATACTTTCTGTTGTTATTTTACATTTCTACCATTATTGGTATTGGTATTGGTTTATTATTGTCACTTGTACTGAGGTACAGTGAAAAACTTGTCTTACATACCAATCGTACAGGTCAATTCATTACACAGTGCAGTTACATTGAGTCAGTACAGAGTCCATTGATGTAGTACAGGTAAAAACAATAACAGTACAAAGTAAAGTGTCACAGCTACAGAGAAAGTGCAGTGCAATAAGGTGCAAGGTCACAACAAGGTAGATCATGAGGTCAGAGTCCATCTCATCGTATAAGGGAACTGTTCAATAGTCTTATCACAGTGGGGTAGAAGCCGTCCTTAAGCCTGGTCGTATATGCCCTCAGGGTCCTGTATCTTCTACCTGATGGAAGAGGAGAGAAGAGAGAATGACCTAGGTGGGTGGGGTCTTTGATTGTGCTGGCTGCTTCGCCAAGGCAGCGAGAGGTAAAGACAGAGTCCAAGGAGGTAACTCTGTCCAGAATGATTTCAAACCAACCAATGTAAACTTATTGTGGGCACATGAAAGTGAATAAGTTGAAGAGCTCCAAGGAAATAAGAAGAGGAAATGTGAATGATGGGATTGAACTGATGGTTACTGGAATGGAATTGATGGTTTCAATGTTCTTTTTCAGTGTTGTAATAAACAAGTAGGTAAACCACACAGGGAGATGACATGGGTGTTGGAAATTTCTTCAGGGGATTCCCCAATTGTCTGATGCTGGGTAAAAAAAAACAGCCTACACTGGAAACATTGCAGTTGATTGGGAAAATCCACCAAGAAATTCCCAGCGCAATAGTTCCTTTGGTAGACTGTGGCAATGTAATTCTGTGATCAGCTACTGCCTACATCTGACACTTTCCTGTAAGGAGAAAGGTTTGCAATGTATATTGTACCCTACACAGCTCTTTCCAAAACTCTTAGCATGTGGGCAGCATGGTAGCGTAGTGGTTAGTATAACGCCGTAACAGTGCCAGCGACCGGGGTTCAATTCCTGCCGCTGTCTGTAAGGAGTTTGTACGTTCTCTCCGTGTCTGCATGGGTTTCCTCTGGGTGCTCTGGTTTCCTCCCACATTCCAAAGACGTACGGGTTAGGAAGTTGTGGACATGCTATGTTGGCGCCGGAAGCGTGACGACACTTACGGGCTGGCCTCCAGAACACTCTATGCAAAAAGATGCATTTCACTGTGTGTTTCGATGTACATGTGACTAATAAAGAAATCACATGTTTTAGAACTATTTTGAGGTGTAGTCACTGCCACAACATAGGAAAAGCAGCTGCCAATTTATTTACAGTGAGTTTCCACAAACAGAAAAACAATGACCAGATAATCAGTTTTAGTAATGCTGAGTGAGAGGCAATAGTGGCCAGGACACCTAAAACGATTCTCTTCTTCTTCAAAGTAATGCCATGGTATCCTTCATGTCGACAACTACTGTTCGAGTGTGGAAAGTCTGGGCTACCCAAAGATCGGTACTGCCTTGGATTATGTTATATTCTTTTTCTTTAAGTATAATTGTCCATAAGCAACCACAGCTCTAGCTGTTATCCTCCTGAGAATAAGCCTCCACTGAGGCAGATCGTATAGTACCCGGTCTGTGCTATGCAGCAACCTGCTCACTAGCCCTTTACCGAACTAAACTCTTATGGTCATGCAATTGCTAACATATTGCCACAACTGTCCTGTGAGGCAGAAATGTCCCTGGGTGGATTGTAGGCTGCAGGTGAGTGAAACCACAGCCCTGCCCAGGGACCATCCTGGTGGCTTCTAACAGCTATCCAAGGGCCTTTGCAATCTTCCCAAAAGCCTTTGATGCTCAGAGGCATTTAGAAACAGTTGAAAGAGAAAAATAATAGCAAAAATTAAAAAAAATCACTTCTAAACACATTTAACTAACTTAAATTAACTACAGACATTAATACTAAACAAAATAACACAAAGAAAAACACTTATCTTCACTTAGCCTTTTAATGAAGGTCAGCATCTCAGTGCAGTTGATATAGCTGATGAAAAGCTGAGGGGCCAGGTACAAAGTGTATCTTGGTAGGGTATAGAGAGCCCTTGAACTCACTGTTGAGCCCTCAGGAGGAACAAGTGATCATTTTCATCTAACCTCCTGCTTGCTCTGTGTTTCTGCACCAGAGTACAACAGCAGTGAGCCCCGAACACATTCACCTGCATACAGCAGCTGGCCAGAACTTCACCACGGAACTGTAAGCCATCTCTCAGTGTGATTAAGCCCATTACTTTGTAGGATATTAAGACAACAAAGAATAGACGATTCAGTGGTTCAACATTCAATAAGATCATGGATAACCCATACTGTAAATCTATTTAGCATCTCTGACTCCATTTCTCTTCAACCCCCTGGCTTGTAAAACCTACTGATCTCAAATTTAAAATTACTTATTGAACCAACGTCTATTTTGTTTAATTTAACACCCTTTGGGTCAAGAACTCCTTGTTAATTTCCGTCCTGCAACTTTAAGGTCTTGGCCTCTTGAACCCAGTAGAAAAAGATTTTCCCTATCAGTGCCAACAGTTCCTTTCAAAATATTAAAGTTCAAATTAATTTCAACCAAGAATGCAAGTAGAATCATGGTGCAATAACTAAGGGCCCTGTTGTGGATGTTGGCTGCTTTGCTTAGCTAGTGAAGGTCACACAAAGAGAGGAGCAGAGGAAGGGTGGATTGACATGTCACCCTGGTTTTGCCTGAGCCCCTGAAGTCACTATCTACTATTACCAGGGAAGTGCAACATGTCCCAGGACGCAGTTATCCGCTAATTAAGAGGGGTAAAATCTAGTTGTATGTGACCTGGAATCCAATGCTTCGAATAACCTAATCTCCCTGACATTTTTCCACGAAAAAAATCAGGGAAAAAAGAATTGAATAAACATCTCACATGAATATACAGGGAATGGTATTGGTATTGGTATTGGTTTATTATTGTCACTTTTATGGAGGTACAGTGAAAAGCTTGTCTTACAAATTGATCATATAGGTCAATTCATTACACAGTGCAGTTACATTGAGTCAGTACAGAGTGCATTAAGGTAGTACAGGTAAAAACAATAACAGTACAGAGTAAAGTGTCACAGCTACAGAGAAAGTGCAGTACAATAAGGTGCAAGGTCACAACAAGGTAGATCGTGAGGTCATAGTCCATCTCATTGTATAAGGGAACTGTTCAATAGTCTTATCACAGTGGGGAAGAAGCTGTCCTTAAGTCTGGTGGTACATGCCTTCAGGCTCCTGTATCTTCTACCTGATGGAAGAGGAGAGAAGAGAGAATGTCCTGGGTGGGTGGGGTCTTTGATTATGCTGGCTGCTTTACCAAGGCAATGAGAGTCCAAGGAGGGGAGGCTGGTGTCCGTAATGTGCTGGGCTGTGTCCACAACTCTTTGCAGTTTCTTGCGGTCCTGGGCAGAGCAGTTGCCTTACCAAGCTGTGATACATCCAGATAGGGTGCTTTCTATGGTGCATCTGTAAAAGTTGGTGAGAGTCAAAGGGGACAAACCAAATTTCTTTAGCCTCCTGAGGAAGTAGAGGCGCTGGTGAGCTTCCATGGCTGTGGTTTCTATGTGATTTGACCAGGACAGGCTGTTGGTGATGTTCACTCCCAGGAACTTGAAGCTCTCAACCCTCTCGACCTCAGTACCATTGATGTAGACAGGTGCATGTACGCTGCCCCCTTTCCTGAAGTCGATGACCAGCTCTTTTGTTGACATTGAGGGAAAGGTTGTTGTCATGACACCATTCCACTAAGCTCTCTATCTCCTTCCTGTACTCTGACTCATCGCTGTTTGAGATACGGCCTACAATGGTGGTATCATCTGCAAACGTGTAGATGGAGTTAGAGCAGAATCTGGCCACACAGTCATGAGCATATCGGGAGTAGAGTTGAGGGCTGAGGACGCAGCTTTGTGGGGCACCAGTGTTGAGAATAATCGTGCAGGAGATATTGCTGCCTATCTTCACAGATTGCGGTCTGTTTGTTAGAAAGTCAAGGATCCAGTTACAGAGGGAAGTGTTGAGTCCTAGGTCACGGAGTTTGGTGACAAGCTTACTTGGGATTGTTGTATTGAAGGCAGAGCTGTAGTCAATAAACAATAGTCTAACGTAGGTGTCTTTACTGTCCAGATGCTCCAGAGCTGAGTGTAGGGCCAGGGAGATGGCATCCACTGTAGACCTGTTTCGGTGATAGGCGAATTGCAATCGGTCCAGGTTGTCTGGTAGGCTGGAGTTGATGCGTGCCATGACCAACCTCTCAAAGCACTTCATGGTGGTGGATGTCAGAGCCACTGGTCGGTCGTCATTGAGGCATGTTACCTTGCTTTTCTTCGGTACCAGGATGATAGTGGTCTTCTTAAGACAGGAGGGAACCTGAGCTTGAAGCAGGGAGAGGTGAAGTATGTCCGCAAATACTTCTGCCAGCTGATCAGCACAAGATCTGAGCATACGGCCAGGGACACCCTCTGGGCCTAGTGCTTTCCTTGTGTTCACTCTCTGGAAGACTGATCTTATGTGATCACAGGTTCAACGTCATTGGTGGCTGTCAGGGTGGATGGCGACAATCCACTTCCCTTCTGTTCAAAACGTGCATAGAATGCGTTAAGTTCATCAGGAAGGGATACGCTGTTGTTAGCTATGCAGCCCGACTTCGTCTTGTAACCTGTTACGGCATGTAAGCCCTGCCATAACTGATGGCTGGTCAGGGACACTATTTTGAGTCAGTATTGCCTCTTGGCATCTCTGATAGCTTTCCGAAGGCCATACCTTGATTTCTTGTACAGATCAGGATTACTTGATTTGTGTGCTGCAGTCCTCTCCTTCAGTAGGGAGTGGATCTCTCCGTTCATCCATGGTTTCCTGTTTGGAGGGATGTGGATCATGTACAGACAGCAGAGATTTAGTTTAATTTCGTATCGTGTTCGGCACTGACATTGTGAGCCGAAGGTCCTGTTCCTGTGCTGTACTGTTCTATATTCTATGTTCTGTCTCCTGTATTGTATCCTAACACAGACTTCCCTCCAATCCTCTTCTTTCATTCTCTCTTTCTCTGCATCTCTAAACTTGGCAAAAAATTTCTCCAATTCTGATGGGAGGTCACCAAACTGAAATATTAGCTCTGTTTCTGTCACCACAGATGTTACCAGACATGCTGAGGTTTTCCAGCTTTTTCTGGTTTTACGATAGAAGATGGTGAGCGCTGTTTCACCAGCTGCCTGCCCCAACACTTTACTTGGAATATTGTGTGCAGTTCTGGTCACCCTATTACAGGAAGGATGGGGAGGCTTTGGAGAGGGTACAGAAGAGGCTTACCAGGATGCTGCCTGGATAAGAGGGTATGAGCTATAAGGAGAGGTTGGACAAACTTGGATTGTTTTCTCTGGATTGTTGGAGGCTGAGGGGAGACCTGATAGAAGTTTATAAAATTATGAGAGGCATAGATAAGGTAGACAGCCAGGGTAGAAATGTCAAGTACCGGAGAGCATGCATTTAAGGTGAGAGGGGAAATTTGAAGAAGATGTGCAGGGCAAGTTTTTTTTTACACAGAATCATACTCCCAGAGTAGAAATGTCAAATACTGGAGGACATACATTTAAGGTGAGAGGGGGAACGTTTAAAGGAAATATGTGGGGCTAGTTTTTTTTACACAGAGAGTGGTGGGTGCCTGGAACGGACTGCCAGGGGTGGTGGTGGAGGCAGATATGATAGAGGTGTTTAAGAGGCTGTTAGATAGACACGTGATTATGCAGGGACCGGAGGGAAATGGATCATGTACAGGTAGAAGAGATTTAGTTTATCTTGTATTCGTATTCAGTACATACATGATGGGCTGAAGGCCTGTCCTATACCGTTCTATGTTCTGACACTTTCTTTAGAGAAACAAAGCACTGCAGATGCTGGAATCTAGATGAAAAACACGATGATGCTGGAGGAACTCAGCAGGCCAGGCAGCATCCGTGGAGAAAAGCAGCCGGTCAACGTTTCAGGTCAGGACACTTCTTCAGGACTGAAGATAGGAAAAGGGGAAGCCCAATATATAGGAGGGAAAAGCAGAGCAGTGATAGGTGGACAAAAGAGGGGAGGCGGGGTGGGCACAGGGTGGTGATAGGTCAATGCAGGTAAGAGACAGTGATAGGCAGGTGCGGGGGAGGAGGGGAGAGCAGATCCGCCGGGGGATGGGTCAAAGGTAAGGAGAGAGAAAGAAGGGCGTAGAAAAAAACTTAGGCTTAGGAAAGGGAAGAAGAGAAGAGGCCTGGTTGGGGGGCGGGGGGGGGGGGCGGTGTTGGCGTTGTGGGGATTACTTAAAGTGGGAGAATTCGATGTTTATGCCATTAGGCTGCAAGGTTCCAAGACGGAAATTGAGGTGCTGTTCCTCCAGTTTGCACTGACTCTTGGCTTCCAGGTCCTTCTGGGCTAGAGAAAGCGTGAAGGTTGGAACAGGCGATTACCCACTGAGAAATGTTTACGAGTGAGAGGTGACACCCTCAGCCTTCTACTTCCTTTCTCCTGTGATTGCAGCGTGTTGGAAATAGCAAAGTTAATAATTCTTTTTAAAAAATGGGTTTCTCCAGCAATGGCCAAAGGATCCCAAAGCTGGTGGGAATTCCAGCAGCTTCCCCAGGTTTATACTGTCAAGGAGCAAGCTTGGTCAGCTCAAGGAAGGAAAATCCAGCACCTCAAAGAGTCTGTTCCAATGCAGCGATGAGAGGTGAGGTACTGGGTCTGAACGGGGGGAAGCTGGTGGAGTGAAAACTCAGTCCGAGGTAAGTCTATACCTCTATACTCCCTCCATGTTTACCTCATGTGGAGTAGCACTTGGCAGTTTAGGAACACACACGTCCAGAAAATAACTTCTTGTTGTCAGATGATAAAGCAGCAGTGGATTTATTTTGACCCCAGACGCCAACGCTTCCTTTTCCCCGCAGATGCTGCTCGACCAACTGAGTTCCTCCAGCAGATGGTTTGTTGCTCCGGGTTCCAGCATCTACAGACTCTTGTGCCTCCAGAGGATTTACTTTGCATGACCGTATGCATGTCACATTTGTCTGAGTGAGCTTGAAAACGCTCATACGTGAGTGTGTGCAGCACATGCATGTGTTTTACTCTGTTTGGATGCAGATGTAGTGTTGGGATTGGTTCACTATTGTCACATGCACTGAGATACAGTGAAAAGCTTTTGTTTGTGTGTCATCTGGACAGATCATTCCATACATAAGTACATCAAGGCAGTGAAAAATAACTGAATGCAGAATATAGTGTTGCAGTTACAGAGAAAGTGCAGTGCAGGTAGACAAGCAAAGTGCAAGGGCCACGGTGAGGTAGATTGGGAGATCAGAGTTCAAGAGTTCATACTTAAATTCCATTTGCTGTGATGGCATTTTACTTCTGTCTCCCAGATTTTTAGTTTAGATAATATTATCACTCTGTTACCAATCTTTGGGGTTTCATGTGTAGATGCATATTAATGTGACTGTCCACATGTGTGAATGTTTGGTTGTCATGCGTGTGTGTATTCACGTATGATCATCAGTATATAAGTTCAAGTTGACTGTCATGGGCACACATACCCAGGGTATAAATGCCATGAAAATTAGCTTTTTGCAGCAGCAGCGGAGTACGTTACAAACATGGCAAACATAATAGCATAAATTATACATAACTTACGTGACACAGTAAACAAAAATAACATAACAACATTAATGCAAGTTGAGTGAAATATAATCTGCGGTAGAATTAGGGTTTTTCAGGTCAGTTCAAGAACCTGATGACAATGGGGAAGAAGCTGTTGTTGAACCTCGAGGTGTGGGTCTTCCGGCTCCTGTACCTCCTGCCTGATGGCAGCATCGAGAAGAGGGCATGTCCCGGGTGGTGGGGGTCCCTGATGATGGATGTCGCCTTCCTGAGACATCACCTCTTGTAGATGTCCTAGATGGTGGGGAGAGCTGTACCCCGATGGAACTGGCTGAGTCCCTCCACTCTCTGTAGCCGCTTGCATCCTGTGCAGTGGAGTTCGTATGTATGTCTTATGTTTTTTATATTCATGTACAAGACATGGCCTTCACTGGCACTGCAGGAGTTACATATGGACCAGACAGGGTCAGGACAACAGATGTCCTTCCCTGAAGGACACAAAGATTTTTACAATCTGGCAGTTTCATGGATAACATCACTTAGCCCAGCATTTGTGTTTTAAATTCCAGTTACTGAAATAGTTGCATCTAAATTCACTAGCTTCAAACTTGTGCTTCTGGATCAATGGCCCAGGAACTCTGGCTGTTCATCATGTAACTTACCATCAGGCAACCAAATCCTCCACTTACCTTTCAGTCTGAGACTTTGCCCGGCAGCACAGATTTCCTTTGAAAAGCTGAAACTGTCTGCCGACCATTTTTGGGCAAGTGAGCGTCCTGATCTTTTGCCTTCACTTTTCACTCTCTTTATAAAACTAGCATCCATATCCAGCATTCTAATGGGAAAGGGCACAGGATTAAACTGTTAAATTAATGAAGTCAATTATTTTAAACCTCCTTGGTAATTTAAAAAACACAAGTTAAATGACTGGACCTCCTCATAAGCAGAACCAATTCAAATTGGTTCTGATAAAGCTTGCTTAATGAAGATAAGACTACATCTCAGGAAAGGTCGTCAGTAATGCCAGAATCAATTTTAATTAGTTCAGGCCTGCCCAGAGAACCCAGAAACAAATTGAACCTTTTGGTTAGTCGCACTTATGTAAAACAAGTTAATTCTGCTTCGAATTCCAGTAATAGGAAATAATTTGATTTGAATTGATCTCCAAATAAAGATCAAAAATCAAAACAATGTAATGGAAAAGGTATCACTAGGCCAACAAAATATTTATCTTGAAGCAGCTATTTCATTTTGCCCAGGACTTCATGAAAAATAACTGTTGATACAGTTAATATATTACACAAATTAGATTCAAAAATAATTCTGTTGAGAGCCAACTTTCCATCAGTGAATCTGCTTCGGGACATTTTAATGTAATTACTTCAGCAGGAAGGAGAGCACACAAAATGAAAAGAAAGACATTGAAAGATAGTACCAGCTACAGGGATTAAGTCCACACAGAACACAGCTGACAAGAGCTGATATGCTCAGAATGTTATGATAATTTCTGTTCTCCAGCAACATACTGAGAGATTTACTGAAGAAAATAAATGTATCTAAAAATACCAAGGCGTTAAGCATTTGGCTAACCTTTTACATTACACTTGCAGTCTGGGATTAAATTTGCTCTGTGGTTAAGAATGCATTCTTTAAGAGATTCTGTGAACCTGTCGGCTGTTCCACAAAATTATAAACAAATCGACAAATTTCTTGATCAAATTTTTCACCTTTTGTCACAGAATTTCAAGATGCGTGAGACAATTCAACTTTCATTCAGGATTGGAGTATAAATAATAAGAAAATAAATGCCTACATTAAAAGGAATTCAACAGATCAACAAAGATTTGAGGCAGTGCTGTCAACAAATGAAAGTGACATCTTATAAATGGCATGAGATGCACTTTTAAAACATCCTCTCTTCCCATATAGTATTATTCATGTGTTCATAAATATATTTTTCACCAATTGTTCTGACATTACAAAAGGTATGCAGATTTTACAGTGTAAGGCCAGTCACATGCAATGTCGATGTTTTAGAAATAACTCTGCAGGTCTCCTTTTAGTCACCTGTGAGGTGTGTTCCATGTGCAACTTTTGGGTAGAAAGAACAGACCAAGAATCCTGTTTTGTCTTGAAGTTTGTACAGCCCACACAGCTGCCCCATTAGTTGTGGGATAATGTGGTGGTATCAAAGTATGGCAGACCCCGTTTGATTTCAGGAGGACCTCCAACTAGTGTGCAATGAACTGAGGATCGTTGTCTGAGACAAGCTGTCGGGGTAATCCATAAAATGCAAAGGGGTGGGTCAGATGATCCTCAGTGCCGTTGGTAGTGGTCAGTAGCACTTCCAGCTATTTTAAGTGAATATCAATCACATAGCATTATCCCTGTGAATGTGGTTCCACAGATAGCGGCCTAGGGCCATGGGTGCAGAGATGCAGGAATGGATTGATTCCAAACAACGTCACAAGGCACACACATTGACTCATAAACTCCAAATGTCTTGACCCAGACTAGAAATGCTAGGGTACAATTGTGTAAAAGGCGTCTTCTTTTGACCCTCAAATTGTTGTAGCTGTCCAATTGTTTATCTCCCTGTAGGTTTATTTTCAACTATGAAAGTTTAATTCCCACTTAATCCCCATAATTCACTATATTGGTGAGGCCTCACCTAGGGTATTGTGAACAGGTTTGGTTACTCTCTCAAAGGAAAGATGTCATTAAGCTAGAAGGAGTGCAAAGAAGATTTACGAGAATGTTGCCAGAACTCGAGGGCCTGAGTTATAGGGAGAGGTTGGACAGGCTGGCACTTTATTCCTGAGAACGTAGGAGACTGAGGGGTGACTTTATAGAGGTGTATAAAATCATGAGGGGCATGGACAGGGTGAATGCACTCAGTCTTTTTCCCCAGGGAAAGAGAATCAAAAACTAGTGGGCATAGGTTTAAGGTGAGAGGGGAAAGAAATTAAAAGGAACTTGAGGGGCAACTTCTTCACACAGAGGGTGGTGCGTATATGGAACGAGCTGCCAGAGGAAGTGGTTGAGGCAGGTACAATAACAACACTTAAAAGACATTTGGACAGGTACAAGGATGGGAAAGGTTTAGAGGGATATGGGCCAAACATGGGCAAATGGTACTAGCTTAGATGGGCATCTTGGTCGGCATGGACAAGTTGGGCCGAAGGGCCTGTTTCTGAGCAGTATGACTCTATGACTCTATGGCTCTATGGCTCATCAGTCGCCTTGGAACCCACAAAACCAAAGTAGAAGCAAGTCTTCTTCGAGCCTGAGGGACTACCTTAAAAGGAATTTCCCGTATTCTCTTCCCTTCCATTCTCATCTGCATTGAAGGACAGTTCCGCTGAGACCCTCACACACTTTTTATTGGTGAGAATAATGCCAATGGTTGACATTACAGAATTTAACAATGAGCCAATTGCTCAAATTTTGCAGTTAATATGAAGGTGAATCTATTGGTGTTTGGCATCAATTGTGAATCTGACAGTATCTTTGGGATTTCTGCTAAGATGCAACTTGACAGGAAATTCCAAAGTTTCTGCTAGAGGTTCAGCTGTCCTCTATAGGTTGCTCTACTTGCAGCCTTCACCCTTGCAATCGAGGGAAATCTGTCAAATTGAAAAGAAGTTTAGATATTTAAGAATATACAAACATGAATTAAGGGAAGGACTAGACCATTTGGCCCCTACGGTCTGCTCCATCATTCAACAAGGTCACGGCCAATCCTTTACCACAAGCACCATTATCTTTCCATTTAAAATCTACACTCACTGTAAAATTCCCTGAATTGTTGCATAAAGTCCAACTAGATTTTTAATGGCATATTACGCCGATAATTACTGTTTAGCAAACTCTTTGGTTCTGTGAAACTATTTTGTTATATATGGATTGTAATTTTGTCACATAAACATTTCAAAATAAAATAGAGGTTTGAAGTAATAAAAATTTACTTTAGTTTAAAAAAATTATTTACATTTCACCTTCTACCTTCATCATCTGCATATAGAGTTATACCGTCATACAACGCAGAAACAGTTCCTTTGGTGCACTAAGTCCACACCAAACCATTTAAACCAATCGTACATTAAGCCCATTTTGTACCGTCCCCATATTCCCATCAACTTTGTCCAGTTTCTACAGTTAACCCTTGCCCCAAGGGTGATTTACAGTGGCCAATTATCCGACCAATCTGCATGTCTTCGGGCTGTGGGAAGAAACGTCGGTAGAACATACAAGCTCCACACAGACAGCACTAGAGGTCAGCATTGAACCTGGTTCACAGGAGCTGTGAGGCAGTAACTCTGCCAGCTGTACCACCATATGCCACCTATTTTTGTTCTTTTGCACAGCATAAAATGGTTAAAAAATTAATGACAAATTATGGTTTTCCTTCCTTGCTTGCTGTCCATAAAAATATGTGAATACAATTGGCTACACAGCCAGTTTGATGACATTATGTGTGTGGGTGCCAGGAGTGCCATTGAACTGATGACTGACAACAACTGAAGTAAGGAATGGGAGATCTACACCACAGCGATCATTAGCCCTTTTATGGGTAGCTTTCTTTGAGGTCAGCGGTGAACGCTGTCACTTGCTGACTGCAAGATCCAGGCCACAATTACTGAGCCCAAGGCTTGCTTCACTTCATGTCTACCACGCAGACTTTCCAGTGAAGATTACTGACCACTCATTAAGAGCGGGAGCACTAGCCGTTTTTCTCTGTTACTTGCCCAGGAAATTAACTGAAGGAACCATTATGAGATAAGTTTCAATTGACAGGAAAGGTTTCAATTCTAAATTTAGTAATGAAACATTATCCAAAGCAAATGGATTCTATTCCAGAGAAACTGGATGTACTCAGTCAGAAAGAAGGGGGCAAATGTGCCAACACTGAATGCAGTGAGAAATAAAGCGGAACAGTGGACTACAGCAGCTTTGAGCTGGAGTGAGTCAGTCTTGTTACAGGGAGAGGTCAGGAACATGCAAGTGGTTACATTGGAAAGAGTGCACAAAATATTTACGAAGACATTGCCAGGACTAGAGGGCCTGAGTTATAGGGAGAGGTTGGCCAGGCTAGGTCTTTATTCCTTGGAACGTAGAAGAATGAGGGGCAACCTTATAGAAGTGTTTAAGATTATGAGAGGCGTTGATAAGGTGGATGGTAACAGTCTTTTCTCCATGGTAGGGAGTCCAAAACTAGGAGGCATAGACTTAGGGTGAGAGGGGAAAGACTTAAAAGGGACCTGAGGCGCAACTTTTTCACGCAGAGGATGGTGAGTGTATGGAACGAGCTGCCAGAGGAAGTGGGTGAGGCAGGTACAATAGTATCATTTAAGAAGCACTTGGATAGGTACATGGAGGGGCGGGGCTTTGAGAGATATGGGCCGAACACAGGAAATTGGGAGTAGCTGGGTGGGTACTGTGGTCAACATGGACTGGTTGGGCAGAAGGGCCTGTATCTGTGCTATATTGCTGTATGACTCGATGACTGTAATGGATGGAATCCCACTTGACAGTGGAAAAGGTTGGCAATTCCTTGAAGAGGAATGGCAATGAATTTGACAGTAAATGAAAATTTAAAAAACTGTAGATGCTGGAAATTGGAAGTAAACACAGAAAATGCTGAAAACTGTCAGCAGGTTAAGGAGTATCTCTGGGTGCGAATCATTTTTGGTCCTAAACAAATGTTTCTGGCATCTGAAACATTAAATTTTCTTCTCTTTCCACAGATGCTGCCTGACCCGTTGAGAAGTTCTGACAATTTATGTTTTTATTTCAGATTTTGAGGATCTGCAGGTTTTTTGATGATAATTTTAGATTCTGTTCAAAGTGAACGTAGAACAGTACAGCACAGGAACAGGCCTTTTGGCCCACGATGTTGTGCTGAACTAATTAAACTAGTCCCTTCTGCCTACACAAGTCCATATCTCTCCATTCTCTGCACATCCATGTGCCTATCTAAAAGCCTCTTAAATGCATCTATTGTATTAGAACCCATAGCAGTGCATTCCAGGCACCCACCAACTCTCTGGATAAAAAAACTTGCCCCGCACATCTCCTTTGAACTTACCCCCTCTCACCTTAAATGCACGCCCTCTGGTATTAGACATTTCAACCCCGGGAGAAAGATACCGGCTGTCTACTCTATCAATGCCCCTCATAATCTTATAAACTTCTATCAGGTCTCCCCTCAGCCTCCGCCGCTCCAGAGAGAACAACCCAAGTTCGTCCAACCTCACCTTGTAGCACACACCTTCTAATCCAGGCAGCATCCTGGTAAATCTCTTCTGCACCCTATCCAAAGACCCATATCCTTTGTGTAATGGAGGCTTCCTACAGTAGTTCTGGAAATTATGCATCTTAAAAATAATGGGATGTATTAGGACAAATATTAAATTGTTCTTGACAATTTAATATTTGTCCTAATACATCCCATTATTTTTAAGATGTATAATTTTCATTTTTATTGCAACATTTTCAAGTCCTCTTAAATTTATATTGCCGTCTCTTTCCACACATTGTTTACCAATCCCTTCTCATTTTGGGTTCTATTGTTCTATTGTTTTATTGTTTTCTCTCACTGACTTCTGTTATCATCTTCCATCACTTCTTCACTGCCCCACTAATGATGTCCCTCTCAGCCAGTTCCCAAATCCAATTACAACACTGTAGATTTTACTCCATAAACAATGTATAAAGAGTAAGTTCTGATCAGTCTCAAGTAGTCAAGCAGAGTCTAGCCGATTGCAAAAAACACTGTGATGGGAGAGGGATGATGGGGAGCAGAGCTAACAGCAGCTCAAAGTAAATCATTAGTACAAGCATGCTGACAAAAATGACTGATTATTAGATGGGCTTTTTCCAATTCCAATCAGCTATGGACAGTAAATGGCTTTTTTTCTGTGTGTCAGTCACTAAACAGGCATTTAATGATTTTTCCAGGGTCTAACAGTACAGAGAAGCTAATGGGTTCCCAGTGATCGTAGTGTTACTTTAAAGAGACCATTTGTTCTAATACTGACTTGTATAGTCGACGGATAGCTGCAGAGTTGCATAATTGGATTTTTGGTGTTATTCACTTGTCTAACATTTGAAGTCTGCAATCATTCCCATATTGCTCATTGCTCCATTTGTACCTAACTGATGGGCAGCATAAAGTCAACAGCCACAAAGGTCAGTTGAGAAATTACAAATACATTTTAAGGAATAGTTACAGATGTTTCCGAACCTTCAGTCCTGCATTGGATAAATGGAAGAACTGACATTAATTCATGTTTCTTTGGTTGTCATATAATACTAAATGCAATAATGCCAACCATTTCTCTAACCATTGCTAATGTCAGTCGGGTTATCGTATTCAATAATTGAAAATAAAGATATGCATTTCTAATGTACTTTTCTCAGTTTTATGTTTCCTCAAAGCATTCTGCTGCCAAATATGTAATCTCTGTCTTAATGTAGGGAAGGCAGAACTTTTGTCCACAGCCATTGCTCAAGGACAATAATACGGTAAAGACCACATGGTCTGGTTTTACTGATGTTGGTTGAGGAATTAATAACAGGCAGGACTTTGAGGATAACTGCACTGTTTTCTTTTAAAATAGTGCTGCTTCCATTCGCCAGAGAAAGCAGACAGGGTCTTGGACTAACATCTCATCCAAGCGATGACACTGGCCTGCATTTCTGAGTTTGTCTCAGAGGTCAAACCTGAAGCCACAAGCATCCAAAGCTTGCTGCGCACTGAACTGCAATGGGCACAGAGAAAACTGTAAAATCGAGCCTATACCTTCTTCATGAAACATTTGTCACATTTAAAGATCAGAAATTAAGGAAGATTTTGATGGATCTCAGCAGGTACATGGAGATTAACAATAATATCGACGCTGATGGAGAAGATCTTAAGTGATGGGCAAAAATGAAGGCAATGTGGATGCAGATTTAAGGCCTGAGTCTACAGGTAAATGTCAGCACCTGGCCTTGTTTGATGACGGCTGAAATGGAAGATGAGGCGGACACAAGTATCTCCAGTACTTCTGTTCCTCCACCTTGCCCAATGTCCTCCCATTTGCTGTGTATGTAGAACTATCAGCAGAGGATCCTCTTAACACCAGAACCATGGGCCATCATTGTAGACATACGTGAAAGTTCTACCATATACAACAAATGAGAGGACATTGAGAGTTTTGAAGGAGCAGAAGCAGCTTTGATAAGATAAGACAAGATCAGATATCTTTATTAGTCACGTGTACATAGAACTACACAGTGAAATGCATCTTTTGCGTAGTGTGTTCTGGGGGCAGCCCGTGAGCGTCACTATGCTTCCGACATAGTGACATAGTGCATAGGAAACCCACGCAGACACAGGGAGGATGTACCAACTCCTTACAGACGGCGGCCAGAATTGAACCTGGGTCACTGGAGCTGTAATAGCGTTACGCTAACTGCTACACTACCGTGCAGAGTGTATGTCTACAGGATAGATTGATTAGGTGGTTGCACACATGGTAGCATAGCGGTTAGCATAACGCTATTACGGATCTAGCGACCTGGGTTCAATTCCGACCGCTGTCTGTAAGGAGTTTGTACGTTCTCCCCGTGGGTTTCCTCCGGGTGCTCCGGTTTCCTCCCACATTCCAAAGACGTACGGGTTAGGAGCTGTGGGCATGCTATGTTGGCACCAGAAGCATGGCGACACTTGCGGGCATCCCACAGGACACTCTACGCAAAAGATGCATTTCACTGTGTGCTTCGATATACATGTGACTAATAGAGAAATCTAATCTAAAAAAAGCAAACTGGATGCATTTCTTTATTTGGTGAGGCAAGGAATATAAAAGCAGGGTGATCCTGCAAGAACACACATAAGCTCACAGTCTGAGTAAGTTCCAGTCACCACATCACAGAAAAGATGTGATTGTACCGTTGAGGGGTGCAAGGGGGATGCACAAAGATGTTGCTAGTGCTGGAAAATTTTAGCAACAAGGAAAGATTGGATAGGTTGCATTGTTTTCTTTGGAACGCAGGAGGATGAGGGAAGATTAATTGGGTTGTATACATTTAAGAGGGATGTAGGAGAGTAAATAGGAGGACCCATTTACTTCAGTTAAAGGGACAAAAAACTAGGGGTGAAGTTTAAAGTAGATAATAGAAAGATTAGAGGAGTGATGAGGAGAAGGAAGTAGGGTCTCGAACTCATTGCTCAGAAGTGTGGTAGAAGCAGAAATCCTTGTTGTATTTAGAAAGTACTTAGTTGTGCACTTGAAGAGCTTTGACCTGCAGGACTATGGCCCCAGATCTGAATGGAGGGATGAGACAGGATCAGAATAAGAATCAGAATCAGGTTTATTATCACTGTCCTATCTGCTGTGAAATTTGTTGTTTAGCGGCAGCAGTACACTGCAAAGACATAAAAATTACCAAAATTACAAAATAAATAAATAGTGCAAAACAAAAGGAGTAATGAGGTGGTGTTCATGGTTTCATGGAAGTTCAGAAATCTGATGGCAGAGGGGAAAAAGCTGTTCCTAAATCATTGAGTGTGGGTCTTCAGCCTCCTGTACCTCCTCCCCAATGGTAGTAACGAGAAGAGGGCATGTCCTGGGTGGTGAGGGTCCTTAGTGATCGATGCTGCCTTCTTGAGGCATTGCCTCTTGAAGATGTCCTCGATGGTGGGGGGGGGGGGGGGGGGGTGGTGGATGGTGGTTGTGCCCATGATGGAGCTGGCTGAGTCTACAACCCTCTGCAGCCTCTTGCAATCCTGTGCATTGGAGCCTCCATACCAGGCAGTGATGCAACCAGTCAGAATAGTCTCCACCGTACATCTATAGAAATTTGTAAGAGTATTTGGTGACATACCAAATCTCCTCAAACTCCGAATGAAGTAGAGCCACTGGTGTGCAGGATTGCATCAATGTGTTGGGCCCAGGGTAGATCCTCCGAGATGTTAATGCCCAGGAACTTGAAGCTGGATATTTCTTGTTTGACCAGCACAGAAGAAATGGGTTGAATGGCCTCCTTCATTGTTGCACATATCCTATGATTCTAAAACCATGATGAGATGCTAGATGTCTTGGGACATGTACGGGTCCTGACCAAAATGTTCCATTACTTTAAGAGAATCGTAACTAAAAAAGGAAAACATACAACATTAATTAATATTATCACAGGGCACAAACCCGACCCTGCTGTGCCAACCAATCACCAAAGGGTGTGGGTTCACTGCATGTTCCCTCTCCAGGGTTACCTAGGTGTAGGCAAGAATTGAGTCTGTATGAAGAGAAGTCTTAAACACAATTCTAATGGGTGTGAATATGAAGATTAATGTCCCACTGGCAACATTAATGGGAAGTGCAGAGAGAACTTTCTGTTCCCTTTGTCCAAGTCACCAGAGCCGATGTTCAAATATTTTTCAGAGGAAATTCCTTCAAAACGTCTGTCTTCCCTGGAACAGCATCCTTAAAATATACAACCAGCTAATTAGAGCAAGCAGATATTTATCCTAATTAACAGGGGATACTCAGTGGGTCAGGCAGCATCTGTGGACGGAGAAGCTAGAGTTAATATTTCAGGTCAATGATCGCTCATCAGAATGTGGGGAGTGGGTTCGACATTGGAGGTCAGATCTGGACTGGGGTTATTTGGCGAACCATCAGAATGATAGTTGGGGCTTGTTTCTGTCACAGACTGGTCAGGGTTGGTAGATGAGGGGGTGTGATATTGCTTGGTGGTGCTGGAGGGATAATTTGCCATAAGTAATGGGATTTACCTCAATAGGGTCCTGGACCAGCACAGGACTATTGAAGTCTAAAATGAAAGCGGAGAATGCTGGGTGTACTCAGCAGCTCAGGCAACACTCTGTGGGGACAGAACAGAGTTAACATTTCACTAGCAAAGCCTAGTTGTCCCTGGAGTTTTCAACGATGACCACCTCTAGGATCATAGACCCATGGTGTTGTACTGCACAGAAACCGGTCCTCTGGCCCTACTAACTCCACACCAATCACCAAGCACCCATTAACACTCATCCTAATTTGTAATCTCTCCACACTCCCATCAACTCCCCACAGAATCTGAATCAGATTTATTATCACTGACTTAGATGACATGAAATTTATTGTTTTGCGGCAGCAGTACGGTGCAAAGATATAAAATTATTATAAGCTACAAAAACAAAGAAATAGTACACAAAAAAAGGAATAACGAGATAGTGTTCACGGGTTTACAGACCATTCAGAAATCTGATGGCAAAGGGGATGAAACGGTTCCTGAAAGGTGTGAGTGTGGCTCTTCAGGCTCCTGTACCTCCTTCCCAATGGTAGTGGTGAGAAGCGGGCGTGCCATTCACCTACACAGTGCAGGAAGTTTATGGTGGTCAGTTAACCTGCCAACAAAATGTGGACTCAGTTTCCCCCAAGTTCCAAAAGGAGCTTTGTAGAGGGAATAACATCACTGATGCTCTTGCATTAGCCATTGAAGAACAACTCAAGTTGGCAAGTGCTCAAACAACCTCCTGGACCAAATTAATGACCTGGAAGTGATCATTATGTAATTGGACTTCTATTCAGTTCAGTTACTGCAGGGTTAAAATGAAATAAGCATGGTAGATGTTCAAAATACAGTAAAACTCTGATAATCCACTCACTGGTCATTTGGAAATCCTGATGGTTCACTGGTGATCTTTCCCATGGCCCCAGGGTCCCATTTCCTGCTCTCCTTTTAAAAACATTTCCCACACTCCCTTCAAATTCACCGGAGCCCTATTTCCCACATTCCCTTTAAACAGTGGATTCATTGGAAAATTTATCATATTAAAGTAGCACATTTCAAACAAAATACTGAAATAAAAGTGAGTTGGGGAATTAATAGGAATAACATCCAACAGTCTGGAAAATCTAGTGCCATAAAAGTCTCAAGTGTGCTGGATTAATAGAGCTTCGCCGTCCAGGAATGATGTTTGTTCCTGGTGTCACGATCTGATTCAGAGGCTGTGGATGATAAATAACAGCAAAATATAGTGTGTTCAGAATGGAGCAGATGGTTGTAGTTCAGATCACATGGCTGGGACATCCTGCTCAACAGGGAATGAAGAGATAGGTGAGAAACTAGCCAGTGTCATAGGTTGAAAGAATAAAGTTTAATGAAGCTCTCAAAAAGGCCCCATATTTTTAGAAAGGTCCCTACAGTATCTCCCATTATTCTAATCAGCACCATTCATATTGAACCAGGGAACAGAGGCTCATTGAAGCACAAGGGCTCAGTCAATGCTCTAATCAGCTCAACAGTCCCTGTTGTAGCTTGAAACCATGCTGGAAGATGTATTTCAACTAGGATTAGGAAGGGCTAAAGCTGATTATAAGGTGGAAGGGGGGAATTTTAGAATTGGTATGGTACTGCTTCATATTCCACTGAACTTCTTCCTGGGTTTTACTTGCTTTTGTCACCTTCTTTACATTCATTTTTTTAGTATCTGGGCATTGATGGTTGGACCAGCATTTATTGCCCATTCTTAATTGCTCTTGAACTGTGTGGTTTGCAAGGTTATTTCAGGGGATAATTAAGAATCAAGCTCATTGGTGGAACAACAGACTGCAGATGCTGGAATCTGGAGTGACAAATGAGACGCTGGAGGAACTGGAGGTCAGGCGGCATCTGTGGAGGGAAATAGAGAGTCAACGTTTTGGGTCAAGACCCTTCATCTGGACTGAACCACATTGGTGAGTTTGGAGTCAGACAGGTTAGAGATAGAAGATTTCCTTGAACCAGATGGGTTTCAGTGATCATCAGTAGCAATAACTCCTTTTCTCTCTCCACAGATGCTGCCTGACCTGCTGAGAATTTCCAGCATTTTCTGATTTTCTTTCAGATTTCCAGCATCAAGTTTTTTTGCTTCTTCCATTATAAGTGATTTTTTTTCAGAAATGTGATGAACTGAGTTTAAGTTTCATAACTGCCATGGTGGGATTTGAAGTCCCAGTTCCCAGATTATGTATACAGGTAACTTAACCACCCCATCACCAACATACAACCGACCTGTGCATTTAGACTAACGCAGTCATATGAACCTTGCTGTTACGTTCACTGTTGCACTTATAGAACATAGAACATTACAGCACAGTACAGGCCCTTCGGCCCACAATGTTGTTCCGACATTTTATCCCGCTCAAAGATCTATCCAACCCTTCCCTCCCACATAGCCCCCCATTTCTCTATCATTCATGTGTCTATCTAAGAGTATCTTAAATGTCCCTAATGTATCTGCCCCCACAACCTCTGCCGGCTGTACGTTCCACGCACCCACCACTCTCTGTGTAAAAAACCTCTGATCTCTGCTTTATACCTTCCTCCAATCACCTTACAATTATGTCCCCTCGTGTTAGCCATTGTCGCCCTGGGAAAAAGTCTCTGACTGCCCACTCGACCTATAATGCCTCTTATCATCTTGTACACCTCTATCAAGCCACCTCTCATCCTCCTTCTTTCCAAAGAGAAAAGCCCTAGCTCACTCAACCTATCCTCATAAGACATGCTCTCCAATCCAGGCAGCATCCTGGTAAATCTCCTCTGCACCCTCTCTAAAGCTTCCACATTCTTCCTCTTATGAGGTGACCAGAACTGAACACAATACTCCAAGTGTGGCTCTTGAACTCAATACCCCAACTAATGGAGGCCAACACACCATACGCCTTCTTAACAACCCTATCGACCTGCGCAGCAACCTTGAGGGACCTATGGACGTGGACCCCAAGATCCCTCTGTTCCTCTGTTATCCAACTTCCTAACCCTTATTTCATTTTCAGGTGAGTCTTTAACTGGACAACCTCCACCAACGTCTCCTTAGCCTGATGTTCCTGAGATCTTTAACTCTCTGACTCTGCCACAGATGCATCAATGCTTCCCTTGCATTAGATTTAGGAATGTGGCCTTTGGGAAGGGAATATTCATTTCTATCAGGCAACCATAAACTCCACCCTTGTGCATTTCTCATTTACATCGGTAGGAAGTTCCAAAACATGTAAATGACTTTCTGAACATGTCAAACAACCAGTTTAGCAAAAAATTGATGACTCATTTTGAAGCTCCCCCATAGACTTGGCCCACCGTATCTGGGCAATCAGTCAGCCATCCTTGTCCGAAACTTCTGCCCCATGACTTCAGATGGCAGTTTGACCAATGCCTTGTAGTCTTGCAGCAGTGATCGGTCACGTTCCGCCTTCAAGAGCTCCACTTTGCATTGTCACGTCTCTTCCGACATTCAAAATCTCCTTAAAAAATCTGTAATTATTATACAAATTAATACCTTTATTCATGCAACAGGCTCCAGAAAACCTTATGAAAGTTTGCATCTGCAAATATTTTACTGATAGTTTCTAGCTTCATCCCTCAATGCATTCAGCTGTTCTTGGGGGATTACTGGATGTGTGTGGACCCACTGTACGTTCGGGATACTTTGTGTGGTGGATACCGGATCATCTGTCCACGTGGAATTCAGTCGTGCTGGAATTTCCCAGCATTAGATTGGGAATCCACCTCTGCAATTCCACACCTGTCATCCTGCCCAGGATCTGGAGTTTTTCCATTCATTCGAATGAGGTTTCCCAACCTGCAGATCAGGAGGATGCACATACATTAAATTATTTATTATTTTAATGTTCTTAACTTCTTATTGTATTGATATGTTTAATTTGTTTGAACAATAGAACTACTAATTTTAAAATAAAATAATATTTAGAGCAATCTTTATGTCTCTTAAATGTCTCTGAGTATCGGAGACATTTTAAAATGATTACCAAGCTCTGATAGCATTGACAGGAGGTCTTGAACTGAGTGGTTTGCTTGCTTATTTCAGAGGATAATTAAGTGGGGCACAGGAGACTGCAGATGCTGCAATCCAGAGCAACAAACGAGACTCCAGCCCCACCTCCTGTCAAGGGCTGTGAGGGTTTCCAGAGGAGGGGATCTGCAGTTCAGCCCCTGAGGCAGATTCACTGCTGAGGCCTTTGCTTGATTCAACCAATAATTTCACAACCATGTTATCAGCAAGTCATAGACCATGAAGTCTACAGCACAGGAACAGGCCCCTCAAGTGCCCAACTACACGAATCCCATTCACCAGTACTCGATCCATAGCCTTCTATGTCCTAGCAATTCAAGTACTTGTCTAGATATTTCTTAAATGCAGTGGGGGTCTCTGCCTCCATCACACCCTCATGGAACCTTTGCAGCATAACGGCATGAACATTGAACTCTCCCACTTTAGGTAATCCCGACCCCCCTTCCCCACACCCCCCACCCACCACCACCACCACGCTTCTTCTCTTTTTCCCTCTCCTAGCCTCTTTTTTCCAACCCTTTTTCCCTCTCTCTCCCTACCTTTGACCCATCCCCCGGTGGATCTGCTTTCCCCTCCTCCCTCGCACCTGCCCATCACTATCTCTTACCTGCATCTACCTATCACCACCCTGTGCCCACCCCGCCTCCCCTCTTTTGTCCACCTATCACTGCTCTGCTTTTCCCTCCTATATATTGGGCTTCCCCTTTTCCCTATCTCCAGCCCTGAGGAAGATTCCTGACCCGAAACGTTGACCGCCTGCTTTTCCCCACGGATGCTGCCTGGACTGCTGAGGTCCTCCAGCATCATCGTGTTTTTCACTCCCTCAGGCAGTGTGTTCCAGATTCCAACCACTCTCTGTGTGAAAAAAAATCTTCTTCAGATCCCCTCTACCCCAAAAAAGAGCTGCCGGAGGAACTCAGCGGGTCAAGAAGCATCTGGGAAGTCAAAGGAATGGTCGACAATTTGGATTGAGACCCTGCATTAGGACTGAGAGTGGAGAGGGAAGATAGACAGTATAAAGAGGTGAAGGAGAGGTGTGAGACAGGGGCTGGTAGGTGATAGGTGGAACCAGGTGAGGTGGGGGATAATGGAAATGAAAAAGGTGTACAAAGGGAGAGAGAAACTAGGTGGATTGGTAGGAATGGGAAAGGAACACAGGATAATGGCAGGGATCTTGGCAGTGTGGAGGAACAGAAGGATCTTGGGGTCCAAGTCTATAGATTCCTCAAAGTTGTCGCACAGGTTGATAGGGTGGTTAAGATGGCGTATGGTTTGCTGGCCTTCATTAGTCGGGGGACTGAGTTCAAGAGCTGCGAGGTAACGTTACTCTGGTTAGACCACACTTTTGTGTTCAGTTCTGGTCACCTCATTATAGGAAGGATATGGAAGCTTTGGAGAGGGTGCAGAGGAGATTTACCAGGATGCTGCCTGGATTAGAGAACACGTCTTATGAGGATAGGTTGAGCGAGCTAGGGCTTTTCTCTTTGGAGTGACACAGGATGAGAGGTGACTTGATAAAGGTGTATAAGATTATGAGGGCCATAGATGGAATAGCCAGCACCTTTTCCCCAGGGCGGCAATGGCCAATACCAGAGGACATTAGCTTAAGGTCAGAGGAAGAAGGTTTATGGGAGACATAAGATGTAGGTTTTTTACACAGAGAGTGGCGGGTGCCTGGAATGCACTGCTGGGGGTGGTGGAGGCTGATACAATAGGGGCATTTAAAAGATAGGCACGTGGATGTAAGAAAAATGGAGGGTTATGGGCTGTGTTGGAGGGAAGGGTGAGACTGATCAGGGACTAGGTGTTTATATAGGTCAACACAACGTCGTGGGCCGAAGGGCCTGTACCGTGCTGTACAATTCTATGTTCGAACACAGGGGGTGTGGGTAACCTGCCCTCACCCTCATTATTGCCTCATTACCCTCGCCCGTCTGGTTTCATCTGACCCTCATCCCCCTGCCCCACCCCCATCTGGTTCCACTCAGCACCTTCCAGCCTCTGACTTCTATACACCGGCCGTCTCCCCTCTCCCCTCTCAGTCCTGATGCAGGATCTCGACCCAAAACATTGACCATCCCTTTGCCTCCACAGATGATCTTGACCTGCTGAGTTCCTCCAGCAGTTTGGTTTTTGCTCCAGATTCCAGCATCTTGTGTTCCCTCTACACCTCCTGCCTCTTTATACCCACTGGCCATTCTGCCTCTGCAATGGGGAAAAGTTACTTACTATTTACCTTATCTATGCCCCTCATAATTTTGCATGCCTCTTTCAAACTCCTTTCAGCCACCCCCTGCTCCAAGGACAACAATCCAGACTATTCAGTCTCTCCTTGAAACTGAAGCGTTTCATCCCAGGCAACATCTTGGTGAACCTTCTCTGCACCCTCTCCAGTGCAATCACATCATACTAAATTGTGGCAATCAGAACTATACACAAAACTCCAGCTCTGGCCTAACCAACATTTGAAATTCTGGTTAACTAACTATGGCAATGACCTAATCAACATTTTATGTAGTTTGTGCCCTGGCAAGTATCAAAACTAGAAAACTGTCTCTAAAAACAATCATAAATTAATCCTAATATCAAGGACAATTTGGAGATGTTATTGAGATTGCTTTTGTTTTTGGATGGCATCATGATAATACATCCACCTTGCTTTACTCCTTGAAGAAGTGTCCATCCAGATCAATAAGGCGGTTCTTACTGAAACGTATTGCAAATAGCTTGGATCTATGTATACTCAATACTTTCCAGTTACAGGAGATGTGATCAAGCAATTTTGTTAAGAAATATGCAACTTGGATTATGTGCTGAAAGTGAATTGGACATTGGATTTTTTTAAAATGAAGTTTGTCTGAACTCCACTGAAATTTAATTACCACAGCAAGAGGCCAAAGATAATGAGTTAATTACTGCAATATGTACTGACAGAAAAATGCTTTGCAGCATTTGTGTTCTGTTGAATTAATCTTTTTTTCTCCTAATCTGAAAGCTAGCTAAATAATTCTAAGACTCCAGCAACCACTACATTATAAGCAATAGAACAGGCAGTTACACATCTAATTACCAGAGATAAGTCAAATTAAAATGACTGAGATTCAAAGAAAGGAACTTGAGGACATTAGGGGGGCAAGAAACCATTCAGCTCCTTCACCTATACTGCCATTCAATTGAATCATATCTGATCTATGCGTCAACTCCAAATACCTACTTTTGCTCCCACATCTCCTAATACATTTGGTAAACCAAAAAAAATTAGTTGCTTGTTTAAAATAAAAAATTGCTGGCATCAATTGTCACCTGTGGGGGATAGATTTGAATACAGATCTCCCCGGGTTACGGAATCTGATTTACGGAAATCCGACTTGATGCAAATTCTCCAATACATTTTTAAAGCAATTTTCAATCTAGTAATAAGAACAATAACATATTTCATGGTGTTCATTATTAACTGAATGCAGTATGTATTCCATTAGTTTAATTATGGGTACTGTTAGGGTGATATTCAATGAAATGAAAGAATTATAGCAAGTGTTGATAGAGCGACACAATACAGGTAGTTGCAGAAATCGGACACTTGGTATTAGTATTGGTTTATTATTGTCACTTGTACCGAGGTACAGTGAAAAACTTGTCTTGCATACCGATCGTACAGATCAATTCATTACACAGTGCACTGAGTTAGTACAGAGTGCATTGAGGTAGTACAGGGTAAAAACGATAACAGAATACAGAGTAAAGTGTCACAGCTACAAGGAAGTGCATTGCAGATAGACGATAAGGTGCAAGATCAAACAAGGTAGATTGTGAGGTCAAGAGTCCATCTCATCATATAGTTCAATAGTCTTATCACCGTGGGATAGAAGCTGTCCTTGCGCCTGGTGGTACGTCCCCTCAGGCTCCTGTATCTTCTGCCTGATGGGAGAGGAGAGAAGAGAGAATGACCTGGGTGGGTGGGGTCTTTGATTATGCTGGCTGCTTCACCAGTTCTCAGGGACAGAACCCTTATGTAATCAATGGTCTGCCTATATTATTATTCTCTACATATAGAAGTGTTTCCAAACTTGCCTCCCGAGAAGCTTGCTTCTAATTTTTGAACTCTGCCCCTAATCCTGGATCTCCAGACCTGTGCAATTTGTTTCCCTCCATCATCACCCTTCGAATGAGCTGCATGGAACCGGCCTTGGCTTCTTTACCTGTGCTCACTGCATCTGTGCACACCTACAGCAGCTGGATGTAGAGAGTTGGACTAATTCACCCTCTGTATTCCCCACTGTAATGCCAGGATTTCCCATTGGATTGGGCTTTCCTGCTAGGTCCCACATGGAGCAGAGTGACAGAATTCTGTAGGAGGGAGCAACTAAATGCGGAGGTCTTCCTTTGGCAGGCACGGTAGTGTAGTGGTTAGTGTATTGCTTTACAGCGCCAGCAACCCGGGCTCAATTCCGGCTCCTGTCTAAGGAGTTTGTACGTTCTCCCTGTGTCTGCGTGGGTTTCCTCCGGGTGCTCCGTTTTCCTCCCACATTCAAAAGGTGTACGGGTTAGGAAGTTGTGGGCATGCTATGTTGGCGCCGGAGGCATGGCGACACTTGCCGGCTGCCCCCGGAACACTCTACTCAAAAGATGCATTTCACTGTGTGTTTCGATGTACACGTGACTAATAAAGATATCTTATCTTATCTTATCTTATCTTATCTTATCTTATCTTATCTTATCTTATCTTATCTAAGGTCCTTTTAAAAACCTCAATCATATCTGTCTTCACCACCACCCCAGGCAGCGCATTCCAAGCTCCCACCACTCTCTGTGTAAAAAAACCTGCCCCGCACATCTCCTTTGAACTTACCCCCTCTCACTTTAAATGCATGCTCTCTAATATTAGATATTTTGACCCTGGGAAAAAGATACCGGCTGTCTACCTTATCTATGCCTCTCATAATTTTATATCTTCCCTGAATTAAGAACAGAAAATGCTAGAAATACTCAGCTGGTCAGGCAGCAATTATGGAGAGAGAAGCCGGGTTAGTTTTTCAGGGCAATGAGCTTTCATCGTAACTGGAAAGAGTTAGAAGTCAAAGCAGTTTTAAGTTGCAGAGAGTTGGGGGTGGGGGAGTAGTGGAGAGAGTAAAGGGCACGTGTTATCGAATGGAGACACAAATGATGACTGAGAGAGAGCAGCAGAGACAACATAAGTCAAAGGAGTTGAATGAAAATGGGACAGAAGGAGAAAAAATATTCTGCAATTATGAGATACAGGACCTGGAAGTTATTGGAGATCTGAAATTAAAGAGAATGCTACAAATACCCAACAAGCCAGGCAGCATCTGTGGGGAGATGTAAACAGAAAGGGCTGGTTATCTGAAATTGTTGAATTCATTGTCGAGTCCTGTTATGTTTCAAGATGGAAAATGAGATTCTGTTCCTCGAGCTAACATTGAGCTTTGTCGAAATGGTGTAAGCGGTCATTAATCAGAATGAGGATTCATGTTACTGACAACTGGAAGTTCTGAATTTCCCTCGTAAACTGAAGGCAAATGCTCTGCAAAGTGCTCACCCCATTCTGTGTCTGGTTGCTCCAGTGCAGAAGAGGCCACATCCTGGGCATCCAATGCAGGACACTCTACTGGAAGAAGTGCGAGTGAATCACTGCATCACCTGGAAAGACTGGGTCCATGGATTATGGAATGGATAAAATAATAGGGAAGGTGTTACGTGGGAATGTGTTATGAGAAGGAGAATAGGCATTGATGGAGATCAAAGACTGAACCAAGGCAAACAGTGAACAGTCCTAAATGCTGAATGGGGAGGGAGGAGAGTAAACATGTGGTGGTGGCACCGCAGTGAAGATGGGTGGAGTGAGGGAAGGGGACTCATCTTCCCTTGCCATCCTTTCTTCAGTGTTCCAAGGAGACCTTGCCCTCCACATACAGGAGCATCACTGAGTTCCCAAAGTGAGGGGCCAGACCTACATCCCCACATCACATCCTGTCCCAGCCCACAGTCCTATCACTGCCCCCTCCTTACAAATGGGCTGGTGGCATTTATCAAAATGATAAGCAAAATTAAGTCGGTTGTTCCTTTAAATTAATATTAATGTTTTCAATTAACTTACAGGAAGTAAAAAAAATTCTAAATTCAATCATTTTTCTTCAAATACTCCTTCTGAGGTAATCAGAGACATGTAGAGGCAGTGGAGAAGACCCTTGACCTTGGCAAACTGCTGAACAGAGTAACCTGGAAATGGGATCTCAGGACCCATTGCCTGAGGCTTAGTCACTCTTGTGGAGTGTGGGATGGCTGTTGCAACAGCGCA
Organism: Pristis pectinata; assembly: GCF_009764475.1. Taxonomy (NCBI): domain Eukaryota; kingdom Metazoa; phylum Chordata; class Chondrichthyes; order Rhinopristiformes; family Pristidae; genus Pristis; species Pristis pectinata. Next base: position 6,027,641 of record NC_067426.1, read on the forward strand.
TTCGTATCAGCGAGGCTGCTTAATTATGGTAGGTTAGTGCCGCTGCAGGAGGTGAGAGGAAGGCGCGATTCAGCCCATTTTTATCCGATAGTCTCATCACAAGTCGTGTGAAAGTTCAATGGAGATTTAATAGTAACTCGTGTGCATGTTAACTGCATCTCATAATGAGGTCTCCTGGCAATTTGAACAGTTGTCTGTATTATGTTGGCACAGTCTGGATTTAGTCTTTTGTTTCCTGAGAATTTAAGGATTAGGAGCGGGCCCTTCAAGTCTGCCTCACAATTCATCAAGATCAGGGCCGATCTACCTCAGCTCCATATTCCTGCATTATCCTCATGCTCTTAATATCCAGAAATCAATCAGTCTCTGAGTTTTGAATGAACTGAATGACTGAGTCTCCACAGAATTCCAAAGATTCACCAACATTAGAGTGAAATCATTTTCTTTTTTCATCTCAACCCTAACTTACCAGCAGCCAGCACAAGCAAAGACCCCGCCCACCCGGGTCATTCTCTCTTCTCTCCTCTTCCATTAGGTAGAAGATACAAGAGCCGGAGGGCACGTACCACCAGGCTTAAGGACAGCTTCTACCCCACTGTGCTAAGACTATTGAACAGTTCCCTTATACGATGAGATGGACTATGACCTCATGATCTACCTTGTTGTGACCTTGCACCTTATTGCACTGCACTTTCTCTGTAGCTGTGACACTTTACTCTGTACTGTTATTGTTTTTACCTGTACTACATCAATGCAATGTGTACTAATCCAATGTAACTGCACTGTGTAATGAACTGACCTGTACGATCGGTATGCAAGACAAGTTTTTCACTGTACCTCGGTACAAGTGACAATAATAAACCAATGCCAATACCAATGCCTTACTCAAAGATCGTGACCCCTTGGTTCCAGACTCATCAGCTGGGGGATAACATCTTCCTGCATCTGACCTGTTGAGCCCTGCAAGAATTTCGTGAGCTTCAATAAGATCACTTCTCATTCTTCTGAGCTCTAGACTGTAGAGGCCTTGTTTACTCCATCTCTCTGCATATGACTAACTCCATTCACAGAGCTGCAGGGTTCTGCCCACATTGATGTCCGTGTCCCACGTTACCTTACCTGACCAATACGTGTAACTCGGATTCAGAAACTAACTGAAAGTGAGAGAAGTGAGACTGACACAGAAATATTGTTTAACCCAAACAGATAACCATGAGGATAAGTTGTTTTTCTTTCATGTAAAGTACTGTTATTGCTCATCACAGACTTCATGTTGGTTAATTACATGTCTCCAGTAATGTTCTATTATCAATGTCATATTCACCATTTCCTTGCTGCAGAGTAAAAATACCTAACGCAGCACATTAAAGGTAGCTTGTTACTTCAAGCCTAATCATTTAAAGGAAAATTTCCAAACCTGTTACTGTACAGCTGGCCATAAAATCCAGGCCATCACTTCTGTTGATAATATTATATTTTGCGGTATAGTTAATCCTGCATCTGAAACTTGTTAACCTTAACACGAACCCTGCTATGGACAAAACTGAGAAGTCAAGTGGAATGTTGTCTTCGACAGAGAGAGAATGAAGTCATTCACCGAGTAATTCAATGGATTGTGTTGTTATCTCTTCGCCTCTACTTGTGAAGAGTTTCAGAATTTCCTGAGTCATTAGCAGTCAGCTCCTGACAAAGTACTCGTATCAGACTCATAACAAAAAGTCTTCATACTGGGCAGCACGGTGGCAGGGGTAGCAGAGTCAGTGTCAGAGACCCAGGTTCAATCCTGAACTTGGGTGGTGTCTGCTTGGAGATTGCACATTCTCTCAGTGACTGTATGAGTTTCCTCCGGGTGCTCCAGATTTCTCCCACATCACAAAGATGTGCAGGTTGGTAGGCCATAGTAAATTGCCTCTGGTGTGTACGTGAGTGGTAGAATCTGTGGGGAGTTGAATACAATGTACAGGGAATAAACAATGGGATTAGTGTAAATAGGTACTTGATGGTTGGTGTGGACTCTGTGGGTTCTTATCTACTGAACCTGACCATTGCCATCTGATCCCCAATGTCCGCGCATTCCTCTTTCCAACTGATCTTATTCTTGGACTGATCCTCCCTTTAGTCCCTGATCCGGACTGTAAGTTCTTGATCCACAGCACGACCAACTTACACATTTCCCTGGGAGCTCCACAATGTTGGAGCTCGTGGATGAATGGTGGTCTGTGTGTGCGTGTGTGTGTGTGTGTGTGGTTGTGCGTATCTGTGTGTGTGTGTGTCTGTGTGTGTCTGTATGTGTGTATGTGTGTGTGTGCAAGTGTGTGTTTGTATGTGTGCATGTGTGTGAGTGTGTGCTTGTGTGTGTGTGTCTGTATGTGTACATTTGTGTGTTTGTGTGTGAGTGTATGTGTGCATGAGTATGTGAGTGTTTGTGTGTGTCTGTATGTGTGTCTGTATGTGTGGGTGTGTGTGTGTGTGTGTGCTGGTGTGTGTGTGTTTGTATGTGTGTGTGTGTGTGTTTGAGTGTGTGCATGTGTGTGTGTCTGTATGTGTGTGCGTGTGTATGTGTCAAAGTCAAAAGTCAAAGTCGAGTTTATTGCCAGATGCACAAGTACATGTGTGCACAGGTGCAATGAAAAACTTACTTACAGCAGCATCACAGACACATAGCATCAGATAAGCAGCATTCACAGAAAAACATAAAGTAAAAACAATTCTTACGAGAAAGAACACAATTAGAACAAAGAAAACATCTATTTTAGTGCAAAGTGATCAAAATGGTCATAGTGCTGCTATACTGAGGTAGTGATTAGGGATGTGCAGGTTGGTTCAAGAACCGAATGGCTGAAGGTAAGTAGCTGTTCCTGAACCTGGTGGTGTGGGACTTCAGGCTTTTGTACCTCCTGCCCGATGGCATCTGCAAGAAGATGTCATGGCCCGGATGGTAGGGATCTTTGATGATGGATGGTGCCTTCTTGAGGCAGCGCCTCCTGTAGATACTATTGATGGTGGGGAGGGATGTGCCTGATACTTTCAACAATATATCTATAGAAGTTTGTTAGTGTGTGTGTGTTTGTGCATGTGTGTGAGTCTGTGCATACATGTGAGTGTGCATTTGTGTAGTTGTGTGTGTTTGTGTATATATGTTCATGTTTATGTCTGCATGTTTGTGTGTGTCTGTGTGCATGTGCATATATGTGTATGTGCATTAGTGTGCATGTGTGTATGTGTATGTGTGTGTTTACGTGTTTGTGTGTGTGCGTGTTCGTATTTGTGTACACGTACGTGTGTGTGTGTGTGTGTGTGTGTGTGTGTGTGTGTGTGTGTGTGTGTTCAAAGGAACCCCATACAAAATTGGCATGCAACCCCCACCTCACCACCTGCTTTAACACATCCTTTCAGGTATGAAACAACTCGAATCCATTGTGCTTTCCATTGTGTAACAGCTCTGCACTTACCAGGCAAAGTGCCGGTGTCTTTACCATGAGCAATCTGCTGGCATTAAAAAACTGAGAGACCTCAGGAGAAGAACAATTGTGGTCATTCAATGAGTCAAAGAAGGAAAGGAAAGGATTCAAGAGAGGACAATGAAGGTGATTACAGATTTTGATCATTTCTGTAGTTTCAATGGTAAAAGAAATAGAAAAGGCTTGATTCACGTCTTGTGTTATGAAAGGATCGATAATGTCGATATTGGATGCGTTTTTTTTAAACCCAATGCTGCAGAGTTAGATGATGTATTTTAAGTTTAAGGAGCCGGATGCTGAATTTAGCTTGATGAATAATGTTTTCACATTTGCTTAGTCTCATTGATTTTGGAACAAATAACCAGTCTGCTGTGGTGAGGGTAGATCACCTTGCATAAATTTGTAATTAAGCAGGGAGTTGAGGATATTTTCTTTGGAATGTGTGAGTAAAAGTCAAAAGAACACTCAGGTCTGGTACTGACAGAGAACCTTAATAATGAAGCACATTATTCCTGGATTCAGAAGTTTTTAATCTGTTCTAAATATTAATCTTTAGTCTCACTATTTTGTAACTAAAATTTTGAAAACTGGACTTAACATGCAGAAACACTGTGGTGAGTCTGCACTTGGAGTACCGTGTACAGTTTTGGTCGCCCTGTTATAGGAAAGACGTGGTTAAACTGGAAAGAGTGCAGAAAAGATGTTACCAAGATTAGAGGGCCTGAGTTATAGGGAGAGATTGACCAGGCTAGGCCTTTATTTCTTGGAACGTAGGAGAATGAGGGGCGACCTTATAGAAATGTTTGAAATTATGAGAAGCATAGATAAGCTGGACGGTAACAGTCTTTTCCCCAGCGTAGGTGAGTCTAAAACTAGGGGCATAGAGTGAGAGGAGAAAGATTTAAAAGGAAACTGAGGGGCAACTTTTTCACGCAGAGGGTGGTGAGTATATGGAACGAGCTGCCAGAGGAATTGATTGAGGCAGGTACAATAGTATCATATAAGAAGCACTTGGATAGATACATGGAGGGATGGGCTGAATGCAGGAAATTGGGACTAGCTGGGTAGACAACGTGGTCAGCATGGACTGGTTGGGCCGAAGGGCCTGTATCCGTGCTGTATTGCTCGATGACTCTAAACAATGAATAACACTTTTGAATAACACATTGCAGTTTTTCCAAGATATTGTGTGAGGGACAGTTGCTAGCTGGGAACTCTGGGAGAATGGTGTTGTCTCCACGGTGGAGAGCATTCTGACTGGCTGCATCACAGCCTGGTATGGAAGCTCCAATGCACAGGATCGCAAGAAGCTGCAGACGGCTGTAGACTCAGCCAGCTCCATCACAGGCACAACCTTCCCCACCATTGAGGATATCTTCAAGAGGCGGTGCTTCAGGAAGCTGGAACCCATCACTAAGGACCCTCACTATCCGAGACATGCCCTCTTCTCATTACTGCCTTCAGGGAGGAGGTACAAGAGCCTGAAGACCCACACGCAATGATTTAGGAACAGCTTCTTCCCCTCTGCTATCAGATTTCTGAGCGGTCCATGAACCCATGAGCACTACTTTGCTATTGCGTTTTTAGCACAATCTATTTATTTTTGCAATTTATAGTAATTTTCGTCTTGCTCTGTACTGCTACCGCAAAACAACAAATTTCATGACATATAAGTCAGTGATAATAAACCTGTTTCTGATTCTCTTGAATCTTTAGCCTCTTCTAGTCCAGGCAGACAAGGCCTCAGTTAATTAGTCATCTGCTGCAGATCCCCTTCACCCAGACAGCATGCAGTCTGTGCTATACTGAGCCCTAGAATCACAGACAATTTATGACACAGAAGACGCCATCTTCCTTGTGTTGGTCAGTGAAAGTATCCAGCCTAATCCCTCAAGATTGCCGTGCAGGTCGATAGGATTGCTAAGAAGGCACGTGGTGTGTTGGCCTTCATTAGTCGGGGTATTGGGTTCAAGAGCCATGAGGTAATGTTGCAGCTCTATAGAACTCTGGTTAGACCACACTTGGAATATTGTGTTCACTTCTGGTCGCTTCATTATAGGAAGGATGTGGAAACTTTAAAGAGGGTGCAGAGGAGATTTACCAGAATGCCGCCTGTATTGGATAGCATGTCTTATGAGGAAAGGTTGAGCGAGCTGGGGCTTTTCTCTTTGGAGAGAAGGAGAATGAGATGTGATTTGATAGAGGTGTATGAGATGATAAGAAGCATAGATCGAGTGGACAGTTAAATACTTGATTGGAGATTGGAGGAAAGTATAAGGGGGGTGTCAGGGGTAAGTTTTTTACACAGAGAGTGATGGGTGCGTGGAACGCACTGCCGGCAGAGGTTGTGGGGGCAGATACATTAGGGACATTTAAAAGACTCTTAGATAGACATATGAATGATAGAGAAATGGAGGGCTATGTGGGAGGGAAGGGTTAGATAGATCTTAGGGCAGGATAAAATGTCAGCACAACATTGTGGGCTGAAGGGCCTGTACTGTGCTGTAATGTTCTATGTTCTACGTTCTAATCGCATTTTCTAGCACTTGATCCATTGACTTGGTTTCAACACTTCAAGTCCACGTAAGACCATAAGATAGAGGAGCAAAGTTAAGTCAGGTAATAGAGGTGGCATGGTTGGAGATTGGGAGACATGTCAGTGATTGGTGGAAATAGGTGGGAGTGGTTCACTTTCTCTAAACGTCTCTGGTAAAGTAGTTAGAAAATTTTAAAGTCAAATCTCGTTGGTTAGAACTCATATAGTTGTGATTTATCTCTATGCATCTGCTGTTGGCTGTCTCTGCACAAACTGTGAACCTCTAATGGACTTGATATCCTCCTCCCAACAACATTAAGCCCAACTTAGATAACCATAGGTGAATTTATAAGTGAGGTCATGGATCATAAGACCATGTAATAGGAGCAGAATCAGGCTATTCAGCCCATCAAGTCTGCCATTCAATCATGGCTTTTTTTTTCAATCCCATTGTCTCACCTTCTCTCTGTAACCCTTAACCCCCTCACCAATCAAGAACCTATCAATATCTGCCTTAAATACACCCAATAACTTGGCCTCCACAACCGTCTGTGGCAACAAATTCCACAGATTCACCACCCTCTGGGCTGAAGAAATTCTCCCTCATCTCTGTTCTAAAGGGACATCCCTTTATTCTGAGGCTGTGCCCTCAGATCCTGGACTCTCCTACTAATGGAAACATCCTCTCCACATCCACTCTATCCAGGCCTTTCTGTGTTCAGACACCCAGGCATTGTGATGAAGGTTTCTGTTTCTACCACTCAGGGTGTGAGTTGCAGACCCCTGCTGTTCTCTGAGCGAGAAATATTTTCCTCATCTCCTTTTAATCCTGCCACCAATCACTTTAAACCTATGGCTCTAGTTTTTCACTCCTCAACCAAGGGAAATAATCTTTTGCATTTACGTTATATAAGCACCATAGTTTTATATACCTTAAGTCTCCCCTTGCATTCTCTGTTCCTAAAAAAAAAGTTTATCCCATCGTTCCTGATTGTTGCAATTTTCTAGCTCAGCTAACATCCCCGTAAATCTACACCTCAGCAAAAATCACAAACCTGAACTAAAAACCCTGCGGTAGTGAAAATGAAAGTGTTGCTACTGGGTCATACTGACTACCGAAACAGATAAATAAAATGAAATGCAGGGTGGATTTTATTTGAAAGCCCCGCAACATAGCTGGGAATGAATTCATGCGTTTCATATCAGTGGCAATGATTCCTTTCGTCAAAAATCCATGGTCAGGTATACACTCAAGACTACTTCATTCAAAAGCCTGTTTAGTTATCAATAACGCATAGGAGACCTTTAATTGATGTACAACAATGGGAACATTTAGTTAAAGAGGACAATTACTCACAAACTAATTTGATCATTAGACATCAATAACAATGTGTCTGGTGTAGAGGAAGAGTTTAGTTTGAGGTTACTGCTCCATTGCAAGTGTTCTCAAACAGCTGTGCAGCCTGGATTAAGTGGTATAAATGTCTTAAATAAATATTATAGCCAAAATTAATTTGCAAATATTTAAAGAGCGAGGGTTTGAATAAAATTAAGCCAATGCTCCATAAAACTGTGATTTCTTCAAGTAAACCATCTCAGAGCTGTGCTGTGCAAATTTAAAATGTTCCTCAATGAATTCTTCAGTGACCCATTGTCAATAAATGACGTAAATGCTGCTGTAAATTATTCTGAACAATGCTCAATAAATAACAATCTTCCGCATAACTTACTTGTCTGAAAGGCGTTCGTATAAGTTCAGCTGCCTGCAACAAACAATCTGCTGGAGGAGCTCAACCGGTCAGGCACCATCTGTGGAGGGGAATGGACAGTTGACATTTTGGGTTGAGACCCTTCATGAGGTCCAGATAAAGGGTCTCGACCCGAAACATTGACGGTCCATTTCCCTCCATAGATGCTGCCTGACCTGCTGAGTTCCTCCAGCAGATCGCTTGTTGCCCCAGATTTCCAGTATCCGCAGGTTCTTGTGTTATTAGCTTAACTACATTAGCATACAAGTCCACTTGAGAAAGCACCCTAAAACTTCTCTTTTGTTTCCACAAGATGTGGATGTTAAATGCAAGGCCAGCATTTATCATGCATTCTTCACTGACTCTGGGGAAAGTGAAGACTCAATCACGTTGGTGGGTCTGAAGTCACATATAGGCCTGACTGAATAAGGACAACAGATTTCCTTCCCTGAAGAACATTAGAAAACTGGATGGGTTTTCACAAAAATCCAAGAGGTTCATAGCCACCACTGAGGAGATCAGCTTGTCCATTTTGAACTTACTTACTTAATCACCTGAAACAAAAAACTGCAGATAGAGGAAACTTCCATTGACTGTATCCTATGGGTTATTGATTGGTTAATGTGAATATTTGGTTCCTTTGTATGTATCCACAAACATATAGTTGCACTGAGCTCGCACTACGTTCCGCAGAAGTTGTGGAACGTCACAGCCAAGTCAAGGCCCAATTTCTTATCCAGATGGTGCAGTTATTTACTCCGGTTTACTGATGATGTCTGGCTTCTCAACCCCACTCTGCAGATTCTTAAGTTTACTCTACGTCTGAGGATCCACAGAATGCAGGTGGTGGTGTTCCATGCCAAGGAAAGAGAGAACACAAGTGTCAGCCTGGTGGTTTCAACTGCAGCCAGTTGACGCAAGAACTTGAAGAAGGTGTTTGCGATTATAAATACTGGAAAATAATTTAATGTGGTGAGACACTCACACAGAGCAACACCTCTCCCAATCAGGGGAACTTCAGGGAAGTACAGTGATGTCCTTTAGGGAAGGAAATCTGCCATCCTCACCAGCTCCGGTCTGTATGTGACTCCAGACCCACAATTATCTGGTTCTTAACTGCCCTTTGAATGGTTGAGCAGGACACACAGCCATGGGCAATGAAAAACGCACACACACACACACACACACACACACACACACACTCACTCACAAACACTCACACTCACAAACACTCACATACCCACATCCAAACACACATGCGCACACACACACATACAAAATCACAATGCACAAACACACATAAACACACACACACACAGACGCACGCGTGTGCACGCACGCGCGCACGCGCCCACACACACACACACACACACACACACACACACACACACACACACACACACACACACTGCTGAAAATATTTGAGAATAACAACAGTGACAATACAAATGCCAACTTGCATTTTAACAGGGCCTTTAACATAGCGAAATGTCCCATCATGCTGCATGGCAGAATCAGCGATTGACATTGAACTGCTTACACTGATGTTAGGGATCAAGGCCAAGACCTTGGTCAGAGAGGTGGGGTTTAGGAGAGAGAGGTAGTGAGGTGGAGAGGGAGGATGAGAGCTCATGGCCTTGGAAACTGAAGGCAAAGCTGTTAATGGTGAGATGGAGACACAAGGGACTGCAGATGCTGGAATCTGGAGCAACAAACAATCTGCTGGAGGAACTCAGCGGGTCGAGCAGCATCTGTGGGGGCAAATGGATGGTTGACATTTCTGGTCAAGTCCCTGAGACGATTAAAACAGGATTCTGCTGAGGCCTGAATCAGAGGAATGTAGAGAATTCTGATTGAAACAGTGTGGATATAACTGCTGAATGTTGCTCTAATGAGGAGAAAGTTTATAACACAGATAGATTCACAGATGTGATTGAAAAGCATTAGCCCTAATCATTTCCAACTTGTTACTGACCAACTGCTTTCACGTCTACTTTCCAATGTAGATGTCAAAGCAATTGGTCAGTAACTAATCAGGCTCTGGTGTGTTCTGTATTAAGAACTTGCGTTACATTTTCCAGACCTCTTATACTCATACGCTCACTGTCAAACCCTGTAACGTGGGGAACAACTTTGAGAGGGAACATTGCTTGATGAGTTGTGAATGTGGAAGCAGGTGCAGCCACAGCAGGAGAAGTCTGGAGTGATTTTAACTACTGGTCTTTATTTTCACACCAAGCTGTCTCCCAGAGCTGACAGAGATGAGAGTCTGAGTGATTGGTGGGGGTCACCTTGGGTGGCACTAAACTTTAGTGCTGGGATTGCAATATCAGTTTCCAGATGATGGTCCATTTCATGTTCGTTTCTGCCTTGCAGCCACCCGAACCCCATTTTGAACATGATGGTGTGTTAACGTGGCAGTGCATGTGGGCACTTGTGATTGTTGGGGGGGTGGGGGGGTGGTGGGTGGGGGAGCTGTGGAGGGCGGCAGGGAGGGAGAGGCCCAGAAAGTGTGTGGGGAACCATTGGCGGTGGAAACCTGAGAATGTGTCACAAGGATGTGAAAGTGTTGGAAAGGGTGCAGAGGAGATTTACCAGGATGCTGCCTGGTTTAGAGAATATGCATTATGAGGAAAGATTAAGGTTTGCTCTTTGGAGAGAAGGGGTGTGAGAGGAGACATGATAGAGGGGTACAAAATATTGAGAGGAATAGATAGAGTGGACAGCCAGTGCCTCTTTCTCAGGGGACTAATGCTCAATACAAGAGGTCATGGCTTTAAAGTAATGGGTAGGAAGTTCAAGGGAGATATCAGAGGAAGGTTTTTTACCCAGAGAGTGGTTGGGGCATGGAATACGCTGCCTGGGGTGGTGGTGGAGGCAGGTACATTGGTCAAATTCAAGAGATCACTAGATAAGCATATGGAGGAATTTAAAATGGAGGGATATGTGGGAGGAAGGGGTTAGATAGCCTTAGGCGAGGTTTAAAGGTCGGCACAACATTGTGGGCCGAAGGGCCTGTATTGTGCTGTACTGTTCTATGTTCTATGTTCTATGTTCTATGTTCTATGATGGTGATGTGCCTTACACAGAGAGGGCTCAGCTGCAGTGTAATCCCTCCACCAGTCAGAGAGCTTCATTGTGGTCCTCCCTCCACTCTCCAGGGCATCTGCGATTACCCCTTCCATTTCCCTTGGGATACCTGGATACATCCAGTCAGATCAGGACATCATTCCCTACTTTGTTTTATTTCCTTTGTTGCTTTTACGCATGTTACTTTCTCTCCAACAGGCTTCTCTTTCCAAACAAATGCACATCAGCTTCTTCCAGTGTGGGTAGGATCAATGCAAGGCATTTACCTTCTTGCCAGGACATTTTGGGATCCTTATTTGCTTGTTGGTCTGTAAAACTGTGGTGGACTAGAGTCCACCTTTAACTAGCTCTTTTAGTTATCAGGCAAAGTAGATCCATGTTTATAAGCACATATCTGTTTCAGCTGAGGCAGGAACTGGGTGCTCCAAAATGGTACAAGAGATTGTTCTGTATATGTAATTCTAATCAATGCTCTGATCCATCTGGGTATAATTTCGTACTGTGACACTGTCTACGCACAACTTCTCTGGCCCGAGTTCAGTACCAAGACTCTCACTGTGCTGGCAGCAAATATATCACACTGCCAGCCCATTCTCATCAGCACTGACGCAAGTACGATCGTCTCCAAGACACTCATATTAATTTTGCTTTGCAGTGAAACCTAAGCTACTGTGTCTAATCATCCACGGTGAAGGAGCCTGCCTGGATTCCTGGCTACAAATTGGGTGACGTAGCTCTGTTTTTTTTACAAGGCCCCACCAATAAAATTTGATTCTCTGAAATGGATAATACAGTTTCCACTGGCTGGCATCTGACCACTGCCTTTACCCATCAATGATCTTCTCTTCCCACCAAGCCTCCCTCCTCCATTTCCACCCAGACTTACACCAATCCTTCTGGACACTCTGCAGTGACGCAGCTAATGAAGAAAAGGACTTCCCTTTTGCAAGGTCGGCTGAGGAATGCCTGATGTTGTAGGGTCGGTGACCACCGATTTCCTAAGTGGCGGGGTTGTGGACAATACAGTCTTTGGTAGCTGGTGGTGGGTGGGGATCAACTAGTATGGCTCTGGTGGTGTTAATGAATTTCTGGGCTTTCTGTCTTACAGCATAAACAGAATAGCCTGATCAGACCGTTATGTCAGTAAGAAATAGTGGAACCAATAATCCATGAGCATGCCTGTAAAGAGTTCTGCTACCTCACCCTTAGAGCAGCAAGCTTGCTCTTGCTTATTTTGCTGCACAGAGGTTGCTCTGGTGCAGATAACCAAACACAGGGTTTTAACGTGCCAGGGCTCTGAATGAGATTTTCATTCCCCAAATTCCCTTTAACATTGTGCCATCATTATTTTCTTATTCAAGTATCTCGAATTATCGGACTTTAGTAAATGAAGGCTAGAACCAGGCTCCAGCTCCTCGCTGAATCTCGATTGTAGTAAGACTTCTTGAAGAGCATAATTGAGCCACACATTAATACTTTAATAAACACAATCTTCGGTTTCAGTATTTCAAACCCATTTTTAAATATGCCCAATTTTATTGCAAGCTTTGTTTGCACTCGAGTAAAATGGTCTCAGGCATTGCAACAAAGAACAGCTGACGGTATCAGTGAAATCCTGTAGATGGCAATACTTCCTGCTGCTAAAGAGTTATCACTTAATTAGCCCTGCCACGGCATTGCTCCCAGAGCCTCAATACATTGACCTCCTTCATACATTTTCATTTATATCTTATCTGCCCATTCTCTGGTAAACTGGACGTCTTTAATTTAAGTCTTGAACCACTGATCCCTAAGGCTATCTCTGGATGAGATATTTCACAGCTGATATTTAAGGGAGACACTACCAGTTTTTCTTACCAGCCTGCCTTCAAGGTTTGGCAGGAAGAAACATTCCATGCAGAAGTAGAAACATAGAAAAATAGAAAACTTACAGCGCAATTCAGGCCTTTCGGCCCACAAAGCTGTGCCAAGCATGTCCCTACCTTAGAAATTACTAGGCTTACCCATAGCCCTCTATTTTTCTCAGCTTCATGTACCTATCCAAAAGTCTCTTAAAAGACCCTATCGCATCCCCCTCCACCACCGTTGCTGACAGCTCATTCCACACACTCACCACTGTCTGAGTAAAAAACTTACCCCTGACATCTCCTCTGTACCTAGTCCCCAGCACCTTAAACCTAGTCCTCTTGTGGCAACCATTTCAGCCCTGGGGAAAAGCCTCTGACTATCTACCCGATCAATGCCTCTCATCATCTTATATACCTTTATCAGGTCCCCCCTCATCCTCCGTCACTCCAAGGAGAAAAGTAAGATCGGTGTTGTTCGTCGTTTTTTGTTTATTAAACATATCGACTACTAACCACTTGCACATCAAACGTGCTGGGGAGCTTAACAGTCAGCACTTATAAATCATCCTTAATTGCCCTTCAGTGGTTTGCTTGGTCATTTGAATGGGCCATCAGCTTGTAGTCATACACAGGCTAAACTGAGCAAAGGCAGCAGATTTACTTTCCTGAAGGGCATCGGTGAACCAGGGGTTTTTACAACAATGCTGAGACCAGTTTTATACTTCATGGACGGAACACACAATGTGAACACTTCCCTGATTTTGCCTTTCCCTCAGAGAGGGTTAAAATATCAAATGGAATTGGATTATAGGAACAGGAGCAGATCATTCAATCCTTCAAGAGCTGATCATCCATCTCAATGCCATATTCCTGCTCTCTCTCTATACCTCGATGTGTTTTATGTCGAGTAATCCATTTCCTTTAGATTGTTGTGGAACTGCTGTCAGCTTGGACATTGACTACAGTTCTTTCGTTCTCCTCACATCAGAGAAGATGTTATTTCAGTGAGTTTACCTTCCTTTACCTTTTCTCTGCGGGTCATGCTTGGAGATCTGTCAACACTGTTACACATCAAACAGAACATAGGTTCTGAGTTCATACTCAATGGCACAGTGTTATCAGTGTTGCTAGTGCAAAATGGGAAACATTCAGGTCCCAAAAGGCAATTCGTGAGGTTCAGCAAAATAGATTGACTCAGTTTTTATTGTTTGAGTCTCCATTTTCATTGGAGGTTTCAAGAATGTAAATCCTGTTTCCTCTCTGATTTTCACAGTTGTCTTGATTCCCCATATTAAAAGGTGCAACAAATTAGACATCTTAAACAGAGTAGCTGAAATGTCTTTTACCCTACAAGAGATTTTGACTGCTTTAGGTAGAAAAGATAGAGGAAATCTGTTCCCGGCACAGATTTAAATGTTGAGGCAAAAAGATGCGTGTGTGTGTGCAGAAAATGCACTTTATTCGGAAAGTCCAAGTCAAAGTGAAAGTTGAGTTTATTGTCATATGCACAAGTACGTGTGTGCACAGTTGCAATGAAAAACTTACTTGCAGCAACATCACAGGCACACAGCATCATATAAGCAGCATTCACAAGGAAAACAAATTAAACACAATTTTTATAAGAAAGAACAGCATTAGAACAAAAAGAAGCAACGTCCATTTTAGTGCAAAGTGATCAAAGTGCTCATAGTGTTGCTAAACTGTAGTGATTAGGGTTGTGCCGGTTGGTTTAAGAACCGAACGGTTGAAGGGAAGTAGCTGTTCCTGAACCTGGTGGTGTGGGACTTCAGGCTTCTGTACCTCCTGCCCCATGGCAGCTGCGAGAAGTAGTTATGATCTGGAACCCTGTCTATACTGTGGTACTGACATTGAATATACCACTTTATTTGGAATAGGAGCTTCTCAATAATAATAGTAAAACAATGGCCATCCACAGAGCTTACAGGGTGATCACCTCACAATGAACTGGGGCTTTGTGTTGTCTTTGTTGTGCTTGGACCATTGAATGGCAGTGTTATAGTAGCCTGTGGGAGGTAATGAAATCAGAACCAATCAAATTCAAAAGGGAATTGGATGGACCATTGAGGGAGATTGCAGAGCTACAAGGAATCACTTAGAGGACAATTAGAGAAGTGCAGTAAAAGTGTTCATTGGGATCATTAAATGGTTACCAAACAGAAGGGGCCAATTTAACAAATACCTAGAGAGCCCCCACCAACAAGATTAAATAATGTCGCCTGTCAGGGAATCAAGAGATGTTCATAGAGCCATGGAGTTGTACAACACTGTCCTTTAGCTCACCAAGTCCACACTGATCATCAAGCACCCAGTTACACTAAATCCCATTTTTATTCTCCCCATGTTCCTATCAACTACTCCAAGATTCTAACACTCTCCTGCAAACCAGGGGCAATTTACAGTGGCTAGGTAACCTACCAACCAGCACGTCCATGGGCTACAAGGATTAACAGCAACCCATCCGGTCTACGGTGAATTTACACCAAAGGTCAGGATCGAACCCAGGTCGCTGCTCCACTGTGCAGCTCGTGTCAACAGACTCAGGTTTTCAAAGCTTGGCATTGAACGTGGTGGAGCGCCACGGCACGACGGAGGAAGAAAGAGCTCAATTCTTCACAGTCATAACAGGTCCAGACAAAATTGACTAAAGAGAAACCGTTCTCATTGGTGGAAGTGCTGAGACCCAGAGGACACAGATTTAAGGTTTTGACAAAAGAACCAAAAGGTGTTTTGTGGAGTGAGTCACTTTGATCTGGAGCACAGTGTCTGAAATGGCTGTGGAAACAGATTCAAATGTAGTATTCAGAAAGGGATTGGATAAGTATTGGAAGAGAAATGAATACATCAGAAGCTTATTGGAAAAATACTAAGGAGATTTCCCTTATGAAAGCCAGATGGATTGAATATCCTCCACGGTTGTAACAATCCAAAGATTCAAATGAATAACTTGGAGAGAATGAACTTGGATGAATGTACAGCTCCTCAGAATTGGGGACACTGACACCTTGCTCTCTGACAAAAATGCCTAATAATTCTTTACTATTTTAACATGTCTGACTTCAGACTCGACAAAAATGTGGCTTTGAAATACATTTATTTTTAAAATTCACCAGTTGGGAAATGGGGGGGGGGGTGGTGTAGAATGGGGGCAAATTGGGAAATTTAATACAATAAGTATTTGTATCATCCTCTGAACATTTATTTCTATGCTGCAATTGTATGTCTTACATTTTCACTTATTCCCTCCTCTAATGTCATCGTGGTGAAGAAGTGTTCCATCTTTTCTACACAGGACTCAACTGAGCTATTGAAAGAATCCTAACCTCCAGCTGTGGTCACCTTGACTTGGGTGTGCCACAACACAACTGGTACAACACACGAGACTAAATCAATAATTACAACTCTACCTCAGTAAACCAAGCTGCTGTGTCCCTCCAGAGAAAGAAACCCCAAAATATCACGGAAGACAATTAACTTTTATTCTTAAGACACCCTGGTTACATTAGCCCTCCTTCATCTTCATCACTAATTAGCATAACAATACCATTGAATGTATGTAAATTTTGAAAAAATTATTCTCCCAAACCAGTAGTTCTCACCAGATACATTTATGTGTGGAGACCTTTTATTTTTGTGTTGTTAATAGGGCACAATTAAAGGTCACATATCTAAATGCACGTAGCCTTTACAACCAGGCAAATGAGCTCCCAGCACAAATAGAAATCAGTGGGCATGATTGAATTGCTAATACCGAAACATGGCTGTAGGGTGATCAAAGGTGGGATCTGAATCTTCAAAGAGTATTTGATAGGACAGGCAAAAGGAAAGAGCAAGCGAGGTAGTGCTGTCAACAAGGCATGAGATTGGTACAGAAGGGACATTTAAGAGACTCTTAGATAGACACATGAATGATAGAGAAATGGGAGGCTCTGTGGGAGGGAAGGGTTAGATAGATCTTAGAGCAGGATAAAATGTTGGCGCAACATTGTGGGCCAAAGGGCCTGTACTGTGCTGTAGTGTTCTATGTTCTATGTTCTAAGGTCACATGCATGCCACTCTTTGTCTTGACGTCAAATTCAAGGTCACCTTCACTCACAACCTTCTGGTCGCAAAACCATTCCAACTTGCATCTGCTGACATCAAGTCAAGTCATGTTTATTGTCATGTGAGGTACAGGAACAATGAAAAACTTGCTTGCAACAGCATCGCAGGCACATAGGTACAGACAGCACGCAGAACATAAATTATACAAGACAGTGAAGAAAAAGACTGTGCAAAAACAAGACAGTAGTGCAAAAACACAATCAGAGACAAGTCCATGGTAGTGCAAGAGGTGGTCCATAGTGCTCTGTCACGAGGTAGGGTTAGGGTTGTGTAGGTCGGTTCAAGAACCTGATGGTTCCAGGAAAGTAGCTGTTCCTGAACCTGGTGTGTGGGACTTCAGGCTTCTGTACCTCCTGCCTGTTGTAGCAGCAAGAAGAGGGCATAAAGTGGATGGTGGGGATCCTTGATGATAGATGCCACCTTCTTGAGGCAGCGCCTCCTGTAGATGCTGTCAGTGGTGGGGAAGGCTGTGCCCGTGATGGACCGGGCTGTGTCCACTACTCTCTGCAGCCTCTTGCATTCCTGTGCATTGGAATCACCATACCAGGCCATAATTCAACCAGTCAGGGTACTTTCAACAGTGCCTCTGTAGAAGTTTGTTAGAGTGTTTGGTGACATGCTGAACACATAGTTATAATATGCCACAATACACCTTAATACATGACATCTCATGGTTTACTCATCAACACTGCACAAGGGAGATCGTCAATGCTCTCTACTTTACAAGACTAGACTTGATCTACTTCTCCAATTTCCCACAGGAGCAAGCAGACCAGCCATGGGCACTTACAAGAACCAGCCTCCCCTCCCTGGACTCTGGCTACACCTCAGAAAAGCAGCTAACATAATCAAAGTCCCCATCTACCTCGGACATTCTCCCTTCTCCCCCCTGTGAAGGTACAAAAGCCTGAAAGCATGTACCACCAGGCTCAAGGACAGCTGCTATCCCGCTGTTATAAGACAAGTGAATGGTCCCCTAGTACGACAAGATGGACTCTTGACCTCACAATCTACCTCGTTATGGCCTTGCACCTTACTGTCTACCTGCAATGCACTTTCTCTGTAACTAAAATTTTATTTTGCATTATGTTATTGCTTTTCCCTTGTACTACCTTGATGTACTGATGTGGTGAAATGACCTGTATGGATGGCATGCAAAACTGTACCTCGATACATGTGACAATAATAAACCAATTACCAATTACTAATTACTGGGATGGCTAGCTTTCCTGAAAGGCAATCATCCATAGACTACACTCCCATACAGACCCCTTGCCAGGAGCACCAGACTGTGGCCCTGGAGGATATCCATGGTCCCCTTGGAAAAAAGGAATATCCTTCCACCATCTCCACCCTGCCCACTATGTTTTTGTACACATTTCTTACCCTTAAGAATCACTGCAAGTAAGCAGCACCCTCCAGGAGCTGAAAGAGTGCTGGTTGTGTTGTATGTCTGTACTGTTTGGGCTGATCTATAAGTCTTAGCTGTGCATATAAGTGCTGGCTTTTCAATAATGCCTGCTGTTTCTGAGACGGTGTGGCAATCCACAAGGGAGTCGGAGAACATTGCGTTTTAAATGGAGCTGTCAGCTACCGTAATCTTTTTACAGCATTTGAAAACAGCATTAGGGAGACAAGTAGAAACATCTTATAACTGCACAAACTGAGGAGAAATTTCACCACTCAGAGAGCTGTAAATCTTTGTAATTATCTGTCCTGGAGGGCTGTCGGAGCTTGGTCGTTCCATATTCAGGGACAGGGTTGCTGGATTTTTGCTCATTAAGAGAATCCAGGGATCGGGGGTACAGGTGGGAAAGTGATCTTCAGGCACAAGATCAGCACGTCCCCCACTTCCCCCATCTGGATCCAACCCCCCCCAACTCACCTGGTCTACTTACCACCTTCCATCCTCTGTTACCACCTTCCCCCTCCCTTCACCTAGCTCCATCTGCCTTTTCTTCTCCTTACCTGTTTCCACCTATCAACCACCAGCCTCTTGTCTCTAAACTTGCCCCCCACCCATCCCACACCTTGCTCCACCTGCCCATCCCCCCCCCACATCACCTGGTTCCGCCCATCACCCACCAGCCCCCTACCTCTCACCTCTTCATCCTGTCCACCTTCCCTCTACACTCTCAGTCCTGTTGCAGGATCCTGACCCGAAATATCGACCTTCCCTTCACCTCCACAGATGCTGCCTGACCCGCTGAGTTCCTCCAGAAGTTTGTTTTTTGCTCCACCTTCCAACATCTGCAGTCTCTTGTGTGTCCTTATTGAACGATGCAGCAGGTTCGAGGGTCCGAATGATTCGAATCTTCACGCACAGAGAAATAAGTCCATGAGGATGTGAAAGAGAAAAGCAAGTTTCAGGCGATCCAAATATCTTTGCCCATAACATTGGTCTGTTTTAGGCACAGAGTAACCTTCCTGAGTTCTCTGTTCTCATTGCAGTGAGAGCAATCACTGTTTTGTCTCAGCAATATATGTAAAGTGCCTAAGTAAAATAAGTAAAATCACCACCTGGTATGGAATCTCCATGCACAGGATCACAAGGGACTACAGAGGGTTGTAGACTCAGCCAGCTCCATCACGGGCACAACCCTACCATCAAGGACATCTTCAAGGGGCGGTGCCTCAGGAAGGTGGAATATATCACTCAGGACCCTCACCGTCCGGGACACGCCCTCTTCTTGTTGCTACCATCGGGGAGGAGGTACAGGAACCTGAAGACCCACACTCAAAGGTTCAGGAACAGTGTCTTCCCCTCCACCATCAGATTTCTGAACAGTCCATGAACCCATGAACACTATCTCGTTATTCCTGTTTTTTTGCACTATTTATTTATTTTTTAAATTTATAGTGACTTTTATGTCTTTGCTTTGTACTGCTGCTGCAGAAGAACACATTTCACATCATCTAAGTCAGTGATAATAAATCTGATTCTGATTCTGAAACTGGTCCCTCCTGTTCCGTCACACAGTTAATTCATGAACAATGCCTTTAACATTTCAATATATTTCACTCTTTGCTACAAGGAATAGGGGCATCTCTTTAATTACATTCTGAGCAGCACCCCTAGTAAGCTTTTACAGGGATAACTTATGTTATTGATTTAGCGTACAGGAATCAGTGACTCTGGATCTTGTAGTACCTGTAGGCCATCTCAGGAGAACGGTGAAGATCTGATTCTCTCTGCATGATACAAATACCAAGTAGGCTGTATTGTAAGGGAAAATATATCATATTTCTTTCCTTTCAAACCTATTGAATACAGATCTAGAACTTTAAACCATTTATTGATAGCTCAAGTGACAGTTTTAAACAAGACCTACTTGAAAATATGTTTCAGCAGATTAAAGTATTGGATTCTTTTGTTGCTTTATAACTATGTACCAGAGTTAAATGAAAAAAATCTCATCAAATAAATGAATATAATTTCAAAATTTAGTAGAATAAAATTTTATATCATATAAAAGCTGCCCCTTTTAATTGAAGTCGACAATATATTAGTAAATTCTCTGGTAAATAGTCACAATACACATTAATATTTGGAGGAGATTTCTTCTGTGTACTATCTATAATGAAATTGTAAACTCATTCTTTATAAGTAGGTTTGCAATGCTGTTCCACAGAAAATGCAGAAGAAATCTCTATCCATCACCACCCTGTAATGTAGTGGTTTTCACTTCATAACTTTTCAATTCTTAATGCATTGCATTAAGACCCTGTATCACGGAATATGCCAGTTACCACCACCCTTGGCAGTGGTCAGATAATAAATTGAGGTGAAACTTTCTCACAGCGAAGGCATTAGTGGACACCAGATCTGAGGGGAGGAAGCCACTGTCAAAGTCGACCTGCGCTTCTGTAAAAAATCAGGCAACAGCAGAACCAAAGAACTTCGGGGGTGGGGGAATACAGAGAGAGAGTAAACCATGTAACCCTAACCCTATACCGAAACCCACTCAAAGAGGACTCGGCTACAGCACACCTTTATACCCATTTTCGAAGGAAAACTAGGTGAGAAGTTACACTTACACAGGCAATTGTTTACATAAAGTTTCTAGCATAACAAGATATGTTTAATAAAACTACCTCTTCTCCACTTGCATCTGGCATTGAAACTAGACAAAGCTAAAACACACCATACATGAGATCATTCTTTACCTTGAGAACCCGTTTACAATGAAAAGCATACTAAGAAGCATACTATTAACTCTTCCACTGCCAGTCATTAACCCTTGCGTTCCCAGCTACCTTTTACACCACCAATCCCCAGAAAAGAAAGTGACAGGGCTAAAATTCAAACAAAGGTGCTGTAAACATTTGCCAGCTTGCCTTTATTAGTTGGGGCATTGAGTTCGAGGGTCAGGAAGTTATGTTGCAACTTTATAAAACTCCGATTAGTCCACATCTGGAGTATTGCATTCAGTTCAGGTTGTCCCTCTATAGGAAGGATGTGGAGGCCAAGGAGAGGGTGCAGAAGAGGTTTAACCAGGATGCTGCCTGGATTAGAGGGAATGTGCTCTAAGAAAAGGTTGGACAAACTACGGTTGTTCTCTCTGGAGTGCGGAAGTTGAGGGGAGACCTGATAGAAGTTTATAAAATTATGAGAGGCATAGACAGAATAGACAGCCAGTATCTTTTTCCCAGGGACAAAATGTCTAATACTGGAGGGCATACATTTAAGGTGAGAGGGGAAAAGTTCAAATGAGATGTTTGGGGCAAGTTTCCTACACAGAGAGTGGTGGGTGCCTGGAATGTGCTGCCAGGGGTGGTGGTGGAGGAAGATAAGATAGAGGCACTTAGGAGGTTCTTAGATAGGCACATGAATGTGCAGAGAAAGGAGGGATATGGACCATGTGCAGGCAAAGGGGTTTAGGCTTCAGCAGCTTAATTGGTTCAACATAACATTGTGGGCCGAAGGGCCTGTTTCTGTGTTGTACAGTTCTATGTTCTATGTTCTACTCAGCAGATCATGCAGCATCTTTGAAGAGAGGAAATAAGTGTCAGCATTTTGTGTTGAAGACCTCCCATCAGAACCGGGAGATGTTGGAGATAAAACAAATTTTAAGATGCAGCAAACGGGGGAAGGTTTGGAGATAGTACAAGAGAAGGGAGGGAGGCAGGCAGGAGAGGTTAGTGGCAGAAGTATTGAGAGTTCAGGGTTAAAGAGAATGAGGGCAAAGAGTGAGTGAATGATAAGTTGACCCATTCAGATAGCAGACACAGTGGTTCAAGTCTGGGGAGTCATGAAGCAGAGGAAAAGATTGACCAAATCCAGAATGTTACCATATATCCCAAATACTTCACAGATCAGTGAACATATCAGGGTTACAGTCCTGTACAATTGCATATTCACAATAACAAAACACAAGGGAAATGAAATGCTTACTGTTCCTTAAAAGACAAAGCTATATTTATAAGCACAACTGGTAAATAGAATCCATCAGAATGTTATCGTAACATATCTGTGAGAAGGAAACAAAAAGGAAAGACTCACATTTCTGTAACATCTTTCACATCCCTTTCAGGACACACAAAGAACTTTACAGACATAGAAATACATTTACAAAGGAGTCACTGATGTAATGTGGGAGACAGAAATTTATTCCCACAAATAGCACTGTTATCTTGACTAGATAATCAGTATAAACACAGATCAGGGCACAGGAACTCCCCCATATTTCTTGAACCATTGTTCTGCCATGTCTACCTGAGAGGACAGATGGGACCTCAGTTTAAATTCTCATCTGAACGATAGGTGAAAATAATAAAATCTTATGAAATACAATGTAGTCAACAGATAAATACCAGATCATTTACTGAATATTTTGGTATTGGTATTGGTTTATTATTGTCACTTGTATTGAGGTACAGTGAAAAACTTGTCTTGCATACAGATTGTACAGGTCAATTCATTACACAGTGCAGTTACATTGACTTAGTACAGAGTGCATTGAAGTAGTACAGGTAAAAACAGTAACAGTACAGAGTAAAGTGTCACAGCTACAGAGAAAGTGCAGTGCAATAAGGTGCAAGGTCACAACAAGGTAGATCGTGAGGTCAGAGTCCATCCCACTGTGATAAGAATATTTTAATCATATATTTAATTAAATGTGAAATGTATGACCCATCTGCTCAATGTGCTTAGACTGGGTAACTGAAAAGACCATGTTCCTCTAGTAATGACGAAACAAAGGTTGAAGTTAATTGGTTAAAGCAGTAGAGGAGAGTTGAGAGAAAAAAAAATCGCCCAATGAGGGGTGGGGATGTGGAACCAATTGCATGAAAGGGTGGTAGAGTCAGAAAACTTTATCACATAATATCTGGATGAGCTGATGAAGGCCTGCAACCTTCGGGACTATGGACCAAGAGCAAGGAAATGGGGTTCGCCTTCGGCCTGTTTTTGTCAAGCATGGACTAAATGGGCTGAATGGCCCCTTTCTGTGCCATTAATTACCTATGATTCTGATCTATGATGTTGTTGATGAGCTATTGCGCCAAGTTTAAGTTAGTTATAGTGGAAGATGCTAAACCTTGTTGCCTTTTCAAAGTTGACAGCTTTGTTATCATTAATGTCAATGTAGCAGTCAGCACAACATTATTGGTTCAAACTTTTCCAGGTTTTCATTAATAATTGGAAGTTGCTTACTTTTATTCAGAAAATACAAAGAGCATATTCATTATGTTGAGAGAGATAAATGCTCATGAAATTATGCAAATATGACCTAGTTTGTACAAGCAAATTAGGTTAATTAGAAAATCATATTTTCGTTTAACTGAAGCCCTTCATCAAACTTAAAGGTTATATTTAGCTTGGCAATGGAGACAGAAGATTACTGAAGTACTGCATGTTAATTTGATATATTTTGAAATGCAAAGCAATTCAATTAAGAGATATCCTCTTCCCACAAATTCAAATGCTCCATAATACATGTAATGGTTTTGTTTAATGAAATGTTTAAGGAAGTGACATTTTAGTGTAATATGATAAATCAATGTTCTTGATATTTTGAGGAAATTTTGAGTTCCTGTTTAACAGTTCACATCTTTGAGATTTTCCTACAAGCATTTAAGTCCTGAAGCTGGGGATATCTAGTAACAAGTTTATTCATGACTGTGCTTCAGTGTGGAACTCCATATATAGTTCACCAAGGGAGCGCAAGTTGATGGCATTTCCTCAGCACTTGCAGTGTGGAACCTGCACACATTCAAGTGCACCAGTGCCTCTGCTTCCTCAGAAGGCTAAGGAAATTTGCCTGTCCCCGATGACCTCTCACCAATTTTTACAGATGTACCATAGAAAGCATCCTATCCGGATGCATCACTAGTTGGTACGGCAACTGCTATGCCTAAGACAGCAAGAAACTGTAGAGAGTTGTGGACACAGTTCAGCACATCATGAAAACCAGCCACCCTTCCATGGACTCTGTCTACACTTCTCGCTGCCTCGGTAAAGCAACCAGCATAATCAAAGACCCCACTCACCCTGGACATTCTCTCTTCTCCCCCCTCCCATCAGGCAGAAGATACAAAAGCCTGAAAGCACGTACCACCAGGTTCAAGGACAGCTTCTATCCCGCTGTTCTAAGACTATTGAAAGGATCTCTTGTATGATAAGATGGACTTTTGACCTCACAATCTAGCTCGTTATGGTCTTGCATCTTATCATCTGCCTGCACTATACTTTCTCTGTAACTGCAACACTTTATTCTGCATTCTGTTATTGATTTTCCCTTCTGCTACCTTGATGTACTGATACGATGAAATAATCTGTATGGATGGCATGCAAAACAATGTTTTTCACTGTACCTCAGTACATGTGACAATAATAAACCAAATTAGAATAGGAACCGTTTCCCCATTCATTTCATTGGAGGTGAATGACTGTGTGGAACTTGGTAAGTATTAATTCATTTATATTTTTCACAAATTTAATTTGAATTATTGTCATGGTTTTAATTGTTTTTGTTTTACATAATTTTTTAAAAATAATGATCAATTTTTGAGAGATTTGCTTAATTTTTAATCTTTGTTTTCAGTTTTTAATGTTTTTGAATTTCAGGGACATTCAGAAACATTCAGTGCTTTTTTCAAGCTTTGACAGTCAGCTTAGCCAGCTTTATTCATCTATTGTGTGGGATGTGATGCCTTTAGTTAATGGAAAGCCCAGTGTTCACTGTAAGAGAATGCACCATTGAGGAAACACACAAGGTACATTTGTGCTTTGTCTACAGGCCAGCAAATATTACAGATGACTTTCTACTGTCTGCAAATTTTGGGCAAATGGGTGGAAGTTCATTTGTGTCACAGACTTTAAACATATGTGCACTATATTCTGCTTCTGTTATGCTGACATCAATAGAATCAAATTTCAGAAGGTAAATTCAGTGGGCAGATATTACTATATCACAGATTAAGTTTAATGATCAAAGGCATATTTCCACCTCTAAGTTTGGTGAAGGGGTTGAATTAAATGAAAATATGATTTTTTAAGTAACCTAATTTGCTTGTACAAACTTGATTATATTTGCGTAATATCATGAGCATTTATTTCTATTAACAAAGGGAATCTGCTCTTTGTATTTTCTGAATAAAAGTAGCCACCTTTTAATTATTAATGAAAATCTGGTAAAATTTAAACCAGAAAAGTTTAAACCTTTCCCAGGGTAGAAATGTCAAGAACGAGAGGACATGCATTTAAGGTGAGAGGGGGGAAATTTAAAAGAGATGTGCGGGGCAAGCTTTTTACGCAGAGAGTGGTGGGTGGCTGGGAGGGGCTGCGGAGGGGTACTGGTGGAAGCAGAAACTATAGTGGCATTCAAAAGGCTTTTAGAATGCACGTGGATATGCAAGGAATGGAGGAATATGGATCACATACAGACAAGAGAATTAGCTTAATTCGGCGTCATGTTTGACACAGACATCATGGGCTGAAGAACCCGTTCCTGTGCTGTGTTATTCTATGTTCTACGCTCTTCTGTTCAGTAATGGCAGGCACAGTAGTGTAGCAGTTAGAGTAACGCTTTACAGCGTCAGTGACCGGGGTTCAATTCCAGCCGCAGTCTGTAGAGAGTTTGTACGTTCTCCCTGTGTCTGCGTGGGTTTCCTTCCGGTGCTCTGGTTTCCTCCCACATTCCAACAACATACGGATTAGGAAGTTGTGGGCGTGCTATGTTGGCGCTGGAAGTGTGGCAACACTTGCGGGCTGCCCCCAGAACACTCTACGAAAAAAAAAGATGCATTTCACTGTGTTTTGAAGTACATGTGACTAATAACGATATCTTATCTTTATTGCATCAACAGTGCACCTTCTACCATTGAAGCACTGATACCATTGATACCATTTACAAATACATTCCATCTCTCAGGTTTAGCTCTATGGTCCATATTCGGACAAAGATGATAAGGAGGTTTGGTGCTAACGACTGAGTGAAACATAATCTATGTGCTAGGGTGAAAGATATTGGTGCACAAGAACAGTTTAATAGCATTGCCAGAGATTCCTCCATCAGTTTGGTAATGATTAACTGTGGAATGATTGGGTGGTAATTAGTTGGATGAGATTTGTCCTGCTTTTTGTGGGCAGATCCTACTTGGGTAGGAGTCCGCTCTGTTGGATGAATACCAGTGTTGGAACTATAGTGGAATAGTTTTGGGTAATTCTGGAGCACAAGTGCTCAGTGTGGGTTTTGCTTCATGCAGTATGACATCTGTTTCTAGGTATGACTGTGAGATCCAGAATATGCTGAGTTTCCAGGAATTTTTCTGCGCTTATGAGTTATGCGCCAGTGTGTGGATCGCAACAGCATCTGGGGCCACATTTGATGCACATCACAAAGAGGAGATGGGCCAAACTCAGGAACTACCTCAGCAAGACACCATGGACGGCAAGTATAACTCTATAGTTCTATGTTAATGGCTCAGACCAATCTCGGCTGGAATAACACCCTCACCCTCATCCACCCTTTCCACACTCCTATCTACTTTCAGATCCAGGCCTCACCTCCCGCACTCCTGCCCGGGGTTGTACCTAGAACCCACCCTCCCTTGTTATTGCCTCAATGGTCAGAATATGCTTCACTTATCTGACAGCTCTACTGAACCCCAAGATTTCACCTAAGCCCCTCCATTCTGATTTCTTTTGCCCTTCAGTCTGAGTTGAGAGCAGAGTGGGGGAGAGAGAGTGAGAGAAATTTCTGGAAGGGATGAGGGAGGGAAGAGGGGAAGAGCGATAGGAGGGAGAGTTTAAGAAAGAGAATGTGGAGAGGAATTCAGGGAGAGAGAGATGTAAGAGCAAGTTAGTGAAATCAGGAATCTCTCATTTCCTCCTCCCAGCCCCGCACACAACACCTCTCCCACTCCGACCCTGTCCACCCCCCTCTCACCCTTTCACATTCTCTCCCACCTTCACTCTTCACCCAAAGTGTACAAATCATGGGTCATGTGGACTGGGAAGAGTTTCCAAAAAGGTATAGACACAAGAAACAATCTGCTGGAGGAACTCAGTGGGTCAGGCAGCATCTGTGCAGGGTAGGAATTATCGAAACCTTGATGCAAGGTTTCAGCCTGAAACGTTGACAATTCCTTCCCACCCCACAGACGTTCCTCGATCCTCTGATGTTTGTTTGTGAACTGGTGCCAGGGGTTTTTCAAGAAAGGTGGTTTCCGAAGAATTCTCTTTTATTTCCCTTATTCCCTTACAACATAAAATGGAATTGGAATTGGTTTATTATTGTCACTTGTATTAAGGTGCAGTGAAAAACTTGTCTTGCATACCGTTCATACAGATCAACTCATTACACAGTGCATTGAGGCAGTACAAGGTAAAACAATACAGAATACAGAATAAAGTATTACAGCTAAAGAGAAGGTGCAGTGCAGGTAGACAATAAGGTGCAAGGTCATAATGAGGTAGATTGTGAGATCTTATCGTATTAGGGAACAGTTCAATAATCCTATAACAGTGGGATAGAAGCTGTCCTCGAGCCTGGTGGTACATGTATCTTCTACCAGATGGGAGGGGGGAGAAGAGAAAATGTCCGGGGTGGGTGGGGTCTTTGATTATGTTGGCTGCTTTACCAAGGCAGTGAGAAGTACAGACAGAGTCCATGGAGGGGAGGCTGGTTTCCATGATGTGCTGAGCTGTGTCCACAACTCTCTGCAGTTTCCTGTGGTCACGGCAGAGCAGTTGCCATACCAAGCTTTGATGCATCCAGATAGGATGCTTTCTATGGTGCATCGATAAAAATTGGTGAGTGTCAAAGGGGACATGCCAAATTTCTTTAGCCTCCTGAGGAATAGGATTACAAAGTTATTCATCCTATTAGTCTCTGCTGACTTTCAGAGCATTGAGATTTTATGGCAGAGAAAGTGAAGTAGGTTGTTGAAGACTGATGGTGGAATTCTTAGGACGATGTTGAGGTGAATCACCACTCAGTCCTTTTGGCTGAAGATAACTCCAATTCTTCACTCTTCTCTTTGGCACACATGTACTGGTCTCCAGCAATGTTGAGGATGGGGATATTCATCTCTCTTTAGTTGCTTAATTATCCACCACCGTTCACAACTAGATTTGGTAGGATGGCAGAGGTCTGATCTGCTCATGAGAAACAAAACACTGCGGATGCTGGAATCTGGAGCAACACAGAAAGTGCTGGAGGAACTCAATGGGTCAGGCAGCACCTATGGAGGGAAATGGACAGTCAACATTTTGAGTTGAGATCCTTTATCTGGTCTGAGGGAAAGAGGTGAGACGGCCAGCATAAAAAGGTGGAGGGAAGGGGTGGAGCAAGACCTGGCAGGTGATAGGTAGATCCAGGTGGGGAGGGGTGAGAGGCAGATGGGGGAAGGGGAGAGTGGGAATGATGTCGGAAATTGGGAGGTGATAAGTGGAAGTGACAAAGGGCTGAACATGATGGGATCTGACAGGAGAGGACGGTGGAGCATGGACTAAAGGGGAGGAGGCGGGGAAGGGAACCGGTGGGAGGAGTGTGTGGGTGATGGGCAGATGGAGACGGTTGGGGAGGGGAAAGAGATAGGGTGCTGGGGGCCCAGGTGGATCAGGAGGAGAGAGCATGGAGTAAAAAAGACGTGGGGGGGGGGGCAATTACCGAAAGTTTGAGAATTCGATGTTCATGGAGCCAGACTGGAGAATGCCCTCGAGGAATGTGAGGCGTTCCTCTAATTTGCGTTTAGCCTCAACTTGGCAGTGGAGGAGGCCTTGGACAGATATGTCGGTGTGGGAGTGGGTCTGAATTTGATCTGATCTACTGGTATTGGGAGCACAACAATACCTGCTGTGATTGCTTCACTGTTTAGCGTGTGGACCTTCACCAAGTGGAACCTCATTTTTAGATACGTTTGCTACTGCTCCCAACATGCCCACCCACTGTCCTCTCTGAGACAGAGATATGGCTGTACCATGAGGTCACAGACTGTGGTGTTAGTCATAAAGTAATACAGCACAGAAACGGGCCCTTCAGCTCAACTCATCCAAGATCCCAATGTAAGCTAGTCCCATTTGCCTGTGTTTGGCCCATATCCCTCTAAACCTTTCCTATCTATGTACCTGTCCAAGTGTCTTTTAAATGTTGTTATTGTACCTGCCTCAAGCACTTCCTCTGGCAGCTCGTTCCATACACGCACCACCCTCTGCGTGAAGAAGTTGCCCCTCAGGTCCCTTTTAAATCTTTCCCCTCTCACCTTTGATAAAACTCTGCTGCTGCAGATGGACCAGAGCCCTTCACAGTGGCTAGTTCTGAGATGTCAGATGTGCTTGAAACGCGATTAATGATTTAAGAAATAGAAGCAGGAGTAGGGGCCATTCAATCCCCTAATACCTGTTCTCTCATTCAATATGACAATGCCTGATCCTTTACCTCAGCAACACTTGCCTACACCAGCCCCATATCTCTTTACTATGTAAAAATCTATACCTTTCCCGATGTACAATCCCCCTGTTCACGTTAGGTCAGTTGGCCTGTGGTGTTGCTGTAAAGACACTTTAGGGAATTCCTTGTCCTGATGAAGGCTTGCGACTTGAAACGTTGACTGTTTATTTCCCTCCATAGATGTTGCCTGACCTGCTGAGTTCCTCCAGCATTTTGTGTGTGTTGTTGGGGAATTTCTACAATTGTTTTGCACAGATCCTTGGGTGAAATGTGACTTGCACACCAGGAAAAGTGTTCAAATGCGGGTGCAGAAATCCTAATTGCATGTGCCTCAAATAACCTGGCTGAATTTCAGCAGTTTATCAATGAGCAGCAGTGTAAGTCGTAACTGTAAGGTTTGATGATGCAATAAATGGTCACCCTGACTACCAGTAGCTCAAGCATAGAAGAACCAGACTGTGAAGTATAACATTAAACTTGTGGTGATTAATGCCTTTTTAATACTTATGTCAGCTCCTGGCTTCCCTTGAGTCTTGTTCAAACACAGACAGACCAGCTGAATTCCAGATGAGACGTGAGAGTTGTTGCTGAAGGAGCTCAACAGAAATAGAAGTTAATGAGAATCAAGGCAAAAGTTCCCTGATGGCTGAAGTCATATCCAGACCAGATGAAGATGACCATGATTGATGCGATCAGTATTCTTAATGAAAAGCCATTGGCACACGAGGTTCTCAGGGCGAAATACAAGGCCCAACCGTCTTCGTATTTCATCTTTCCAAATTTCCTTTAGACACTGGAGACCTACCCCGACATCAAATCCCTCAAGGTTGCTGCGCAAGTCGATAGGGTTGCTAAGAAGGCATATGGTGTGTTGGCCTTCATTAGTCGGGGCATTGAGTTCAAGAGCCGCGAGGTGATGTTGCAGCTCTATAAAACTCTGGTCAGACCACACTTGGAGTATTGTGTTCAGTTCTGGTCACCTCATTATAGGAAAGATGTGGAAGCTTTAGAGAGAGTACAGAGGAGATTTACCAGGATGCTGCCTGGATTGGAGAGCATATCTTATGAGGATAGGCTGAGCAAGCTAGGGCTTTTCTCTTTGGAGAGGAGGAGGATGAGAGGGGTGACTTGATAGGGGTGTACAAGATGATAAGAGGCATATATCGAGTGGACAGTCAGACACTTTTTCCCAGGGAGACAATGGCTAACACAAGGGGACATAATTTTAAGGTGATTGGAGGAAGGTATAAGGGGGATGTCGGGGTAAGTTTTTTTCACAGAGAGTGGTGGGTGCGTGGAACGCACTGCCTGCAGAAGTTGTGGGGGCAGATACATTAGGGACATTTAAGAGACTCTTAGGTAGTGACATGAATGATAGAAAAATGAAAGGTTATGTAGGAGGGAAGGGTTAGATAGATCTTAGAGCAGGATAAAATGTCAGCAGAACATCGTGTTCTAAATCCATGTTGGGTGGCAGACCAACCTCATTCCTCCACCAATTTTCCCTGTAATGTACTCTCTCTACATTCCCATCAATTCCATCACACGCCAACAATTTACAGCAGTCAATTGACCGACCAACCCCCGCATCTTTGAGATGTGAGAGGAAACAGGAGCACCTGGAGGAAACCCACGTGGTTACAGAAGAACATGCAAACTCTGCACAGACAGCAGCCAAGGTCAGGATTGAAAATAGACATCAGCAGAAAAAGGCTGCCTTGTCATTTTGCCTCAATATTCAATAACATCAGCATTGAAATCCCCACTCTAAATGTCTTGGGTCCAATTGGACCAGTTTCTAAAATTTCATGAGTACAAGAGCAGGTCAGAGGCTGATTTTTAAAAATGCCTTTTGCACTTATGGAAGAGTAGCTTTGCAAAATTCAGTTCATCTCTAATGTAAATCAGCCCAACTTCACTTGACTAGTGCAAGCTGCAAGTCAGGAGTGTGATGAAATACTCACCAATTGCCTGGATAAGTGCACCTCCAACAACATTCAACAGATGAGCACTGCACACGCCACCTTAATCACTCACCAATACCGATGTAACATGGCTGCGGTGCGTATCATCCACAGGATGCATTGCAACAATTCACCAAGGCCTCCAAAACAATAAACAGTTGGCACTATGGAATGCTATCGCCTCCACATTTACCTCCATGTCATACATCATCCTGACTTTCAAGTATATTGCTGAGCCTTAATAATGAATGGATCAATCTCCCTATCCAACAACACTGTGGAAGTATCGTTACCACACACTGTAATGGTTCAAAAAGGTAGTTCTCAATGGAGCTGAACACTGATCTCTCAATCTACCTGATTGTGGCCCTGCACCTTATTTGTCTACCTGCACTGCACTTCCTCTGTAACTGTAACACTACTGTATATTCTGCATTCTGTTATTGCTTTTCCCTTTGTACTACCTCCATGTACTTATGTTAGGAATGATCTGTGTGGATGGCATGCAAAACAAAGTATTTCACTGTATCTTGGTACATGTGACAATGATAAACCAATTACCAAGTCGTGATAGTCAATAAACACTAGACTCGCCAGTGACGTCCATTTCCCGTTAATGAACATAAAAACTAAATAAATGATGTGGGAAGCTTGAGACCAACCCTTTCAGTAAAGCTGGTCTTTCCATCAGTGCTCAGAATCCTTGCCTTCTGAAGAATGTAACCCCTTGCAGTGATTGCTTGTTAAGAATTAGGCATGCCTCAATCCATGGACGTTCCATCAAATGAGATTACAATTGAGGAACCATGGGTGGAAAGATTGAACATCAGAACTACAAGAGCAGAACAGTAGAGGATAATGGCCAAGGTCAAAAACAAAGATCTAGAGAATGCCCCAGGAGTAGACAATGGACAAGGTGGAGGAAGGAAGCAGGTAGATAGGCAAAGGATTTCCAGCAATGCCACTGAGACTCGTAAACTCACAATCATAAATCGCTCCTGGTAAACCTACTTTAAATAAATCTTGGCTTCGTTCCTCTTATTATTCATTCATGGGTGTCAAAGGGCCATAATTCACAAATGCCATGAGGCATTTTACATACTTGAGCGACAGTCAGTGAAGCATTTGCCACGGTGCAATATTCTGCAGGTGGGCTGTTCCTTTTCTGCTGGGTGTGTGTTGGTTTATTCTCAGACATTAACAATGTTATTCACAATCAAGTAACAAGAGTGATTGGAATAGAGAATGAAGTATCGCAGAGATTGTACACTAATGATAAAGGACATGTGGATTTTAAAGATCTGTGATTTATACACGGTCTAAGACATGAGTGAGAGACCTGCAGGAGAGGCCAGTCACTAGGGAGATCTGTTTATTTTAGTGGTGGTAAGTAATGGCTGGGTTTTTCGGCTGATCTGTAAATTAATTCCAGAATGCTGCTCACAGCTGCCGTGCTGAAAATGATAGCAATTTTTTTTTCCACTCCTGCAAATCTTCAGTTCAGTGGGCAGCTTGAATATCGATCACTCCCATCGAACAACAATTCTCGGAGTAAAGAAAATGTGGTGAAGCTTGCCGTGAAATGCTCACTCAGTCAGAATGCCAGAAACAGGCTCAGAGAATTGGGACTAGCTTGCAGCAGAAAACTGAGGACTTTGAGATTAGTCTTAGTTGTTTGAACTTGCTGTATTATTTACTTCCTCTATCGCCACCTCAAGGGATTTGTTCTTTTAAAGATGACAAGAAAGGTTAGAAAGGTTTGCACTTCAACAGTACCTTTCATGTTTACATACAGCCAAACAAATTAGGAGCAGGAATAGACCATTCAGTCCTTCAACCCTGTTCTATTGTTCAATAAGGTCATAGCTGATGTGATTGTTAACTCAACCTGGTTGTAATCTCATCTCTCTCAGTAAGCCTTCACTCCTCCTTGATTATCAAGAGTCTATCCAATTTTACCATATAAGTATTCAAAACCTCTGCTTCCACCATCCAATTGAGGAAGAGAATTATAAAGACTCACAACCTTCCAAGAGGAAAACAATCACCTTATCTCTTATTTTTAAACAAGTAATTTGTAATTGGTTTATTATTGTCACATGTACCGAGATACACTGAAAAACTTTGTTCATCTTATGAGTCTCTTATGACTTTCTGTTCACTTCCAAAAACTCTTGCTCTGTTGCTCCCCACTTGCCCTGGTCAAGCTGGGACACGGACCGATATCCCTCCCCATAATCAATCAGCTATCTCTTCAGTCACTCATGCATGTAAATGATATTTATATGAATATTCCTATGGGACTGTTTAGTTGGCTGTTCCCTACTTGTGGTACTGGTATTGGTGTTGGTTTATTATTGTCACCTGTACCGAGGTACAGTGAAAAACTTGTCTTGCATACCGATCGTACAGGTCAATTCATTACGTAGTGTGGTTACAATGAAGTACAGAGTGCATTGAGGTAGTACAGGTAAAAACAATAACAGTACAGAGTAAAGTATCACAGATACAGAGAAAGTGCAGTGCAATAAGGTGCAAGGTCACAACAAGGTAGATCGTGAGGTCATAGTCCATCCCATTGTATAAGGGAACCGTTCCATAGTCTTATCACAGTGGGGTAGAAGCTGTCCTTAAGCCTGGTGGTACGTGTCCTCAGGCTCCTGTATCTTCTATGGCACAGGAATGGCACAAAGTTTACTGCACACTCAGTGATTAAGTGTCTTAGGTGAAAGGGCGCGGTCACCTATCCAAAAATGCTTATGCTGCAAAGCTGGGTGGAAGACTGAGCTATGAGTGTGTAAAGTTACATAAATGGGCAAGAAGTTGGCCAATGGATTATAATGTGGGAAAAGGTGTGGTTATACACTTTGGTAGGATGGACGGATGAGCCATCCTAGTTCCGTAGTCAAGTTACATGATAGCATAGAATCACAGAAAAAAATAATGACACAGCATCACATCTATGCCTAATTGTCAAAGAACTTAAACTGACCTTCCATCACTAGGCCAAAGCCCTGCAGGCCACAGCTCTTCTGGTACATTTGTGGGCATTCTATGTTGGTGCCGGAAGTGTGGCGACACTTGTGGGCTGTCCCCAGGACACTCTACGCAAAAGATGCATCTTACTGTGTGTTTCGATGTACACATGACTAATAAAGATATCTTATCTTACCTTATCTTATCTTACATATCTGGGGCATTCAGGCAGCAGCTTCAAGACACCCATCACCCTCAAGTTGAAAACAATCTTCATTTCCCTTCTTATAATTCTCCCTATTACTTTAAATCACTGTCCCCTGATTTTTGACCATTAAACGCTGCCTCTGAAGTTCATTGCTTTGAAGTTACTGGAATGAGCACAAGGCGCTGATGCATGTCCAGTGTTATTGACTGGAGATGCAGTTCTAGGCAGGTATTTTTTAACATGTTAGTATTTATTAAGTATTGGTGCTGGTTCAAAAAATGCAGAAAGTAAACATACAGAAACAGCAAGCAATTCCAAAAGCAAATGGTATACTGACCTTTCATGTAAGGGGCAGGGGATTCAAGACAAACTAGTCACTTTTACCGAGAATTCAACTCTACACCACATAAAGATTTTAAGTGGTGTAGACTCCTGAGTTCACAGAGAGGTTTCAGAAAATGAAGCACGGTTAAGAAAAACAAAATTAAGTGGATTACCCCTTCACTTCCACAACCTCAATCTGAATGGCCTTCCCCTGCATCGCAGATGTTGCTGTGTACCTTGTGGTGTGACAACCCACTGTGGATGAATGTCTAGGCAACTCTGTTTTTCTGTTCTTCCTCCCAAAGTGAAAAACCTCATATTTCCTCTCACTACACCCAATCGGCCAGTGTCCTGTCCACTTACTTAAAGTCTACCAGGGGTATTTGTGGAACCAGGAAGTTTGGTGGAGTTTAAGAGGTTTTTAGATAGACATAGGAATATGAAGGGAATGGAGGGATATGGATGATACACAGGAGGACGACATTTAGTATAAATCGGCATCAAGATCGGCACAACATCATGGGCCGAATGGCCTGTCCAATGCTGGACTATTCTGTGTGTTATGTCTATACCTCTTCCCCCTTGTGCTTCTGGAATTAATAATTCAGAGATTAACATTTCAGACAGAGGCTTTCTGCCCCCCTTATATGTCAAGGAAAGGCTATCAAATCTTCCTTTCCTCTTCACTGTCTTGTATAATTTATGTTCTGTGTATTGTCTGTACCTACACGCCTGTGACGCTGCTGCAAGCAAGCTTTTCATTGTACCTGTACCTCGCCATACTTGTGCAGATGACAATAAACTCAACTTGACCTGATTAAACCCACTTTCCTCCCTCTGGTTCAAATCCTTGGAGAAAATGGTGCATCATTCATATCCATGCACTTTAAAGTATTGACACTTTTCAGTTTGATCTACTTTTCACTCATTGTGTTTCAGGTTTCCAACACCCACTGGATGAGAAAAATCTCATCACCTCCCTTCTAATCCGATTGTACATCAAAGTGGGTTCTCTTACTTTTGGGCAAAATTTACTCTCTCAATTCACTGCATGGAATACCCTTCTATAGCTGTATGCGAAATTTAAGAGGGGATTTTGTTTTAAGAATACAGGTGCTATGTTTCAATTTTGGCCTTCATTCTGAAAAACTGTTATCAGTGGCCATTTAGAACCTTCTCTGACACTCTCTATACTTCAACCATAGAAACATAGAGCCATACAGCACAGAAACCGGCCTTTCAACCCAACTCGTCCATACCAACCAAGGTTCCCATTTGCCTGCATTTGGTCCATATCCCTCTGAACCTTTCCTGTCCAGGTGCCTTTAAATGTTGTTAATGTACCTGCCTCACCACCTTCCTCTGGCAGCTCATTCCATATACTGATCATTCTCTGGGTGAAAAATTTGCCCCTCAGGTTCCTATTAAATCTCTCCTTTCTTACCTTAAACCTATGCCCTCCAGTTCTTGATTCCCCAACCCTGGGAAAAAGACTGTGCACATTGACCCTATCTATGCCCCTCATGATTTTATACACCTCTATAAGATCACCCTTCATTCTCCTATGCTCCAATGACTAAAGTCCCAACCTGCTCAACCTCTCTCCATAACTCAGTCCCTTGAGTCCTGACAAGAACCAATGCAGAATAGAATCACTCGGGATGTGTACCATGAGAATGATCTACTATTGGCCGCTTACTGCTCAGGGAGAACATTGTAAAATCTACTCCAATCATTATCTGCAGATCGAATAGTTTTCTGTGTGTTTTGCTTGTAGACATCCAATCATTAATCCTGCACAGACTCATAAATAAAGTGGACTAAGCAATTGCTGCGTTTGTCTACTAAATAGTACAGAAACACAATTTGCTAACTGCGCTCCAAACATTTAATCAGTCTCTGCCATTGCTAGAACAGAACATATAACCCAAGGCATTCTTATAGACTCAGGAATCATAAAACAGCCAGCAATGGAAATCTAATCCATGTTCCTGTCTGTTCCTTTCCTGATATTTACTAATGCTCATCTCATATTTAGATCCTTATTTTTCAAGGAAGCAAATAAATAATCCTGAAATGAAAATGCTGTCAGTAAGTGTGACAGTTTCTGGGGATGAAGGATCAGATTTAAGGTGCAGTCCTTGTGAAAAAGAGTTTTTCTGGGTTTGTATCCTTACGCACAGCTCACACTGGAGACCTGATTCAATGTAGCTACTGATCATGAGAACATCATGGAGTCAAATTACTGTCATTATTTAGCCACTGTGGATCAGGCTGTTATCCCCTACTTGGAATATTTCCTCAATTTGTCACATTAAATGCACTTAAAACTTTCTTAAAGTAATTGCAGCCAAGTAATATGTTTCTAGCTATATTAGATGAAGGTTAAATATTGGCCAGGACACTGGATATTATTCCATTATCCTTCTTCGTTTTTTTTACGTTAACCTGAGAAAGGGTCTCAGTTTGACATCTTGTCCAAAAGAGAACTTCCAACAGGGCAGCATTCTCCCTAAACGGAATGAGAGTGGCAACTCAGAGGTAACAATTTCAAGCAGGAGTAGGCCATTTGGCAAGACTGCTCCTCCATTCATTAAGATAGTGGCTGATTTTCTATCTCAGCACTATTTTGCAGCACTCTCCACACATTCTTTGATTCCCTTTAAATCTGTCAAAGTCGATTTTGGATGAACTCAATATCCAGATAGAAGATTCCAAAAATTCAACACCCTCTGAAGAAATTTCTCCTTATCTTAGTCCTAAATGGCATATCACTTATTCTGAAACTGTGATACCTTGTCCTAGGTTCTTTAACAAGGGGAAGCATCATCTCTGCAACTAGCCTGTTGAGCCTTGTAAGTTTCAATAAGATCTCTTCTCATTCTTCTGAACTCTATTAAATAACCAGCCTCAACCTCTCATTATGCAATCAACCCACAATCCTTGGAACCAATCAGGCACACCCTCATTTAGGTAAAGAGTTGAAAACCATATGCAATAGTCCAGATGTGTCCTCACCAAGTCCCTGTATAATTGTGATAAGACATCTTTACTCCTGCACTCAAATCCTCTCACAATAAAGCCAACATACCATCTGCTTTGCCAATTGTTACTGCTTAATTGTGCCGAAGTGAGACTCAAACTACTCCTACTTGGAAGCAGGATAGTTGCCCCTTTGAGCTGGAGTTGCCATATTAAAGTTGACCTCCATATCGGGTGATGAATGCTGGAGTGTGGCACATAGATACCAGCCCATGACATGCTGCACTTCAGGGCAAGATTATTCGCTAAAGTTTTCTGTCTGTTATTCGGGTGGAATACAAGGGACCATCTGGATTGATAAAATGAAATATGCTAAAAACACTCAGCAGGTCAGGTAGCATTTGTGGAGAGAGAAGTAAACATTTCTGCTCTCCATAGATGCTGCCTGACCTGCTGAGTATTTATAACATTTTATTTCAGATTTCTAGCACCTGCAGTTTTTTTTTTCATTTTAGCATCTGGGTTGAGGTTTGCAGCCTTAGTCTTAGCTTCAGGTTTATATTCCAGGTGTTAATGCTTCAGTGCTCTACCCAGGGGTTGCTGCACTGTTGGAGGTGCCATCTTTCAGATCTGCGGTGTAACTGTCTGCCCTCTCAGGTTAACACAATGCTATAATGGATCCAGTGTTCTACCTCCCCTGCCCTAAAATTTATCTCTCACTCAATATTATCAAAATTATCTGGTCTGGCTGCTGCCTGTAAGGAATTTGTATATTTTCCCCGTATCTATGTGGCTTTCCTCCAGGTGCTCCGGTTTCCTCCCACATTCCAAAGGCGTATGGGTTAGGAAGCTGTGGGCGTGCTATGTTGGCACCGGAAGCGTGGCGACACTTGCGGGCTGCCCCCAGAACACTCTATGCAAAAGATGCATTTCACTGTGTGTTTCGATGTACCTGTGACTAATAAAGATATCTTGTCTTATGGCTGTTTCTGGGAGCTTGCTGTACAATGTCACATTTCATACAATACAACAATGGATATATATTTCAAATATTTTTCATTTGCTGTGAAGTGTAATGGGGCCGCATAGGATTCTGAGGGGTCTTGATAAGGTTGAGCATGGAAAAGATGTTTCCTCTTGTGGGAGAATCTAGAACGAGGAGTACCTCATTCTCGAATGCATTTCAATGCATTTATTGACCATGAGAGTGTCATGGAGTCAAATTACAGTCATTAATTATCCACTGTGGCTGTTATCCCCTGTTTGAAATATTTCCTCAATTTGTCACACCAAATGCCTCATTCTGAACTCTTGACCTCACAATCCACCCCATCATGGCTCTTGCACTTTATTTGTCTATCTGCACTGCACTTTCTCTGTAACTGTAACACTATATTCTGCATTCTGTTATTACTTTTCCCTGACACTACCTCAATGTACTTATCTTTGGAGTGATCTGTCCATCTTATCTTAAGAGTCCATCTTATCATATCAGGGAACCGTTCAATAGTTTTATAACAGCAGGATAGAAGCTGTCCTTGAGCCTGGTGGTACGTGCTTTCAGGCTTTTGTATCTTCTGCCTGATGGGAGAGGGGAGAACAGAGAATGTTCGGGGTGGGTGGGGTCATTGATTATGCCAGCTATTTTACCAAGGCAGCAAGAAGTACAGACGGAGTCCATGGAGGGGAAGCTGGTTTCGGTGATGTGCTGAGCTGTGTCCACAACTCTCTGCAGTTTCTTGTGGTCATGGGCAGAGCAGTTGCCATACCAAGCCATGAGCCATCCAGATAAGATGCTTTCTATGGTGCATCATTAAAAATTAGTGAGGGTTGATGGCGACATGCCAAATTTCTTCAGCCTCCTGAGGAAGTAGAGGCGCTGGTGAGCTTTCTTGGCCATGGTGTCAACGTAGTTGGACCAGGACTGGCTATTTGTGACGTTCACCCCTGGGAACTTGAAGCTCTCAACCCTCTCGACCTCAGCACCGTTGACGTAGACAGAAGCATGTGCACCGCCCCCCTTCCTGAAGTTAATGACTGGCCCTTCCGTTTTGCTGACATTGAGGGAAAGGTGAGATGGCGAGATGTCAATCTTCATCCTCCAAGTTGCCCCCTTCAGGTAAAATAAGTGTTATACTTACCATTTTATGAACAGCCTGCAACAGTCCATTTCAGGGAGGACTTGTTTGACCACGTCCATGAAGACTAACATCATGTGTAGCGTTTGCTAAAGGTT
Organism: Pristis pectinata; assembly: GCF_009764475.1. Taxonomy (NCBI): domain Eukaryota; kingdom Metazoa; phylum Chordata; class Chondrichthyes; order Rhinopristiformes; family Pristidae; genus Pristis; species Pristis pectinata. The sequence continues at coordinate 6,068,031 of NC_067426.1, forward strand.
CCTCAGACTGATCTGCATAATTCCTATGTGAAGTGTTTTGTTTACTTATTCAGGTTTTCCAGAATGTGGGCAAAACTAGTGTTTTTGTGTCCGTCAACAACACCCCTTGAGAAGGTGGTGAGATGTCTTCTTGAACTGCTGTAGTCCTTCTGGAGAAGGTGGTCATGCAATGCTTTTGAGTAGGGAGTTCCAGGATTGAGAACCAAGACCACCAATATATTTCCAATATATGGTGGTGTTCCCAACTAGTTACTCCAGTTGTCCTTCTCGGTGAGTTGACACAGAAGCAGCAAGTTGGTGGACCTGGGTTTGACCCTGACCTCGGGAGCTCTCTGTGTGGAATTTACACATTGTCCCTGCGACTGCATGGGCTTCCACCATTTACTATAGTTTGCTGAGTAGTCCTTTTACAACCAGCAAGGATCCAATGGGCTGAATGGCCTTTGCGTAGTAATTAGAGGTCATGAACTTGGGAAATGGCTGCCAGGGTAGCCTAGATGAATATCTGCAGTGCAATTGTAGATGGTACAAATGTGGTGTGACAATGGTGGAAGGAGTGAATGTTTTGAGCAGATGGAATCTTAGTCAAGCAGCTTGATGACTACACAATCAGTGCAATTGTTCTGGCACAGCCTGATACACACACACCCAGACCCTAAATTGTAATCTTTAGAGTACAACCCTAGCTGTAAAGTGGGTGCTGTTGTATTGGACTTCAGGGGCAATGTTCCTTTCTATATAATACAATGGCCATCCACTGGTTAATGCTCCAGGGTCCCATCATCAGGAATTGAATTGTCAATTTCTGGTCACTTCCATAATCTAATCTACACCAACCAGCCCCGTCTGGCTGCCTGAGTTGATTCAGAACTAGGTTTGTCAGTAATGAGATTATTACAATAAAATTGGAATAAATGTTTGAAAGATGAATGAGCCAAGATTGAAGTGATTATACAAGTTCAAAGAGGAGAAATACACTTTGATTCTATTATTGAGATCAACCCATAGCAGAATAGTATAGAGCTAAAGTCACCGTCAAATATTTTCTTATTTTTGGGGGAAATTTGAAGCAGTGGCTCAGGGATCACAGAGTACAACCCCAGTGGTTTACTGGAGTCTTGTCTGTTGGTGTCTACAGTCCTAGAGGAGCAGGAAGAGAAATCAACATGGATCCGCCATGGCAGAAACATCCAGCATCTATCTCTGCCCTTGTTGAGACGTTTCCCACATCTCCTGTGGGCAAATTCGGATTTCCCATTCTCTCAGATTCCTTCTCTTGGACACCTACTCTTACCAAAAGGTGGGGCCCACTTGCACTCTTTTGGGATAAGCTTCATTGCTCTCAGTCCCAAGTATTTTTCTGGATTCCGCTACAACCAGGAAAGTGGGAAGTTTGTGGAAGTCCCCCAGTCCTGACTTTGATCTCATACCATCAAAGTTCTTGCAAACAAGTGTCTGACAAGAAACTACCTCAAATGCTGGAGATTCAGCATACAGATCCTCCCCAGGTTACGGGCGCCTGACTTATGTAGAGCCCATACACACAATCGAGTGTTTGGGAGATGGATTTGTCAGCTGCTGCGGGGCTGCAGGAATCTTCTGCCAGCTGGGAATTTGGATCGTGGCAATATCTGAGTGGTTGAGTTAAACGCCCTGGTTTAACTACACATTGCCTTTGGTTGGATGCAGTTTTTATTTAAATATTTTGCTGGGCAGCTGCCGTGCCACTTTGCAAACTGTTCGGGTTATGAACAGTCCTCAAGAACAGAAACTCATCGTAACCTGGGGAGGATCTTGGCTCCCTGCCTGTATTCAGCAGCTTCTGCAGGACCCCCCATAGAACCAACCTTTGAGCCCTTTCTTGTACGTTATTCAACAAACCTGAATCTAGCTGGCTGTAAAGTCAAAACTTGTCCTTCTGTCTAAATCATGGCAACGACCTCAAACATGACATAGTCTTGTGTTGGAAGCGTATTGCACAAAATCTCCATAAAATTGGGATGGCCACTACAAGACATGAAAGACATTAATAATTTTAATCCCTTCTTCCAGAGCTGTGCCGGAGGGGAATCGTGAGTAACCATTCGATCGGCGAGACTTCAAGCCCTTTTTCACAAAGATGCATGTGAATCAGAGTCCAGGACACTGTAGTGACGGACGATTCAACTAAGAGGATGGAACAGCAGTCTCTGATTCTGCTTCAATCAACAGTCCCAACAAAGATAACCAGAGAGGAACAGGTGACAAGGAGTCAAAAGTAGAGGGCAGATGGATATTTGGCGTTGACGGGGATGTGAGGCAAAGAGTGGGATCAGTGTAGGTGGCCGCTTGATAGTCAGCTCGGGCATGTTTACTTGTTGTATAACTTTATAACTCTAACCATTCCAGCCGAGATCCACAAACAACACAAATTTAAAAAAATTGCATCTAGATAGCACCTTTCAGGATATCCCAAAGCATTTTACAGGAAATGGAGTACATTTGAAGTGCAGCCATTATAGCATGACCATTCTGTATGCAGCAAACTCCCACAAACACCCGTATGATAACAACTGGATTATCAGTTTTAGTTATAAGAGAGAGAGAGAGAGAGAGAGAGAGAGAGAGAGATTGGCCCCAGGACATCAGAATAATTCCTGGAATGAGTGGAATGAATAACCAAGGTGCCTTCTAACTCAAGGGACCACCGCCACCTGCAGATTCCCCTCCAAGATGCACATCATTCTGACTTGGAACTGCATCACTCGTCTTCCGTCACTGCTAGGCCGAGGTCATGGAACTCTTTGCCCGATAAAAGTGGCAAAGTTTAAAGGAGGTTCTCACCGCCACTGTTATAGCAAAGTTAGGGAAGGGCACTAAATGCTGACTTCATCAGTAGTGCTCAGATTCCAAAAAACTCCAGAATTCTGTGGTAAATATGGAAATCAGTGGGATATGGAAAGAAGTCATGAATACAGAAATCCACGGCAGATATGTAAATCTGTGGTGAATTTGGAAATCTGTGATGAATATGTAAATCACTGCAAATGGCATTCAGTATGAATGTGGATATAATTGTTGGATTTGGCAATCAGTGGATCTGGCCTTGCTGTGTTTGCCTCAGCAGCCTCCGTGAACAAGCATTGTGGTTGGCAGTTTGCAGCTTTTCCTCCTTTAGTCATAGATCCAAAGTGATCACAGTGCAGAAGGAGCCCATTTTGCTCACCAGATCTGTGCCAGCTCTGTATCACCAGTTTCAACTACATCACCACCACACCACCCCTGGCCCTTTCTCCAGAGCCTTGTAAATGTCTTTTCACCAAGTAGTCATCCATTTCCCTCTTGAAGGCCACAATGGAAGCTGCCTCCACCACATCTGGAGGCAGTGTCTTCCAGGTTCCAACCGCACACTATGCAATGAAGATTTTCCTCATGGCGCTTTTCATTCTCTTTTCCTTTGGTTTTATCTGCATCCTCTAATCCTTGACTCAACAACCCTCCCACTATCTCCTCTGTGTCTATTTCATTTATCTTTCAATATTGGGAGTATTTTGGCTTTAGTGACATAATGCTTAATACAATATTAAGCTAATGAGAGCCTGCAGAAGCCAGATGCAAGGAAACCATTCTGAACCATTCACTCTAACTTCACTGTCTCAGATGCTATCTAGCCTCTGAGGATTTTTGGTTTTTAGTCAATTCTTCTTGGTCTTATTTTATTTATAAATGACCTGTGTAATGCTGATCATTGTGACACACAGTTGGGAAGCTGATCGGCACACTCTAGTGGAGGGAACCTGCAGAGAGTAGTGGACTCAGCCCAATACATCACGGGCAAATCCCTTCCCACCATTAGTAATATCTACAGGAGGCGCTGCCTCAAGAAGGCAACATCTATCATCAAAGATCCCCACCATCCGGGCCATGCCATCTTTTTGCAGCTCCCATCGGGCAGGAGGTACAGAAGCCTGAAGTCCCACACCACCAGGTTCAAGAACAGCTACTTCCCTTCAACCATTTGTTTCTTAAACCAACCGGCAAAACCCTAATCACTACAGTTTAGCAACACTAAGACCACTTTGCACTAAAATTGACTTTTTTTTTGTTCTAATTGCCCTCTACTCAGCCTTCTACTCTACTCCCTATACACTCACGACTGTGTGGCCAGATTCTGCTCTAACTCCATCTACAGGTTTGCAGATGATACGACCATTGTAGGCCATATCTCAAACAGCGATGAGTCAGAGTACAGGAAGGAGATAGAGAGCTTAGTGGAATGGTGTCGTGATAACAACCTTTCCCTCAATGTCAGCAAAACTAAAGAGCTGGTCATTGACTTCAGGAAAGGGGGCAGTGTACATGCACCTGTCTACATCAATGGTGCTGAGGTCGAGAGGGTTGACAGCTTCAAGTTCCTGGGAGTGAACATCACCAACAACCTGTCCTGGTCAAATCATGTAGATGCCACGGCCAAGAAAGCTCACCAGCGCCTCTATTTCCTCAGGAGGGTAAAGAAATTTGGTTTGTCCCCTTTGACTCTCACCAACTTTTACCGATGCACCATAGAAAGCATCCTATCTGGATGTATCACAGCTTGGTACGGCAACTGCTCTGTCCAGGACCGCAAGAAGATGCAGAGAATTGTGGGCACAGCCCAGCGCATCACGAACACCAGCTTCCCCTCCTGTCTTTACCTCTCGTTGCCTTGGTGTAGCAGCCAGCATAATCAAAGATCCCACCCATCCGGGACATTCTCTCTTCTCTCCTCTTCTATCGGGTAGAAGATACAGGAGCCTGAGGGCACGTACCACCAGACTTAAGGACAGCTTCTATCCCACTGTGATAAGACTATTGAACGGTTCCCTTATGCAATGAGATGGACGATGACCTCACGATCTACCTTGTTGTGACCTTGCACCTTATTGCACTGCACTTTCTCTGCAGCTGTGACACTTTACTCTGTACTGTTATTGTTTTTACCTGTACTACATCAATGCACTCTGTACTGACTCAATGTAACTGCGCTGTGTAATGAAGTGACCTGTACGATTGGTTTGTAAGACAAGCTTTTCACCGTACCTCAGTACAAGTGACAATAATAAACCATTACCAATACCAATAATTGTGTTTTATTGTACAAATTGTGCATAATTTATGTTTAATTTATGTTTTTCTTGTGAATGTTGCTTATATGACCGTGAGTTTTTCATTGCATCTGTGCAGACATGTCCTTGTGCATATGACAATAAACTCGACTTTGACTTTGATTTTACATGGAGTGTAGGTGAAATAATTTAAGCACAATATGTTCTGTGTTCAAACCATTGAATTTACTCCCTTGACACAGCCGGGCAAATGGAAGGATTAGACTCCTCCAGTTGGCCAAATGTCTGTTGAGAATGAAACAGAACTCTGGACATATCCTTCTCTTAAATGTTTTGCAGGAATCTATCTACTCTAAGTTCAAAGAGAAAGAGATAGAGAGTTCAAATATTCTCTATCATAATCCCAATAAATGTGAACTCCCTGGATTACCATGGAGAAGCTCCTCCATTAGTGCTGTTGCAGTTTGAGAAAGTGTCTCACCACTATATTCTCAAGCTGTGGCGGACGATAAACATTAGCTTTGCGGGCATTGAGAAGCATTATTTCAGGACCTAAGGCTGAAATAACACTGAGGCAAAGAGGCACTAGAATATCTGTTAAATATCTGTTAGAAAAATTAGAGATTACCATTTACATCTCTCCACCCTATTCCAAAGCCTACATCCCATAACCAAGTAAAAACAATTAATTCACATACCCCAACAGTGGCCACAGTTACTTTGTATCAATGCACCACACACATCTTTCAATTTATGAGGCTTCACCTTCCCTTTAAAGTTATCCTGAAACAGTAATAAGAAAAAACAAGGACTAGTGTAAAGGACATGGGAATTGAAATCCGGTGAGGCTCAGTGTTAGACCTGACAGTTTTGTTGCAACATTAAGCTGGACGGAGAATATCAATGGATTTTGAAAGCAAGAGAGTCAGTGTTCAAAGTGTTAGAATATAATTGAGCCCAGAGTACTCGACAGAAATTACTTGTCCACAAATATTCTTTGCAAGTTACTGTCCTAAAGACATTGATGTCAAAGAGAACAAGTTGGCTCAGCTTCATCAAATGGAGAGAGCCCCGTAGGACTGAGGTGGAGGGGTGTAAATGCTAATCTTCAATGTATCCTCAGATGTTCTGATGTCATGATTGCCTCAGAATTAGTTAAACATCAGATCCTAAAATAATGCTTCTCAAACCTTGAATGGCAGGTGACAGTGAATCAGGCAAAGCTTTTAACTTAATGCAGTTCTTGATGCAATTTTAAAAGCAGTCTTAAAGATATCATCTAATTTCTTAAATCAGTACTGAATGTTTTGTCATATTGTTGAACATAAATAATAGGCATAATCTTATTTGCAAAGCTCGCTGAACTCCTGTATTGATCTTGAAGTTCCAAAAGCTACTTTGAAGGAGAGGTAGTTAAGTAAATATTCAGTATGGATTAACAATACAGATAAGAACATATGCATGGATATAATCAAAAGTGAATCAAAGTAATCAAAAGGGAAAAGTGGCCTAAGGCAGAACACGATAGTGGAATGGATAACATGGGGATAAGCAAGGAGAAAAAGTGGGCATGCTGTAGAACATGAGGTAATGTTGGGACACAGTACAGTTGTTTTTTTATCAACTGTTGACTGAAAGTTTCATCAAAGAATCATAAAGTGAAAAAGAAGGCCACTCGGTCCCAAGTCTCTATGCTGGCTCTTTAAGATAACAATCTAATTATCTCCACTCCTTCACTTTTACCTGGGAACTCTGCCACATTTTACTTTTCTGCATCTTAAATAAAAAAAAACAAAATGTTCATGGAAGGTGGGTGTTGCTGGCAAAGCCAGCATTTTTCATCTAGCCCTAGATGACCCTGACTAGGATCATAAGGCAGCCAGAACTGGTGGGCTTGGAGTCACACGCAGGAATGGGATAAACATGGCAGATTTGCTTCCCTAGACAACAGTAGTGAACCAGACTGGTTTTCATAGTTTCACGCTCACCACTAATGATAGCAGATTTCTATTCCAGATTTTACTTCACCCATGGAAATTAAAAACCCCAGCTGCCAGGCTGGGATTCAAAGTCTTGTTACCGGATGAATAATCAAGACTTCTGTTTGTGAGCTTTGTTCCTGGACTCTCCTAATCCGGCCCCTGAGTGTAGACGGCAAGTTCCAGGCTGGACAATGCTCAGGGGAAGGAGATGGGCAGTGGATGCATTGTTGGGTGGGATCCAGCTGCAGTTGGACCCATGACACAAACAGCAGGAAAAATCTACAGCTTCCTTACTGCTGAATTGACATGTCCCTGATGTTGGAGGTGGTCTGAAACTGCTGAGAATGGATGGGTCTGCTTCATATTACATTTAACATATTAGTAATGTCAGTGCAATTTACTCAATAAAACTGCTAATTTAAAAGATATATATAGTATTTTTGGCTATCTCAGGATTCCCAGAACATTCTTCAGCCGATTATTTTTTAAAGCATAGCTTTTGTTATCGGGAACCAGGCAAACAAATTGCACAGAATGATCTCACAACCAGTAAAATGATAATTATCAGTATTTGTGATGATATTGAGGGCGAACTTGGCCAGCAGGGGAGCTTTATTGGGCTGTATTTTACTGTAGATTCTAATTCAGTTATAGATCGTATCATTATGATGTTTCCCATTTTGTTTCCATTGTTGTACAATACCTTTCAACAACAACAGCAAAGATCACAAGATCACAAGACAAGGGAGTAGGTCATTCGGCACATCGAGTCTGCTCCAAAGAAAAGGGGAAAAAGAAAAAGAAATGAGAAATGGAGGGGGGGGGAATGTCAGCTCCATGAGCAAAAAAAAACTATTCTAACCCCAATTTCCGGCCTTATCCCCACATCCCTTGATACCTTGACTAGTTATATATCTATCTATCTCCTCCTTAAATGCCTCCAATGATCTGGCCTCCACTGCTGTACGTGGCAAGAAATTCCATAAATTCACTACCCTCTGGCTAAAGAAATTTCTCCTCATCTCTGTTTTGAACCTGTACCCTCTAATTCTAAGATTGTGCCCTCTGGTTCTGGACTCACCCACTAAGGGAAACAGCTTGGCCACATCTACACTGTCCAGTCCTTTCAACATTTTAAATGTTTCTATGTGGTCCCCTTTCATTCTTCTGTACTCCAGTGAGTACAGTCCAAGAGCCGACAAACAGTCATCATATGTAAGCCTTTTCATTCCGGGAATCATCCTCGTAAATCTCCTCTGAACCCTCTCCAACATCAGCACATCTTTCCTAAGATATGGGGCCCAAAACTGTATACAGTATTCCAAATGAAGCCTCACTTAGTGCCCCGTGGAGCCTCATCAACACTCCCTTACTTTTATACACTATACCTCTCAAAATGAATGCCAACAAAGCATTCGCTTTCCTTACTGCCGATCCGACCTGGTGGTTAACCTTTAAGGTATCCTGCACGAGTACCCCCAGGTCCCTTTGTACTTCTGTACTTTGAATTTTCTCCCCTTCTAGATAATAATTCTAAAGAAACAATGTGTCTTTATATAGCACCTTTAGTTTAACTTGAGCCCAGTTATAAACTTCACACTCAAACTAAGGCTTTTCATCTTGTTATTTCCTCTCTTCTATTTATCTTTCATTGCTGCATTTTAATTGTTAGCAACATTGAAAGTATGGGGTTTTATGTCCACAATTGATCAAACACATTTTTACCCATTCTAGCTCTTTCATTTTTATTTACAATTCCAAGAGCTTGCTTTCAAATAAATATTTTGTTGCCTGGTTGCATGTTTCGTCTAGTTGTATCAGTGGATCGAGCTTGTCATTAAATGAGATTTCTTATAGCTCAGATGCTCTGAAGCATCCTTCTCCTTTCTGAGTCAGAATATTCGAGGTCAGCTCTCACTCTGGAGATTTGAGCACCAAAGTTAGACCAGCTTTTTTATTTCAAAAATAAACCATTCATAAAAAAATATACAAAAACACAGTGCATGACTCTGTATATATTTATAGTGTTCAGTCTGTACATTCACAGTGTTATTAGTTAAATACATTTGTAGTGCTCATAGTGTACATTGTGTACATAGCACCACTATAACTCATGTGGCCTCTTGAGAGGATACAATCTTCAAGTGTCTGAGATGTTTCTACACAGAGCTTAGCCCCTTCAATGCCTAGTGACAGAAGGACCCTAGTCTGCGATCCTTCCCCATAAAGCTTTTGCATTGGCTGCATCAAGCTTCAGTACATTCCTCAGCACAGACTCCTGCAGCCTGGAATGTGCCAGTTGACAGTGTTCCCTCACAGACATCTTATTGTTCTGGAAGACCAACAAGTTTTGGGAAGACCAAAGTGCATCTTTCACTGAGTTGATGACCTTCCAGCAGCACTTGATGTTTGTCCCTGTATGTACCCCGGGGAACAGCCTATAGGCTAGACATGTACTACAATACAATACCCAGGAATGCTGTGCTGTTAAAGATGCCTTCCTTTTGTTAAGGGAAGAACATCTTGGTCAGGCTAACCATAGGTTGCAACAGGATGGGAGAATTTCCTTTTGTTCTGGCTGATATATTTCTTTGATCCATATCTATTGAGATAGATTTCCCCATAAGCTCATTTCTGGTCAGTAACTGTGCCATGTAACAGTGTCATCTCTCAGGACCCAAGGGTTTAATGTATTTTTCTGATTTATGCAACTGAGAATAATACCGGAAGTTGATAATGGCCAGTTCCAGGTCATTTTGGAATTGGAATTGAAATTGGCTTATTATTGTCACGTGTATCGAGGTATAATGAAAAACTTGTCTTGCATACTGTTCGTACAGATCAATTCATTACGCAGTGCATTGAGGTAGCACAAGGTGAAACAATACAGAATGCAGAGTAAAGTGTCACAGCTACAGAGAAAGTGCAGTGCAGGTAGATAATAAGGTGTAAGGTCATAACGAGGTAGATTGTGAGGTCAAGAGTCCATCTTATTGTAGTAGGGAACTATTCAATAGTCTTATAACAGCAGGATAGAAGCTGTCCTTAAGCCTGGTGGTACGTGCTTTCAGGCTTTTGTATCTTCTGCCTGATGGGAGGGAAGAAGAGAGAATGTCCCAGGTGGGTGTTGTCTGATTATGTTGGCTGCTTTACTGAGCCTGCGGGAAATGTAGACAGAGTCCATGGAGGGGAGGCTGGTTTCCATAATGTGCTGAGCTGTGTCCACAACTCTCTGCAGTCTCTTGCAGTCCCAGGCAGAGCAGTTGCCGTATCAAACTGTGATACATCCAGATAGGATGCTTTCTATGGTGCATCGATAAAAGTTGGTGAGGATCAGGGGGACATGCCCAATTTCTTCAGCCTCCTGAGGAAGTAGAGGCGCTGGTGAACTTTCTTAGCCGTGGCATCTATGTGGTTGGACCAGGACAGGCTATTGGTGATGTTCGCTCCCAGGAACTTTCAGGTCACAGTGGAATTTTGTGGGAATCACTTTTGTGACCTGATGAGATTTTCAAGGGCACACAGGATGGCATCTTTCCTCATCCAAATCTCTTTTGGAATGTTGCAGAAGACTTGAAACACAGTGTTAGATATACTCAAGATAACATGGTTTCCCAGTACAGTTGGACTCCTGCTTGGTAAACTGACCAACAACCTTGTATCCTTCATCACCATCGCCCACTCAACCCAGTGCCAGCTCCCCCCTCATCTGCTACGCTGCACCAAACTCCCCGACCACCCCAATCCCCTAGCCTGTAATTGCCAGAATCCTAGATCCAAACCCTCAATCTATCCACCACCCCTACCCCACCCTGAGTCTGCCCCACCATTAACATTTGTGGGTCCCAGTTTCCCCTGCCAAGTACCACCATTGTTTAAACTGTGGGACTCTGATGTCCCTTTCTACCCATTCACACCACAGGCCTGTGGCCATCCATCGTCCTGAATCTGACCTTGGATCACATGAGCAACTGAGCATTGTCCCTATCCTAATCCACCCCTCCCACTGGGTACCACAGAACTCCCAGGTACCAATGTTTTTTTTCTCTGCCTCAACATTCGCCCTATTGATGTCAGCATGATAAATTTCAGAGTGCAAGGCATAGATGCAGTTGCACTGGGTGTTTAATCTTTGGGCTGGAGATGAAATTCAAGGCAATTATCTTTTTGTACTTTTATTTGTTGCTTGGGATATTTTGTCGTGTGCATATCAGCTTCAGGATTACTATTCTTTATCAATACTTCACAGGCTGACCGGATGTGGTGAAATTTCTTTTGATCGCCATCTATATATTGACAGTGATGTGTGTTTATTGATTAGTGTAACTAGTTTTGTGTTCATTTACGCTGGGAAATATTGGCCCAGCCTGGAACTTGGTTCCTGTTGTTAATTTGATCAGAATCTTTCACCCCCGCTTCATTTTTTGAATCATTCTCTTTGAGTATTCCCAATTAGAAGCACAATATTTGCAAGTAGCACTAAAGCACCAGTAAACCCTGGGCAGCTTCCACTGTCAAAACAGCATCTGCTATAAAATGGATTGGGGCATTGCTGTTTGCAAACCCAAGGAAAACAAAGTAACTAAAACAAAGCAATACTCATTAAAAAGATATGTGCAGATGAAGCAACAATGCATCAAAAGTCAGCCCATTTATATAATTTCGTTCTGTCATTGTCACGATCACTGCTCCCAGCTGATATTAAAAAGAGTCCAGGTAAACTCACGGCTGCTGCAGAACACTGGAATTTTTTCAGAAATGTGGTAAATAGATCCTTTCAGTAATTTACAGACCTGACAATATAAATCATTTAAATTCAATAGGACCATCTCTGTGAGAAGAATTATTTCTTCAATAACACATAATTTATTAAGTAGGAAATCTCACTCCTCCTCTATACGGTGTGCAGGCTGGCTGCCCGGTCTCTGCTATTTACACTCACTGTCAACAAGACATTCAGGAAATGCACAGAGGTCATAAATATTTCTTTGTCTTTTTTACTATTTGTGTAACTGTCTCAGGCAGTGGCATCATCTGGGATTTTATTCCAAAGCTGAAGATTCATAGTCAGAAGCTGAAACTTGCTTATTAAGGTATTACAGTTGGTTAATATACTGACTCCCGCAACAACAAAGCTTCAACTCTCTGCTCTCCAGTGTCACCCTTCCTTCCGTCTCCCCTCCAGTCCCTCTGAGATTCCTTTGCATCTCCAATTCTGGCCACTGGTACATCCCCGATTTTAACTGTCTCATCTGCTGAGTATTTCAAGCATTTTCTACTTTAAATAGAAAACGCTGGAAACACTCTGGGCCATGCCGTCTTCTCGCAGTGACCATCAGGCAGGAGGTACAGAAGCCTGAAGTCCCACACCACCAGGTTCAGGAACAGTTACTTCCCTTCAACCATTCGGTTCTTGACCAACTTGCACAACCCCAATCACTACAGATTAACAACACTATGACCACTTTGATCACTTTGCACTGAAAATAACTTTGTTTATTTTGTTTTAATTATGTTCCTTCTTGTAAAAATTGTGTATAATATATGCTTAATTTATGTTACACAGTAGTGTAGCAGTTAATGTAACGCTATTACAGCACCAGTGACCCAGGTTCAATTCCGGCCAATGTCTGTAAGGATTTTGTACGTTCTCCCCGTGTCTGCATGGGTTTCCTCCGGGTGCTCTGGTTTCCTCCCACATTCCAAACATGTACGGGTTAGGAAGTTGTGGGCATGCTATGTTGGCACTGGAAGCGTGGCGACACTTGCGGGCTGCCCCCAGAACATTCTATGCAAAAAGATGCATTTTACTGTGTGTTTCAATGTAGGTGTGACTAATAAAGATATATTATCTTATCTTACCTTTTTTGTGAACGCTGCTTATCTGATGCTATGTGCCTGCGATGCTGCTGCAAGTAAGTTTTTCATTGCACCTGTGTGTACATGTACTTGTACACATGACAATAAACTTGACTTTATAATAGTCAGCAGATCAGGCAGCATCTGTGGAAAGAGAAACAGAGTCAATGCTTCTGGTTTCACAAATGCTGACTGCAGTGACGAATGCTAGCGTTTTCTGTTTTTGTGTCAGATTTCCAGCATCTGCAATTTCTAGATCCAATCAATAAGCTCTGGAATTCCCTCCCTAAACTTCGTTCCCCTCTCCCTCCTCCTTTAGAACACAAAAGTAACACCTTACCCCTTTGACTAAACTTTGGTCACCTGCTCTATTGTCACCTGTGTGGCAAGTTCTCAGACTTTGATAATGGTCCTATAGTGCTTTATATTAGAGGTTGTACACAACCTCAAATTGTGTCAGTTCTCTTTCTTCCCCATTCTCTTTCCAACAACGTTTCCAAAAATGTTTCTAGGGTTCTTGATAGATCATTGACCTTTAAATCTAAGGCGACTTTTTCAGCTCCATCCATTTATTAAGCCATTGGAAAAGTTAAAGGAATTAGGTCTGCAGGTGGTGTTACCTGAGCTACTGCTCACTGTTGATCATGGCTGCTTGTGGGAGCCTTGCTGTGTGCAAACTAGCTGCCGTGTTTCCCATATTAGAACAATAACAGCACTTTGAAGTGTGCTTGGCTGGCTGTAAAAACTTTGGAATGTCCTGAGGTTGCAAAGCAGAAGTATAGGTCTTATTTGTAACTGCTTCAATATCCTTAAGGACGATTCTAGTATCTCCTTTAGCCTGGTGTCAATTCCATCTCATTGACACAAGCAACTAGTTGCATTCATATGATGGTCAGTAATTGATACAAGCATTTTGTGGCAGTGTAATCAGATTAAATTTTAACATCTTATCTGAAAGGTGGCACCTCCAGCAGTGCAGCTCTCCCTTGGTCCCTTGCAGCTGAGTGTCTACAGTGAGACGCAAACCCATAATGTTCTGATTCGGATACCAGTGTGTGACGCCTCTAGGCGTGGATGACAGGTAAAGAAGGTGGGAGCAGACTCAGGTGAAGTCTAACGACTGCCATAACTCCGCTTGGATGAATGCCCTGGCCTAGTACCATAGATTTGACATACTTTATGGAATTATGTGACATCTATGGCACTGAGCCAGGGACTCAGGTTCAATCTTGACCTGGGTGATGTGGACGTGAAGTTTGTACATTCTCACCATGTCTCCGAGTGCTTTGTTTGCTAGCCACATTAAAATATATGCCGGTAGGTTATTTGGCTACAATGTGTTACTGCTTAGTGTGGGAAAAGAAAAATTCAAAGTTGATGGGCATGTGAGCAAGAATAAATTACAGAGTTACAGAGATAATGACAGGGAGTGAGAATGGGACAGATGGAATTTCAGGGAGCTGGCATGGATTCAATGGGTTGAATGCCTTCCTTCTGTGTTTAGTAAGTAAGTTATCATGGGTTCTTGCAATGTCAGGAAAATACATTTCTTTAATCTATGATTCACCAGCACATTGCATTCACCTCCCATTGCTCTACATTGATCATCAGAGATTGTACACAATAATCTCCCATAAGGGATAAAGCTTCATGATACACTTTTCCTGTGGATCTGTTGGTGAAGGCCACAGGTAGGAGATTAAGGATGGAAGTCCACATATTCAGAACTCGTTGTTAATTGATGTACCAAAAGGTGCACTTGTGGCACTGTCACGGTAGCGTAGCAGTTAGCGTAACGCTATTACAGCGCCAGCGACCAGGGTTCAATTCCGGCCACTGTCAGTAAGAAGTTTGTACGTTCTCCCCGTGTCTACGTGGGTTTCCTCCGGGTGCTCCGGTTTCCTCCCACATTCTAAAGACGTACGGGTTAGGAAGTTGTGGGCATGTTATGTTGGCGCCAGAAGCGTGGCGACACTTGCGGGCTGCCCCCAGAAAACTCTACGCAAAAGATGTATTTCACTGTGTGTTTCGATGTACATCTAACTAATAAAGATACCTTATCTTATCTTTTCTTAGAACACGACAAAAAAGTCATACATGTAGTTTTCATCTATAATCATCTGTTAACACTTCGTGGCTCCCAACAGCAGCTGCACGAATAGTTTACACCTTCCCCATCATTGACAAGCTGAGCTTCAGGATGGAGTCAGACCTTTAAGAAGTTCTATCCACAGCAACCACAGACCAGCTGTACACAGACCGCCACGGAAAGGGAACAAGGTGGTGTGGCTAAACTCCCGCCTTCATGGGGTGATCAGCTCTGATTGAATTCCCTCCAATGAGTGGCCCCACACCAGGGCTCGGCATGGGCTGATCAACGCAGCAATTCCTAGCACAAAGGAGCTTTACACGGAAATGCTGTGATCTTTACGAGAGCTCACAGTGATGTTAATGCTTAGAATCATAACACTGATACATGAGGCTGTGCGCAAAATATTATTATCACATTGGTCATCCTTTAATACATGTCTTATTGACAATCTACTGTGACATTTGCTTCTGTTTTGGCCCTGTGACAAATGAAGGTCATACAACAAAGAGCTGTCCAGCATAGGAACAGGCCCTTCGGCCCACGATGTTGTGTTGAACCAATTGAACTAATGACGCCTAATCCCTTCTGCCTGCACATGGTTCATATCCCTCCATTCTCTGCATATTCATGTGCCTATCTAAGAGCCTCTTAAACACCTCTATCATATCTGCCTCCACCACCACCCCTGGCAGCGCATTCCAGGCACCCACCACTCTCTGTGTAAAAACTTGCCCCACACATCTCCTTAAAACTTTTCCCCTCTCACCTTAAATGCATGCCCTCTGGTATTTGTCATGTTGACCCTGGGAAAAAAGATATCAGCTGTCTACTCTATCTATGCATCTCAGAGTTTACACCTTTAACCTACATATGAGTGTTGAATCAATACACAAAACGTGCTGGAGGAACTCAGCAGGTCAGGCAGCATCCGTGGAGGGAAAGAAACAGTCAACATTTCGGGCAGAGACCCTTCATCAGGACTGGAAAGGATGAGGGCAGAAGCCAGAATAAGAAGGTGGGGGGGAGGGGGAGGAGGACACGCAGGCAGGTGACAGGTGAGTCCAGGTGAGGAGGGGAAGGTAGGTGTGTGAGCAGGGGGTGGGAAGATGTAAGACGCTGAGAGGTGATAGTTAGAAGAGGCAAAGGGCTGAAGGAGGAGGAATCCGGTGGGAGAGGGCAGTGGACCGTGCAATAAAGGATGGGGGAGGGGAGCAGAGGAGATGGGCAGGTCCTCAAGGTGGGGGAAGGGAGCCACAGGAATAAGGGAAGACAAAGGAGTTGGGGGCAAAAGAAAAAGAAGGGGAGGGGTTACCGGAAGTTGGAGAAATCGATGTTGAGGCCATCAGGTTGGAGAGTCCCGAGGTGGGATATGAGTTGTTGTTTCTCATAAGAAGGTGGAATATGAGGTGTGTCAATGGGTATGGGTCTGACACCGGAAAGTGCTTGATCCAATTTACGGCTGGGCTCAATTTCACCCCGAGTTGGCCAATGGCACGATCAGCACTGGCTTACATCATTTTCACGTGCACAAGGAATGTATGCAATCGCGATCCACTTTCTAGGAACGGAGGAAATGTTTCAGGTCAAGGACCCTTCATCAGTTCAACTTGAAACGTTAACATTATTTCTCTTCCTACAGATGCTGCCTGACCTGCTTGAGCATTTCCAGCATTTTCCGGTTTTATTTCAGATTTCCAGAATCTGCAGCTTTTTGACTTTCGATTCCGTTTCTAGCTTGGGGTGTGTTAACTTATCATGGCTGGGGCAGCGGGTGAAGGAGCCTCAGTTATCTCAGTTCAAGATGGAAGAACGCTGGTTATTCTTTTCAGTAGCAATCCTCCCTGGAGAGTGAACAGGTAACAGGTGAATCCAAAATTCAAGCATGCCCCACCTTAATAACAACAACCAGCATTTACATGTTGCCTTTAACCTAGCCATGGAATCACAGAGAACTTTCAGCATGGCAGGTGACCATTCAGTCCATCATAGCTGTTCTGGTAAAACATCTTGAGGCTTTTCACTAGACTGTATTAGACAAAGACTGAACAATGAGCCAAGTTGGAGACAGTAGGAGGCTCAAAGTCTGGCCAAAGAGGAAGATTTTAAAAAGCATCACAAAGGAAAAAAAGGGAGAGAGATTCAAGGAAGAAATTCCAGAGCTAGGGATCGAGGTGACATGGTTGCCAAAGATGGAGTAAAGGAAGTAAGAGAAGGGCAAGAGGTTTGCTGATTCATTAGACCTATTAAAGAAACTTGGCAACTTGGCTTAGGAAGTAAGGTGACTGGTAATTGGTTTATTATGGTCACATGTACTGAGATACGGTGAAAAGCTTTCTTTTGCATCATAGATCATTCCACACATAAGCACATTGATGTAGCACAAAGGGAAACCAATAACAGAACAGCCCAGCTCAGCCCAGTGCATCACGGACACCAGCCTCCCCTCCTTGGACTCTGTCTTTACCTCTCGCTGTCTTGGTGAAGCAGCCAGCATAATCAAAGACCCCACCCACCCGGGTCATTCTCTCTTCTCTCCTCTTCCATCGGGTAGAAGATACAGGAGCCTGAGGGTGCATACCACCAGACTTAAGGATAGCTTCTACCCCACTGTGATAAGACTATGGAACGGTTCCCTTATACAATGAGATGGACTATGACCTCACGATCTACCTTGTTGTGACCTTGCACCTTATTGCACTGCACTTTCTCTGTAGCTGTGACACTTTACTCTGTACTGTTATTGTTTTTACCTGTATTACATCAATGCACTCTGTACTAACCCAATGTAACTGCATTGTGTAATGAATTGACCTGTATGATTGGTATGCAAGACAAGTTTTTCACTGTACCTCAGTACAAGTGACAATAATAAACCAATACCAATACAAAAAGCAGAGTATAGCATTATAACGAAAGTGCAGTGTAGGTGGACAAAAAAGGTTCAAGGGACACGACGAGGTAGATTGAGAGAACAAGAGTTCATCTTTATCGTACAAGAGGTCCATTCAAGAGTTTTGTAACAGCGGGATAGAAGCTGTCTTTGAGCATGGTGGTACATATTTTCAAGATTTTGTATCTTCTGACCAATGAAAGGGGCGAGAAGAGAGAATGACCAGGGTGGGAGGGGTCTTTGATTATGTTGGCTGCTTTCCCTCGGCAGCAGGAAATGTAGACAGAGTCAATGGAGTCATGATAGATGAGCTGTCTGCAGTTTCTGGCGGTCTTGGGCAGAATAGTTGCCATACCAAGCAGGCCGGAGAGTCCAACACAAGCATTCAAGAAAAGAAGAAAAAAATGTATTCTTCTTTGATTATTGGGCATTCTAAACCCCCCATATTTTGTGTTGAATATACGTGGTAAAAGCAGTATAGTTAATTAGACTGCTTTTATTTTAAAGAGTGTTTGAGTGGCATTTCTTTCTTACTCATCAGTATGCTGTCTGTGATTCATCAGGTCAAACATTTCACTTCAATTTGGACATTCAACAAAACATGTCCAAGTTTGATTAACCAGCAGCTTTAGCCCTGACGACATGTGAGCCCAAGTTCCATAATCAGCTGATTCAAAGATTTGTACCCAAGTAACTTGAGGTGCCATTAATCAGCAGTGAACATTTTAACACACAACATCAATAGGTTAATTGGAAAACTGTTATATCCTTGCCTTGCAGTTTGTAAAGCACTTTATATTTTGCAAGGTACTGCAAATACAGCAGTGATCTCTGCTGTAATTCTCCTGTACATTAACATGAAAAATAGAGAGCTTTAACAAATTTGCATAATTATATTAATGGGACTTTACAATGGCTGCAACTCAAACTAACAGCTGCCATAGAGCTGACAGTGCCAGCTGATTCATAACGGGCTACATACAGAAGAAAAAGGTGATGCAATCGATTTTTTCCATATAATTATTATTTTCCTTTTTATTTTACTGAGGGACATGGATTAGAACTTCAGAACACAGATAACACCAGCAGCAGAAGATTCAAGTTGCAAACACACCTCAAAATCCAATGTTCCCTCTTTCCTCTGTCTATCCTGCAGACAAAAGAAAGGAATTTCGGGAACATGGGAATGGAGGGAGACCATCCTGCCCCTCATATCCGTTCCACAAAACTGGACTTTGTTTTAAGAGAATTATAACTCCAAGGAACCCTCAGGTCAGGCAGTTGACTGAGAGAAGAGGTGAGAGAGTTGCCTGATCCCAGGAGCTGAGCTTTGTTGGACCATAAGACATAGGAGCAGAATCAGGACATTTGGCCCATCGAGCCTGCTCCACCATTCGATCATGACTGATTTATTTTTCCCTCTCAACCCCATTCTCCTGCCTTTTCCCCGTGACCTTTGATGCCCTTATGAATCAAGAATCTATCAACCTCTGCTTTAAATATACCCAACGACTTGGCCTCCACAGCCGTCTGTAATACAACAACATTTAATTGGGCTAATGGTTAGAGAATGGAGTGTGTTAGGGCTTGAAAACTTCTCTACATATTCAACATTAGATAACTGGTGGATTGAGCATGAAGCGAAAAAAGTGGAGGACCAATCAGGCACTTTCACACCTATTCCACCATTCAATAAGATCATGGCTGATCAGAATCAGAATCAGAATCAGAATCAGAATCAGTATCAGAATTGTGCAGTCCATAATGACCAAGGTGCCTTTCTGAGCTAGTCCCATCTGCCTGCATTTGGCCCATATCCCTTGAAAACTTTCCTACCCAATCCAACTATTACCCCTTGTTCGAGGTTCCCCTAAGAGGTTTAGAGGGGTATGGGCCAAATGCAGGCAAATGGGACTAAATTAGATAGGCATGTTGGTTGGCATGATTGAGTTGGGCCTAAGGGCCTGTTACCGTGCTGTATTACTCTATGTGAAGGCAGGGAGATAGCGGTGGGACGGTGGAAGTCAAACACGGGGCAATCTGTTGGAACAGAGGCACCCCAAGTCATAGAATCACAGCACTGTAGAATTTGTACACCATAGAAGGATCCCTTCAGCCCTGTGGGTCTCTGGCAATCAATGTCATAGAATCTTAGAATCATTGAGTCATGAGGCAAAGAAACAGGACCTTCGATCCACCACATCCATGCTGTCAATTCCCCATCTACACTAATCCCATCAACCACCATTTGATCCATAACCCTCCTTGCCTTGGCAATTCAAGTGCTTGCCTAGATAGTTCTTAAACATTGTGAGAGGACTTGCCTCTATCAGCTTCTCAGGTTGTGTCCCAGAATTCAATGCCCTCTGGGTGAAATTGTTCTTTCTCAGTTCCCCTCTAAACCACTCACCTCTTACACTAAACCTATGCCCTTACACTCTCTCTTCTCCCCCCTCCCATCGGGCAGAAGATGCAAAAGCCCGAAAGCGTGTACCACCAGGCTCAAGGACAGCTTCTATCTGGCTGGCATAAGACAATTGAACAGTCCCCTTGTACAACAAGATGGACTCTTGACCTCACAATCTACCTTGTTGTGGCCTTGCACCTCATTGTTTACCTGCACTGCACTTTCTCTGTAACCATAACACTTTATTCTGCATTCTATTATTGCTTGTCCCTTGTACTGCCTCGAGGTACTGATGTGATGAAATGATCTGTATGGATAGTTTTTCATGCACCTCTGTACATGTGACAATAATAAACCAATTTACCAGTTTTTTTTACCTATTTACCTCTGTTATGGGGAAAAGTTTCCTATTACCTACCTTGTCTAATGATATACATAATTTTTAAAAACTTAATCAGGTCCTCCTCAGGCTCCTCTGCTCCAAGGAAAACAAGCCCAACCTATCCAGTGTCTGCTGATATGTCCGTCACAGGCAACTTCCTGGTGAATCTCCTCTATATCCTCTACTTAAATCTATTTAGTTCCATCCTTTTTCTCTTTCCCCGAAGCCCTGTATGTTACTTTCTCTCAAGGGCTCGTTGAAAGCCCTGATTGAGTCTCCTTCCACCACCTTTACATGCAGCAAGGGACGGCGTTATTGTTGCAGGCCCACAGCCTTTCATTAGATCTAGAATGAGTTACAGAGTTGAGACACAAGGGATTCTGCAGATGCTGGAATCTGAAGCAACACACACAAAGTGCTGGAGGAACTCAGTTGGCCCGGCAGCATCCATGGAGGGAAATAAACGTTTCGGGCCGAGACCCTTCATCAGGACTGGAAAGGAAGAGGGCAGAAGCTGGAATAAGGAGGTGAGGGGATGGGGAGGAGCGCACGCAGGCAGGGGCTGGGCGAGTTCAGGGGATAGGTGAGTCCAGGTGAGAGGGGGAAGGTAGGTGGGTGGGGGAGGGGGGTAGAAGAGGCAAAGGGCTGAAGGAGAAGGAATCCAGTAGGAGACGGCAGTGGACCATGGAATAAAGGATGGGGGAGGGGAGGAGAGGAGATGAGCAGGTCATCAAGGTGGGGGAAGGGAGCCACAGAAATAAGGGAAGACAAAGGAGTGGGGGGGTGGGGGGGGGAAGAAAAAGAAGGGGAGGGGTTACCGGAAGTTGGAGAAATCGATGTTGAGGCCATCAGGTTGGAGACTCCCAAGGCGGAATATGAGGTGTTGTTCCTCCAACCTGCATCTGGCCTCAACGTGGCAGTAGAGGAGGCCATGGATAGACATGTCAGTGCGGGAGTGGGATGGGGAATTGAAGTGGGTGGCCACCGGGAGGTCCTGGCCATTGCGGCGGATGGAGCGAATGTGCTCTACAAAGTGGTCACCCAATCTGCGTCACCCAATCCCCCAATCCCTGAGTTACATAGTTAATGGGCTTTAAGCAAATACCACAGGGGAAGGGGGGTGTAGAGGAGAGAACAAAAGGGCCAGGTCAGCGAAAAAGTGGAAGGGAGGAAAGTTTAGGTGATAAAAGGGATGATGGTGCAAAGCAAGAATAGATGGTATTGGAACAAATGAAATACAAAATATGAGCCCAGAGTTACAGCCTGATTGCTTATAGAATTTAATATTATTGAACTGTAAGTGGAAGTAGCAGAAACACCAGAGTACAGGAAGGCCATTTTGGCTTTGAGTCCATTCAGTGCACACTCCAGACACTTATCTTTGCTCCATGTGCCTTAAAAAAATCTAATAATCTCAGATTTAACATTAACAATTGACTTGGCAGCAATTGCCATTTGTGGAAAAGAGTTCTAAATTTCAACCACCTTTTGCAAGAACCTCACTTCTGAAAAGCCTGCTTGTAATTTTTGTTCTCAAAGCTCACCAACCAGTGGAAATAGCTTCATTCCTTCCATCCTAAATTGCACCGAATATTTAACATATTAACACTTACAAAAGTTAATTCTTATTCATTTTTATAATATGAAACTATCTAATGGATTTACATTGAGGTGCAATTACATAGTAATTATTTAGCTAGGCAGAGGTACAAATGTTTCATTTGGTAATTTCATTTCAATAGATGTTGGCAATGCAAACCCCAGCTTAAGTGTAAGATTTCTTTTGGCCAGCACTTCTGTGCTTGGTGTCTTTTTAACTTCTCAGTGGAAAATACAGCAAATTGTTCAACATCTGTTGATCATTTGGCATTCGTCTTGAAATGGTTACTTATAGATTCCCACTGAATCACTGAATATCGGCATCACTCCACCACCAAACCTTGCAGTGAAAGATTAGCTGCCAATTCAAAGCAGAAATCTGAACAGAATTGACCAGTGTCAAAATTCAAGTATATGGAAAAATAATCCAAACGGTCCACTGGTGGGGAAAGTAATTAGTGGAACATTTGCCCAGAGGTATCCATCCTCTATTGTGTGCTCACTGTGCAATGTTGTTGTGCTGGTGCATTGAGCTCCTCTCTTGACATTTGGTCGATGATATCTGCTAACTTAGCAAACATTCCTTATGACATCACATGTTAAGTCCACGAAACAGAGAATTAATTTCCACCAAAATGGTATTTATTTGGATGTGTTTTTTCCCTGATTCTGACAAAAAAAATCTTTTTTTTTGGATGGGAAAGGTTGAGACAGATTTGGGTCAAAAGTGGGTAAATGGTACTAGCTTAGATGGGCACCTTGGTCAGCATGGACGAGTTGGGCCAAAAGGCCTGTTTCTGTGCTGTATGACTCTATGCCTCTTTGTATTCCAGCAGACAGTTCATGGTGATCAGGGGATCATCAAGAGTCAAAGTACAGCCTCCTGCTGAATCCAATGCTCTCCAGCAATGGTTGTTGATAAAGGATGCACTTGACATTGTACTTTGGGGTTAAACCAGGACATAAGCATTGGCCATCACTTACATTCTCCTCCACACATTCAATGACATGAATAGACTTGCAGGAGATGTACACAAGGTAGTTGATAATCTGCACAGGTTCAGTGCTGTGGAAAATGGTAAGATTCTTCCCTTATCAGCCGGTGTATTCTGGATCTTAACAATCTTTGTTGTAAACAAAAATTCTCTCAATTTCCTCCCCAAGTTCCTTTGGAAGTTATTTAAAATCCATGAGAGTAGGTCACTGAGCCACTTGCTAAACAAAACAGTTCTTGCTTGCCCTATCAAACCCTTCATTAATTCTGAACATTTATGTTAATCTCCCTTTAACTTTCTCTGCTCACTTGTGAATAATCTCAGGGTCTTCAGTCTCTGTACATAAATAAAGTCACACATTCCAGGGTCATCCTGTCAAGCCTGCAAGGTCCTGACATCCTTAAAGTGCAGCACACAGAATTGGAACTTCAGTGGAGGCTCATCCAATGGTTTGTGAAGCAAAAGTTTCTTGTTTTTGCATGCAGTGCTCCTACTTATGAAGCCAAGCTACCAATACATTTCATCAATTGCCTTACTAATTTGTCCAATCACCTTCAAAGGTGAGTGAATATCTGCTCTTGGATATCTTCAAAATGCCAGGCAGTCTCCAAAGTCCACCTTTCAAAGGCAGTCAACAAAATAATATTTGGAAACTAGGAATAATAAGATAAGACAAAATATCTTTATTAGTCATATGTACATCGAAACACACAGTGAAATACATCTTTTGCGTAGAGTGTTCTGGGGGCAGCCCGCAAGTGTCGCCACACTTCCGGCGCCAACATAGCATGCCCACAACTTCCTAACCCGTACGTCTTTGGAATGTGGGAGGAAACCGGAGCACCCGAAGGAAACCCACGCAGACACGGGGAGAACGTACAAACTCCTTACAGACAGCGGCCGGAATTGAAACTGGGTCGCTGGCACGGTAAAGCATTCCACTAAACCAAATACTCAGTGACTTCCTGAGAAATCCAACATTTAATTCTCACTCATTGGCTTAACTGCAGCTCACATGTGACATCAACGTGCGCAAACTTCCCAATCAACTTCGCGCATGGAAATCAAAAGTCATGGGGAAGAACTGTATATCCTGTGTGTCCATCAACCATTAGATTGCATCAGGTGTACCTCAGCTTGTTTATTACCCTTCACAGAACAGCAAGGGAGAAATCATCATCCTGTAGTGCTGATTGTAGGAAGCCAATGCAGTTAAAAGCTGGTACTGAAAATTTTGAAAGCCTTGATTGGTATTTGAGGCAGCATATAAACTGCACAGGGTGATGAAAAATATTCTGGATGATTTGTCCAGTATTTCTGAGTATTGACTGCAGTAAATTCTATTTATTGAATTTCTGTTTCCTGGGCTAAAATGCTAAGGGTGATTGGCTGAGCAATCACTCGGTAGAAAGTAGTACTGCTGTCTAAATGAGTTGGCAACTTCAGGATTAGCAACACACTCTCAGTTTCATCTATAACACTGACGGCAATAATTTTTGCACTGTAGCTCACAGACACTCATCATGTTTTCGGATCAAGCTGCAGAACTGTGAGTCCATGTTAAAACAGCCAGTACGTCACTGGCACATCCCTCCCCACGTTTGGAAGTATTACCAGGAGGCGCTGCCTCAAGAAGGAGGCAACATCTATCATCAAAGATCCCCACTGTCCGGGCCATACCATCTTCAAGCAGATATCATGGGGCAGGAGGTACAGAAGCCTGAAGTCCCACACCACCAGGTTCAAGAACAGCTACTTCCCTTCAACCATGCAGTTCTTGAACCAACCTGCACAATCCTAATCACTACCTCAGTATAGCAACACTATGACCACTTTGCACTACAATGGACTTCATTTTGTTTTGTTCTAATTGTGTTCTTTCTTGTATAATGTTGTCAATTTATGTTTTTCTTATAAATGTTATGTATCTAATGCAATATGCCTGTGATGTTGCTGCAAGTAAGTTTTTCAGTGCACTTGGCCATACATGTACTTGTGTATCTGACGATAAACTCGACTTTGACATTGGCAAATTGGCTCTCCAACCCCTCCCCTTCCCACTAATGTCTAAATGGAATCGGTATTGCAATGGTTCAATAACTTTTTTTAAATTGGAATTGTGAATAAACAATAAATTGTTCCTCACCTGACATTTACCACAGTGTTCGGTCCTGTCATTGAAGATCCACAATGGAAAGCATTCCTTCTCCATGACTAGTGTTCTTCACTTCAATAAGTACAAATGGGTTTGAGACTTCTGCTTTGCAAATGTTTACAATATGACTTTGCCAAGAGAGAATTCATTGCAGAACAAAGATTATCTTTATAAGAAAAACTGGAAAAAGGACTGAAGGACCTTCAATGTAGAAGAACACCATTTTGTATAATGTGGCTGGTCCTTCAAAAGCTGTCCAGTTTAATTGCTTATACCAGCTTTTTCTCTATAATCCACATAGCTCTACAAAGTAGTCCTCTTCAAGTAGGTATCCAATTATCTTTTGAAAGTTCCTAGTGCTATCTTCTGCTATTCTGCTGCTATCTTCACTTCTACAACTGACACTTTACAAATCTTGACAACTTTCTAGTGAACAAAAATTCTCCAAACTTCCTATCCAGTTTCTTTAACCAATAGGCATTGGCTACTGATCCACTGACGAGAGGAAACTGTACTCCCTGTCCGCTCAATGAACACCCCTCTTAATTCTTCACTTCTCTTTAAATCCTTTAACCTTGTCTGTCCAAAGGTGAAGCATCTCAGCCTCTCTTGTCTCTGCCTGTAAGTGATGTCACTCATCTTGGCATCATCCTAGCAAACTTGTACCCTTTCTGAGACTTTGACACCTAGAATAGTTTGTGTAGCACCAGTCGAGGCCAAACCAGGAGCTACTCATTGATGTAAGCAGTGCACCTATTTATAAAACGAAGCTCCCAACACACTTTTACAATTGCCTCATTCATTTGTTCAGCCACCTTCAAAAGTGAGTGAATGTTTGCCTCCAGGTCTGTCTGCTCTTTCACCTCTTCAGGCTAGCAGAACTTAGATTAAGCTGTCTCTCTGTGTTATTTGTCCCAGAAACATCAGTTTACACTTATCTGCATTAAACCGTATATGCCGTGCATCTGGCCATTTCACTAGCTTGGTTCTTTCCTCCTGAGAATGACAACACACTGATTCTGACATTGCCAATTATGTATCCTTATCAAATTTCAAAATATTGCTCCCTCCAATAAAACCCTAGTTATTTACAAACAATATGGAAAGCAATAGTTTAAGTTTGATCCCAGCAACCTTGTCTTCAGATTTCCATCACATTTCTGAACGGTCCATGAACCCATGAACACTACATCATTTTTTTTTGCACTAGTTATTTATTTTTATAATTTATAATAATTTTATATCTTTTCAGATATAAAATTTTCATGTCATATAAATCAGTGATAATAAATCTGATTCTGATTCAAATAGAAAAACATCTTTTCACCAGCATTCATTGTCTTCTGTTCAAAAGCCAGTCATGTAGCCAAATTATCCCCATCTCTTTGGTTCCATTTTCCAAATGTCTGTTCTATAACCCTTTGTTAAATGCCATTTGAAAGTTGGAATATCAATCCCCTCTCTGTGATCCAAATGCATATTCCCCACCATTCCAACAGATTGTATGACAGACTCACCAGCAAAAGACTATGGGCACTTTTGGGACCTGTGTTGGGATGTGCATGTGCATAAAGCCTGAAATTGTCAATGACTTGGGTAAACATTGACACTTTTATGCAGCCAGTTCTGCAGCAATGGGTGAGAACATTCTCCTGTACACATTTTGTGAATTCTTCGCCCTCCTTCCCCTTCACATGTTAAATATCTCTAACTTTGCTCATTTCTGATGAAATATCACCAACCCGAAGTATTAGTTGTTCCTTTCTTCACATAGGCTTGCTGATCTGTTGTGAATTTACAGCAGTTAGCTTAAACTTCCAGATTCCATAGTATTTTGTTTTTCTATTTACTTGCCTGTTTCTTCAGTGTGCTTATAGAGCAGAATCAGAACTAGGGCCATGGAGTCATAGAACATTACAGCACAGTACAGGCCCTTCGGCCCACAATGTTGTGCCGACATTTTATCCTGCTCTAAGATCTATCTAACCCTTCCCTCCCACATAGCCCTCCATTCCTCTATCATTCATGTGTCTATCTAGGAGCCTCTTAAATGTCCCTAATGTATCTGCCCCCACAACTTCTGCAGGCAGTGCGTTCTATGTACCCACCACTCTCTGTGTAAAAAACTTACCTCTGACAGCCCCCTTATACCTTCCTCCAATCACCTTAAAATTATGTCCCCTCGTGTTAGCCATTGTTGTCCTGGGAAAAAGTCTCTGACTGTCCACTCAATCTATGCCTCTTATCATCTTGTACATCTCTATCAAGTCACCTCTCATCCTCCTTCTCTCCAAAGAGAAAAGCCCGAGCTCACTCAACCTATCCTCATAAGACAAGCTCTCCAATCCCGGCAGCATCCTGGTAAATCTCCTCTGCACCCTCTCAAAGCTTCTACATCCTTCCTATAATGAGGCAACCAGAACTGAACACAATACTCCAAGTGCAGTCTGACCAGAATTCTATAGAGCTGCAACATCACCTCGCTGCTCTTGAACTCAATACCCCGACTAATGAAGGCCAACACTCCATACGCCTTCTTAACAACCCTATCGACCTGCGTGGCAATCTTGAGGGATCAATGGACATGGACCCCAAGATCCCTCTGTTCCTCCACACTGCTAAGAGTCCTGCCATTAACCTTGTATTCTGCCTTCAAATTCGACCTTCCAAAGTGTATCACTTCACACTTTTCCGGGTTGAACTCCATCTGCCACTTCTCAGCCCAGGTCTGCATAGAATATAGGACATAGGACAGTAGGGCACAGGAACAGGACCTTTAGCCCACAATGTCTGTGCCAACCATGATGTCAATTAAACTAATCCTATCTGGCTGCACATGGTCTAATACCCTCCATTCCCAACCTGTTCATGTGTCTGTCTAAATGCCTCTTAAATGTTACTATCGTATCTGTTTCCACCATCTCCCCTGGCAGCATGTTCCAGGCACCAACCATACTCTGTGTAAAAAAACTTGCCTCGTAAATCTCCTTTAAACTTGGCCCCTCTCACCTTAAGCTGTGTCCTCTAGTATTAGATACTTCTACCCTGGGAAAATGACTCTGACTGTCTACCCTATCCATGCCTCTCAGAATTTGATATACTTCTATCAGCTCATCCCTCAGGATCTGGCACTCCAGAAAAAATAATCCAAGTTTGTCCATCCTCTCCTTATAGCTGATACTCTCTAATCCAGGCAGCATCCTGGTGAATGTCTTTTGCACCTTTTCCAAAATCTCCACATCTTAACAGTAATGCGGTGACCAGAATTGCATCCAATACTCCAAATGTAGCCCGACCGAAGTTTTATACAACTGAAGCCTGACTTCCCAACTTTTGTACTCGACCAACGAAAGCAAGTATCTGCAAAGGCTTCATTTCAGTTCCTCAAATGGATGCTACTAAGTTCAGTCTTTTAACCCTGTAATAAATCATCTCTAGGCAGATAAGTCAAGTCAAGTCGAGTTTATTGTCATGTATACAAGTACAGTGAGGTACAGGTGCAATGGGATCGCTCTTCCCTCCTTTTCTTTTCCCCTGCCTCTCTCTGAATACTCTGTGGTCAGCAGTGTTGAAATTATTTGCCTCTTCATGATGCTACAACAGGTGTCTGTAGGCCACCACTCCTTACAGTCCCACAGTGGCTCAAAGGAGCAGCTCACCAAAAGTAATTAAGAAGGGGTTAATAAACGTTGGCCTTCACCAGTGCCACCTGCGTCTCTGTGAGTGAATACAATTTTTTTTAAAAATCACAGAATTGTGATATAAACCCTACAAAAAAAAGTGCAAAGACTTGGCTGAACCTGAACTAAATGTTCCGTGCCTCAATGTGTTCAGGAGGGAGAGGGATGTTCCCAAAATGCTGTTGAGTGGAGAGTACTAGGACTTAGACCCAGCGGTAATGAAGAACCATAATATTTTTCCAAGTCAGGATGGAGGGGATCCTATCGGTGGGGGTGTTCCCATGCACCTGCTGTCTTTGTCCTTTCTGGTGGTAGAGGGTCAAGGATTTGGGAAACGTTGTCCGTTTCTGTTTTGTCAGTACTTGAAGCTTTTGAGGATGTGTTGTCAACTTATTATAATTTGGGACATTGCACGCACTCTGTTGTGCTTAGCGATTACAACAGAAAGGTTTCCAAAGGGCTTTTACACATTTTGTGTCTTTGGTTAATTAAAAGACGAACGTTCTCTCCCAATAATCAAGCCAGCTGTTACCCTGTCTCAGTGGAACGATTGTGTAACAGGAACACGAGAAATTGCAAATGAGCTCTGTGATTATGCAACAAATAAACATGGATCTTTCTTACAATGATTAGTTAAAGTGAACGGTGTAAAGAAGAAAGTATTTACATATAAACTGTACCTTCCATATCATTCAGAATGTTCCAAGGTTATTGTAACCAATGAAATACCAACAGCTATGTTATAAAGACTAGATAATCTGTTTTAGAATCATTGATTGAAACATTGGCTGTGACACTGAGAATTCCCCAGCTCTTGGAAGCTGTGTAATGGAAGCTTTTTCATTGGCCTTGAGAGAGCAAATTAGATCTCAACTCAATATCTCACCCAAAACATGGCATCTCCACCAGTGTGGTACTGCCTAGATTTTTGTGCTCAAGTCTCTGGTGTGGGACTTGAACCTAGAAACTATAGATGAAAATGGAGAAGAACTGACCAATTAAGCACTGGCTGACACAGCACTGAGGTGATTACTTTTGCTCCCAGTCCCATGCCTGGCAGAAGTAAACAGAATTCAAGCAAATGGATGAAAACACCTCTCAGCTAGAAAGGGAATACAATATGGCAATGGCAGGGAAGTCTGTCACAACACAAACAGGAACCTGACCAAAGCTAAATTGGTAAATTTGTTTATTATTGTCACATGTATGGAGGTACAGTGGAAAATTTTGTTTTGCATGCCATGGAGAGAGTCAGCAGCTTTAAATTCCTGAGAGTCAACATATTGGATGACCTGTCCTGGGCCTAGCACATAGATGCTATCACAAGGAAAACATGCCAGTGTCTTTGCTTTCTTAGGAGATTAAGGAGGTTTGGCTTGTCACTGAACACTCTCACAAAATTCTACAGATGTACTGTTGAAAGTATCCTGTCTGTTCGCACCATGGTCTGGTACAGCAATTTGAATGTGCAGGAACGTAAGAAGCTGCAGAGTGTGGTGGACTCAGCCCAATACATCACGGGCACATCCCTCCCCACAGTCGGTGGTATCTACAGGAAGCGCTACCTCAAGAAGACAACATCCATCATCAAAGATTTCCACCATCAGGGCCATATCATCTTTTCACAGCTACCATGGGGCAGGAGGTACAGAAGCCTGAAGTCCCACACCACCAGGTTCAAGAACAGCTACTTCCCTTCAAACATTTGGTTCTTGAACCAATCAGAATAACCCCAATCACTACAGTTTAGCAATACTATGACCACTTTGCACTAAGATGGACATCTTTTTGTTCTGATTGTGTTTTCTTACAAAAATTGCGTACAACTTATGTTTAATTTATGATTTTCTTGTGAATGTTGCTTATATGATGTTATGTGCCTATGATGCTGCTTCAAGTAAGTTTTTAATTGCATTTGTGCAGACATGTACTTGTGTATCTGACAATAAATTCGACTTTGACTTTGACATCCAAACAGATCATTTCATCACATCAGTACATCAGGGTACTATAGGGGAAAAGCAATAACAGAGAAAGTGCAATGCAAGCAGACAATAAGGTGCAAGACCATGATGAGGTAGATTGTGAGGTTAAGAGCTAGAGACACTTTTGAGCTGCTTTTGCTACCACTTGCTGATGTTTGCAAATTAGCATAAGAGAGACCATAGAATGTTGGTTTTGCTAGTTGACTTCACTTATTATGCACTGTACCAGCCTTCAGATTCCAAGCATAGAGTACTTACGGATGATTCCACCAAGAGCTGAAGGCGTACAACTATCAGGAAAGACTGGTTATTGTTGAATCATAGATTTTTTTTTCTGGAACAGAAAGGGGCCACTCAGCTCATCAAATCTGCACTGGCTCCTAGCACAGCAAATCTATCAATCCCATTCTCCCCACTCTTTCCTTGTAGCCCTGCTAAGTATTCTTTCCCAAGTGACTATCCAATTCCTCTTTGAAGACCCTGACCCTGCAGGCAGTTGGTTCCAGGTCATTATCACTTTCTGTCTAAAAAAGTTTCTCCTCAGATCTCCCAAGTATCTTGTGTCCAAATTGTTATGTCTATGCCTCCAGTCCTTGAGCTATCCATCTATGGGAACAGCTTTCCTCTATGTACCTGATCCATTCCGGAGTGTGCAAGCTTTCCCTTGGAAGGAAATAACTTGATGGAGATCTTTAACATTCCAAAGGTTTCTCAGAATCACTGGTTGTCCATTTAAAGCTGTGATGGGGAGAAGTTTCTTTATTCCAAGGACATGGTTCATTGAAATTCTCAACCATACAACACCATTGATTTTCAGTCAGGCTACACTGGAGACAGATCAACAGATTTTCGGATACTAAGGGTGGTGCAAGAAAGTGGAATTGACATGAATTAACTGTGACCCTGCGTCAGATCAGACTTAAGGTTTGAATTTCCAACTTCTACCAGTAATCTGATGTAGATCTATGACTTTGAGCTGTTCTTGATGTTGGTGGGTGTCTTCCATGTGAAGGTAAACTGTTATACAGCAGCAAGTCTGCAGTCTGACCACTGTAGTGGGAAAACTTCTGAAATTGAAGCTTTATGAAGAAAGTCCCTTTAGTTCCTGAAAAAAATGAGACTAATGTAGATGGGTATTTGATGGTCAGTATGGAGACGATAGGCGGAAGGGCCTGTTTTTGTGCTGTATGATTCTATGACTCAAGTAACTCTTCAAGCAGATGTTAATGAATCCAATAAATGAGTGGAATTTTCTAAAGCAACACACAAGATGCTGGAGGAACTCAGCGGGTCAGGCAGTATCTATGGAGAAAAATGGACAGTCGACGTTTCGGACTGAGACCCTTCATCTGGGCCTCACCTTCTTCCAGATGAGGGGTCTCAGCCCGAAACAGCGACTGTCCATTTGCCTCCACAGATGCTGCCTGACCCATTGATTTCCTCCAGCATCTCATGTGTTGCTCCAGATTCCAGCTTCTGCAGTCTCTTGTGTTGCAGTTTTTAAATATAATCTTACATGGTTTTGTAGTTATTTACTTGTAAAATATATTGTAAGGAAAATAGAAGTAACATGTAAGAATTACATCAGGAACACAGAAACACCATTAAACGTTGACAAAGTTTGGTGTCCGTAATTGAAATTTATCCGCAATACTACTCCACCCTAAGAAATTCAAAATGAGGATCTTCCACTGCACCAGATTTCTCACAGAAGTGTTAACATTGCACACAGCATTAAATCTTGCAAATGCATTTCTGACAGCAACTGATGCCTGTGTGCCTGGATGGCTGTGTACCTGGCAGCTTTTTACTTTATTCTGTTCACCTGTTACCCTTGTTGCTCGCAGCTTCCTGCTATTTCAACTCCCTAATTTGGGTTGATCCCTAAAGGCAGTAGGTTTAATTCTTATTCTTCTGATTCTTTGGGCAGGCCCCCATCTCTCTCTCTGCCGCTGCTTAATACCGCAGGCTGCAATTTTAATTTTCTGATCTATCACCTCCCTTCTTCCAAGTCATTTCCATTATCTACATCACTGATTCTGTTCATAAAGACATTTTTCCTTGCCCCAAGCCTTCATCTTCATGGCAGCACATCCAGGCTTTAAAGGTGTGTGCAAAATATTGTCGATACTGAAAGCCAGAAAGCAGAGAGCAACGTCCTGAGAAAGAGTCATAAGGCCTGAGTGACTTCTGTTTTTCCACTAAATGTCTGACCTATTTATTATTCTCTAATTTTCCTGCAATTCCATGGGCAGGCACGGTAGTGTAGTGGTTAGCGTAACGCTTTACAGCGCCGGCGACCCGGGTTCAATTCCGGCCGCTGTCTGTAAGGAGTTTGTACGTTCTCCCCATGTCTGCGTGGGTTTCCTCTGGGTGCTCCGGTTTCCTCTCACGTTCCAAAGACGTACGGGTTAGGAAGTTGTGGGCGTGCTATGTTGGCGCTGGAAGCATGGTGACACTTGCGGGCTGCCCCCAGAACGCTCTACGCAAAAGATGCATTTCACTGTGTGTTTTGATGTACATGTGACTAATAAAGAAATCTTATCTAAGAATAATATTCACCACTCCAATGCACCAACCTTACCTAAAGGTTTTAACATATTAATCCACACATCAAAAGATCATAAATGTGAAATTGTAAAATACAATTATGTAATGTAATGAAACCAGCAGAATGCCTAGCTTAACGATATCCTTCCTATCGCTGGGCAACTAGAACTGTACGCAATGCTCCAGATATGGTCTTACCCTGTGACTTGCACAACCATACACTTCCAGAAATCTGTGGGGCAAAAATCAAAGAATCTGTAAAGTCATGGAAAAACACCAGTCATTTGTAATCCCCCAATTTGCCTAGCAGGGTCACTGCACAGAGTAGGATCAAAACCTCCAGCTTTGAAGCTCTTGAACTTGGATTAAGAAGCTACTTGCCTAGGTCAGTCAGTGGATTTCCATTTACTTCAGATAATTACTTGCCCACGATCAGTTTAATTTGAACATATTGTACAGAAAGCTGCTTAACCGGGGCTAGAGAGTCTCAATCCAAGGCCTTTTGTTAGGTTTGCCTGTTCATCTACATGAGTCATGTAGAGAGAAGCCACTTGTGCTATAACTTGCACTGGCAAACACAGATGTGGTTTAATCTCTGTTTAGTACGGCATTTACAAAATCAGCAGTCACAAAACATTGTTTATTCAATCATACTAAAACCTTTGCAACTGAGCCTTCAGCTTAGATGGACAAATCCCATCAAGCCGAGAGCTGAGAAATTCAATAGTTTAGCTAAAGGGCATGTGACCCAGCACAACATCTGTAGTTTTATCTTTGAGTGCCAGCTGTGGAGATTCTGAACTGGTAGGTTTTGGTTCAAGTTCTACCCTAGAGACTTCAACATAAGAATTACAGTTGACACCTCAAGCAGTACTGAAGGAGTGTGGCACTGTCAGGATGTTGTATCCTTAAGCTGTTAAATAGAGGTCACAATTGCACTCTCAGGTATATGGCGAAGATCTCATCATGCCTATACTTGTCCTTCGGTAAACATCTCTGAAACACAGATTATCTGGTCGTTATTACATTACTATTTTGTACATCATGGTTTGGTATGGCAACTGCTCTGCCCGTGACTGCAAGAAACTGCAGAGAGTTGTGGACACAGCCCAGCACAACACAGAAACCAGCGTCCCTTCCATGGACTCTGTCTACACTTCTCATTGCCACGGTAAAACATCCAACATAATCAAAGACCCCACCCACCCCAGACATTCTCTCTTCTCCCCCCTCCCATTGGGCAGAAGATACAAAAACCTGAAAGCACGTACCACCAGGCTCAAGGACAGCTTCTATCCCACTGTTATAAGATGATTGAACAGTCCCCTAGTATGATAAGATGGACTTTTGACCTTATAATCTATTTTCTGTCTGCACTGCACTTTCTCTGTAACTGTAACACTATATTCTGCATTCTGTTATTGTTTCCCCCTGTACTACCTCAATGCACTGTTGTAATGAAATGATCTATATGAATGGCATGCAAAACAAAGTTTTTCACTGTACCTCAGTACATGTGACAATAATAATAAACCAACCAACCAATTTAAATATTTAGTCATACAGTCACACAGCACAGAAACAGGCCCTTCGGCCCACCATGTCCATGCTGGTCATTGAGCACCCATCTTCAACCTGAAATGTTAACTCTGTCTCTCTTCCCACAGATGCCTATTAATCTCACCTCAATGGTAGGGAAGTTACTGAAAAAAATTCTGAGGGACCAGATTAATCTGCACTTAAAAACGTCCACCACGTTGACCTCATCAATACATCCTGCTACCTCTTCAAAAAAAGTCGGTCAAATTAATCAGACAGGATATCCCCTTAACGTCAACATGCTGATTCTCCTTGATTAATCCCCGCTTTTCTAAATGCAGATTAATCCTGTCCCTCAGAATTTTTCCAGTAACTTCCTTACCACTGAGGTTAGATTAATAGGCCTCTAATTACCTGGCTTTTCTCCTTCTTGAATAAAAATAATACATTGTTGTTTTCCAGTCCTCTCGCATTACCTCTGTGGCCAGGAAAGATTTAAATATCCCCGCCAGTGCCCTGAAAATCTTCTTCCTTGAATTCCAGAGCACCCTGGGGTACATCTCATCAGGCCCTCATCAGATTTATCCTGCTGTGAGCCCACAAAGACCTATAATACCTCCTCCTTTTTAAAGGCAACATGTTCTAGAATTTCACTGCTTCATCCACCCCTGAATTCTCCAACTATAATCTCAGTAAATACAGATGAGAAGTATTCATTTAAGACCTCACCTACATTCTCTGGCCCTTGCATAGATCGCCACTTTGGTCCACATTAGGCCTTACTCTTTCCTTTGTTATTGTCTTGCTCTCACTATACTTATAAAACGCTCTGGGATTTTGCTTAATCTTATCCACCGGTGACAACTTGTGCCTTCTCTTTGCCCTCATAATTTCTTCTTTGAGTGCCCATTACACTTTATATACTCCAGTGGCACCTCACCTACTTTCAGTTCTCTATACCTGCCATATGGTTTATTTTCAGGAAGGCTTCACTGTCTTTAAGAGGTGCTATATATATATCCCTGTTGGAGTAGGAGAAGACAGTGACATTGATTCGTCCATCCAGCCAGGAGATTTGAAGAACATTGTGCAGGCAGTGTTGGTGGTATCTCGCCATTCCTTGAGATACCTACAGTAGATTGTCCATGTCTCTGTAGCACACAGGAGGGCTACTGCTCAGTAGACAATAATCCATCACTATCTCCAGAATATTGCCTCAGGAAAAGACTATTCCATGACAAAGCTCAGGCACTACTGAGCAGCAGTGTTCATTAGCTACATGCTTGACGTCAGATTCCAGAAACCTTCCAATCTCTGTCACAGCAAAATATTTCTCAAAAGGCAAAGAAGATTCATCAATGATGTTCTCAAAACCTCTTTGAAAAAATGTAACATCATCTTGGGAATCCCCAGCCCATGACTGCACAAAAGGCAGGAGGAACATCCAGGAAGGTACCAAGCAATTCAAATCTCTCCTATGGGAGCATGTAAGAGTGCATCAATACTCACTGATCTAGAGTTAGAGTCAGGTTGAAGATAGCCTAAGTCAACTTGAAGTCATGCTAGATTTGATGCAAGTTATCAAGCTGAAATGTTAACTCTATTTCTCTCTCCACGGATGCCACCTGGCCTGGTGAGTATTTTCAACAATTTCTGTTTAATATTTCAGTTTTTCAGCATCTGCTATATTTTGCTTTCGGATTTCATGGTAGCTTTGCAGATTTGTGTTCTTCAATTTCCCACAAAGAAAAGAGCAAAAAAACTAACTTTTATCCAGAAAATGAAACTGGGTGCAAGGTCTTGGTTCTTCCCTTCAACAATGTGCATTGGCTCAATGTCAGACTTTCAACATGTGATGTAAAGATTTTGACCAAGGGAATGATTTAATCTCGGGACTAGTCACATTCCAAAAAATATTGCTGCAACCCAGTAATCAGTTAACTGCATGACACAATGCAACTTTAAAGTTATGATTATAATTCACAACTGATGTCCTTCAAGGTAAGAAGTTATCTCAAAGGACATCAGTTATGCAACTTCTTCATGCAGAGGGTGCTGCGTATATGGAATGAGCTGCCAGAGAAAGTAGTTGAGGCAGGTACAGTTACAAAAAGATATTTGGACAAGAAAGGAGTAGAGGGATATGGGCTCAATGTGGACATATTGGACTAGCTTAGGTGGCGGCATGGATGAGTTGGGCTGAAGGGCCTGCTTCTGTGCTGTATTTACTCCATGATTCTCTGACTCTCAGTCCACCATCCGTTCCTGAGTTGGCTTATTTGTGACGACATCTACAATGATTTAATTGATTCTTAAATTGCCCAGCGAAACAGCCCAGCAAACCACTCAGTTGCATCATTTTAAACGGAAAAAGTATAAACGTGGCTGCGCTATTCTGACAAGGCACCAAATCATTCCATCCAGGAGCTGTCCACAGTGCCTGCATTCTGTACCATCGACGACATGAACTGTCGTTGTTCAGCTGGGGTGCTCCGACACCATCCCACAAACCTGCAACTTGTGCTACTAAGAAGAACGAGGGCTACAGATGCAGGGATACACCACCGTCTGCAGTTCCTCCTCTAACTCACACACAATTCACTTGGAAATACATCACAGTTTCTTCATTGTTGTTGGGTCTAAATCCTGCAACTCCCTACCCAACAGCACTGTGGAAGTACCTTCACTTCATGGGCTGCAGTTCTACAAGGTGGCATCCTGAAAAAAGGAATAGAATACACACAGGGAGTCCCCAGGTTATGACAGGGTTCTGCTCCCGAGAACTGTCAGGCATGAACAGGAACAGCTGTGATGGGGGTGCGAGCAGGCGCGGGGAGAGTGGCCGCCAGCCGGCCTCACTGACTTAGTGAGTGAGTGAGGGGGTCTGCTCAGCGCTCCCAGCTCTGCTCGGCTCCACCCAGCCCCCAATTGTTGTGGCTTGGGACGGATAGTATCGGATCTGGAGATAATGTTGTCCAGAAGGTTCTTTGGAAGTCAAGAATGAGGCACAAATCTTATGGTTACAGTCATTTTATTAGATATTCATCAAAGTACAGGTCAAGCTGTGTCAGCTTGAAACAGCAAGAACCAGCAAGAACCATGAAGTAAAAGCAGGCAAGTAAAGTAAGTAACAAAAGACTGGAGACCTTGTGTTCTCGCTTTATTCTGCAAACTAGTTTAAGCTGGTTAGCTAAGGGAGTCTTCTCTGATAGGAACAACAAGGGCAGTCTTGATTGATGCTGCTATGACATCTCGGGCTTACAGACAAAGAAGCTTCAAAATCTACTGAAAATCTACAGATAAACAGGTGATTATACAAACATATAAGCAAGCATAAAGAAAGTTAAACTACAAGAAAAATAACAATTTAAATAGCAACTTAGACCCTAATCCAACAGTAGGGTGGGGAGGGAAAGGTCCCATTCCCGTTCCCACCTGGCAGAAGATGTCTGCAGCCCTGCAGCAGCCAGCAAATCCGTCCCCATCCATCCCGCCGGTCTCCCAGATGCTCGTTCATATGTAGGAAGTATCCATAGGTTGGGTGTTCGTAACCTGGGGAAAGACCTGAACAATACACTGGGTATTGGTGTCTCCTGTCTGGACGGACTTGATTTGTTCTATAATTTACAGTCCTGCTTGTAACATTCATCATGAAGATATTTGTGAAATTTGAAACATCTGTACATTATGGTTGCAACTATGTTCATGCAATCCTTGCAATGCGCTTGTTCACAATTTTTCTTTCATTCTCAAGTCATTATTTGTGATTCACTTTTGGATTTATTGAATGTAATCAGAATGTTCTGATTCCAAACTCTGGCAGCTATTGGCATTTACTTGTGACTCTCATTGCTCGATTGCTTGCAGAATTGACAGAATTCTCTGATGGGTTAGTTGGTATTTGTCCTGTGGGGTATGGTACGTAACCAACACCATAAGACTCACAATCATTACCCAGTGCAGGATAAAAAAGCAAGGACAGCAATCAGGATCTTAGGGATCAAAAATTTGCTTTACTTCGTAACTCCAATTGGAAACTGCACATTTAGAGTGGGTTTGGACCATAACAGGAACACATTTTAATTGAGGTACTTTCCATGGTACAAAAAAAATCTGACCAACTCTCAGTCTCCAGTTGACCAAGAATCTCTATTTGGCTTAGAAATTAAGCAGTGGAACCAGTGGGAACTGGATCACAATGTTTCTTCATTTCCTTCATTGTTGCTGGGTCTAAATCCTGCAACTCCTGACCCAACAGCACTGTGGAAGTACCTTCACTACATGGACTGCAGGTCTAGAAGGTGGCATCCTGAAGAAAGGAATAAGATACACACAGGAAATCCCCAGGTTACAACTCTCAACTGGAACCCTCACTGTAACGCAAAATGTGATCTTTCCATGTGTCTTAGAGACCGCATGAAGAACTTTGTTAGGTACATAGAATGTTTTACTTGGAAATTCTAGGCTATAAACAACTGCCTTTCCATAAACAGAACATACCTTCAGCAGCTGTGTTCCTCGTGTCAATTCATTTTTATAATTTCACCTACAACAGAGAGTGAGGTTTACATTCATGCACCTTCCCCCTTCCTGTGATTCTGCAGAGAAAATGCAGACCTTGATTACTAGCTGATGATATCACAGCTTTAGTCTGGTGCACTATGTTTCTCAATACACAGGAAGCTTTATAATAAGAGCCTGTAGAAACAGTAATTTGATCATAATTAAACCGCAGAGGCAAGATTTATGCTTTTTTAAAAACTATTTTATTGCAACTATCACTCAGGAGATACAAAATTCCTGGATTAGCATTTAATGCCATACCATGAAGTGAAGAACCTGGATCTCCCCTATGAAAGCAAACATATTCACAGCATCAACCCTGTCAAGCTGTCTCAGAGTCTTATACATTTCAATAAGCTTGGGTCTCATTCTTCCAGACTCCAATGAACACAGGCCCAAGATGGAAAATTGTTCTTCATAAAGACAACCCTTTCATCCCTGGAATTAAGGGTGAACTTGCTCTTCACTGCCTCTAATGCAGGTATAACAATCCTTAAATAAGGAGAACAAATTGCAGGCAATAGTCCACATGTAGTCTCATCAATAATCAGAAAATGCTGACAATACTCAACTGACTAAGCAGCATCTGTGGGAAGAGAAGCAGTGTTAACATTTCAGGTTAATGACCCTTCCTTGGAAGTTTGAACTCTGTTTCTCTTTCCACAGATGCTGCCTGACTTGCTGAGTGTTTCCAAATCTTTTTCTTTTCATTTCAGATTTCCAGAAATTGCTGTTTTTTGTTCATAGTCTCGCCAATGTTCTTTACAGTTTTTCTAAGACTTCCCTGCTAAACTCCTCTTGCAATAACAGCCACTTACTTATTAGTAATTTGCTGTTCCTGCATGCTAACTTTCTTTGTTTCACATTAAAAGATGCCCAAGCCCCTTGTCGGGCAGTAAATTTGTAGTCTCCCTCAATTACATTGGAACAATACTCTTCTTTCTTAGGGGATGTCCATCTTTTCCCAGACAGTTTCTCCTTTGTGTTATTCTTAATGATTGAGTCATATTCTGTGTCTCAGAGTATTCTGTGTTCCAGTAAATTACATTAGAAATATAGAAGTTCCACTGCAGGAGTTGCTAACACAAGGCCGGAGCTGGATTTCCCTCTGCTCAAAGCAGATTGAGCAGATTGTGGAAAAGGGGGCAAACTCAGATAATAAAGCCCACTGCTGTGCACCCAACCCCATTTCCTTTTCATCTGCCATTGCCAGGAGATCATCAGCTGGTTCTTCCCCATCTAGGTCATGAAGACCAAGGGGCAGGAAGCCCTAGCCCAAGTATCTCCTTACTGATGATGTCCAAGGACCATGAGAGGTACAGAAACATAGAGGAATGGAGCAGGAGTGGGCCATTCAGCCCTTCGAGCCTGCTCCACCATTCAATATGACCATAGCTGATCATTCAAGCTCAGGATCCTGTTGCACTGTTTCCCCTATATTCTTTGATCTCTTTAGCCATTGGAACAATATCTAGGACATAGAACATAGGACATAGGACAGTACAGCCCACAATGTCTGTGCTTAGCATTATGCCATATCCCTCCATTCCCTGCATATTCATGTGCCTGTCAAAAAGCTTCTTGAACGTCACTGTTGTGTCTACTTCCAATATTGGTATTGGTATTGGTTTATTATTGTCTCTTGTACCGAGGTACAGTGAAAAACTTGTCTTGCATACCGATCGTACAGGTCAATTCATTACACAGTGCAGTTACATTGAGTTAGTACAGAGTGCATTGATGTAGTACAGGTAAAAACAGTAACAGTACAGAGTAAAGTGTCACAGCTACAAAATACCATCCCTGACTGTACATTCCAGGCACCCACCACTCTCTGTGTAAAAAACTTTCCCTGCATGTCTCCCTTAAGCTTTCCCCTTCTCACCTCAAAGTTATGCCCTCTAGTTTTCAACATTTCGACCCTGGGAAAAAGATTCAGGCTGTCTACTCTATTCTTGCCTCTCGCAATTTTATAAACCTCTATCAGGTCTCCCCTCAGTCTCTGATATTCTAGAGAAAACAATCCAGTTTGTCTAATACCTCTTTGTAGCTCATATCCTCTAATTCAGGCAGCATCCTGGCAAACCTCTTCTGCACCCTCTCCAAACCCTCCACACCCTTCCTGTAACGGGACAACCAGAACTGTATGCAACACTCCAAGTGCGGCCTAACCAAAGTTTTATACAACTGCATCATCTTATAGTCTATGCCTCTAGTGATGAAGGCAAGCATGTCATATGCCTTCTTTATCTATCACTCTAGCTACCCTTATGTTGCCATCTAACTCCTTAGAGTCATAGTCATACAGTCATACAGCACAGAAACAGACCCTTCAGCCCATTTCCATGCACGTTGACCCAGATGCCCATCTAGGCTAGTCCCATTTTCCCACTTGAATATATTTACTGATGTGATCTCAATTGCTTTCCGTGGTGGACAATTCCACAAGGTCACCACTCCTTGGGAGAAGTATTTTCTCCTCACCTCATTACTAAATGGCCTACCTAGTATCCTTCTGCTGTGATCATGGGGAAGATTCTTTATGCATCTAATCTGGCCTTTCCTGTCAGGTTCATTGAAGTCATTTCCACCTTACGAACAGTTCGGGTTTATGAGCAGTTCTTGGGAACGGGACCCTGTCATAACCTGGGGACTGCCTGTAAGGAGAGGCCATTGACAGAAGGTGTGCTCCCAAAAGTAAGTGAAACATTTTAGAGTTTTTCAATGAAATATCGTAATTCATTTGGATTAAGTTAATTGAAACTGAGAATGTGTTTGTTTAAGTGCCACAATAATGCTTCAGAGTCATGGAGTGGAAGAGTCATACATCACAGAACAGGTCCTTCAGCCCACCTTGTCCATGCTGACCAACATGTACCCATCTATACTAATCTCATTTACCAGAACATTGTCCATAGACTTCTATGCCTTGATGATTCAAACATTCATCTAGATACTCCTTAAATGTTGAGAGAGTCTCTGCCTCTACTATCATCTCAGGTAGTGTGTTCTAGATTCCAACCATCCTCTGGGTGAAAAAAATTCTTCCTCAGATCCCCTCTACACCTCTTACCTCTTACACTAATCCTATGTCTTCTAGTTTTAGAGACCTCATTATGTGGAGAAGTTTCCGACTATCTTTCCTGCCTAATGTCTCTTCTATCAGGTGTCCTTTTAACCCCCTTTGCTCCAAGGAAAACAAACATAGTCTATTGCGTTTCATCCCATAATTGCAACACTCCATTCCAGGCTCCATTGTTTTAGTTCAGTCGGTCCCATCCCAAACTTAAGATATTCTGTGACACAAGAGATTCTGCAGATGCCGGAGTCTGGAGCAACACACACAAATTGCTGGAGGAACTCAGCAGGTCAGGCAGCATCTGTAGAGGGAAATAAACAGTCAACATTTCAGGCCGAGACCCTTCATGTTGAAGGATCTCAACCCAAAACGGCGACTGTTTATTTCCTTCCATAGATGCTGCCTGACCTGCTGAGTTCCTCCAGCATTTTGTGTAAGATCTTCTGTTGTCAGTGCTTCAGTCATCTTTAACTACTCTGTAATAAGTAATTCAAACCTTTTCCTTGTGTTATACAGCAGATAATAACAGTGACCAGCCTTTGAGGATTAAAATACCGGTCATACAGATAATAAATGGGCCCCATTTGTCTATGTACCGAAAGATGCTTTGGTTCAGCTACATTAGATTCAGAGATGATCAAGGGAGTTGTGGACACAGCTCAACACATCACGGAACCAGCCTCCCCTCCATGGACTCTGTCTACACTTCTCATTGTCTCGGTCAAGCAGCCAGCATAATCAAGGACCCCTCCCGTCACAGACATTATCTGTTCTCCCCTCTTTCATTCGGCAGAAGATACAAAAGCCTGAAAGCACTTATCACCATGCTCAAGGACAGCTTCAATCCCACTGTGATAAAACTATTGAACGGTTCCCTACTACGATAAAATGGACTCTTGACCTCACAATCTACCTCGTTATGACCTTGCACCTTATTGTCTACCTGCACTGCATTTTCTCTGTAACTGTAACACTTTATTTTGCATTCTGTTATTGTTTTACCTTGTACTACCTCAATGCACTGTTGCAATGAATTGATCTGTACAGATGGTGTGCAAGACAAGTTTTTCACTGTACCTCGGTACATGTGACAATAATAATAAACCAATTTAACTTCAATGTCAAAGTGAGCACTTCCCAATAATGAATCTGAGATTCAAATTTTTTCCTTTGTTGGGGCGACACGGTAGTGTAGCGGTTAGCATAACGCTATTACAGTGCCAGCGACCCGGGTTCAATTCCCACCGCTGTCTGTAAGGTGTTTATACGTTACCCTTGTGTCTGCGTGGGTTTCCTCCGGGTGCTGCGGTTTCCTCCCACGTTCCAAAGACATACGGGTTAGGAAGTTGTGGGCACGCTATGTTGGCGCCGGAAGCGTGGCGACACTTGCGGGCTGCCCCCAGCACATTCTCAGTAATGCAAAAAAATGCATTTCACTCTGTGTTTCGATGTACATATGACTAATAATTAAATCAATATCACTCTCCTTGGACTGTAGCAGCTTTGCACTGACCTTGACCCTTTATGAGTACTCTTCTACTTACTAATAGTTGTCCTTCCTCTGCACTGGGATGAAAAGTGGGAATCAGTTTATTATTGTCACATACAGTGAAAAACTTTGCTTTTGCATGCCATCCATACAGATCAATCCATACATAAGTACATCAAGATAGTACAAAGGGAAAGAGAATAACAGAATGCAGAATATAGTCTTACAATTACAGAGAAAGTTCAGTGCAAGTAGACTAATAAGGTTCAAGAACCACGGACGAGGCAGGTTGAGAGATCAAGGGTTCATCTTCATTGTATAAGAGCTCCGTTCAACAGTCTTATTACAGTGAGGTAGAAGCTGTCCATGAGCCCGGTGGTATATGTTTTCAAGCTTTTGCATCTTCTGCCCGATTGAATCGGGAGAAGAGAGAGTGTCCGGGGTGGGAGGCTGCTTTCCCGAGGCAGGAGGAAATGATTGACCTTTCTACATCTTTGACATTCCTTCTCACAAGCTGAGCGTTTCCCTTCTGCCATTTGTGCTATTTGCCAGAGTAATGGTAAACT
Source organism: Pristis pectinata (assembly GCF_009764475.1). Taxonomy (NCBI): domain Eukaryota; kingdom Metazoa; phylum Chordata; class Chondrichthyes; order Rhinopristiformes; family Pristidae; genus Pristis; species Pristis pectinata. Next base: position 6,112,927 of record NC_067426.1, read on the forward strand.
TTACATCGCTGCTTTTCTTTCTTTCTCTGCTTCTGTTGACTGCAAGGACAGAATTATGTTGTCTGCTTTCCAACTCATTAACTCGGGCCGTGGATTGCCCTGAGGCCTAACAAGATTTGACATACTTTGCCAGGTCTACGTCTGTTTCTGTCAACAGACACTCCCACAATCCTACATCTCGAGGCCAACAAGCAATCTGGCTGAAGGTCAACAAGTCCTTCAGATCTCCAAAGTTCGAATTTGAAGCCGGCAATTTCAGTTAAGCCAAAAAGGTATCAGGTGTTTCTCCATTTGACTGATATTTGTCTACCACCTCATGGCATGAAGGGTTGTGATAATCCTCAAAAGCTTTGAGAACCTCTTTCATCATCTCCTGCTGAATCAGTAGACCTTTCTGTCTCGGTTACTAACCAGACACAACAGCAGCTTCACTTTTGTGCTCTCTACTTCATTAGACTTTACCAATTCGATAGAGAGAGAAATTTCCACCTTCCATTGTTTCCTCTCATTTGATTCAGAGAGTCAGAGTTATACAGCATGGAAACAGGCCCTTCAGCCCATCTTGACATTGCTTGCCCCAGGTCTGGCTTGTGACCTTCCTCGCTCTGTGTCTATGCTCTTGTTCCACGTGGATTCCAGGTCCAAGGCCTCCAGCCTTGTCTGCTCTATCTACTAACCCGCAGGTCAATGATGGGCTACCTAAAGGAATAAACGCAGTCAGTTGGCCTTGTGTTCACTAAGTACTTTCTTAAAAGGATTAAATTCAGACACCACTTTCCACTGAAGGATTTGGAGACACAAGAGACTGCAGATGCTGTAATCTGGAGCAAGATACAACTTCCTGGAGGAACTCAGCGGTTTGAGCGGCAACAGTGGAGGGAAAGGAATTGCTAATGTTTCGGGTCAGAATCCTGCATCCTGACCTGAAATGTTGATAATTCCTTCCTCTCAATGATGCTGCTCGGCCCCCTGATTCCTACAGGAGTTTGTTTATTTGCTGAAGGCAGGATTTGGCTTATTTTGCAAAATAGCAGAAAAGAAACATATTGATGTAAGACCAGGCAGGTAATTAAACTTGATTTATTTATACTGATAAGGATTAATTATGAACAAATACAACACTACAGGTGCAAATGGACTGAATAGAGAACCCTGTCCACACAGAACAGAACATAACATTTGCTCACAGCACAATTTTCCATTTATCATATTTCCACCAACGATTAGCAGCTGCTTTGCTTGCAACACAGGTTTAGACACATTACAAGAAAGTACCTTCAGGGTGAAAAAGATTACAGAACTATTAGAATTGGTTGTTTTGGGTTTGAATGGATCCATTAAAATGTGTGATTCAGAGACAGAGAATGCTGGAAAAGCTCAGCAGATGTGAAGTACTGTCCAATATTCTCACACAGTGGCCTTCAGGTTTCTGGAGGCTGCTCAATGTCCTACTGTTTGTTTTTCTGACACTAAGTCATAAAAGGCGAGGGGAAAATATCTCTGGATACTGATTCAATGGCAGCTCAGAAGAGACAATTGTGGGTAAATGGGATCAGTGTAAATGGGCAAAAAAGTTGGCATGGATGTTATGGGCTGAAGTGCTGTATAACTCCATGAGTCAGGATAGTGTGCAGTTTGGACACCTTTTTGTTTTAAATTTAAATTTTAAAGATAATTTTAAATTATCCTGATTGGTTGCATCATGGTCTGGGATGGCAATTCGAATGCGCAGGAACATAAGAAGCTGCAGAGAGTAATGAACTCAGCCTAGTATATCACGGGCACATCCCTCCCCACCATCGGGAGTATCTACAGGAGGTGCTGCCTCAAGAAGGCAACATCCATCATCAAAGGTCCACACCATCCGGGGCATATTGTCTTCTCGCAGCTGCCATTGTGCAGGAGGTACAGAAGCCTGAAGTCCCACACCACCAGGTTCAAGAACAGTTTCTCCCCTTCAACCATTTGGTTCTTGAACCAACATGCACAACCCTAATCACTACCTCAGTACAGCAACGGTATGACCAATTTAACCACTTTGCACTACAATGGACTTTATTCTAATTGTGTTCTTTCTTGTAAAAATTATGTTTAATTTATCTTTTCCTTGTGAATGCTGCTTAAATGGTGCTATGTACTTGTGATGCTGCTGCAAGTAAGTTTTTCATTGCATCTGTGCACACATGGACTTGTGCATCTGACAATAAACTTGACTTTAACTTAGACTTCAAATGTATTCATTCACATGGATACAACATTTTGTGGACATCACTGACCTTCCCAACATTTATTGCCCATCCCTAATTGCCCCTATGGCAGTTAACAGTCAAGTGGATTGGTAAATCTTGGCTGACACACCAGGCAGACTTGCTAAGAGCAGCAGATTTCCTTCCCCAAAGAAGATTACTGAACAAAGTAAAGTTTTCCAACAGTCAATTGATTTCATGGTCAGAAATTGAAAATCAAAAATCTGCAGCTTCAGGGAATCTGAAATAAAAACAGAACTCAGTTCCAACTCCATTTAAACTTTGCAGATGATACCACCGTAGTGGGCCAGATCTCAAACAATGACGAGACGGATTATAGGAAGGAGATAGAGAGCTTTGCGGCATGGTGTCAAGACAACAACCTCTCCCTCAATGTCAGCAAAGCAAAAGACCTGGTCACTGAATTTAGGAAACGGGGTGGATTATATATCCCTGTCTATATCAATGGTGGAGATGGTTGAGAGCTTCAAGTTCCTAGATGTAAATATGTAAAGAATTTGTCCTGGTCCAGCCATGTGGACACAATGGCGAAGAAAGTACACCAGTGCTTCTACTTCCTCAGAAGGCAAAGGAAATTCAGCATGTCCCCAAAGACCCTCACCAATTTTTACAGATGCACCAGAGAAAGCATCCTATCTGGATGAATCACAGCTCATTATGGCAATTACTTTACATAAGACCACAAAAAAATTGCAGAGAGTTGTGAATGTCACCCAGTCCAGCATGAAAACCAGCCTTCCCCTCATTGCCTTGGGAAAGTAGCCAACATAATCAAGGACCCTCCTACCTCGGTCATTCTCTCTTCTGCCCCCTTCCATCTGGCAGAAGATACAAAGGCTTGAGAACACGTACCACCAGGCTCAAGGACAGCTTCCATCTCGCTGTTATAAGACTCTTGAATGGACCACTCATACAATAAAGACGAACTCTTGATCTCTCAGACTAACTCATCATGGTCCTTGCACCTTATTTGTCCAGCTGCACTTCACTTTCTCTATCACTGTATATTCTGCATTCTGCCTTTTTGTTTTACTTTTGCATGACCTCAATGTACTTCGGTATGAAATGATCTGTCTGGATGCCCAACAAACAAAAACATGTGATAATAATAAACCAATCACCAATTACCAAAATGTTAGAGATATTTAGTAAGTTATAGAACTGAAAAAATAACTCTAGTTCTCTTTCCACAATTGCTGTCTGTTTCCAGAATTTCACGGTCAATTCTGATACGGGCTCTTTATTACAGATTTATTTATTTGAATACAAATACAGCTGCTATGGAGCAAGAATTGAACTCACATCATTGGATCAACACTCCAGTTTTCCAGCGACCAGATCCTATTACTTAACCACTGTACCACTGAACCCAACATCCATTATGAGCTCAGGGCTTCATTGTGTAGATGTGGTTCAGTGGTTAAACACTCTAGCCTGGGTCAGAAGGTTATGGTTTCAAACCCTGCTCCAAAAATCTAAACTGACACTTCAATTGTTTACTGCGATGCAGATGTAATCTTTGCGAGGAATTATTAAACTGAAGCCGTTTCCCTTGTCAAGAGGTTGTAAAAGATCTGCAAGGCATCAATGCAAGGGAGTTGTCCCTGACATCCTGGATTATACTTGCACTTCAATTAGCATTAGATTATCTAATTACTATTACATGCTGAGATCTTGCTGAACACAAGTGGGCTGCTGTATAACCTACAGGGGCTACACTTCAAATGTATATATTGGCTCTAAAGTGTTTTGGCTTGGCTTGAGCTGTGTTCAGGTATTATAGAAATATATCTTCAGCACAGTGAGGAATAGCAAAGGGTAATAACTGCTGTCCTTGCCAGCAACCCCCTCACCCCACATGTGAATTAAAAAAAGGTTTAATTTCAGCCACTGTGCGAGTAATAATTGTCTTTGGCAGGGAGCAGACGTGTAAGATTGGTGTGCTGCACAGTGTAAGCATTTTCTAAAAGGGATTGGACATTTTCTTTCGGTTATGGGAGATATTTTCATTTACTATTCATCATTTCTGTTCTTGTGAGATAAAATCAAAACCATTCTTTCAAATTCTTTCTGGATGCTGAGTTCCCAATCAAATTTATGCTGATGGGATAAAGGTCTCCTTTTGCTGGCAGTCTCTAATGGGACTGTAGTGAAAGATATTCTGGCAGTCTCAGTCTGCTCCCCAGTGGGTGAAAGTTTTGGAACAAATCTGCTCCTACAGTTTGCAATTAACAGCCGAGGGAGGTGGGAGCTGGAGAGCTGCTAAAAAGCAGAGCAGACACTGGGGTACTTGAGTCTAGATAAAGACACACTTTTAAATCCATTAGATTACAGGGGTTGTATGTTTGCAATAGATTTCCCCACTGGGATTGGATTTTGCAGTCAGTATATCACAATAGTGTGAAAGTAAGCCAACTCACTTCACTGCAACACAACTGACCTGGATCCCATGACTACTGGTAATTTATTTTACTTTTATTGTTGGAATACAAAGAATAGCAAGCCAAATAAAGCAAAGAGCTGCTACTGATTTTAATAGAGATAAAATTCTGTGAAAGTTATACTTTTTACAAAGGGATTCTATTTATTTCTCATTCTTCAAGGTCTAGGTGTTGCTGTCAAGGCCAGCATATATTGGTATTGGTTTATTATTGTCACTTGTACCGAGCTATAGTGAAAAAGATTGTCCATCTCGAAGTATCCTTGAAAAATTAACCATATGATGTCTTCTTAAAACACTGCAGTCCTTTTGATGAAGGTACTGTAGGGTTGGATGTTCTAGGTTTTAGACCCAGTGACAACGAAGGAATCAGTTCTCCACTGTAGATTCAACCTCAACTTGTGCCAGACAGAAAATGCTGAAAACACTCAGAAGGTCAGGCAGCCTCAGTGGGGAGAGAAACAAAGTTAACATTTCAGCTCGGAGATTCTTCATTAGACCCTTGGTCAGAATCTCTGGTCTCTCTCTCAGTTCTAACGAAGAGTCTTCGACCTGAAACATTAACACTGTTTTTCTTCCCACAGATGCTGCCTGACCTGCTGAGTGTTTTTATTTCTGATTTCCAGCATCTGCAGTTTTATTTTATTTTCATTTTGCTTCTATACGGTTCCTTAATGTGGCAGAATATCCCAGGAGCTTCATTACAAATTTGACACTGAGGCACATCAGGAGATTTTTGGGCTGGTGAAACAAAGTTTGGTCAAATATAAAACATGTAAGAGTGCTTCGAATGAAGAAAGTGCAGTGGAAAGCGGAGGGGTTTATGGATGGAATACCAGAGCCTGGGGTCTTGGCAGCTGAAGGCACAGTTTTCCTCCGTAGATGCTGCATGACCCGTTGAGTTCCTCCTGCATCTCATGTGTTGCTCCAGATTCCAGCTTCTGCAGTCTCTCGTGACTCTCTTGTTTTATTACTGGCTGCTACACCCATAACAATGCCCCACATTGAACAATTCCCAACAGAAAGCAGTAATCTCTATCAGTACTCCCACTGCTCTACTCTCTCTACACTCATGACAGTGTGGCTAGGCACAGCTCAAATGCCATCTATAAATTCACCACCGACACCACTGTTGTTCGCAGAATCTTAGATGGCGACGAGGAGGTGTGCAGGACTGAGGCAGATTGGCTGGTTGAGTGGTGTCGCAACACAATCTCTCACTCAACGTCATCAAGACCAAGGAATTGATTGTGGACTTCAGGAAGGGGAAGTCGGGAGAACACACACCAGTCCTCATTGAGGGGTCAGCGGTGGAAAGGGTGAGCAGCTTCAAGTTCTTGGGCGTCAAAATCTCAGACGATCTATCCTGGGCCCAACACATTGATGCAATCACAAAGAAGGCACGCCAGCAGCTCTACTTCGTTAGGAGTTTGAGGAGATTTGGTCTGTCACCAAAGACTCTTGCAAATTTCTGCAGATGTACAGTGGAGAGCATTCTGACTGGTTGCATCACTGCCTCATATGGAGGCTTCAATATGCAGGATCGAAAGAGACTGCAGAGGGTTGCAGACTCAGCCAGCTCCATCACGGGCACAACCCTCCCCACCATCGAGGACATCGTCAAGTGGTGATGCCTCACGAAAGCGGCGTCCATCACGAAGGACTCTCACCATGCGGGACATACCTTCTTCTCATTACTACCATTGGGGAGTAGGTACAGGAGCCTGAAGACCCACAGTTAATGTCTCAGGAACAGCTTCTTCCCCTCCACCATCAGACTTGCAAACGGTCCAAGAACCCACGGACACTACCTCTTTATTCCTCTTTTGCACTATTTATTTCTTTTTGTAACTTATAGTAATTTTTAAGTCTTGCACTGTACTGCTGCCGCAAAAAAACAAATTTCACCATGTATTTCAGTGATAATAAACCTGATTCTGATTCTACTCTCTTGCTTTTTGTCAGACAATGCAACAGCAAAGAAGGCAAGGGACAATGTTCAGATTATTTGAAGAAAATGAACAAATATTCCCTACTACTCATCTGTGAGGGAGGTATTGGAAAATATACAGATGAAGTCCAGGTGAAGGGTCTTGACCCAAAACATCGACTGTCCATTTCCCTCCATAGATGCTGCCTGACCTATTGAGTTCCTCCAGCTTCTCGTTTGTTGGTCCAGATTCCATCATCTGCAGTCTCTTGTGTCTCGATAGGAAAATATACACACCATTGCATTTTCTCCCAATTAATTGGCAGATGGGCAATGATTAGGACTCCAGAAGTCAGCCCAGCTCCCCATCTTTTGTTCATTTTCCCACAGCCCTGATACTTCTTAAATCCCAAACATGCCCTATCTCTCACAAACTTCAACTTATTCACAGCTTGTCAATATATCTTCTCCTCTGTTAACTTCAACCTTGCTAGTGCCCTGTGCTGAATGATTTGGGTCCTTCCCCTGGATTCTCAGAACCACGCTGGTCAGTCAATAGTTAGCATCTGCTAATTCAGCAGTGGATCATTGTCTATTGAATCACTTGTTGGTTACCATTATACCGTGGCTAGTAACTGACAACAGTCTGAGAACCAATGAATAAAAGGGGTGATTGGTACATGGTAACAAATATTTCTATCACTGTTAGAACAGAATTTAGTTTTTGAATAATTTTGATTTCTTTTTCAGACTTTTGTTGGAATTTCTGAACCTGTTTGCTTGGGGACATTGTTTCCAATATAACAGAATACTTTCCTATCTTCACAGTAAATTGAAGGAAATAAAGATTTCATTTTTTTAGTGCTTTTCACAGTTTCTGGCCATCCTTAAGAGTTTCAGCCAACTGAGTACATTTAAAGACAGCCACATAGGAAATGCAATTAGTAATTTATGCACAGAAAGCTCCCAGCAACATGTGACCTGCACCTTAGCCAAGATATTGTCCATCTGCCAATTAATTAAGGGGAAATGCAATGTCTTGTATCCAATTCCTCCCTAACAACTGAGCCTCTTCATAGTGAATATTAGCTGTTTCTTTTCAACTAATCTGAAAATTGCCCCTTGCCATCTCCGCTTCTTGCAAAATCTTGTATGATAAAGCAAGAGAGGATTCCTTTACATAGTGACTTTCACAGTCTCAGGGCAAGCACTATCCCACTCTCCAAATCTTTCACAGTCAATCAAGTATTCGTTGATCAGTATTCAAGGTTATTAGGTAGGAAACGAGGCAGCTAATTAAGGCACAGCAACTTCTCACAAAGATCAAAATAATAATGATCAAATAATCAACTTCAATGACATTGAGTGAGGGGAGACCTGGGAGAACTCCCACTGTTCTTCCCAAAGTAATGCATTACTGTTTGCTTTCAAGACAGTTGTAGCTTCCTTGCGCTATACCTACTATTTATTCCAAGATTAAACACCAGAAATCACATACTGGATGATAGTTAAAGACACTTGAAGCAGTTCTGGTTAGCTCCACTTTATTCCCTATTACTACCTTTGCAGCATCTCTTGTGATTACAAAATTAAACAAGCTCTAGCTGCAAGGATTCAATCTGAGCCGGACAGTTGGGCAGAAAACAAGATTTTGTGTTAACCAGCACAGCGTGCGAAGAGTATTGCTCACACATTCTGAAATTATGGCAGCACAACCTGGATATTATTTTGTTTCAAAAATAAGCTTTATCCAGAAAAAATACATACAAGAAATATAAAACAATACATGGCTTTCTTTGCAATCATAGTGTTATCCAGTCTATACACTCCTAGTGTTGTAAGGTTGATATATTTGTAGTGTCATCCAGTTAACGCATTCTATGTACAAAGCACCAATGCCACTGATGTTTCACTGTGTGTTTCGATGTACATGTGACTAATAAAGATATCTTATCTTGTCTTATCTTAACAACACCCCCTTCAAGTGTTTGTGGAACTGTTACATAGGACCCAGCCTCTCGGCAGAAGGACCTTAAAGCCTTTGACACATATTCCTGCAGCCTGGAATGTGCCAGTCAGCAGCATTCACTCATGGATATCTCGTTATACTGGAAGATCAACAAGTTTTGGGAAGACCAAAGTGCATCTTTCAACAAATTGATGATCTTTCCAACAGCACTTGGTGTCTCTGTTACGCAGCTGCTCAGGGCGAACCTCAACAAGCACCCTCCAGACCTTCTTTGAATAGGCACAGTTAACAAAGAGGAGGACAATTGTCTCATAGAGTCATGGAGTCATGGAGTACTACAGCACAGAAACAGGCCCTTTGGCCCATCTAGTCCATGCCGACCTGATCTTCTGCCAAGTTCCATCTACCTGCACCCGGACCATATCCCTCCAAACCCCTCCCATCCATGTACCTATCCAAACCTCTCTTAAATGTTACAATTGAACCCACACCTACCTCCTTATATATTTCACCTTTCACCCTAAACCTATGACCTCTAGTTCTAGTCTCACCCAACCTTAGGGGGAAAAGCCTGCATGCATTCACTCTATTTATACCCCTCATAATTTTGTATACCTCTATAAGATCTCCCCTCATTCTCCTGTGCTCCAGGGAATAAAGTCCTAACCTATTCAACCTTTCCCTATAACTCAGGTCCTCAAGTCCCGATAACATCCTTGTAAATTTTCTCTGCACTCCTTCAAGCTTATTGATATCTTTCCTGTAGGTAGGTGACCAGAACTGCACACAATATTCCAAATTCGGCCTCACCAACGTCTTGTACAACTTCAAAATAACATCTCAACTCCTGTATTCAGTGACCTGATTTATGAAGGCCAATGTGCCAAAAGCTCTCTTTACGACCCTATCTACCTGTGACGCCACTTTCAAGGAACTATGGATCTGTATTCCCTGGTCCCTTTGTTCTACCACACACCTCAAGAGCCCTACCATTCACTGTATAAGTCTTACCCTGGTTTGTCCTCCTAACGTGTAACACCTCACACTTTGCATTAAATTCCATCTGCATTTCTCAGCCCATTTTCCCAGCTGGTCTCATCCTCATCGCAACTGCCTCGAGTGCAACATACGTTGGGAGTGAGACTCCGACCACTGCAGGAAGGATCTAATGCAGAGACCCTCTTCATTTGGCTGACCAACAAAACATGGTAGAAATCCACAAGTAAAACCCCATAACAGCCAACCTCATTTCAGCGTACTAAGCATACTACACAGTAGGGAGAGCGCATTGCACTCTGACCCAGAAATTAAAACCATTGACTTCAGAAGGAATTAATTTATGGGTAATTGAACAATGAATGCTAAGATGGAAATTCAGAAATATTTTTTCCATAAACCTGGTTTCTAGTGGATTTCTGTTAGCATATTTGAATTTATGCCATTTTCCTTCCTGAAAGGAAATTAAGCAAAATAACATACTGAATCAGAAGTTGGTTTCAAAACAGTATCTTATACAATTTAGCTCTGAACTTAAGGTTCTGTTTCCTGAATATTAAGATATTTTTCTGGCAGTTTAACAATATCAAACCCATGCTCAGATGTAGCCAGCACATGTTGTCCAAGAACACATTTCATCCAAAATGAGAAATATTGAAATAATTTTAATTCTAACTGTAATTTGATTCAAAGCTAAGCTTTTCATTTCCACTCACCCACTGAGGACGTTTCAAGTCTGGGACTGATAGAGTTTGGGACATTCCAGAGGATATGGGGACAGAGCTGGAAAGTGGATAAGGTAAAGGATTAGCCTGGATCCCATTGAATGGTGGAACAGGCTCAAAGAAGCAATTGGCCATCTCCTATACCTTATGGTTACATCTACCCCTCCAGTGTAACAATAAATGAATCTGAGGATTTTGTGCTCCAGATTCCAACATCTGCATTCTCTTGTTTCTCCAATGAATCTGAGGAGCCTGGTTTAATGCACACATAATTTGAGAAACAGTCACAATGAGAATGGAAGAAAGAGAAGCCCAAGTGGGCTATTCAGCCCTTCATTCCTGCTCTACCATTCATTAAGATCATGGCTAATCTTTCACCTCAGTGTCATTTTCCTGCACTAACCCCACGTTCTTTGATTCCTTTAATATCCAAAAATTGTTGTCTTGAATATACTCATCAAAAGAGCATCCACAGCTCTCTTAGGTAGAGAAATCCAAATATTCACTATCCCAGATGTAAAAAAAAATCTTCTCATGTCAGTCCTCAATGGCCAACTCTTAAAATTGCAACAGCGATCCCTGGATCTAGAACCCCTCCAGGGAAACATCACCTCTGCATCTGTGCCATTAAACCCTATAAGAATTTTGAATGTTTCATTGAGAACACCAATGTTTCCAATATTACTTACATTGCGTAACCTGGACCTCTATCACCATCAACGTTTCTAGTTGTGTTACTAACCTACTTATCTGTCATCTTGACAGAAATGCTGAATTGGATTTGGGAAGACCCAGAAGAGAGGAAACAAATGGAAAATATCCTGAAAATATGAGTTTTTTGGTCCCAATATGTATGTGATGATCTGGCCAGTAAATGGTGGCTTCCACTATGGCTCCTGTGGTTGACAAGTTGCCAAATATTTGAGGCAGCGACATCCAATTATTCACTCAGTTAATCAAAACCAAATGTAAGCCGAGGAAAATCAAAGTTGATATACTGAGTGGAAGTGTTTTACTTCCAAGGTATGCTGCCTTCTTTAAACATAACTGGCCACAAGATTGTCTTTATAAAGTAAACACATTGGAGTTAACTTTAGGTTGGGAGGTTCTGTTTAAGGATCAGAGTATCTTGCATACATCAAGCTCCTGATCTACCCAACTCCTCCTACAACCACCCCAGTAACCATCACCATTTCCTTCCTGTCTCCATCACCCACACACTCCTCCCACTGTTACCCTCTGCCCTCCCCGCTTCCCTCACTTAACTCCATGCTCCATTTACCTCTCCTATCAGATTCCATCATCTGCAACCCTTTGTTGCCTCCACCTGTCACCTCCCAGCCTCTGTCACTGTTCCCACTCTCCCCTCCTCCGTCTGCCTATCAGCCCCCCTCACCTGGATCCACCTATCACCTGCCAGCTCTCGCTCCACCCCTTCCCTCCGCCTTTTTATACCGGCCGTCTCCCCTCTATCTTTCAGTCCAGATGAAGGGTCTCGACCCAAAACGTCGGCTGGTCGTTTCCCTCCACAGATGCTGCCTGACCCACTGAGTTCCTCCAGCATCTTGTCTGTTGCTCTGGTCTTCATACAAGTTGATTCTTTCCTGTAGCCTTTCAGTGAAGGAGAAATCTCAATATTTCTGAAAGTGTAGATTCATAGAAACATTGGAAGCAATGACGTTTATAGCCAGGAGGAGGCTATTAGGCCCATTATACTCATGTTAGCCAACAAAGAGAAATGATTAATAATCCCTCTCATTCTGTAGCCTTGAACATTATAGCGTCTCAAGTGCTCAACCAGGTCCTTTTAAATGTGATGAGTGTTTCTGCCTTTCACTATCAGGCAGAGTTCCAGACACCAACGGTCCCCCACCACATGCCACTCCTATCTGGATGGAAAAAAAATTATTCAACTTCCTTCTCATCCTACTTTAAAGCAACAAACAATCAGCTGGAGGAACTCAACAGGTCAAGCAGCATCTGTGGGAGGAAAGGGATTGTCCTGATGCAGGGTCCCGACTTGAAACATCAACAATTCCTTCCCCCCCCCACAGATGCTGCTCGACCTGCTGACTGCCTCCAGCAGGTTGTTCATGCTCCTGCATCTGCGGTCTCTTGTGTCTCTACTTTAAAGCTATGCCCCTGGTTACTGACCATTATGCTAAGGGAGTTAGGTCTTTCCTGTCCAGGCCTCTCATAATTTTATGCACTTAGAACCATAGAACCATAGAAAACTACAGCACAGAAAACAGGCCATTCGGCCCTTCTAGTCTGTGCCAAAACATTATTCTGCTAGTCCCATTTACCTGCCCCCATGCCATACCCCTCCAGACCTCTCTCGTCCATGTATCTACCCAATTTACTCTTAAAAGTTAAGAGCGAGCCCGCATTTACCACATCAGATGGCAGCCCATTCCACACTCCCACCACTCTTTGAGTGAAGAAGTTCCCTCTAATGTTCCCCCTAAACCTTTCCCCTTTCACCCTAAAGCCGTGTCCTCTCATACTTATCTCTCCTAATCTAGGTGGAAAGAGCCTACTTGCATTAACTCTGTCTATGCCCCTCATCATTTTGTAAACCTGTATCATATCTCCCCTCATTCTTCTCCGCTCCAAGGAATAAAGTCCTAACATGCTCAATCTTTCCCTGTAACTCAACTCCTGAAGACCCAGCAACGTTCTAGTAAATCTCCTCTGCACTCTTTCAATCTTACTGACATCCTTCCTGTAGTTCGGCGACCAGAACTGCACACAATATTCTAAATTTGGTCTCACCAATGACTTATACAGCCTCACCAAAACATTCCAACTCCTATCCTCAATACTTTGATTTAGAAATGTCAGGATGCCAAAAGCCTTTTTTACAACCCTGTCTACCTTTGACTCTACTTTCAGGGAATTATGTATCTGAATTCCCAGATCCCTTTGTTCCTCCGCACTCCTCAGTGCCCTACCATTTACTGTGTATGTCCTCCCTTGATTTGTCCTTCAATAAAATAACATTTCAGTCTTCTCTTTTCTAAAGAAAACAACCCAAATTATAACTTCCAAATGTAGATAATGCAATAACAATTGCACCCAGCAAATCATCCTTTGACTGAAGACTGAGTGGTGCCATAATCTGTCCTTTCACATTCAAATCCAACCTCCAAATCAGAGTACAGGAAGGATATAGAGAGACTAATGACATGGTGTCATGACAACCTTTCCCTCAATGTCCGTAAAACAAAAGAGCTGGTCATTGACTTTAGGAAGTGGGGCGGTGCACATGCTCCTGTTTACATCAAAGGTGCTGAGGTTGAGAGGGCTGAAGACTTCAAGTTCAGAGGAGTGAACATCACCAATAGCCTGTCCTGGTCCAACCACATACACACCATAGCCAAGAAAGCTCACCAGCGCCTCCACTTCTTCAGGAGGCTAAAGAAATTTGGCATGTCCCCTTTGACACTCACTAATTTTTATCAATGCACCATAAAAAGTATCCTATCCAGATGCATCACGGCTTGGTACGGCAACTGCTCTGCCTGTGACCTCAAGAAACTGCAGAGAGCTGTGGACACAGCTCAGCACATCACAGAAATCAGCCTCTATGGACTCTGTCTACACTTCTCACTGCCTCAGTAAAGCAGCCAACATAATCAAAGACCCCACCCACCCTGGACATTCTCTCTTCTACCCCCTCCCATCGGGCAGAAGATACAAAAGCCTGAAGATACAAGCTCAAGGACAGCTTCTATCCCACTGTTATAAGACCATTGAATGGTACCCTAGTGTGACGAGATGGACTCTTGACCTCACAAACTACCTCATTATGGCCTTACACCTTTTTGCCTGCCTGCACTACACTTTCCCTGTAACTGTAACACTTTATTCTGCATTCTGTTATTGCTTTTCCCCTGTACTACCTCAATGCACTGTTGCAATGAAATGATCTGTATGGACGGCATGCAAAACAAAGTTTTTCACTGTACCTAGGTACATGTGACAATAATAAACCAATTTACCAATTTACGTGGACATCTCCTCAAGCTGTAGAACTATGCATAGAGAGGAAAACCATTTCCCCAACTGTGCTGATCCTTTGACAGGGACCTTCAATTAGTCCCATTGTCCCACACTCACCCCATATTTTGCTATTTATATTTGTCGGCTTCATTGTTGAAAGCCTCATTGGATTTGCTCTTATTGACAGCAAGCTCTTGATCTTAAACACTCAATGAGTCCCTTCTCTGCCTCTGGTTCATTAGCCAATCACTTTGAACTTATGTCCTGTGATTACCAATACCCCTGTCAAAGGAAACATTCTCCTTAACTAAGCTATCAAAGCTTTACAACATTTTGAACTCTTCTATCACACTTCCCTTTCAACTCCTCTGTTCTGAGAAGAATCCTAACCTCTCGCCTGATTCCTTTATTTGTTCGTATCTTGTGAAATTTCATGTCATAAGACAGTGATAATAAATCTGATTCTGATTCTGATATAAGCTCTTTGTAATGTGCTATTTATGCTGCTCAGGAATGGGTTTTGTGCAAGCTGCTACAAATTAAACAGAAAATGCATTAGGACTCCATTAAAAATGCTTTTTCCCAGGTAACAAAGCTTGCTAACAAGCTGCATAAAACCAACACTCGGAGGAAACTGGACCAATAGCAGTGAAGCAGTGCCTTCGATTAGGAGCACAGTTCTCCCTCTCACTAGGACCCAGTCAGTACCACAAAGATTAAAGATGTGTCAAGTTGAAATCACATGGATCTGAAATCAGTGATGGTTTACTGATGGCTGAGACCCTCTGAGGACTGGGCAAAGGGAACGTTGTGGTGACCTCTGTCAAATGTATCCATCTCCAGAATGATTGACGGACACACTGCCGAGAGTAGCACAGTGATGCAGTTGGTAGGGCCGCTGCCTCACAGCCTCAGAGACTCAGGTTCAGTCCTGACCTTTGGTGCTGTCTGTGTGGAATCTTCTCGCTCTCCCTGTGATCCTGTGGGATTCCTCTGGGTGTTCTGGTTTCTTCCCGCAGCCCAAGGACGTGCGGGCTGGTAGGCTAATCGGTTGCTGTAAATTGCCTCAGGTGTGTAGGTAATTAGTGGAATCTGGGTTGGGGGGGGGGGGAGAAGTTGATGGGATGGTGGAGGGAATAAAATGGGCTGATGTAGAATGAGTATAAATGGGTGGGAGATGGTTGGTGAGCACTCGATGGGCCGAATGGCCTGTTCCTGCACTATGTTTCTCTTTGACTCTATGTCAAACAGTAAACAGTGATTCAATTTCCATTACAAATCTTAAACCACACGGGCTCAAAACCCTTCTCCTACCTTCCCAAAAGTTTTCCTTTATAAACAAATGGTACCTTCTATAGAACTATCAAAGCATCTGAAACCATCTTGTCATCTGCAGGCAGTGTGGCTGAGTTTCCTGTAACTCGGTTAGTGGCATGTTTATGTCTGAGTTGAGCAAATGAAGATTCAACTTCACTGTGGTAACAGGATTACAAGAAGTTAGTTGCATTCCCTTTTCTAGAGCCAGTTGAGTCATAGAGTCATACAGCATGGAAACAGGCCCTTCAGCCCAACTGGTCCGTGCCAAGCAAGATGCCCATCTAAACTGGTCCCGTTTGCTCACGTTTTCCCCATTAAACCCCTAAACCCCTCCTATCCATGAACCTGACCAAATGTCTTTTAAATGTTGTTATTGTACCTGTATTAATACTTCCTCTGGCAGCTTCTTCCATACACATTCTGTATCTGTGTGAAAATGTTGCCCCTCAGGTTCCTATTAAATCTTTCCCCTCTCACCTTAATCCTATGCCCTCCGGTTCTCAATTCCCTTTCCCTGGGAAAAAGAACCAGTAAGAACAAGTAAAAGGCAAACAACATTCTCAGTGCAAAGTCCAAGCAAGAATCACATTAAGGATCTTTTCACCTTGTAACACTTAGCTTACTTAATAATTTACAATGCCAAACAGTCCAAGAAATTCTGCTTTTGCAGATCTTAAACAATTGGTACTGTATAGATTCAATGGCTGTTAAAGGGTTGCAGTTCACAACTAGACTTCCATTTACATGGTGCCTTATCACATCCTTCAGGAATGTCTCAAAGTGGCCACATACAATCAGTTAACTTGATGTGTATTTATTGTAGCTTTGTCAGCAGTTCTCAAGAGTTAGAAAGTGCATTCATTAAGAAAAAGCAATTTATTTCAATCCTCCCAAGTTGTCTTTTATTCAGCAAATGCAAGAAAAATAAGAACAAACACATTGATTTTGGCTGAGTACAAGTTTATCTTGGTTATCAGTACACCTGCACTCTTAATAATTAAAATAGGGATCAATGTCTTCACCAAAAGCTGCCTGGTTGCTGTAGGGTGTTCTGAGATATTCAACACATTGCTGAATAATGGGCCAGATTTTGCAGTATCGATGAAGGTAAAATTCCAGATGTTTTACCTGTACTACATCAATGCACTCTGTACTAACTCAACGTAACTGCACTGTGTAATGAATTGACCTGTACAATCTGAATGCAAGACAAGTTTTTCACTGTACCTCAGTACAAATGACAATAATAAACCAATACCAATTACTGCCATTATTTCATGAAACTGACACCAGATTTGTGATGTCCATCCATATGTTGTTGAACATGGAAATCTCAAGACTGCGGTCAATAATTCAATACTTCTCCATGGGGAAATATTTGCAGAGACCTTTTCTGGAATCAAAGGAAATCAGTGGAATTGATGTGAGTTATGAACTAGCCTAGGTGTGAAATAACCTGGTAACCTAATGTCATTGCATATATTGTGAGTGATTTTTTAGTGGTATACTAAGCCTTAATTAGTGTTTAACAAACTCTCTAGCCCCAACAGATTAACTTTACATCTGCGGATTGTAACTCTCTCAAGCAAATATTTCAAAATATAAGAGATTTCAAATTGTTTTAGATTTTCCTCAAATCTGCCAGGAGGGCTGCTTGGGATTTCCCTCCAGTTTCGTCAGTAAGTCAAACCTCCTCTAGGTGCATGTACAATAGCCTTGAATTTCCTGAGGCAGGTTCTCCCTGATGTTGGACTCCTCATTGGGCCTGGTGGTGGACTATCAACCTCCCAAAATCTCCCAGAGGTTACACCTGGAAATCTACCTGCAGAACCTGCACCAATTAAGATATGAATCCATTTATTTAAATGCAAAAGAATGGCCACAAGGGAGAGAGGTAAGTTTCAGGTAATTTTCAGGAAAGCTTTCCCTCACCACTGCACTGGAGTGCCTGAATAAATATTTACATTCAAGCCTTTGGAGTTGGACTTGAACACGCGAGAAAGTAGCAAGTTTACTGATGATCTATTTGATTAGCTATGAACATTTAAACTAATTAAATCTGTTCGAATCAGAATCAGATTTACTACCGCTGATGTAAATTTATTATCACTGAATTAAATGTATTATCATTGACTTAAATGACGTGAATTTTTTTTGTTTTACGGCAGCAGTACAGTGCCAAGACATAAAATTACTATATATTACAAAATTAAATAATGCAGAAAGAAGGAATAACGAGGTAGTGTTCATGGGTTCATGGACCATACAGAAATCTGATGGCAGAGGGGAAGAAGCTGTTTCTGAATCGTTGAGTGTGGGTCTTCAGGCTCCTGTACCTCCTCCCCAATAGTAGTAACAAGAAGAGGGCATGTCCCGGATGGTGAGGGTCCTTAGTGATGGATCCCACTTTCTTGAGGCACCGTCTCTTGAAGATGTCCTCAATGGTGGGGAGGGTTGTGCCCGTGTTGGAATTGGCTGAGTCTACAACCCTCTGCAGCCTCTTGTGACCCTGTGCATTGGAGCCTCCATATAGTTTTACATACAGCAAAACCTACTCCAGATAGCAACAGTGAATTTCAACTTCTCCATGGGCAATGGATGGACATTTTAGTGGAAGACATATAAAGGCAAAGTCTCATCTGGGGCTGCTAAGCTTTTGAGATTCATAGAAAACTACAAGGACAGGAGGATAAACAGCCCCAACAATAAAAATGTTCTGGATTAAGTAAAAGGTGGACATTGTGTCTGTTCCTCCATTCAGTTAGATCATCTCTGATTTGTATCTTAATTCCAGTTATCCACCTTGGTTCAATAAACCTTAATACCTTCGCCTTACAAAATTCTATCTTGTTTAATCATGGCATGGAGACATGTGGCTTGTTACTCAGTATTGAAATTCACACTTTAATGAGGACTGACGACTGTATCTGCAAAAGGAAGTAGACCACGTCAGTGAGAAGCTAATCTGCAGTGCACTGCGAAAAGACGGTATTTGTCCACACAGTGCAGGCTTTTGACTGGATAATTTAGAATAGTGACTGCAAAGGTTTCTTTTGTTACTTTACCGCTCCCTTCAGGTTCACTGTGGTACACGATATTCCCTCTGAATGGAAGAGATGTGTCTCCCAAGTCCCTTACCAACACCACCTACTCAGTGGCAAGAAAAAAGCAGTTCAGCGATCAAGCCTGAGGCAGATTAAATTGCTGGATGTTGAAGTTCCTGGTCAGTGAGAATCGTCACCAGGACTGAAGGTGGTGAGTTCAAGTCAGATCCCCAACACTGGATCCCGGTATCGGCTGCAGGAGGGTGGCAGTCACTCCTTTTCAGTAGAGGGGTTAAATTAAAACTGTTTCTTCCCTTCCCTCTCCATTTGATTCGAAGAGGGGGGCAGCAAAATTCTCCCTGTTGTCCAGGCCAAAGTTCCTCATCTCATGATCACAAAGCTGTTTTGTGGGATCTTGCTGTGTGCAAATTGACTGCTGTGTTTCCTAAACTGCAATCGTGAATATATGTCGCTTACCGACTATAACGCGCTTTGAGATATAATGAAGGATATACATAAATGTAAGTCCTTCTTTTCCCTTCCAATGTCTTTCTTAAAGACATTTTGGGAATGGGACTAAATGTTGGGTTGTTCTGAGGTGTCATCTCCCATGGGCGAATATAATGAGGATGCCACAGAGCCCCATGAATTGCTAGAAGAGGGACGTAAAGTTTGGTTAAAGGACTAGGCTTTAAAAGCTAACTTAAAACAGAAGGTAAAGGTTGAGATGTGGCAAGGTTTGGAGAGGGAGTGCGGAAATATTTATCCTGGTTTTGCACTGTATTTTGGAGAAAGCTGCATCGATTATTGCAGGGGCTCCCAAACATCTGCTGTGCTCCATGCTGAATGGACAGCAGCTACAAAATGTTGCTGTACAGAGGGATTGCAGCTTCCCCATACAAAGCAAATTATATGACAGGTAAAACAAGTTATTAGGAAGACAAATGGAATGTTGCCCATTATTGCAAGGGAGATGGAATACAAGAGAAAGGAAATTTTGCTACTGGGCTTTAATGAGGTTACATTTGGAGCACTGCTTACAGATATATGCAACATATTTATGGAGGGATATAATTGCATTGGAAGCAGTTCAGAGAGGGTTCACTAGGTTGATTCTTGGAATATCTTAAGAGGATAGGTTGAGTGAGCTGGGGCTTTTCTCTTTGGAGAGAAGGAGGATGAGAGGGGACTCGATAGAGGTGCACAAGATGATAAGAGGCATAGATCGAGCAGGCAGACAGAGACTTTTTCCCAGTGCAACAATGGCTAACATGAGGGCACATAATTTTAAGGTGATTGGCGAAAGGTATAAGGGGGATGTCAGGGGTAAGTTTTTTACACAGAGAGTGGTAGGTGCATGGAACGCACTGCCGGCAGAGGTTGTGGGGGCATTTAAGATACATTAGGGACACTTAAGAGACTCTCAGACAGACACATGAATGATAGAGAAATGGGGGGCTATGTGGGAGGGAAGGGTTAGATAGATCTTAGAGCAGGATAAGATGTTGGCACAACATTGTTGGCTGAAGGCCCTGTACTGTGCTGTTCTATGTTCTATAAAGGGGTTTCCTTTTGAGGAAGAATTGATCAGGTTGAGTCAATGCTTAGTGGAGTTCAGAAAAATGAAAGAATGGAATTGAAAGAGGCTTATTAATGTCACATTGGTATTGGAATTGGTTTATTATTGTCATGTACTGAGGTACAGTAAAAAAACTTGTCTTGCATACTGTTCATACAGATCAATTCATTACACAGTGCATTGAGGTAGTGTACCGAGATACAGTAAAAAGCTTTGTTTTACATTACACCAGACAGATCATTCCATACATAAGTACATCGAGGTAGCAAATAGGAAAACAGAATGCAGAATATAGTGTTACTGTTACAGAGAAAGTGCAGAGCAGGTAGACAAATAAAGTGCAAGGGCCACAACAAGGTAGATTAGGAGATCAAGAGTTCATCTTTTAGCATACAGATGGTCCGTTCAAGAGTCATAACAGCAGGGTGGAAGCTATACTTGAGCCTGGTGGTATGTGCTCTCAGACTTTTGTATCTTCTGCCCGATGGGAGCGGGAAGAAGAGAGAATGAACTTATTGAAGTATATGAGATTCTGAGGGAGTTTGACAGGGTCAATTCTCAATCCCCTCCATAATCCACTTCATGGGGGAGGATCCAGAACTGGGGACAGTTTCAGAATAAAGGATTACACATTTAACACTGAGATGAGGATGATTTTTTTTCTCTCTCGGAGGGATGTGAAACTTTGGAATTCTCTAAGCCAGGGGGGAGGAGTCAGTGAATACATCAAAGGCAGAGACAGAACACTTTTTTTCGATTGTATGTGCAGGTGGTCCGTGAGCCTGTCATTAGTAGGTGATGCTTCTAATAATCTCCAGGAGACATCAGGAGCTTCAAAGCATGGGTGTGCACTTCATTGCAGACAACAGCCAATACTTATGTGTGATTCCTTTACTTATATATTTATGTATAATTATATCACAATATGGGGGTTAAAGTGAAGGGGAATAGACAAGAAAGTTGAGTTGAGGCCAAACTTAGATCGGGATGATTTTATTAAATGATAGAGTTGGTTTGAGAGGTTGAATAGACAGTTCCTGCTCTAATCTTATATCCATGTTCTTAGAGGTTTGTTTTTTTTTAAATTCTGCCCCTCTCCCCACATCCCCACATCATTCTGCATATAAACATTAAATAAAGGCTATTTGTTTTTCTGATTGTGCCTCTTTCAAATTTTGCCATTGCCCTCCAAGAGAACCCATACTTCCAATGTGATAATGTACGAGTTATTGCAAATACCCACACTGAGTTGTGGCAGCTTTATATGGTAAAGTCAGCTGTCTGGATGTGTATGCTTCTAATAATCAGTCTTCACTGAGGAGTCAGTGGTGGAAAGGGTGAGCAGCTTTAAGTTCCTGGGTGCCAGCATCTCAGAGGACCTCTCTTGGGCCCAACACATTGATGCAATCTTAAAGAAGGCATGCCAGCGGCTCTACTTCATTGGGAGTTTGAGGAGATTTGGTCTGTCACCAAAGACCCTTGCAAACTTCTACAGATGTACGGTGGAGAGCATTCTGACTGGTTGCATCACCGCCTGGTATGGAGGCTCCAATGCGCAGGATTGCAAGAGGCTGCAGAGGGTTGTAGACTCAGCGAGCTCCATCAGGGACACAACCCTCCCCACTATCGAGGACATCTTCAAGAGGCAGTGCCTCAAGAAGGCGACATCCATTACTAAGGACCCTCACCATCCGGGACGTACTCTCTTTACGTTACTACCATCGAGGAGGAGGTACAGGAGCCTGAAGACCCACACTCAATGTTTCAGGAACAGCTTCTTCCCCTCCACCATCAGATTTCTGAACGGTCCATGAACCCACGAGCACCATCTTGTTATTCCTCTTTTGCACTATTTATTTATTTTTGTAACTTATAGTAATTTTTATGTCTTTATGTCTTGCGCTGTACTGCTGCCGCAAAACAACAAATTTCACCACATGTGTCAGTGATAATAAACTTGATTCTTCCGTGTGTGTGTGTGTGTGTGTGTGTGTGTGTGTCAATGTGTGTCGATTTGGGCGGCATGGTAGTATAGCAGTTAGCATAATGCTATTACAGCACCAGTGACCTGGGTTCAATTCCCGCTGCTGTCTGTAAGGAGTTTGTACGTTCTCCCTGTGTGTCTGCGTGGGTTTCCTCCGGGTGCTCCAGTTTCCTCCAACATTCCAAAGATGTACAGGTTAGGAGATGTGGGCACGCTATGTTGGCACTGGAAGAGTGGCGACACTTGCTGGCTGCCCCCCCAGCACATTCTCAGTAACGCAAAAGGATGCATTTCACTCTGCATTTTGATGTACGTGTGACTAATAAATAAATATCTTGTCTTATCTTGTGTGTGTATGTATGTGACTGTATGGGTGTGTGTGTCATTGTGTTTGTGTGTTATTGTGTGTTTGTGTGTGTGTGTGTGTGTTTGTGTGTGTCTCTTTGTGTATGTGTGTGTCTGTGTGTGTGTCTGTTTGTGTATGTGTTTGCGTGTCTGTGTCTGTCTGTGTATTTGTGTGTGTGTGTGTGTGTGTGTGTGTGTGTGTGTGTGTGTGTGTGTGTGTCCCATGACTGTTCTATACTATCCAGGATACCAAAGACTTGAAAATGGCATGTCTCCTGTCATGTTATAATTTGCGAGGCTGCTTGGGAGATATTTGCATACAATCACTGCACTTCAAAGACATTTCCTTCTCTGAAGCACTCAGTGATGCTTTCTTGTCAAAAGCAGGCATTAAAAGGCAAATATTGTTACAATATATAAGCAGTTCTTATTTATTCTGTTCTTTCAATGCAAAATGCACTAATTTTTCCCTTTCACTGACCGTGTTGCATATTAGATATTTCTTCACTGTAATTATCCAATCAACAGATCCTATGATCATGGTTATAAAATCCAGAACTGCATCTATATAGCCACAGCGAGCTTGCTAAACTAGTGATGCCAAAGCAAATAATGTCACAGAATGTCATTCTGGTCACTAACTAAATTAGTTTATTACATCCCAGTCTTTATATTTCCATTGCCACAAACAATCTGCTGGAGGAAGTCAGCAGGTCGAGCAGCATCTGTGGGGGGAGGAGAATTGTTAATGTTTCAGATTGAAACCCTGCATCAGGACTTTATATTTCTATTCTCTTTTCTGTGGAAGTAAGACTCCATTTAAGTGTGTAATAGCAACATTGATCATAAACACTGGACATTCAAGCATTAGAACAGAAAATATCCTGAATACTCAACAGATCCACTGGATCCAAGTTTGATTATCCATTCTAGTCCCTCCCAAAATTACTGTGTCAGCAAATATGCATTAGTATCAGAAAAGACACAGTGTAGATTAATACTATGGGCAGAGATTAAGAGAACTCTTAGAGACACAAAGGACTGCAGATGTTGGAATCTAGATGAAAAACACGATGATGCCGGAGGAACTCAGCAGGCCAGGCAGCATCTATGGAGAAAAGCAGGCAGTCAACATTTTGGGTCAGGACCCTTCTTCAGGACTCTTAAGAGAACTCTTGTTTATGTCCTTCTGTGTTATTTAGCGTAATGGTACTCAAGTAAAATTCTAGCAAAGAGACAGAAGATATTGCAGATGCTGGAATCTGGAACAACAAACAATTTACTGGAGGAACTCAGCTGGTCGAGCAGCATCTGTGGGAGGAAAGGAATTGTTGATGTTTCGGGTCAAAACCCTGCATGGTTTCCTGTCCTCCCACAGATGCTGCTCGATGCACTGAATCCTACCAGCAGATTGTTTGTTGCTCCAAAATTCCAACGGTCTATACTAAGAACCTGGTTGTTTGCATCTGGCCAAGACTTGACTGAGTTTAATTGATGCTGGTGAAATATTACAGCAATGATCGATTCCTCTTACTAACATGGAAGCAGAAACTCAACCGCAAGGGGTAGATTAACACTGAGCCTTGACAAGATACAAAGAAAACTCATTAGCGGGTTTTGGTTTATTTGATGTAAGCTTCCTATCTCCAACCACATCACAACTGTGTCACTTAAACTGTGCAATACAACACTCAGAAGAGATCCTCTCAAGCCTTCTAATTCTTTTAACATCATCGATCAACGTCCACAAGAAAAAACATCGCTTTATAAAAAGACAATGTGTTCCCCCCCCTTGAGAAACAAACCTGTGGCATTTGTCTTTTTCTGCTTATCCATTCCAGCTGCTATTATTGATGGAAGGATTCCTTTTAACATGCTCCACTCACAACATTTACAAAGATTTCATCAGTACTGAGCCAAGCTTACAAGAAATCAAAAACTCCTAATTCTTTGCTTCTGTAAGAACAATGTAATGATATTCTGGGGAAATGAGGAGAGATTTTCATTCACCATGTATTTATTTATATCAGTAATTGGTAATTGGTTTATTATTGTCACATGTACTGAGATACAGTGGAAAGCTTCTGTTTGCATTCCATCCAGAGGGATCATTCCACACAAGTACATTGAGGTAGTACAAAAGGGGAAAAAAAAACAGAATCCAGAATATAGTGTTACAGTTACAGAGAAAGTGCAATGCAGGTAGACAAATAAAGTGCAAGGGCCATGATGAGGTAGATTAGGAGATCAATAGTTCATCTTTATTGTCTAAGAGGTCCATTCAAGAATCCAATAATAGCGGGATAGAAGCTCTCCTTGAGTCTGGTGATACATGTTCTCAAGCTTTTGTATCTTCTGCCCGATGGGAGGGGGCAGAAGAGAGAGTGACCGGGGCGGGAGGGGTCCTTGATTATGTTGTCTGCTTTCCCAAGGCAGTGGGAAGTGTAGGCAGATCAATGGAGGGGAGGCTGGTTTTTGTGGTGGACTGGGTAACGTTCACAACTCTCTGCAGTTTCTTGTGGCCTTGGACAGAGCAGTTGCCAGACCAAGCAGTGATTGGTGTGGAGCAGGCAGGTCTGTAGAGAACCATCATCCAGCAACCATGTGCTGCATTGTTCTCGGTTTATGGACCTGTGTTCTGCATCACAGGTCAGGAATGGACTGGAAGACAGGTATGCAAGTATCTGATCTTTCTCTATCCAGGGCCGTTCTGTAAGTTGCTGAGTGAAGGTGCTGAATATACTTAGCTTCAAGCTAGCCGTAGTTGGAACATCCAGGGTGTCCCATTCATTTAGATGCTGACTTTCAATTGAAAAGGTACTTTGGTTCTGTGCAATCTGATCCAATGAGATAGAATATCCCGGGAGTGGTGAGCTGTCCGCATTCACCACATCTGGTACGTGCTGCCAAGGGAGGTAGTGGAATCAGATACAGTCGTGACATTTAAGAGGCATTTAGACAGACGTTTAAATAGGCAAGACATAAATGACTATGGTCCCAATGTGGGTAAATAGGATTAGTGTAGATGGACAAAGAAATTGTCATGGATGTGGTGAGCCATAGGGCCTGTTTCTGTACTGTTCAATTCTGTACTGTTCAACCCTCACCAATTTTTATCAATGCACCATAGAAAGCATCCTATCCGGATGCATCACGGCTCGGTACAGCAACTGCTCTGCCCATGACCACAAGAAACTGCAGAGAGTTGTGGACACAGCTCAGCGCATCACAGAAACCAGCCTCCCCTCCATGGGCTCTGTTTACACTTCTCGCTGCCTAAGTGAAGCAGCCAACATAATCAAAGACCCCACCCACCCTGGACATTCTCTCTTCTCCCCCTCCCATCAGGCAGAAGATACAAAAGCCTGAAAACTTCTATCCCACTGTTATAACACTGGATCCTCCCTCAGCAACACAGTTCGGCCACACCTGGGGTTAAGAGTTTGTAAGACAAGCTTTTCACTGTACCTCGGTACGAGTGACAATAATAAACCGATACCAATACCAGTACCAAGGCTCAAGGACAGCTTCTATCCCACTGCGATAAGACTATTGAACAGTTCCCTTATACGATGAGATGGACTCTTGACCTCACAATCTACCTTGCTGTGACCTTGCACCTTATTGTCTACCTGCAATGTACTTCCCTGCTGCTGTGACACTTTACTCTGTACTCTGTTATTGTTTTTACCTGTATTACCTCAATGCACTCTGTACTAACCCAATGTATCTGCACTGTGTAATGAATTGATCTGTACGAACGGTATGCAAGACAAGTTTTTCACTGTACCTCGGTACAAGTGACAATAATAAACCAGTACCAAATAAGTGGCTGCCAACGCTGAATTAGTTTGATGTTTGTGAATGTCTCAGCTATTCAAAGACAATTAAAAATAATCAGACTATTAAAGGATTATTAAAAAAATACATTACAATGATACAAGCATACATTTATGTTAATTCATTTCAAATAAATGTAAAGTACCCCAAATTTACCTCTCCCTCACAGCCTTTCCTCTCAACTGAAGTGAATGGTGTTGCTGAACATGTGTCAGTCCAAACCCAATATGGATGCAGACTTGCTGCAGGGAATCTGCAGGAGGTTGTTGTTCTGCTGCTGGGCTTCAGGAGGATTCTGTCATCAGAAAACAGGCAGGAAATTTCCAGAAATCTCTTTTCCATATTTCCTGACGACATGATGACCTGGAAGAAGGCCATTCAGCCCATCAATTCTATGCCAGCTTTTAGTGCAATCCCATCAATTCCATTCCTCCATTTATTTCCCTGTAATCTATTCTCTGTCTTATGCTCTTCAATTCCCTTCTTATTCTCCCATCACTCTTCTACACTGGAGCATTTAGACAGATACTTAAATAGCAAGGCATAGAAGGATATGGACCTAATGCAGGCAAATGGGATTAGTGTAGATGGGCAAAAGGGTCAGAATGGACAAGGTGGGCAATGAACTTGAAGGTTCTGGTAGATGACCCGGGTGGTGGGTATCCTTGATGTGAGATGCCATCTTCCTAATGCAGCGTCTCATCTTGATAACACATACTCTACGAACTCTTCCCAGGGGACCTACCAAGGCAAACACTGAGTGTTGCTGGAAGACTCAACTACTCAATGAAAGACACAGTTTAATCTACCTGAAGCTTGCTGGTCTTCCAGTACATGGTGCTGTCCACTGACATATCCCTAGGATGGCTGATGAACACACTGAAGCTCAGTACAAAGGCTCTCAGAGGTAAGGACACAGTATAAGATCCTCAACACTGGAGGATTGGGACCTGTGAAATAATATCTCAGATTTATTACTGATGCAATGTTTGCAATGAAGTGTTGATGCCACATTGGTATAATGTAAATATTGCAAACAAATACAATGGCATACTGGGTACTGTCAATGAAGACAAATGAATATCCAGTTTAATTGCAAATTATATGAATAATGTATATTTACAGAAATAAAGAGAAAATAAATAATCCTGGGCTTCCTGATCCAGGAGTCAGGCAAGCCACAATGGGGTAACAGTGGAACCCAAGACCCTGTCCCCAGAGCACCTGGGAGCTCTTGCCTGGAGGAGACTTTGGGTCTGATCCTCACTGCTGTCAAATTCTGTGAGGCTTTGTTAGTTTTCAGAAGTCTCTGATGTGCAGAGAGATGTATTAAAATTGTTTTAAGTAATGAAAAAATACAAATTATTCAGTTTCCTAATAAATAGGCTAAAACACTTTAGAACACTGTTAGCTTACCTTCCCCATCCTTGATGTTGGGTTAGAAACCAGATTTTATTTTCTATGTTTCTGTTGGGTAAACCTAGTAATTTCTAGGGTAGGGACATGTTCGGCACAGCTTTGTGGGCCGAAGGGCCTGAGTTGTGCTGCAGGTTTTTCTATGTTTCTTTCTTTCTATTAAAATGAGTGAGGGCCCGGATCCTTTGCTGTACACCATAGAAAGCTTCCTGTCCAGATGCATCACAGCTCGGTGCGGCAACTGTTCTGCCCGAGACCGCATGAAACTGCAAAGAGTTGTGGACACATCCCAATCCATCACACAGACCAGCCTCCCCTCTATTGACTCTGTCTACACTTCTTACTGCCTCAGGAAAGCAGCCAACATAATCAAGGACCCCTCCCAACCTTGTCATTCTCTCTCCTTCCCTTTCCTAGTGTGCAGAAGATACAAAAGCATGTGCACGTACCACCAGACTCAGGAAAGCTTCTATCCCACTGTTATCAGACTCTTGAGCAGACTTCTCATACACTAAAAGATGAACTCTTGATCTCCCAATCTACCTTGTCTTGGACATTACACTTTATTTGTCTACCTGCACTGCACTTTCTCTATAACTGTAACACTATCTTCTGCATTCTGTTTTTGATTTGCTACCTCGATATAATTATGTATGGCATGATCTGTCTCAATGACACACAAACAAAAGCTTTCTCAGTACCTCGGTACATGTGACAATAATAAACCAATGCAATCCAATCTGGTTGGAATAACATTGCAGAAGAGGATTGTTTTTCTTTTATTCATCCATTCACAGGATGTGGATGTTGATGACAATGCCCAGCATTTATTGTCCAGCCTTAATTGCCCTTGAACTGAGGAAACAGGTAAGAGTCAACCACAATGTTGGGTGTGGACTGAGGTTACATCAGGCTGTGCGAGGGTGTCAGATTCCCTTCACTGAAAGCCATCAATGAATCGAATGGGTTTTCCAACAATCCAGTAGTAATCCTATCACACTTGGCTGTTAGGCTCTGCCATTGGAGTCCATGTGATGTCCAGTGATAGAGTGGGGTAGTAAGTTGTCCAGGTTTATGTCAGGACTGTGCACACCTAAGGAATACTTACCTGTGATCGGTTGAACACAAGCGGTTCGCTTTAGAACTGGCAGCTACAGCCATCTGGATGCAGTTCATTGCTATTTGTGGGGGCTTGCTGTGCATAA
This sequence comes from Pristis pectinata, assembly GCF_009764475.1. NCBI lineage: Eukaryota > Metazoa > Chordata > Chondrichthyes > Rhinopristiformes > Pristidae > Pristis > Pristis pectinata. The sequence goes on from NC_067426.1 coordinate 6,141,989, forward strand.
GTTGGCACTTGTGTTTCCCACACTGCAGGAGACACTACTCTTTATTGGCTGTAAGGAGCTTTAGGAATGGCATGAAAGTTGTCATAGAAACAAATCTCCCTGTTATTTTTGGAAGCTTGTTGCACACAATTTGTCTACTCTGTTTCCTGGTTTCCAACTCCAAATTCACTCAAAAAAAACTGACTGGCTGCAAAGTGCTTTGAGACTGAGGTCACGAACGGTGTTTAAATAAGTGCAAGTTCATTCAGTGAGAAGGCCAATGTGCCAGTGGATTGCTGATAAAATCATGATTTATATATCATTTAAAACATTGCAGAGAGTAAAGGCAGCTGCTGCATTTCAAGATCTTAATACTTTTCAAGAATCAGTCAGGCTTCATATTATTAGTTTATAATGTCCTTGGTTATAACAACATACATTTATATAACACCTTTAAAGCAGTTTAAATTTCATTGTTCACCCCAGTAACTCTGCTGGCAAATAACATCGGTCTAATAGTCAAGCTGAAGGTTCTTGTAGATTTCTGTCCTTGTCTTGGTATTACCTTTTCGGTAAACATCATTTTCCTCTAGAAACTTAAGCAGAGCTTTTGAGACATTGGGGAACCCAGAACTCTCAATTACAGATGGTTCCTTGCAAATGTTAAAATGGGTTGGACTCGAACAGAAGATAGAACATAGGGCAATACAGCACAGGAACAGACTCGTCTTGCCCACTATATCTGTGCCGACCACAATGCCAATCTAAATTAATGCCATCTGCCCGCACACAGTCCATATCTTGCAGTTCCCTGCCTGCTCATGTGTCTGTCTAAATACCTCTTAAATGTTGCTATCACATCTTCTTCTGCCACCTCCCCAGCAGCGTGTTCCAGGCACCTGCTACTCGTAGCCCGCACATCCCCTTTAAACTTTCCCCCTCTCACCTTAAAGCTGTGTCCTCCAGTCGTTGATATTCCTATCCTGGGAGAAAGACCTGTCATAATTTTATATCTTCTATCTGGTCTCCCCTCAGTTTCCAACGCTTCAGTTTGTCCAACCTTACCTTATAGCTAATAGTCTCCAATCTAGGCAACATCCTGGTAAATCTCTTCTGCACCCTTTCCAAAGCCTCTACATCCTTCTTATAGTGTGGTAACCAAAGCTTCACAACATTCCAAATGTAGTCTAACCAAAGTTTTATCAAATGTAACATGACTTCTCGACTTTTATACTCAATGCCCCAACTGATGAAGGCAAGAATGCTGTACACCTTCTGACTACCCTATCCACTTGTGTTGCCACTTTCAGGGAGCGATGGACTAGCACCCCAAGACCCCTCTGCACATCAATGCTTTGAAGAATCCTGCCATTTACTGTATATTTTCCTCTTGCATATGAGCTCCCAAAATGCAACATCTCACCATCATAGAGTCATAGAGCAATATAGGACAGATACAGGCTCTTCAGCCCAACCAGTCCATGCTGACCACAGTGCCCACCCAGCTAGTCCCAATTTCCTGCATTCGACCCATATCCCTCCCAGCCCCGTCCCTCCATGTACCTAGCCCCGCCCCTCCATGTACCTAGCCCAGTGCTTCTTAAATGATTCTATTGTACTTGTCTCAACCACTTTCTTTGGCAGCTCGTCCATCTGCTACCTTTAGCCCCCACATTCCCTTTAAACTTTCCCTCTGAGTGAAAAAGTTGCCCCTTAGGTCCCTTTTAAAGCTTTCCCCTCTCACTCTAAACCTATGCTCCCTAGTTTTGGACTCCCCTACCCTGGGGAAAAGACTGTTACTGTCCACCTTATCTACGTCTCTCATAATTTTAAACACTTCTCCTACATTCCAAGGAATTAAGACCTAGCCTGCCCAACCTCTCCCTATTGCTCAGGCCTTCTAGTCCTGGCAACATCCCAGTAAATATTTTCTGCACTCTTTCCAGTTTAATCACGTCTTTCCTACAATAGGGTGAACAAAACTGTACACGGTACTCTAAGTGCGGCCTCACCAACAATTTATACAACTGCAACGTAACGTCCCAACTCCTACACTCTTTCCCTGACTGATGAAGGCCAGCGTGCTAAATGCTTTTTTCACCACCCTGTCTACCTGTGACTCCGCTTTTAACGAACTGTGCACTTGTACCCCTGGGTCCCTCTGTTCCATTACACTCCCTAGTGCCCTACCATTCACAATATAAGTCCTACGCTGGTTTGACTTTCTAAAATGCATCATCTCACACTTGTCGGTATTGAAATTCATTTGCCACTGCTCGGCCCACTTCCCTAACTGATCAAGATCCCCCTGTGATCTACGATAACCTTCTTCACTATCAACACCTCCTGGTTTCATGTCAACCGCAAGCTCACCGATCAAGCCTTGTGCATTCGCATCCCAATCATTTATATAAATAATGAATAACAAGGGTCCCAACACCGACCCCTGCGGCACACCACTGGTCACCAGCCTCCATTCCAAGAAACAACCTACAACCACCACCCTCTGCTTCCTACTTCTGAGCCAATTTTGAATCCACCTAACTAGTTCTCCCTGAATTCCATGGGACCTCACCTTCCAGACCAGCCTACCATGCAGGACCTTGTCAAAGGCCTTGCAGAAGTCCAAATAGACAACAGTCACTGCCCTACCCTCATCTATCTTTTAGGTTACCTCTTCAAAAAACTCTAAAAGTTTCATCAAACACGACTTCACATGTACAAAGCCATGCTGTCTCCTCCTGATCAGACTGTCTATCTAAATGCTGGTAGATCCTGTCCCTCAGAGCTTTCTCCAGTAACTTCCCCACTACTGATGTCAGGCTGACTGGCCTGTAGTTCCCTGGCTTGTCCTTGCTACCCTTCCTAAACATTGGAAGGACATTCGCCACCTTCCAGTCTTCGGGAACTTCATGAGTGGCTAACGATGAAGCAAATATCTCCACATGGGCCTCCGCAATTTCTTCTCTAGCCTCCCACAAAGTCCAAGAGTGAGCTGTAAGGCTGCAAGTACTTCGTCCCTGGTAACGTGAACGTTCTCCAAAACATCTCTACTGGTTTCCCTTATCTCTTGAGCAACCATGATTTTCTCCTCAGTAAACACTGAAAAGAAATATTTGTTAAAAATTCCACCCACCTCCAGCGGCTCGAGACATAGGCGACCCTGCTGATCTCTAAGAGCCAAGTATTTTAGGTATTTGAAGTAACCCTGATCTCTAAGTACTCTCTCCCTGGCCACCCTTTTACACTTTATGTAGATATAGAGCCTCTTGGGATTTTCCTTAACCTTACCTGCCAGATCCATCTCATACCCTCTCTTTGCCCTCCCAATTTCCCTCTTAAGAGTATAAGTCATCAAGGGATTCACTTATCCCTGACCTCCTAGACCCAATGTACACTTCTTTCTTTCTCTTGGCCAGAGCCTCAATATCCCTTGTCAGCCAAGGTTCCCTAAACTTGTCAGGTTTACCCTTCACCCTATCAGGAACATGCTGCCCCTGGACTCTTGATATCTCACTCTTAAAATCCTCCCACTTGCTATTCATCCCTTTCCCTTCAAACAGGCTCATCCAATCGACCTCTGCTAGATCCTGCCTATTTCCCTCAAAGTTAGCCCTGCTCCATTTTAGGACCCTAACCTGTGGATCTGTCAAAGTCGACCAGCTCTTCTATAAAAAATCAGATAACAGCAGAACCAAAGAACTTACGATAAATGCTTTATTAGCTTTCGCTAGCGGGAGTGGGAAAATACAGAGACAGAGTAAACCATGTAACTCTAACTCTATACTGAAACCTGCTCAAAGAAGGCTCGGCTACAGCATATTTTTATACCCTTTTTCATGGAAAAGCTAGGTGAGAAACTACTCTTACACAGGCAATTGTTTATATAAGGTTTCGAACATAACAAGATATAGGTAAAAAAACTACTTCTTCCCACTTGCACCTGCTATTAAAACTAGACATAACTAAATCACACCATAATGAGATCATTCTTTACCTTAAGAATGCTGTCACAGTGAGAACCATACTAAAAAGCATACTATTAACCCTTACACTGCCAGTCGTTAACCCTTGCGTTCCCAGCTATCTTTCACAGATCTGTCCTATCCTTTTCACTATCTTAAAACTAATAGAATTATGGTCACTAGAGCCAAAGTGCTCCCTGGCTGCTACTTCCTTTACCTGCTCTGCCTCGTTCCCCAGGAGGAGGTCAGTGGTGCATCCTCCTAAGCAGAGTCCTCGAAATATTGACTCAGAAAACTTTCCTGGACACATTTCACAAATTCAGCCCGTCCAGGCCCTTAATACTCTGGATAGTCCAGGGAAATTAAAATTTCCCACTAATAGAACATAGAACAGCACAGCACAGTGTGGGCCCTTTGACCCACAATGTTGTGCCAACCTACATAAACACCTACTGCATGAACAATCTAACCCTTCCTTCCTACACAGCCCATAACCCTCCATTTTTCTTACATCCATGTGTATCTAAGAGTCTTTTAAACGTCCCTATCGTATCAGCCTCTACCACCAGCTCCGGCGGTGCGTTCCAGGCACCCACCACTTTCTGTGTAAAAAAACCTACCTCTGACCTCTTCCCTAAACTTTTCTCCTTTGACCTTAAACTGATGTCCTCTTGTGTTGGCCATTGCTGCCCTGGGAAAAAGGTGCTGGCTGTCCACTCTATCTATGCCCCTCATAACATTATACATCTCTATCAATTCGCCTCTCATCCTGCATCGCTCCAAAGAGAAAAGCCCTAGCTCGCTCAACCTTTCCTCATAAGACATGTTCTCTAATCCAGGCAGCATCCTGGTAAATCTCCTCTGCACCCTCTCTAAAACTTCCACATCCTTCCTATAATGAGGCGACCAGAACGGAACACAATACTCTGTGTGGTCAAACCATTGTTTTATGAGGCTCCAGCATTACCACATGGCTCGAATTTAGTCCCCCAACTAATGAAGGCCAGTACACCATGTGCCTTCTTAACCACACTATCAACTTGTGTGGCAACTTTGAGAGATCTATGGACTTGGACCCCAAGATCCCTATGTCCCTCCATACTGCTAAGAATCCTGCCATTAACCTTGTACTCTGCCTTCAATTTCATTCTTCCAAAGTGTATCACATCACACTTTTCATTCTTCCAAACTGTGTCAGTGAACTCCATCTGCCACTTCTCCGCCCAACTCTGCATCCTGTCTATATGCCATTGTAACCCACGACAACCTTCTACACTATCCACAACACCTCCAACCTTCGTGTCATCTGCAAAATACAATACAACCCTATTATCATTACAACTATGACCAATTTCTCTACACACTTGCTCCTCAAGTTCCCGCTGACTATTGGGGAGTCTATAATACAACCCCAATAGAGTGACTCTCCCCTTCTTGTTTCTAAATTCTGCCCATATGGCCTCACTGGACAATCCCCCAAGAATGTCATCTCTAAGTACTGCTGTTATGTCCCCCCTCATCAAAAAGACAACACCCCCTCCTCACTTACTTGTACCTCTGTCACACCTGTAGCATCTGTATCCTGGAACACTGAGCTGCCAGTCCTGCCCTTCTGTCAGCCATGTTTCTGTTATGGTTATAACATCCAAGTCTTCAGAGCCAATCCATGCTCTGAGTTTATCCACCTTACCTGTTTAACCTCGTGCATTGAAATAAATGCAATTTAACTGAGTGTTCCTTTCCCTGCCTTTACTGTGCCCCTGGCTATCCTGATTACTAAACTTACTCTTGCTGGCTACTGCTTTATACCATGACTTGTTCCTGCTGAGTCCCACTCCCCTGCCAATCTAGTTTAATCCCTCCTATGTAGCATTAGCAAATTTCCCTGAAAGGACATTGTTCCCTCTCTAGTTCAAGTGCAACCCATCCCTCTTATACAGGTTGCCTCTACCCCAGAAGAGATCCCAATGGTTCAAGAACCTGAATCCCTGCCCCCGGTATCAATTCCTCAGCCACAAATTCATCTAGCCTATCCTTCTATTTCTGACCTCGCGAGCACATGGCACTGGGAGTAATCCAGAGATGATTACCCTCGAGGTCTTGCTTCTTAACTTCTTACCTACCTCCCTATAGTCATTCTGCAGGACCTCATCCCTTGTTCTACCTATGTCTTTGTACTAACATGTACAATGGCTGTTCACCCTCCACCTAGAGAATTTTCTGCAGTTGCTCAGAGACATCCTTGACCTTGGCACCCAGGTGGCAACCCACCATTCTGGCATCTCTTCTGCAGCCGCAGAATCTCCTGTTTGTCCCCCTCACTATTGAGTCTCCCATCACTATCACCCTGTATGACTGCACCCTTTCCCTCTGAGCCTCAGAGCCGGTCACAGTGCCTGACACCTAACAACTGCTGCTAGCCCTTGAAAGAACATCCCCCTCAACAGTATCCAAAGAGGGGAACAGCCACAGGGGAACCCTGCACTGACTGCTTACTGCCCTTACTTTTTGTGGTGGTCACCCATCTATCTGAAGCCTGTACCTTGGGTGTGACCACCTCAGTAAAAGTCTCATCTATGATGCTCTCAGCTTTCCGGATGATCCTGAGTACTGGTCTCTCAGGAGCTGCACCTGGGTCCACTTTGGATAATCAAATGTGAAACTTAAGATCTTTGCAGAAAAGTAAATAACATTACTCAGAAATACATAAGACCACGAGGTTCCCTGACTTCCCACATCTTGCAGGAGGAACATTCCACTGCCCTTACCACTATACTGCCTACACTGAATCAAGTACGAAAGATCAACAACAAAATAAAAACCTTACCTGTTCTTACCTGTGCCTCCTCATTGAAGCCTTTTTAAAGATCTGCTCTCACTCCCAATACCTGGGCCATTTACTCTGCTTCTTCACACTGAAGCCTCTTGAGCCAAAGCCTCAGCTCCCCACCCCTAAACTGGCCCAGTGTCACAACGGACGCTCCAAAATGGCCGCTCTGCTTGACCTTACCTACTCATGATTGGCTGCTGTTAGTTAGATATTAGCCAATCAACTATTAACTAACAACCAGCAAATTTGCCTCTTTTAAATTCCTGTGAAGTGAAACTCACAAACAAGCCCCGAGACCTACCTCTTTTAAACCCTCCAGCACTCGCTCCAAGCCTTGATTCCTGTAAAGTGAAACTTCACTGGATTAAACTCCATCTGCCATTTCTCTGCCCAAATTTCCAACTGATCTGCATCCCGCTGTATCTTTTGACAACCTCCGTCACTGTCCACAGCTCCACCAACTTTTGGGTTGTCTGAAAACTTACTAATCAGACCACCTACATCTTCATCCAACTCAATAATGTACATTACACGTAACAGAAGTCCCAGCATCGATCCTTGAGGAGCAACACTGGTCACTGACTTCCAGTCAGAAAAACACTTCTCCACCACTACTCTGTGTCTTCTATGCCCAAGCCAGTACCACGTTTGGTTTTGCAGTAGCACTATTGTCAGATTCTGTTGTTTTAACCATCTCCCACTCCATACCAAAGGGGATAAAGTGGGGGTTGTTAAGTGTGCAGGACTAAATTCTCACCTGGAAGTGTGTGAGAGGAAATCCAATTCAGAAAATAGTAAGTTCTGCCCCGAAAGGAAACTCATATTGGGTCTTCATCAGAATCAAGAGAAACTGGAACACAGGAATATGAACAGAATCATAGGTCAATTGCGATGAGATTCTGGGAGAATCTCATCTGGGATAATGGGAGAATCTGGGAGAGCCTTCATTATTATACAATAAAAAAATGAAGAGAAGGAGGCTATGGTTACCGAAAACACATTAAAAGGTGTGACGCATAATACTGAGGAGATGGGAAGAAAGACTTGTGATTATAGGGGAATTGTAGGGGAATTAAGGGTTATGGGGAAAAGCCAGGTAGGTGGATCTGAGCCCACGGCCAGATCAGCCGTGATCTTATTGAATGGTCCTCTTGCTCCTATTTCTTATGTTCTTATGTATTTCTGAGGAATGCTATTTACTTTTCTGTAAGAATCTTAAGTTTCACATTTGATTATCCAAAATACCATTAACTCCTTGAGTAAATTATTCAACAGTGCTTGGGGAAAGTTGTGTGTTCAGTACATTTCACCATCCTGATGCATTAAAATGAACTAAAATCTCTTCTCCACATGGTGTCCATGGGCTTTTCAGTCTGATTGTTCAGTAAGCCATGTAACAAGAACAGAACTTCTAAATGAACATCCATTATTGAAGGCAAACGCACTCAAATAAAAGCCGTGACTGATGCAAGTTATACCACAAAGTACACATAATTTTAAAGCTATATGCACATTACCTATATACCACACTCCATTATTTTGATTCATCTCCCTCTTCCAATCCTGTACTCCAAAATTCAGTCCATTGAAGTCAATGGAATAAAATTCAGAAGCAAAGATTCTTTAACAGCATGCTCATATGAACTGAGCGAAGATGAATTTCTGGGCTATTCACCTCAAAATGTCTTGAAGCTACAATGTTTAAAACAATTTAAAATAAACTCAGCTCAAGCCTTTTGTTGCTGTCGGGTTAATCGTTAATCTGTCATCATATATTTGTGCATTGGTTAAATCAGACTTTATTGGTCGATTCGATGTTCTATTAATATTTTAAAGTAAAGCACTCTTGTAATGTATTATGCAAACTGTAGTGATGTTGTTGACAAGAAAATATTTATTCTGAGTTCATATGTAACAAATAAATCACTGCTATTTAAATAAACTCACCTCTAAAAATAATAGAAGGCACTGGAATATGCATAAGCTCTCCATCATCTGAAAAGGATTCTGTTTTAGGTTCAAACCCTTCCCTGCAAACTAAAGAAATAAAGCAGAAAATGCTGAAAGTGCTCCATGAGTCAGTCAGCATCTCTGGACAACATAAGAGATAGAATCAAAAGGAGGCCATTCATTGTGTCTGCACTGCCGTTCCATAAGATTGCTGTTGATCTTTTACCTCAGTGCTGCTTTCCACCCCTAACCTCATGTCCTTCAATTCCCTGATTGGTAATTGGTAGCAACACACACAAAATGCAGGAGGAACTCAGCAGGTCAGGCAGCATCTATGGAGAGAAATAAACAGTTGACGTTTTGGGCTGAGACCCTTCATTAGGACTATTAAAAGGTGTAAGGCACAACACTGAGGAGAAGGGAAGAAAGACCTGTGATAATTTCAGAGTAATGTTATTTACTTTTCTGCAAGCATCTTAAGTTTCACATTTGATCATCCAAACTACCATTAACTCCTTGAGTAAATTATTCAAAATTTAATTGTAATTGGTAATTGGTTTATTATTGTCACATGTACTGAGATACAGTGAAAAGCTTTTGTCTGCATGCCATCCAGACAGATCATTCCATACTTCAACACATCGAGGTGGTACAAAAGGAAATACAATAACAGAATGCTGAATACAGTGTTACAAATGCAGAATATATTGTCTAAAAACCTATCAATCCCTTTCTTGAATATACCCAATGACTGAGCCTCTACAGGATAAAGAATTCCAAAGTTTTGCACCTTTTCTAGGAATGAATTTCTCCTCATCCCAGGGATAGCCATCCTCTTATTTTGAGACAAGGATTGCTGGTTTTAAACACCATAGCCAGAGAAGCATCAACTTCCCAGCTACCTCGTCACCTACCTTAAGAAATTTGTATATTCCAATAGGATCACTTCTCATTCTTCTAAACCTTGGAGAATATTAGTCCATTGTGCTTACTGCCTCCTCATACGACAAACATGCCATCCCTGGAACTGACCTGTGAGCATTTATTGTCCTCCCCCTATTGTGTATCCCCTTCCTTGAGTAGGGAAACCAGACCTGCAGGTAGTATTCCTGATGTGGTCTCACCAGGATTCCATGTGATCTGAGCAAGATGTTTCACTCTGATACTCAAATACTCTTGCAAAAATGGCCATCATATTGTTTGTTTTGTTAATTGCTTGTGTATCTGTATGCTAACTCGCAGTGATTCATGTACAAGGACACCCAGATCTCTCTGAAAACTAACACTGTTCAATATCTCACCATTTAAAAAAAAATATTCTTTTATTTAAATTAATGTTTCGATCTGAGTGGATAACACTAGCTTTTTTCATATTATATCTCATTAGCCTTAGAACAGTACGGCACAGGAACAGGCTTTTCAGCCCATGATGTTGTGCTGAACTAATTAAGCTAATGACACCTAATTAAACTAATCCCTTCTGCCTGCACATGGTCCACGATCTTGATCATTCACCTAATCTATCCATATAGCGTCCGCTCAAATGCTGACTTCTGGCAGTCACTTTTGATTGCTTCTGAAGTCATGATCAGGGCCAACAGGATTCAATCACACTTGGTGTATTGTTTGCAGTTCCGGTCACCTGGGTTTAGGAAGGATGTTATTAAGCTGGAAAGGGTACAGAAAAGATTCACAATGATGTTACTGGGACTGGAGGGCTTGAGTTATAAGGAGAGACTGGATAGGCTGGAACTTTTTTCCCTGGAGCAAAGGAGGCCTTATAGAGGTTTATAAAATAATGATGGGCACAGATAAGGTGAATGGTCACAATCTTTTTCCCAGGGTAGGGAAGTCTAAAACTAGAGGACATAGGTTTAAGGTGAGAGGGGAAAAATTGAAAAAGGATCTGAGGGGCAAGAGCTGCCAGGGGAAGTGGGTGTTCCATTACAATGCTTAAGAGACATTTAGAGAGGTTTATGGATAGGAAAGGTAGAGAGGGATATGGGCCAAACACGGGGAAGTGGGACGAGCTCAAGTAGACGACTGGGTCGGCATGGGTGAGTTGGGCCGAAAGGCTATCTTCCACGCTGTATAACTCTCTGACTCTCTGAACCGAATGTTTTCATAATGAGACTGATGCAAGAAAACTGAATGTCTCCTCAATTAACAGCTCCTGCTTTGCTCTCACTTTCAATGACTGAAATTGGGTGCTCTGTGGAGGACCAGGTAAGGATTTTTTACTGTGAATAGCCGATGTTTGCAGAGTATCAACAGCGAAAGCCAACAGTTCCATCATCACTGTAACCTCAAATTCTAATCCAATGTCTTTGAGTTGTCGACACACAGAGAAATAAAGATAACGACTCCCATTTTCTTGGGGTAGCTGGAACCTTTGTCATTCATTTTGATCCTGATTTTCATAAAGTCATAGAGTCATATAACAGGGCAATTTGCCCTTTGACCACCAAGTCTGATCACCAACCACCCATTTACACTAATCCTACCGTGATTCCATTTTATACTCACCATATTTCCATCCACTGCTTCCGGATTCTACCACTCATTTACTCACAAGAGGCAATGTCCAGTGGCAGATTGTGACATGGAAGGAAACCAGATCACATGGAAGAAATCCACCTGGTCAGATGAAGAACATGCAAACTCCACAGAGACCTCACTGGAGATCAGAACTGAACATGGGGTTGCTGGAGCTGTGAGGCAGCAGCTCTACCAGCTGAGCCACCATGCCATCCTAAACATTAGGATGGAGGTAATCTGGCATCTGAACAGGTGGGTTGTAGGTTCAAGCCCCACCCCTGAAACTTGAGCACAATAACCCAGTGCAGTACCCCTGGGTGCTACACTACCCTGCTCCCATTCCACACACCCCTGCCTCACTGAAGTGACCTACCACAGGCCAGTTTAACTCCCATCCCAACCAGAAATCTTCAGACCCTGTAACGGGCCAAAGTGCCTCTGTTCTTTTACCGCTTGTGAACTGGACAGAGTAAAAGGTCAGAAAAATCCATCTGAACAAGTCAGTCCCAGGCATCAATCCAATCACCTCATTCACAGCTTGGTATGGCAACTGCTCTGCCCAAGACCGTAAGAAATTGCAGGGAGTTGTGGTCACTGCTCAGTCCATCATGAGAACCAGCTTTCTCTCCATGGATTCTGTCTACACTTTGGAAAAGCAGCCACCATAATCAAAGACCCCTCCCACCCTGGATATTCTCTTCTCCCCCCTTCCATCAGGCAAAAGATATAAAAGCTTGGAAGCACGCACCACCAGGCTTAAGGACAGCTTCTATCCTCCTGTTATAAGACTCTTGAATGGACTTCTTGTATGTTAAAGATGAACTCTTGTTCTCACAATCTACCTCGTCATGGCCCTTGCACCTTATCCTGCCTGCACCACGCTTTCTCTGTAACTTTATTCTGCATTCTGTTATAGCTTTTCCCCTTGTACTACCTCGATGTACTTATGTTTTGAAATCATCTGTACGGATAGCTTGCAAAAGAAAGACTTTCACTGTACCTCAGTACAATAATAAACCAATACCTTCACCAATGACACAAAGGGATAATTATACCCTTCACATTAAAGAATAGACCTAAGTGATGAAATGTGAGATTTCCTGTCCCTGATTTTCCTGGAACTACTTATATCCTGGATTTAATTATCATTGTTACCTCTCTGCTCCTGTATATCGGCATACTTCCAACAAAGTTTATTAAAATTCCAACCTCATATCCAGGAAGATCATTTATGGGTCAAATTCAGATGTTCTTAATTAAAAAAGATCTCATTCTAGTTTCTTTGTAGTTGGAAGAAATAATTATAGGTTGTATACCGAGCAGGTCTTAATAGCTCTAATCCTATACCAGTAGGTATTTTATGGTAACATGTGTGTGGGTTTTAATTAAATATTGCTGAGTTTCATATCAACATAAAACAGAATTACCAAACCAAGTTTTCATTACCAGAAGGAACAGGATGCAACAGTCAGCGGATAGTTTGAAAGGATCCTTTAGATCCCATTTTGCTTTGCCAACATCATCAATCTCTCCACCACTTTGTAATAATAATGAAAATAGAGAAAGAAGCAACAATCTACTTGTTGTCCTCAGGTGTTTGTCATTCACTTAGTAAGTACCATACTGTTTCAGTGTGTCCCCAAGACAGTTTGCAGCTGCTAATAGATATTGCACTCGATCAAATCAAATTACTGCACGAACAAGACATTAGTGGCTAAACATCGAAGGATCTTTCTTTCCTGGTGGACATGATCGTTATCAGAGTATTCTGCCCACACAAGGAGAAAGGATTGTTTAATATTTTACAGAACACTCACCATCCTGTATTTGCTCAGAGCAGGCTGTCCATGGAATTTTAGACCAAAAGATTTCAGTTGCCTCAGACAGTACTGGGATCACCAAGGATGAACTAATCTCAACTAATATTTCTCCTCTAAATCTCCACAAAATGTCTGGGTTATGGTGTTCTGCGTAGCCTCAGGACATCCCTACAGCAGCTTCTCAGTGCAGTTACCTCGGCCCAGCTACTTGAAGCTGTTCCATCAATGACCTCCTTTCCATCATAAGCTCAGAATCCCACTTGCCACGGTATTAAAACGTACTCAAAATTGGTGCAAGCACCGTGTCACCTCATTAGAATCATTGAGTCACAAAATAATACAGCACAGAAACAAGTCCTCAACCCAACTCATCCATGCTGAATAAGGTGCCCATCTAAGCTAGTCCCATTTGCCCGTGTTTGGCCTATATCCCTCTAAACCTTTCCTATCCATGTATTTGTCCAAGTGTCTTTTAAATGTTGTTATTGCACCTGCCCCAGACTCTGGCAGCTTGTTCCAAATGTGGCTGTCCTAAGGTATAATGACAGAATCACGGTTCTCTTTTACCGTTATCCCAAGTTTAGTGCATGCCAATTCTCTCAGGTGCAGAATGAAGGAAAATCTCCACTCTGGCCACAGAGAATTGGTGAAGAGCGAAGAAAGTAGACTTTGTTCAGTCCCAGGACTGAACAACTCAACAGGGTTGCATTTCTAATGGAAAATTTAAAGAAATGAAAGGTTTTGAAATTTCACGTTTGGAGTAATTAAATGGAAATACAAAACACACCAAAGTGGTCGTCAGGGAAGAGAAAAAAACCCAAAGCTTGAAAACTAAAGAATGTTCAATTACCTTTATTATAGTTTCAACAAACTGTTGGAATGATACCTGCTCTGCTGCTCTGCTCCAAACAACCAAATAAAAATTTGATCAAAGATCCAGTCATCAACTTTCTGGGTTTCTAAATCCGGGACACGGAAGGTGTGCCGATCTATTGAACAAGTGCTTTGTCAAGACTTTGTTGAACTGTGTTTGCACAAAGGGGTACACTGCAAAATCTTGCCTTAAATACATTACAGAGGAAGTGAAGCAATCAGCTTCATCAACCAGGTTGTCACCAACTGTCTATCAATCATTGCTATAAAGCTTCAATTAATAGGCATCTTTCCTGCTGTTGTTTACCTTGGCCACATGAAAGGATCTATGTAGAACAACTCAAAATGTGCAGTGGTAGGAAGATTTTGCCAGAGAATTGTATGGACCTAGTGGAACATTTCAGAAGACATTTAATATGACACTGTGTTAATATAACACCAATTTAACTCGGCAGCCTGGTCAGGACAATATCATGGGCCGAGGAGCCTATTCCTGTGCTGTACTGTTCCATCTTCCGTGTTATAATACATCGAGTTTTACTTTTTCCTGTCTTTATCACTTCTTGGAGCATTGATTTTTTTTTCTCTTTCAGGGTTTCCTGACCAGTTCGAGTTATTCTTGTTTCGAAAACTGTTCCTGCCAAGTTTTGTAACGCTGAGGTTACCCATCCATTGCCACCTAGTCCCAACCACCAATGAAGAATTAGCAAACCATATCTCCGGAGATCATGTGAATTTATACGTCAGTTTGCGCTGGAACTTGAATGTCTAATCTGCCTGCTGGGATTTAAGGATCTGGCTTTATATCGACTGGCATGGTAATTCATTCAAACCCAACCAGCTTCCAAGAGAAGCTGCAGAGAGTAGTGGACTCAACCCAGTACATCACGGGCACATTTCTCCCCTCCATCGAAAGTATCTACATGAGGCGTTGCCTTAAAAAGGCAGCATCGAGGATCCCCACCATCCAGGCCATACCATCTTCTGTAGCTACCATTGGGCAGGAGAAGCAGAAGCCTGAAGTCCCACACAACCAGGTTCAAGAACAGCTACTTCCCTTCAATCATTCAGTTCTTGAACTAATCTGCACAACCCTAATCACCACCTCAGTATAGCAACGGTATGAACACTTTGACCACTTTGCACTTCAGTGGATGTTTTTTTTTGTTCTGTGTTCTTTCTTGAATAATTTTTGTATAATTTATGTATAATTTATGCTTAATTTACGTTTTTCTTTTGAATATGCATCTCTCATGCCATGTCCCTGTGATGTTGCTGCACGTAAGAGTTTGTTGTCATATGCACAAGTAAATGTATGCAAGTAAGTTCATACATGTATTTGTGCATATGACAATAAACTCGACTTGACTTGACTTGAATTCTCTTTCTTAGTAACTTCTGACAAGTCCAGCAGTTAATACTCATCCCAATTGCCCTTAAGAATGTGGCAGTGATCTGTTTTTTTGATCTGCTGTGTCTATCCGATGAAGGTGCCCCAATTTTGCTGTTGGAGAAGGAGATCCAGGATTTAGCCCCTGCAGTAATGAAGGGCCGGCAATGTATTTGGGGTGGCAAAATAATACAACTTGCACAGCTCCAGTGACCCGGGTTCAACCCTGACCCAGGGTGCTGTCTGTGTGGAATTTGCATGTTCTCCCTGTGACCGCATGGGTTTCCTCCAAGTGCTGAGGTTTCTTCCCATGTTCCAAAGGCATGTGGGTTGAACATAGAACATAGAACATTACAGGATAGTACAAGCCTTTCAGCCCACAATGTTGTGCCGACATTTCATCCCGCTCTAAGATCTATCTAACCCTTCCCTCCCGCATAGCCCTCCATTTTGCTATCATTCATGTGGCTATCGGAGAGTCTCTTAAATGTCCCTAATGTATGTGACCCCACAACCTCTGCCGGCAGTGCGTTCCACGCACCCGCCACTCTCTGTGTAAAAAACTTACCCCTGACATCCCCCCCATACCTTCCTCCAATCACCTTAAAATTATGCCCCCTCGTGCTAGCCAGTGTTACCCTGGGAAAAAGTCTCTGACTGTCCACTTGATCTATGCCTCTTATCATCTTGTCCACCTTGATCAAGTCACCTCTCATCCTCCTTCTCTCCAAAGAGAAAAGCCCTCGCTCACTCAACCTATTCTCATAAGACATGCTCTCCAATCCAGGTTGGTGGATTAAATGGCCACTGCAAATTACCCTCAGTGTGTAGGTGAGTGATAGAATTGGGGTTGGGTTGAGTTGGTGGGAACATGGGAAGAATAAAATGGAATTTGTGAAGATTGATGCTTGATGGTTGGTGCAGACACGGTGGGCCAAAGGGCATGTTTCTGTGATGTATGACTCTCAAGGTCAAAATCGAGTTTATTGTCACATGCGCAAGTACATGTATGCACAGGGGCAATGAAAAACTTACTTGCAGCAGCATCACAGGCACATAACATCAGATACACAACATTCACAAGAAAAACATAAATTATGCACAATTTTTACAAGAAAGAACACAATTAGAACAAAAAACAAACCCAAAATCCACTGTAGTCCAAAGTGGTCAAATTTCTATGAATCTAAATCAGGATTGTGTGTGACATGAAGGGGAACCTGAAGGTGGTGGTGCTCCCATGCACCGAATGCATTTGTCATCCTCAGTGATAGAGTCTATAAGTTTGGAACCTGCCGGGTGAGCAACTGCAGCGCATTTTGCAGCTGGATTGCACTACAGCCATTCTGAGTCAGTAGTGGAGGCAGAGGAAACATAGGCTGCGATTAAAATGTCAATCAAACTTCTTAATAGTTGTTCCTTCTAGTAATGGGATTAGCTTCCTCTGAGGCCACAGAGATCATTGTGCCTTGAGGATTATCTTGTGCTACTGCCTGATCTTTGGCAGGCACCATTTTGTTTTCTGTTGGGCTTGTGCTTGGCGGACACTCGCTGAATCAGTGGGCTTGCAAGAAATAGATAAAACGGCCAAACGTATAGCACTAACCTCCTCTCTTTGTACAGATGTATCATACTGGCAACGTGGAAAATTAACTTTCCACAAAGATAAATGTTCGAATCAGGTAGTTCTGATGAGCAACTCTTTATCAAAAGCAGCAACAGCATGGTAGGAAAAAGAAAGTCTAACAGCCATTAAAAAATAAAACAAGAGAAGAATGGATTTAAATACAGCATTTTAGCTCTCAACCCTAGGTGCAGGAAGAATTTTGTGAGATACTGTTGCATTTCTTTGCTGCAAATGTTATTGACAATGAAAATAAATAGAAGACTTAATTTTTCTGTGTTGTGGGACCTCCCATGTACAGTTTAATAAAAAGTCTGCTGAGCCCAAAGAAACCCACAGACAACACATTTCAGGAATTGGTGGATCTGTTGAAGAATAACTTCAACCCAAAGTCAAGTGGGATTTTGCAATTCATGTTTAAGAAAACTTACAAAAGAGTGGTGGAGCACATAACAGAATTGAGGAAGTTATTGCAATTCTGAAAGTACAGCAACATGGTGTCACAGATGCCAAAGGATGGGTTAGCGTGCAGAAACAATTATGATTAGGTTCAGCGGCGGTTGTTATAAGAGGTATATGTGATCTTTAAGAATGCCTTGACAATTGTCCAAACAGTGGAATCAGTAAGTAGTAGCATTCAGGGCTTATCCATGTAATATTGTGTGTAACAGACAAATTGCAACACACAGTGCCCTGAAGCAAACTGAAGATCACTTTCAAAAGTTAGACAAAGGCTCTCACTGCAGTGAGGTTGGGTTAAGAGGGGAGACATATCCCAACTGAACATTAATTTGGGCAAGAAAAGTGTCACATAAATGGTTTAAAAGGTCAAATCACACATGCTTTTTGAAATAAGCATAAAGTAAATGGAAACAAGAAGCCAAAATTAGACTCTCAGAGATTCCACCATTGTCACCAAGAAAAGGAAACAAGTGAAGACTAGAACACAGAAGAGATGTTCATAATTTTCAATGTGAAGGGGGCTGAGTTAACAAGTGTAGAACCACTGATGTTGTCATGAAGGTAAATGAAAGAGACATAATATTTGAGCTTAATGCTCATGTTACATCGATGAATCTGGACAGAATATACATTTCTGTTCATTTGGCCAGAAAACCTTACACCTGAACTTTAAAAAGGCACAACGAAATATGAAAACCCATATAGGTGAAAGCATTAGTTAGAACTGTTGGCATGTCAGTGAAATACCAAAGGCAGGTTAGGTATTATCACTGGTAGTTGTTCCAAGCCCCAGACCAAACCTGTTGGGAAAAAGTTAGCTGAAAGAATTGAAGAAACCTAGATTAGAATAACATTAATTGTGGATGAGGCTGGAACATGACAGGAGGCATTGAGGAGATGTGAAGAGGTTTATAATAAATCCTGTAAAATTCAGCACTGCACTATTTACACAGACCACTGGATGAAGGATCTTGACCCGAAACATCGACTGACCATTTCCCTCCACAGATGCTGCCTGACCTGCTGAGTTTCTCCAGTGTTTTGTATGTTGCTCCACATTCCAGCATCTGTATTCTCTCGTATTGATTGTGCTGAACCTTTCTTCGGCAAGATATTACTGCTGATAACTGACACTCATTCAAAATGGATGGTCCTATATCCAACAAAAACTTCAAGTGTTATAATTGAAAAGCTTAGGTAAAGTTTCATTGTCGATTTGAGGATTTCATGAAACAAAGTGGCACAAATTATGTGACATCTGCCCCATTTTATCCTTCCTCTAGCAGACCAGCGGAGACAGCTGTTCAGACTTTCAAACAGGGGATCAAGTAAAAACAAGTGGGTAGCACTGAAACCAAAATGTCTCGGTTCCTGTTTGATGGCCACATTACACTGCAGTCGACAACTGGGCAGTTTTCTGCAGATTTGCAAGGAAACTGAGGTGAACTTTAGAGCTCCTCATTCCCAGTCTGAAAGTAAAAATACAAAAACAAACAATTAAAGATGAAAGAATACATTTATAAACTGCAAAACTAAGGAGACGCACCTGGAGACCTATGTGGGTTCCTGCTGTGGTTTGCGTACAGGATCATCATCATATTCAGTCACTCTGGGGAAAGGACAAGTTATCTGCTGGCACTTGTACTAAATACAAGCAAGTGTCCACAGATGGGACAGAACGTGACCAGGGCCCAGAAGTGTCCTTGGATAATTGTGCACAATTGGGAAGTCATTTTGAGGAAATGCTGGGGATAACACCTTCTGAGATGGTTGGGTCACAGGAGGTTCTCAGTACAGGGTACTGACTGAGGAACAACCTGTCAAGTGGAGGTCAGATGTTCTACCAGAGAGAAGAAATTTCCCACATTTTTAAAGGATTTAATTACATGAATTGAGATCGTTGCTTCTCAAAAAGCTGGTACTGCAGAATGGTTGGTGTTGAATCGGCTTGGGGGTGTTGGGGGGGGGGCGGGTGGGAGTAGGGGTGAAATGCAGTAATGTCTAATTATTAGCTCTCCTCAAAGAAAGCTGTGATTTGGGATTGTCTTGCGTTGCTTCCTGATCTTTGGCAGTTGATACGGTTGGGTTACAGACATAGACTTACTCAGTGGGTTTGCAAGAAGTACACAGCTCTGGTAGAAGGAGAACACTCAGCCTCCTTTTGTTAAGAGATAGCAGTCCTGGAGAGATCGAAGCAAAGAGAAACTGTTCAATCCCAATCCTGACCTGTGGCTCAGAGATGGTGCAAGGATGCTGGGGAATCAGCAAGTGATTCCCATCCTCTGGCCTGCCTCTATATGCCCAGTCTAGTTAGGCTTCTGGGAATGCAGTCAAAATAAAAAAAAAGTAGGTCCAAATCTTTTATCAAGGTGTTATTGATGAATCTTACAAAGGAGTACACTGTGCTGGAAGTCCACGTACTGGGAGGTACCAGTCTGTTCCTTAAAGGTTATCTGTAGATAGTGCAGTGGGTGCCCAGCAGGCCTTTGGTTTGCTCTGTGTGGTACCTTAGATCAAATAGGCAGAGAGCAAAACAACCTTTAAAAGGCAGGGATGTTAAAAAAAAGGCTCCACATTTCATTTGTCACATGAAGAGTTAAAGATCGTTGGAGGAAGTATGGAGGCAGCACATTCAAAAAGCACCCATGTGGAATAAATGTTCCCAATGCATGAGTCACAGGAGTGTAGCAAGCAGACCTGTGACATGTGGGTCATTCAATAATGCTTCAATCTGCAATAAATCTCTGGAAGTGCCCAATAGATTACTGATCTCATTTGGTTTTCTGACCAGTTTGAAGAGTGGTGTGAGATGTCTGGTGAAAGATTCATTCATCTTTCAAACACCAGGTCAAATTGTTCCATTTCACTCATGGAGTACAGGTTTTAATGAAGTTACATTTTTTATCCCCAGAAAGTGTGTCCTGGGATCTTTTGCATCCACTTTAATAATTCATGCTAAGGTCACTACCTTGAGCAGTGCCGAGCTCCCCAACAGTGCTAGATTTTCATGCTCAGGTTTCTGCCGAGAGTTGAGCCGATCAGGCAGAGGAAAGGGTGTTACCCACTGAACTACAGCTGATATCTTTAAGGCTGTCTTTTCAACCTGACTTTATACTGGTCTGTCAGAACCAAGAACATGAAAGAAAGCAGTTTTTTTCTAACTCTTCACTAATTATTGGTTAATGTGTATCTGCCAAAATCTACTGACTGTGGATTTGACATGTTAATGACAAAACCTTCAAGATAAATTTAGACACAAACCCTGACAATATTGAATTCTTACTCTCTGCAAAGGGATCTAAGATGAGCAATGGGTGACCATTAAGGGGAGATGAAAGATGAATGCATCTCTCAGCCACAGCATGCTAATAAAGAGTTGATTTATGTTGATTCAAACCTATGTAGAGGATTCAGACATTTAGATTCCATGGAGCTTTACAAGTGCCTTTTCTGGGGAAACAAATGTAACTTCAATAAAACCTGTACTCCATGAGTGAAATGGAATGATTTGACCTGTTGTGTGAAGGATGAATGAATCCTTCACCGGACATCTCACACCACTCTTCAAACTGGTCGGAACACCAAATGAGATCAGTAATCTATTGGGCACCTCCAGAGAGTTATTGCAGATTGAAGCATTATTGAATGACCCACATGTCACAAATCTACTCGCCAGACTCCTGTGACATGTGCATTTTGAACTTTTGTTCCACACGGATGCTTTTTGAATGTGTTGTCACCACACTTCCTCCAGTGATCTTTAACCCTCTCTGTACCAGATGGAGGAGAGCAGGTGTATTATCCCCAAGCTTGCTGTGCTGGTATTTATCCCTCAATTAATGCTAATCAAGAATAGATGATCTCCTTGTTATTAATTGCTTTTTGTGGAAGCTTGCCTGGTTGCTGTGTTTCCTATCTTACAACAGTGACTGCAGCTCAAATGTGATTAATTGGCTGTAAAACCTATTAGGACATCATTATGGACCCTCACCATCTGGGCTATGCCCTCTTCTCGATGCTGCCATGAGGCAGGAGGTACAGGAGCCTGAAGACCCACACCTCAAGGTTCAACAACAGCTTCTTCCCCACTGCCATCAGGTTCTTAAACTGACTTGAAACACTTCCTAACTCTTCCTTGAACTATATCTCTCTCTCTCTCTCTCTCTCAACTTGTACTAATGTCGTTATGTTTATTTTTGTTGTGCAAATTATGCATAATTTATGTTAATTTAAATTTATATTAATTTATGTTTGTCATGTTTGTAACGTACCGTGCTGCTGCTGCAAAAAGTGAATTTTCATAGCATCTATACTCTGGGTATGTATGGCTATGACAATAAACTTGAATTTGAAAGGCACTAAGTAAATGCAGGTCTTTCTTTAAAGCATCACAGATTAAAGGTAGTTAGTTGTCATTCATCTGGCTGCCAATGAACACATGTACAAACCACTCCCACAGAGTAATTTGTCGTTCAGCTTCCTAGAACACCAGGGGCTGTCATTATCAGCCATCATCCACATTAGTTTAGCAGGGATCATACTGTTTAACCAACTTACATTTACATAATGCACCAATTCCAAAATGAAGACTTCCCGATCTTCCAGGAATCCCAAAGCATTTTGTCAATGAAACATTCCTCAGTGGGCAGCCACCACTGACTCACCTTCTGCGATTTTAGCAGGGCTGCACTTATATTGTGTGTTGCTGCAGGTGCAGACATCCTGGAGGTGTTGTTTCCAATGGCTGACAAGGTGTTTCAAAGGGATAAGGTCAAGCTTAGTGAGTGGCAAAAACACGGTACATGGATTACAAGGTGGAAAGTCATGAGTTTACCCACTGGTAGAAAATCCAGAAATGTCGAGTATTTTTTAAATGGTGAGAGATTTGCCATCAATCATGAAGAATGACACCAGCAGTCCTACTTCATTAGGAGTTTGAGGAGATTCGGTATGTCACCAAAGGCTCTTATTAATTTCTATAGATGTACTGTGGAGAGCACTCTGACTGGTTGCATCACAGCCTGGTATGGAGGCTCCAATGCACAGGATCGCAAGAGGCTGCAGAGGGTTGTAGACTCAGCCAGCTCCGTCACGGGCACAACCCTCCTCATCATCAAAGACATCTTCAAGAGGCAGTGCCTCAAGTAGGCAGTATCCATCACTAAGGACCCTCATCACCTGGGACATGCCTTCTTCTCATTACTACCATCAGGGAGGAGGTATAGGAGCCTGAAGACCCACACTCAACGATTCAGGAACAGCTTCTTCCCTTCCACCATCAGATTTCTGAACAGTCCATGAACACTACCACGTTATTCCTTTTTTTCTTGCACCATTTATTTATTTATTTTGTAATTTATAGTAATTATATGTCTTTGCAGTGTACTGCTGACACAACGGAAGAAATTTCCTGACATATAAGTCAGTGATAAAAAACCTGATTCTGATTCTGATTTGGAATGTTGTGTTCAGTTTTGGTTGCCCTGCTACAGGAAAGATGCGATTAAGCTGGAAAGAGTGCAGAAGAGATTCACGAGGATGTTGCCTGGACCTGAGGGACTCACTTATAGAACATAGAAACATAGAACATAGAAAACCTACAGCACAATTCAGGCCCTTCGGCCCACAAAGCTGTGCCGAACATGTTCCTACCCTAGAAATTACTAGGCTTACCCATAGCCCTCTATTTTTCTCAGCTCCATGTACCTATCCAACAGTCTATTAAAAGACCCTATCGTATCCACCTCCACCGCCGTTGAGGCAGCCCATTCCACACACTCACCACTCTCTGAGTAAAAATAGGGAGAGATTAAACAGACTAGGACTTTATTAAGAACATAGAACATAGAACAGTACAGCACAGGACAGGCCCTTCGGCCCACAATATTGTGCCAACATAGCTATTCCCTCCTACCTACAGAAGTCCCATATCCCTCCATTTTCCTCTCATTCATGCGCCCACCCAAGCCCCTCTTAAAAGCCCCCAATGAATTTGCCTCCACCACCTTATTGGGCAACGCATTCCAGGCATCCACCACTCTCTGAGTAAAAAACGTACCCTGATGTCAGTTCTGATCCTACCCCCTCTCACTGTAAATACATGCCCTCTGGTACTGGATTGCTCATTGGAACATAGGAGAATGAGGTTTGATCTTATGGCGGTGGGTAAAATCATGAGGGGTATAGATAAGGTGAATGTGCACAGTCTTGTTCCTAAGGTTGGGGAATTAAGAACCAGAGGGCATAGGTTTAAGGTGAGAGGGGAGAGATTTAATTGGAACCTAAGGGGCAACTTTTCACCCAGAGGGTGGTCTGTATATGAAATGAGCTGCCAAAGAAAGTGGCTGAGGCAGGTATATTAACAACATTTAAAAGGTACTTGAACAGGTACATGGATAGCAAAGGTTTGGAAGGATGTGGGCCAAACACAGGCAAGTGGGATTAGCTTGGATGGGAATCTTGGTTGGCATGGAATGTTCGGGCTGAAGGGCCTGCTTCTGTATGACTCTATGACCTATAAGTAGAAAATAATTAAGAAATGTACGATTAAGTACAATAAACAACCTGCCAGCACTTATCTTTTCAACGGGTTGATTCAAGTTGACTGGAGCCCTGTCACTCGTGCCAACCAGCCCTGAAGCCCTGAAGCACGTCTGCCCCCTAACTCCGGAGCCCAGCAGCAGAGTGGCATCTCCAGCCTCTGACTCCCAGGTTCATTGCAGTACACCAGCTCAGAAGTCAGGAAGGAGTCACCCATGTCTTCCAGCCAGCGATTCCTCATGGAGCCATTGGCTGAAGGTCCAGATTGCTGTCACAGCAGTAACCTCCCATAAGTAGCAGTGTATTAAGCAACCAGATCATTTGCTTTTATCAAAAAAAACAAGATGCTGGAGGAACTCAACGGGTCAGGCAGCATCTGTGGAGGGAATTGGCCAGTCGACCAGTCCAGAAGAAGGGTCTCGGCTCGAAATGTTGATTGTCCATTTTCATCCACATCTGCTGCCTGACCTGTTGAGTTCCTCCAACGTCTATTTTTCACTCCAGATTCCAGTATCTGCAGTCACTTGTGTCTCTCATTTGCTTTAATGTCAGACGAGGGATAAATGTCGGTGGAAATGTTGGATTATCCTTCTGTTCTTCCGAAGGTCTTCATCGAGGAGGGGAAAGGAATACAAAAGTGACGTGATTGGGACACAAAATCAAAAACGTTACAGAAGACAAAGATCTTCAGACAACGTTTAGGCTCCTGGTGAACAGGAGTGAGGTGGAAGGCTTTAGTGCAAGAAGATCCAGAGATTATGTGTTGGCCTTTCCACTGGAGATGATGGGTGGGAATCGCACAGGAAGTATCAGCTGGTGAAACAAGAACACAGGGTGGGCAACAGAGGGGATTAGCAAGATTGTGGTTGGGGCAGAGTCGCAAGAGAATTTAGGAACCTTTGCATTTGGGACCTAACCAGTGGTACCGTAATGCTGTGAACAAGAAATTAAAAACTTTGCCTGGTCAGCAGTTTGCAACAGATCCTCTTGCACTGCTTCAAAAGACAGATGAGTTGTCTCCAGAGGCTTGGACAATATTTCTCCCTAAAGGAACAGTACAAAAACAGATTATCTATTTATTAGCAAATAGTTGTTTGTAGAAATTTACTGTACGCAAATGGACTGCTGCATTTCCTGAATTATAACAGTGACTTTACTTCTAAAAATTCTTTTATTGATTGTAAAGCACTGTGGGTTGCTGAGTAAATGGGAGATGCTATATCAAATTGAACCTTTTTTCTTCTAATGCTTTGATTTCCTCTGAATTCCAGCCCTCCTGATTGACAGTGTTCCCAAAAATATCTCTGTACATGGAAAAGAGGGTATGTTATCATGTGAGATGTGCATAAGCAGCCATATTTTAATGTGATAAATCCAACTTCAAACATCCCTGAGTTCAAGAAGGGCCCCAACATTGCCAGTGACTTCTTTAACATATCAAAAGCCTAATTGGTGCTTCATAGATGTGCATTAAGACAGAATTTGACGCCATGTCATTTGCAGAGAAATGAAGGTAAATGCGGGCAAAATAGATCAGTTTGGAGGAGAATCTTAAGGAAAGGAAGATGTAGAGAGGTTTAAAGAAGGAATTTCAAGGCTTAGGGTCTTAGTAGCTGAAGGTACAGCCACCAGTGATGGAGGGATTAAATTTGGAGAGCACAGATATATCAAAGTGCTGGTTACAGAGACATAGAGGGTTGAAGTTATAGAAGAACTTGCAATATGAGAATTTTAGAAGTTTTATCTGAGCTTAGATTAATACAGGACAAAACATGGGATACAGCCAGGACTGGTGAGAGGATAAATATCTGAGAGAGTATCAACATATCAACAATATCGACTCACACGGGGGCTAGGAGAGGAAATTGGATGGTGAACAGATTAGTGGGATTAGAGTCAAGGAGATCAAGATAGCCTCATTCTGACTACTTTGGAATTTGAACCAATTTAAATCTTAGACTAACAGGAAAAACATTTACAGCTAGCTACAACATGTCAAGAACAAAGATAAGTCATTTACATATGAAAATCTTGCATGCCAGAGGTGCTTTCAAAATAACCATATCCTTTGCATTGCACAATATCTGCAAATTAATCCTTATAAGCTTGTCCAGGTTAATATTGCTGTTAGAAAAAACATTATATATGGAATATTTCTAAAATAACAATATTCGTGCAACAAACTGAAGTACGATGGATTGTTAATGGCTGCTGAAGATTTTGATGTCAAGTATCCTACACACTGCATCTGCAACATCAGAGTGAATGTGTTAGACATGCCCAAGGAAAATGATAGCAGAGCATAAATCAACATTCGCTATCGAGCAGACAAATCCTTGTGTGATTGTAAATCTTTGTGGATTAAATCTACTAACTGGGACCCCCAGTGGAAACAAAGTTGTCCCATTTATCTAACTGTGCTGAATGAAGAAAAAAAACTGCAATTTGTGCAAAATTAAAATACCAAAGTGCCTTGAGAAAGAAAACCCTCAGGCAGTGATGTTTGCCCCTTGGTGTTGTGTTTCATTTGCACTTTTCAGAATGTCTTTACCAAAAAGATAACTTTAGTTGTGGCGTTCCAGCTAACGTTATTAACAACAGTTATCTCTCTTTATGTGATTTAACATAGTGGAAGTCAAACATTTAAAAAGAGGGAACAGACTGGTGTCTTCTGATCTATTCCTGTTGTAACTCTGGCAGGTTCTCATTAGAAGAGACACACGATGAGAATCACAGGCCAGATCAGGGTGCATTCTATCTACCACAGGATTCTGTTAGAAATGGGGGTCTCTCCATCCAGCCAAAAGTAGGAGGATCAGGGCGATATAGCCAAGTTCAGGGGACCTCCCAGACCTAGTCTCCCTTTTCTTCAGCTGGCATGACACTGAGCTGATGTGTCGTCTGAGACCAGGTATACTGGCCACTAAATGACTAGTACTGTGGCCACCTGTGGCCAAACTTCCCCTAAGAAACAAAAGAGGAAAACAGGGACAGGAGGCCATTTGGCCTTTCTGCCCTGTTCCCACATTCAGTAAGAATCTGGCTGATAAATGGCCTAACTTCATTTACCCAACTTTCCCCTGGGTTCCTTATTACCTGTAATTTTTTTTAAAAACTTGTCAATCTCACATTTTAAATAAACAAATAATCAAGCTATTTTCAGGAAAGTTACTTAAATTTCAACAACTCTCATTACTGCAGGTAAAATGCTTCTTTGCTGTTTTTTAAAAGGACTGGGTCTAATTTTCAGACCTGTACTCCTAGACTCTGTGACCAGAAAAAATATTTTCTCTCATTCTATTCTATCAATTCCCCTTATTGTCTTGAATTCTTCAATCAAATCATCCATTAACGTTCTGAATTCTAAGCAAAGCAATCCTAATGTGTGGAATCTCTTCAGCAGTCCAGAGATCATTCTGATAAATCTGATCTCCCTCCAAGACCAAAGCATCCTTCCTCAGTAGTGTCCAGACCTCCGCACAGATCTCCAGGAAGGGACGAACCAAGACTTTGTCTACACAGCTGACATTCTTTGACTTTGTGTTTCATTTCTCTGGTTGTAATAGCCAAAATTCCACTGGCCTTTTTTTAATCAAGGCCAGACCTATTTAGTGATATGAACCCCAATTCTCTTTGCACCTCCATTGTTTCCAGTGTTTCACCTCGGTAAGATAAATTCTAGTCCTTGATGAAGTGTGGAGGGAGGGATGTCATAGAGTCATACAACATGGAAGCAGACCCTTCAGCCCAACTTGTCCTTGCTCACAAAGCCAGCCCCAGTTATATTTTATTTTATATTTTATTTACAGCGTGGTAACAGGCCCTTCTGGCCCAACAAGTCCGCACCACCCATTTTAAACCCGAATTAACCTACCCATACATCTTTGGAATGTGGGAGGAAACCAGAGCACCCAGAGGAAACCCACGCAGACACGGGAGAACGTACAAACTCCTTACAGACAGTGACGGGAATCGAACTCTGATCGCTGGCGCTGTAATAGCGTCGCGCTAACCGTTACGCCACCATGCCGCCCATGTTTCGCCCATATCCCTCTAAATCCCTCCTGTCCATGTACTTATCCAAATATATTTTAACTGTTGTTTTTGTACCTGCCTCAACCACTTTCTCTGGCAGCTCGTTCCATATACGCACCACCCTCTGGGTGAAGAAGTTGCCCCTCAGGTCCCTTTGAAATCTTTCACCTTAATTTTTCACCTCCAGTCTTTAGTTCCCCTTCTCTGGGAAAAAAAATCTATGTGCATTCACCCTATCTATGCCCCTCTTGATTTTATACACTTCTATAAGGTCATCCCTCAGTCTCCTACATTTCAAGGAATAAAGTCCGAGTGTGCACAACCTCTCCCTATAACTCAGGCCCTCGTGTCCAGGCAGAATCCTCGTAAATCTGGTGGAAAGTGGGGAAACTGGGAGTGGAGAGGACCCAGTTCCTACCTGGACCAACCACACATTGCTGGGAACCTTGATTTTCTCAGCCCAAGATCCGGTAGTGCAGGCTATTTAAAACATGTGACCTCCCTGGAACCCAGGATTGTTGACTAGCTCATTCTAGCCTTTAAACAACAGAAATTAGGAGCCAGTCTGGGCCACTTGGCACTTCGACCTGCTCTGCCATTCAATAAGATCATGGCCGATTGGCTTGTAATCCCAACTTTGCATTCACCCTGGTAACCCTCCACTACCACCCAAGGAATGGGTTTAGCCTCAGGGTCCTGAGTGAGGAGTTCGGGTTAAATAGGCAATCAGCTTTGCTGGGTACAATAATTGTATTTGGTGGAAATATTATTCTAAAATGGGATTTTCATTGTTTCAAAACATAACAGTGTTTGTCAAGGGGATTCGTATATCAGAATCAGAATCAGGTTTATTATCACTGACTTATATATTGTGAAATTTGTTGTTTTGCAGCAGGAATACAGTGCAAAGACATGAAATTACTAAAAATTACAAAATAAATAAATTGTGCAAAAAAAGAAATAAGAAAATAATGTTCATGGACTGTTCAGAAATCTGATGGCAGAGGGGAAGAAGCTGTTCCTAAATTGTTGAGTGTGGGTCTTCAGGCTCCTGTACCTCCTCCCCAATGGTAGTAATGAGAAGAGGGCATGTCCCAGATGGTGAGGGTCCTTAGTGATAGATACCTCCCTCTTGAGGCATCGCCTCTTGAAGACGCCCTCGATGATGGGGAGGGTTGTGCCCGTGACGGAGCTGGCTGAGTCTACAACCCTCTGCAGCCTCTTGCGATCCTGTGCATTGGAGTCACCATACCATGCTGTGTTGCAACCAGTTAGAATGTTCTCCACTGTACATCTATAGAAATTTGCACAAGCCCTTGGTGACATACCAAATCTCCTCAAACTCCTAATGAAGTAGAGCCGCTGGTAGATCCTCCAAGATGTTGACCCCAGGATATGATGAGGTATTCAATGCCAGCATGGACATAGTGGCCTGTTCCTGTGCTGTATAACTATGTCTCTATACAACACCATGCAAAGCACGGATCCTTTTAATGCATCAATTATAAAGGAACAATTCTCTTTACAGGAAATACATATGTAAAAAGATGGCAACAACCAGACATTATAATTTCACTTCTCAAGATTCAGAGTTGTTTTGTTCATTTGGTTGAAATAAACAGCTATGTCACGAAATATGTTGCTGCTTTGCTGCTGAACCTTAGGTGTAGACAGATATCTAAAATATACACAATGTGCATCAACTTTCACAACATTAAGGTTGAAAATCCTTTTGAGCAACAGCCTGGCTGTTCTACTGACAGTTATGGTGTTCATCAGAGTCAAGAGAAAACACATTCCAGCGAAGATATAATGAAAGTAATCTAAAGAACTGCTAGCATTTTCCTTTGTTTCTCTGCTTCTGTGCATAAATTAATGTGTAACTAACTTCTGCCAGGTAATTTTAGCCCATACATCTTTTATCTGAACACATGTTATATTCCACCATTTGGAATAGCTTATTTCTTTCATTGGCCTGAAACATTAACTCTGCCTCTTTCTGCACAGATGCTGCTCGAGTTGTCGAGTATTTCCAGCATTTTCTCTTTTCACCCTGATTCAGTTTGGTTGTCGAACGTGCTGAGACAAAGCCTGGCTCGAACGACACTGTCTGTGCTTTAAACTAGAATTTACTATGTAGGGCATTGGAAAATTATCCTAACATTGCACTGATTGAGTAAACCCCAGGTTTGAACAAATGAATTAGGAGCTGGAACAGGCTATTCAACACCTCAGGCCTGCTCTATCAGTTAATAGCATCTGATTGTAACCTCAACTCTGCATTCCCATCCATTCCCACTAACATTTCACCTCTTTGTCATCAAACGTTCTTCTACCTACCTTAAAAATATTCAGAGATTCTGCTTCCACAATCCTTTGAAGAACAGCCTCACACTCAATGTCAGCAAGACCAAGGAATTGATTGTGGACTTTAGGAAGGGGAAATAGGAGAACACACACCAGTCCTCATTGAAGGGTCAGCGGTGGAAAGGGTGAGCAGCTTCAAGTTCCTGGGCGTCAACATCTCAGAGGATCTCTCCTGGGCCCAACACATTGATGCAATCACGAAGAAGGCATACCAGTAGTTCTACTTCATTGGGAGTTTGAGGAAATTCAGCATGTCACCAAAGATTTCCATAGATGTATAGTGGAGAGCATTCTGATTGGTTGCATCACAGCTTGGTATGGAGGCTCCAATCTACAGGACTGCAAGAGGCTGCAGAGTGTTGTAGACTCAGCCAGCTCCATCATGGGCACAACCCTCTCCACCATTGAAGTCATCTTCAAGAGGTGGTGCCTCAAGAAGGCTGCATCCATCACTAAGGACCCTCACCATCCGGGACATGTCCCCTTCTCGTTACTACCATTGGGGAGGAGGTACAGGAACCTGAAGACCCACAACCCATGATTCAAGAACACCTTTATCCCCTCTGCCATCAGATTTCTGAATGGTCCATGAACCCATAAACACTACCATGTTAATCCTTTTTTTTGCACTATTTATTTAGTTTTGTAAATTATAGTAATTTTTTGTCTTTGCACCGTACTGCTGCCGCAAAACAGTGAATTTCAAGCCAGCTAAGTCAGTGATAATAAATCTGAATCTGATTCTGGTTCTGATTCTGATTCTGATTTTGATTCTGAAGGGAGTTCCAAAGACTTGCAACCCTCTGTGACAAAAAGTTTCACCTCATCTCTGTCTTGAATGGATGACCGCTCACCTTTAAACAGAGACACCTGGATATATATTCTCCTAGAAGAGGAACTACCCTCTCCACATCTACCTTACCAAGATCTCCTCTTCAGTATTTGAAGTCAATTGACCACTGCACCATAAACGTCCCCAGAGTGGCAGGGTGGAATATGGTTTGGGGTTTTTCCAAGTAGAAGCTCCACAATCGGAATAAATCTATGTGCCAGGCTAGGCCACATTGTTATGATGACTCATGAAAATTCAGTTGATGTCTTTGAGGGAAGAGAAAGCGTTTGATATGATGCAACTTCAAAGAAGCAGAAAACCGTGGTGAACAAATTCGATATTGACTACTAAATTTGATTCTTAACTGAAATGGATAAGCTCAATTTCTCCAAACAGCTATTAGTGGTTCAAACAAGTCTGCATAGCTTAACCAGAGTTAGGCAGTATATGATTTTGCCAGCAACACTTACAGACACCGAATAAAGAAACACATTTTGAAATTATACTGATTTCCTAGAATTCTCCACGCACTTATTGACTTGGAAGGAGTTACCTGAAGTATTGGAGTCTCTGAGTCTGTGGGAAAGACAGTGGCTCAGTGAGTAAAGCTGCCTCCTCACAGCTCAAGCGACCTGGATTCAATCCTGACCTCTTGTGCTGTCTGTGTGGAGTTTGAATGTTCGCCTTGTGACCCTGTAGATTTCCACCAGGTGCTTCAGTTTCCTCCCACATCCCAAATACTTGTAGGTTGGTACAATAATTAACTGCTACAAATTGCCTCTAGTGTAAGTGGATAGCAAAAGAACAGTGGGGAGCTGATGGGCACATGAGAGAGAAGGTTCCAGGGAAATATATGGGGGAATGGGATTAATGAGATTGCTCGGATAGACCAAACTGACCTCCTTCTATGCCATGAGGAATTCAGAGTTAAGCATTCAGACAGGACTGAGTTGGATAAAGATTAGAATCCCCTATTCAGGAGCAGTGGGAAAATTAATTATGCCCGTTCATCTCAGAGACAGCTTCATACTGCCAGAAACTGACTAATGCAATGGAAAGAAAATGGTTCAAATATTATTCTAGGCCTGAATGAAGAGATCTTTTGCAGGTTAAAATTAATGTCCTCAGGAATCACTTGGTCACATTAAAATTCACAAAATGCTTTTCCAATATTCTCCTTCCACAGGTGTTGACCAGGATATTTGGCCTCTCAACACAAACTTCACAGTTTCTAGCATGGAAAACCACAATCTCTATCAGCCAAATGAATGAA
The DNA here is from genome assembly GCF_009764475.1 of Pristis pectinata. Lineage (NCBI taxonomy): Eukaryota > Metazoa > Chordata > Chondrichthyes > Rhinopristiformes > Pristidae > Pristis > Pristis pectinata. The sequence goes on from NC_067426.1 coordinate 6,174,467, forward strand.
GCCCGTCAGATTATTTTAAAAATCCACATGCAATAGCCCTTCAAACGTCCTACCACACTAGACCATGGCTGATCTATGACCTCACTCATAAATTCACCTTCGGTTATCTAAACTTGGATTTAATATTTTGGGGAGGAGGGTATCAAGTGTCCATTAGAAGCCCACAGTTTGTGCAGAGGCAGTCAATAGCAGATGCACAGAAGTAAATCACAGCTATATGAGGTCTAACCAATAAGGTTAGTTTATAACATTTACTAACTACTTTCCTAGAGACTTTCAGAGAAAATGGGCCACTCCCACTTGTTTCCACCAATCACTGACATGTCTCCCAATCTCCAAATATGCCACCTCTATTACCTCCCTTCACTCACATGCACACTATCCTACACTTATCTGAGGTCCACTGTAATTCAAGCTTCAATTCGGCTGAATCAAAAGTGCCCATTGTCCCCTGAAGTTCATCAGCCTAACGGAACGGAATTCCTCAAGACATCATCATGTACAGGGACCCACTGTTTACCCAGAAAGATGGTACTCATTCATTTGTTGGCTGTAGCTATTGTTGGCAAGGCCAGCAGTTATTATTCTTTCCAAATGACCCTTGAATTGAGTGATTTGCCAGACCACTTCAGAAGGTAGTTAAGAATTAGGACATAGAACAGTACATCACAGGAACAGGCCCTTGGGCCCACAGTGTTGTGCTGAACTAATTAAGCTAATGACAACTAATCCTTTCTGCCTGCACGTGGTCCATATCCCTCCATTCTCTGCACATCCATGTGCCTATCTGAGAGCCATTTAAACGCCTCTGTCGTATCTGCCTCCAGCCCCACACCTGCAGCACATTCCAGGCACCCACCGCTCTCTGTCTGAAAAACTTGCCCCGCACATCTCCTTTGAACTTCCCCCCTCTCACCTTAGATGCATCCCCTCTAGTATTAGACATGACAACCCTGGGAAAAAGATACCGGCTGTCTACCCTATCTAGGCCCCTCATGATTTTATGAACTTCCATCAAGTTTCCCCTCAACTTCCGCCACTCTAGAGAAAACAACTCTAATTTGTCCAACCTCTCCTTATAGCACGTGCCCTCTAATCCAGGCAGCATCCTGGTGAACCTCTTCTGCACCCTCTCCAAAGCTTCCACATCCTTCCAATGGGGTGACCAGAAGCGAATGCAATACCCCAGATGCAGCCTCACCAGAGATTTATAAAGCTGCAACATAACTTCCTGAGTCTTGAACTCAAAGCTTCGACGAATAAAGGCAAGCATGCCACATGCCTTCTACTTTCCTGCAAGTTTGAGCTCATGTTTGATCTGAAGGATATTCTCCCCAGAATCAGATAGGTTTTTATCATAATTCAATGGTTTCATAATCTCCATTACTGAAATCACCTTTGTGTTCTATCATTATTTAATTAACTAAATTTAAATCCCCAGCTGCCATGCTGGGTCCTGACCTCATACCCCTGGATTATAAATCCGTGCTTCTCAAGTGCTGATTTAGTCACATAGTGACAGTGCTGCTACACTGCAAATAGTTTGTAGTAAATTTCCAAGCCATCAAACATACACTTGGTTGAGGTTTAATAAGTGTGGGGGAAAAACTAATCCCTCTAACTTTCAAAACCATTAGAATAAGAGAGAAAAGGATATCGAAGAGCAAATCAAACTTTGGCAGCAGAAGTACCACATTTGTCTTAATATACTTAAATTTAGTGTCATTCAGTTTAATGCCAGTAATATCCTCAATTATTCATCCAGGTCTTAATATTTAATTAATCCTCTAAATGACATTGCATAAATCATCCTAAACTGGACATTTTCATAATTATTCTTTGTGGAAATACATGGAGGATGTGGATACTTTATTATGGCAGTGCCCAACATCCATTCTTCCTGGACTACTGCATAGAATGAAATCCTTTGTAACTAATAAACACATCAATCCAGGTCAAAGCTTCATCTCCTGGGGCCACTGACAAAGATAACAGTGTGTAGCCCCATGTATTGAATGACCCTGTCAGCTTTGCCATTTGCAAGAAGACAAATTGTATCAGGATGGAACCCTTTTCACAAACTCTGAAAACAGAAATCGTTGGAAAAATATCAGCTGAGGAAAGATTCACTTGTAGTTGCCCAAGTCGGTGCACCTTACATGGAGTGAGATGCAGCAAGCATTGAAGTCAGCGAACACATCAAGTCAAAGTCTTCTATTCTGCAAGAGTCCCTCAGGATTGCCTGTCGATCCTTTAAACAGAGGTGAGGAAGATGTGGGGATAACATGAATGGTGGGAGTGTATAGAATAGAATTACATACAATGAGCAGCTCAGAAAGCAATGTGACATCAGTGTCCTTTGTTGCTGTTTATTCTCCAAATCAATCCCCTCCTGCCTCTTTAACACAGTCAGGTGATGTAATTTTGTTCCTTCATGTGTCTAAAACAGCTTCCTCTTAAAAGTTTATAAAGGGAACATCTTGGACATTGTCCGTGATAACTTCTGTAACCCGTGATTTGGAAGGGTGGTTAAGACAAAGCATTGAACACATTGGTATTGGTATTGGTTTATTATTGTCACTTGTACCGAGGTACAATGAAAAATCTGTCTTGCAAACCGATCATACAGGTCAATTCATTACACAGTGCAGTTACATTGAGTCAGTACAGAGTGCATTAAGGTAGTACAGGTAAAAACAATAACAGTACAGAGTAAAGTGTCACAGCTACAGAGAAAGTGCAGTGCAATAAGGTGCAAGGTCACAACAAGGTAGATCATGAGGTCATAGTCCATCTCATCGTATAAGGGAACTGTTCAATAGTCTTATCACAGTGGGGTAGAAGCTGTCCTTAAGTCTGGTGGTACGTGCTCTCAGGCTCCTATATATTCTACCTGATGGAAGAGGAGAGAAGAGAGAATGACCCGGGTGGGTGGGGTCTTTGATTATGCTGGCTGCTTCAACAAGACAGCGAGAGGTAAAGACAGTGTCCAAGGAGGGGAGGCCGGTGTCCGTGATGCACTGGGCTGTGTCCACAACTCTCTGCAGTTTCTTGCGGTCCTGGGCAGAGCAGTTGCCATACCAAGCCGTAATACATCCAGATAGGATGCTTTCTATGGTGCATCGGTAGAAATTGGTGAGAGTCAAAGGGGACAAACCAAATTTCTTAAGCCTCCTGAGGAAGTAGAGGCGCTGGTGAGCTTTCTTGGCCGTGGCATCTACATGATTTGACCAGGACAGGCTGTTGGTGATGTTCACTCCCAGGACCTTGAAGCTCTCAACCCTCTCTACCTCAGCACCATTGACGTAGACAGGTGCATGTACACTGCCCCCTTTCCTGAAGTCAATGACCAGCTCTTTTGTTTTGTTGACATTGAGGGAAAGGTTGCTGTCATGACACCATTCCACTAAGCTCTCTATCTCCTTCCTGTACTCCGACTCATCGCCGTTTGATATACAGCCTACAAGGGTGGTATCATCTGCAAACCTGTAGATGGAGTTAGAGCAGAATCTGGCCACACAGTCATGAGTGTATAGAGAGTAGAGTACAGGGCTGAGGACACAGCCTTGTGGGGCACCAGTGTTGAGATTAACACATCAGAAAACATGTAAAAATGTTGCAAGCATGTATCCTGTAAAGATGGGATTGATGTTTGGAACATTTACATCAACTGATATAACCCTCTCCAAAATATGAGAACAGAAGAATATAAGAAAAAAACAGTCAGAGTGGTCCTGATGAATTCCTGAGCTGCTCTGGCACCCAGCGATATCATGACTGATCTGAACATGGCTTCAACTCGATATTCCTGTATGTTGCTTGTTCCCTATTCCCTTTGACAGCCGATGTGTCTTTATATCTCAGCCAGTCTCCACAACTCTCTGGGAAAAGAATTCTAAATATTCATGGCTTACCTTCATCTTAAATAGGCAATCCCTTATTCTGAAACTCCACCCCTTGGTTCTTAATATTCCCTCAAAAGGAGAAACAGTCTCTCAGAATTCACCCTCCAATCCCCCTCAGAATCGTATGTGTTTGGATAAGATCCTACTCATTCTTCCAACCTTCATTGAATAAAGATCCACTGCCTTGGTAAAGCAGCTAGCGTAATCAAAGACCCCACACACCCCGGACATTCTCTCTTCTCCCCTCTCCCATCGGGCAGAAGATGTAAAAGCCTGAAAGCACGAACCACCAGGCTCAAGGACAGCTTCTCTCCTGCTATTATAAGACTATTGAATGGTTCCCTAGTACGATAATATGGACTCTTGGCCGCACAATCTACCTCATTATGACCTTGCACCTTATGGTCTGCCTGCACTGCACTTTCTCAGTAGCTGTGACACTTTACTCTGCATTCAGTTATTGTTTTACCCGGTACTACCTCAATGCACTGTGTAATGAATTGATCTGTATGTATAGTGCGCAAGACAAGTTTTTCACTGTACCTCGGTACAGCTGACAATAATAAACCTATTCCAATTCCAATCCATTCAACCTAAAAATCGACTACCTCCAAACCAAGTATAACCAATGACTTCACTGTCAGATGCTTTCTCTCTATAATTATAAAAATTAGGAAATATAAAATACAGAAATATGGTGCCAAACTTCATTCAGCCTATGTCCTTCGCCAAGTTATCACTTCAGTCTTGTTATTTTAATACCATCCAGTGCACAGTGGGATTCCTGATATATGGCTGGGGATGTGAAGTCCAAGCCAAGAGCTGGTAGACGTTCTGTGCCATAACAGGAACCAAAATTTCAAAGAAAAATGATGTTTTAAAATCTGCCAAAGAAGATCTCCAATCGCAAAATTCACACCAGTCATCATCCTACAGAGTGTGATGATAGTTTCAGCACTGGTGATTATACCATCTGTTTGATTGATAGATTAGTAGCTCATGCAATGGAAAAGGATTTCAACAATTTGCAGCAAAAATTAAGCCTCAAAAATTAAATCGCGTGTCAGTGTTGTTGGACTTCACATCTACCCCAGGGCAAGTGCTGCTGAATCAGTCCCCCATTCTTTGGTTGCCTTGAGATGTGTTTATTCCAAAGTCCTCACAAGCATCACTTGGCGTGCCACAATAACAATGATAATTTGCATTTATATAGCACCTTTCACATCACCAAAGAGCTGCAAAGAATTGTCAACATAGTAAAAATAATTTCAAATCATGGAAGGAAATAGTGCAACAAATGATCAATATTTGAATTAAAGACAGTTCTTAAAAGAGGTGGAAAGTTTAGGAAAAAAATTCCAGAGCTTAAGGCACAACTGTCGATGGTGGAGTGATTAAATTGAGGGGTCATCAAGGGGCCAAAGCTAGGAGTGAGCAGAGATTTCAGTAGAGCTGGAATACAAAGATCCAAAGGGAGATCAAATGGAGAGATCAAAAAAGGAGATCTAAAAAGATCTAAAAAATTAGAATCAAGGGATTGCTAAAGTGGTGCTGGCAAAGGACATTGAGCACAGGGATAATAGGTCAATGTAATCTGATGCAAGTTGGGGATGGGATAGTTGAGCCTTGGCTGAGCTCAACTTTCAGCAGGGGAGAGTGAAGGAGGATTTGCCAGGAGCTTGTGACAGAATAACAAAGGTTTCAGCAGCAGTGTGGAGTCAGCTGGCGTAAAGGTGTGGAAAGAGGTGGTCTCAGTGGTGACATAGAAATGAAGTCTGAAACCAAACTCAGGCTCTGCTTTGGCACCAGGGCAGCAAATAGACTAGCTTAGTTTCTGACAAGTGCCAAGGAGGGGCGGGGGATCAGAGGGAGGGAAAGGACCTCTGTAAACATGTGGTCATCAAAGCTCTGCTGCCTGTGTCCCCATCCTGTTCCATTCACCTCATTATTGCTGACCTACATTGACTTAGCATCGTAGAGTCCTAGAGTTATACAGCACAGAACCAGGCCCTTCGGCCCAACTCATCCATGCCGACCAAGCTGCCTGTCTGAACTAAAGCAACACAAGAGGCGCTGGAGGAACTCAGTGGGTCAGACAGCAACTGTGGAGGGAAACGGACAGCGGACGATTTGGCTTGAGACCCTTCATCTGGATTCGTGAAATCCATGGACCCAAAATGTCATTTGTGTGGCTCCAGATTCCAGCAGCTGCAGTTTCTTGAGTCTCCTCTCTGCCTATCTGAACTAATCCCACTTGCATACATCTGCCCCTTATCACTGTAAACCTTTTCTGTCAGTGTACCTGTCCAAATGTGTTTTAAATGCTGTAATTGTACCTGTCTCTTCAGCTTCCTCTGGCAGCTCATTCTATATACCGACCACCTCTGTGCGACTTCTGGTCAAACAATGGTTCGATCTTAACATTTTCATCCTTGTTTTTATATCCTTTCATGGTTCACTCCTCCCTTTCTCTGTAGCCTTCTTCATCTATACAGTCTTCCAGGATATCTACGTTCCTCCGGTTCTGGCCTCTTGATCATTCCCAAATGAAATTGGAATCGGTTTGCTTTTGTCACTTGTACCGAGGTACAGTGAAGAACTTGTCTTGCATACCGTTCGTACAGATCAATTCGTTACACAGTGCATTGAGGTAGTACAAGGTAAAACAATACAGAATGCAGAATAAGGTGTAACAGCTACAAAGTGTATTACAGGTAGACAATAAGGTGCAAGGTTTCCTACAAGGTAGATTGTGAGGTCAAGAGTCCATCTTATCATATCAGGGAAACATTCAATAGTCTTATAACATTGGGATAGAAGCTGTCCTTGAGCCTGGTGGTACGTGCTTTCAGGCTTTTGTATCTTCTGCCCAATGGGAGGGGGGAGAAGAGAGAATTTCCAGGGTGGGTGGGGTCTTTGATTACATTAGCTGTTTTACCGAGGCAGCGAGAAGTATAGACAGAATCGATGGAGGGGAGGCTGGTGTCTGTGATGTGCTGAGCTGTGTCCACAACTCTCTGCAGTTTCTTGCGGTCACAGGCAGAGCAGTTGCCATACCAAGTGGTGATGTATCCGGATAGGAAGCTTTTTGTGGTGCATTGATAAAAATTGGTAAGGGTTGACGGGGACATGCCAAATTTCTTTAGCCTCCTGAGGAAGTAGGGGCGCTGGTGAGCTTTGGCTGTGGGTGTCTACGTGGTTGGACCAGGACAGGCTATTGGTGATGTTCGCTCCTTGGAACTTGAAACTCTCAACCCCCTTGACCTCAGCACTGTTGATGCTGACAAGTGAATGTACACTGCACCCCCACCACCCCCACCACCCCCCTCCCCCGCCTGAAGTCAATGACAGGCTCTTTTGTTTAGCTGACATTGAGGGGAAGGTTGTTGTCATGACACCATGTTACCTAGACTCTATCTTCTTCCTGTACTCCATTGAGAATAACCATGCCGGAGGTGTTGCTGCCTGTCCTTACTGATTGGGGTCTGTTGCTTTGAAAGTCAAGGATCTGGTTGCAAAGGGAGGTGTTGGAGAAGTTTAGTGATGAGTTTGCTTGGACTTATAGTATTGAAGGCGGATCTGTAGTTAATAAACAATAGACTAACATAGGTATATTTACTGTCCAGATGCTCCAGAGATGAGCGTAGGGCCAGGGAGATGGTGTCCATCGTAGACCTGTTTTGGCGGTAGGCGAATTGCAGTGGGTCGAGGTTGTCTGGGAGGCTGGAGTTAATGCATGGCATGACCAGCCTCTCGAAACGCTTCATGATGGTGGATGTCAGAGCCACTGGGCAGTAGTCATTAAGGCACATTACCTTGTTTTTCTTAGGTACTGGGATGATAGTGGTCTTCTTAAAGCAGGTGGGGGTCTCAGACTGAAGCAGGGAGAGGTTAAAATATCTGCAAATACCCCCACCAGCTGATCTGCACAGGATCTAAGGATATGGCCAGGGACACCATCCGGGCCAGATGATTTCCATGGGTTCACTCTCCAGAAGACTAATCTTATGTCCGCAACAGTGACTGTGGGTTCAGGTGCATTGGAGGCTGTTGGGGTGGGTGGTGACAATCCAATCCCTTTCTGTTCAAAACATACATAGAATGCATTCTCATCGGGAAAGGATGCGGTGTTGTTGGCGATGCTGCCTGACTTTGTTTTGTAGCCCGTTATAGCATGTAAGCCCTGCCACAACTGACCATTGGCAGCTGTGCCTTTAGCTCCCAAGGCCTTACTCTCCGGAATTCCCTCCCTAAATCTTTCCACCTCTGTACCTTTTTCCTTTCTTAAAACCATCCCTTTGACCAAGTTTTTCATTAACTGACTCAATATCTTCTCATGTGGCTTAGTTTTGCTTAAAAGCATGCTCTTTACAGAAGTTCGATGTCAGCCAGAACAAAGCAGCCCCCAATTCCCTAACATCCATTCCCTCCAACACTAGTGCATTGTAGATACAGTGTGTCAGCATGGATGACTTGGGCCGAAGGGCCTGTTTCCATGCTGTATGACCCAATGACTCCATGACACTAAGTCAGTGTAGGTCAGTGAGCATGGAGGTGATGGGTGGATGAAACAAGATGGGGACACAGGCAGCAGACCTTTGATGACCCCTCATTTATACAGGTCCTTTTTTTATAAAACTCACTATAGTTACAAACCTGAGCAAATTTAACAGCATCTCTCAAAAAAACCACAACGTTAACCAGTAGGAAGGACAAGGATTTTTGGGGAACATAGGAAAACAACCCCTTGCAGCTTCCCTTCCAAGTCACGTCCCATCCTGACGTGGAAGTATTCCAGCATGCCTTCATCGCTGCTGGATCTAAACCCTGGAACTCCTCAGCCAAACAACACCGCGGGAGCACTTTCACCAGAAAGGCTTTGGCAGTACACAATGGAATCTCATCACTATCCTGTCAAGGGTAATCATAGCTGGGCAGTAAATTCTGGCCTTGCCAGCCAGGAACAGATCCAAAAAAACGAATGTGAAAAGAAAAGTAAGTTATTGTTGTTGAAGTCCAAAAACAAAAATAACTAAGGACTATAACGACTATGCTATAAACAGAACAGAGGACAAAAACTGAAGTTAACACTGATAACAATCAAATTACTTCACAATCAAAGGAGAATCCTCAGGTCAAGAACTGCACAAAATCCCTCCACTAATTATCTTTTGAAAAAGTTCTTCTACCCAAAGGCTAAAGATCCCTTATGTTATTTCCTTAACTGGCATACCACTTAAGAACTGGATATAATTTATGACTCTCCAGAGTGTTTCACACTCTATAGGTAATTAGGATTGAAAAGACAATACTCCACTGTTTTTAGTGGGTATTAAAAACTACAATTATATTGTCAATACCTTTAAAATTTACCCATTCTACGCAATGTAGCACTCAAAGAGCAAATAACTGAATGAAGAAGTTGTCTTGAAATTAAAATTAAACTTCCCAACAAATACATATTTTATATTAGGATTTAATCTGTACAATATAGTTTATCACAATGCTTCTTTTAATAACAAGCCATTATTTCTGCAACATTTATTTCTTCCTTGGAGAGGTAATTTTCAGGCTCATGGCTTAGTAGGAAACAAAAGTTACTTGTTTATATCAGCAATGCGAATTCTGGATAACATTTTTGCAGATCTGTGACAAAGATGAAGCTGTAAACCTGGGCAATGCTTCTGTTCGTGAAACAGCTGCAATTCAACAGACTTTTTAATAAAACGCTTACAGTCCACCTTCTGAATAACAGTGAGGAATTGAGCCTGTATACTTTATCTCCAAGATGCAATTGTTTTCAGGTCTTATGTCTTAAATGTTGCAAAGATTTTACTACATTGTTGTGAAATATTAAGCAGTAAAATATAATTTTCCACAATAATATAACAAATAAAGAATAAAGTGTGTGAAATGGAGGTCACTTGCACAATGCAATGGATGAATGACTGCTGATTATTCATCTAATAATGGGACACATGGTGTGTTAAAACAGATGTTAGATGAGTTGGTTTAGTTGATTTAGGTGAATGCTTGAGTGATGCTGATTGTTCATACACTTCATCTCATCAATGAAATGTTGCCAGAGTATACCTTCAGCATTTATATGTGAGAATATTAGGAAAAAAAGATTGGCTTCTGAGTGTGGAATTGTGAAATCTGATAGCCCATTCGGCTCATTGTTCACCTTTTACACCTCTGTAGGAACGTTACACTTAGTTCTCATTTTCTGCTTATCCACTTAAGTCTGCAATGTTCTGTCCATCAAATATTGATCCAATTCCCTTTTGAAAATTAGTATTGAATCTGTTTTCACTAACTATCCTTTCAGGCGATGAGTACCAGATTACAACAACTTGCTGCATAGAATAATTTTTTTTTAGAAGTTAATTCATTTTTTAATCTGGGTATCACAGGCAAGGCCAAGATTTATGGCACATCCATTGTTGACCTTAAGAAGGCACTGATGATCTGCCTTCTTTACTCCTGCAGTTCTTCTGGTGAAGGTTTCCCTCAGTGCTATTGCGGAGGATTTAGACCCAGCATCAATGAAGGCAACACATATCCAAATCAGGATGGTGTGCAGCTTGAAGGGGAATCTGGTGGGTGGTGGTGCTCACGTGCACCTGCTGCTCTTATTTTCCTTAGTGATAAAGTCCACAGGTTTGGCAGCTGCTGGTGAGTCACTGGAGTGCATTTTGCAGATGGGAGACACTGCAGTCACCGCGCGCCAGTTGTGGAAGGGTGGTGGACGGCGAACCAGTCAAGTGGCTGTTTTGTCTTGGATGGTGCAGAGTTTTGTTGGAACTGCACTCATCCTGGCAAGTCCCACATAGATGACAGAAATGTCTTAGGTGTCAGAAGACAAGTCACTCAAACAAAACGCTGGAGAAACTCAGGGGGTTCAGGCAGCGTCTGTGGAGGGAAATGGAAAGTCGACATTTTAGGTCTCAACCTGAGACGTCGACTGCCCGTTTCCCTCCACAGGTGCTGCCTGACTCACTGAGTTTCTCTGGCATTCTGTTTGTTGCTCCAGATTCCAGCATCTGCAGTCTTTTGTCTCTCCAACAAGTCACTCAACACAGGATACCAGACCTCTGACCTGTTCTGATTAACAGTTTCTTGTTAACAGTGCCTCCATTACCATTCCTGGGCCTTCCAGCAACTGCACAGTGGCTCATCTGGCAGAACCACTGCCTCACAGCACCATTGGTGACCCCTCCTCAGTCCACCAATCGCCTTGGATTCCTTCCTCACCACTCCCCCTCTCCTCTTTATACCGGCCATCTCCCCTCACCACTCTCAGTCCTGATGCGGGGTTTTGACCCAAAATGTCAACAATTCCTTTCCCCCTGATGAGTTCCTCCAGCAGATTGTTTGTTGCTGTAAACTCCAGAGAGTATTGGTATTGGTATTGGTTTATTATTGTCACTTGTACCGAGGTACAGTGAAAAACTTGTCTTGCAGACCGATCGCACAGGTCTATAAATTAGACAGTGCAGTTATATTGAGTTAGTACAGGGTGCATTGACGTAGTACAGGTAAAAACCTGGCCACACAGGCATGAGTGTATAGGGAGTAGAGGGCTGAGGACGCAGCCTTGTGGGGCACCAGTGTTGAGGCCCGATCTGTTTTTTTTAAATCATAATTAATGAAGAACTGAAAACCTGAAGAGATTGGAAGGGCTTTCTCTTTGACAGAGATAAAGATCTACACTACCCTTGGCGTTGGTTCTGAGTGGCTGTTTTTCTTGGCTTTGAAGTTCATTGGCATTAAGTAGTTAATCATTCCACAGAGCAATGGCAATGCAGTCTCCACTGCTCCTGAACTTTATTCCACTGAAATCAATGGAACTGAATTCTGGAAGCAGACTATAACACACTGATGCTACCACAAAGTGCACTTAACACTAATGACTGCTGATCAGTTTTAAGGTACGTTTTGATAGTGCCTTTACATTCCATTATTAAATGAGTAATCAACAGTGTTTCAACCATTTCACTGTGGAAATGATTAACATTTCATTATGTATTTACACTATATACATATAAAATAAATGTTTGTTTGCAAATGGATAAAAAGATTACAATGTGATGCTTCATCCATAAAAATTAATAAGATTTGGCCTGGGTGTTAATAACTGTACCAACTAATCCTGCACCACTGTAATTACCTTAAAACCTGGAAATGATGGCCAGTCAATTTCAACACTTGAGGGTTGAACCATGTTGCATCTCATCACAGAGAACAAATTAAACCATAAAAAATATATGGACAGGCAAATAGAATATAGAAGTAGCTCAGGGATATAGATTCACTAGACATCAGGTCACAACCAGATAGCTACAAAATAGATCTCAGAAAGATAGAGAGAGAGAGAGATAACAGAAAGAGACAAATCAATCTAAATCCCTCCCCAACTTCAATCACAAACAAAAGACTGTATCAGATCAGCATGGCATCAACACATCACACATGCACACATACACATGCACATCAGTCTGGATGGAGACACTGGCAACATGCCAAACCCAAAGCAATTCCTATTAGATTATCACCATCAACGATATGAAATATTCCCTGCCCATATTTCCTGAGTCTTTAAAAAGCATGTAAAATTTCTCAACAAAGTTGAAACCAGGAATAATTTCTGTATAAGCATGATTCCCTTGGGTATTTTATTCCATAATATCTGCGTATCTAAATAGCAAGCAGGACTTAAATAATACCATCTATCATTGCAAGAACTCTTCAGCATTAGGTCTATCACTACTTAAACTCCCCACGCTCTTGCACATTCATTTGCCTCTCCATTTCTTCCTACCTCCTCTTGCTTTTCTCGCTGGCCTTTCCTCATCAGTCTTACGCTTTTTTCTCTTATCTTACAAGAAGTCATCTTAGGGACATTTAAGAGACTCTTAGATAGACACATGAATGATAGAGAAATAGGGGGCTATGTGGGAGGGAAGGGTTAGATGGATCTTAGAGCAGGATAAAATGGCAACACAACATTGTGGGCCGAAGGGCCTGTACTGTGCTGTAGTGTTCGATGTTCTATGTTCTACAACCTCCCTTTGCTGCTATTTCCTTTGTTGCTCCATTGCTGCCATCCTCCTACTTCTAGCCTTCATTGATCTACCAGCCTGGAGCATCAACAGCTTATCGCCATGGAAGTCCTCACCTCACCCAATCAGAGACATTCAGTTTGACCTATTTATACCCCCATCCCATCACCACCCTCTGCAACTTAAAACCAACTTCCTATCTCTCTTTCCCAGTTCTAATCAAGGCCTGTTAGTCATAGTCATAGTCATACAGCACAGAAACAGGTCCTTCAGCCCAACTGGTCGGTGCCGACCTAGATGCCATTCCAAGCTAGTCCCACCTCCCTACATTTTGCCCATGTCCTTCTAAACCATTCCTATCCATGTACCTGTCCAACTGTCTTTTAAAAGTTGTTATTAAGCTCTCGATTTGGCTGCATTCTTGGCTGCATAGATTTAAGGGAAAGAGAGCAGAACAACTCAGCAATCATAAGACAACACAGACAGTGCAAGCCATGAGAAGAGAATTAAACAGCCCCTGAAGGAAACAGGGGATGTGGAGTTAGGAATTTTCCAAACCTTTTTTACATGTGTTTCATTGGAAGACCTCCAGTAAAGCATCTGCACTGATAAAAGAGAAAAATCCCAAATGTTTGAATTGCACAGCAGGTCAGCAGAGAACCTGAATGGGAAGGATTGCTTACTGCTTCTTGGGGACTTTCATCTGAGCTGCTCCAGTTGCCTTGGAAGGTCCCACATGCAGTGTGAACCTATCTCCCCCTTCCTGGTGCCAACTCATTTGTAAATAATTCATCAGGCAATTTTTATTTTCCACTTTGCCGAAAGAAGCATTGGTCCTGGGAAGAAAATTGCAATACATCATTGGAACAGACACTCTGGGGATAAGAGAATAAGAAATAAAAGGAGGGACTGAAGCTCACTCTAAGACTTAATTTCAGTTTTATACAGCTGCAGGCTCCCTCACATAGTCATGAAAAACATTCTTAGAAATATATTTCCTTGATAAATATCAATTAAATATTAATAATGTTGAGGCTGAACTCTTCCCTATTTCTCACCAGACAATATTATTGTAATATTATTTATGATGGTCGATTGGAAGGTCAAAAATTATTTGAAAATGGAACTTTAAAGGCAATATAAAAGGACTCAATGCAAGTTATACAGCACTGAAGATCAAATCTGCAGTTGCCACCTTTGTAAGAGGGCATACACTGCAATGATGGTTACCTGTGTACCCACAGATAGCTGGCAGCAGTGCTTAGCAATAAGAAGCTGGGAGAGAACAACTGGGCAGAGCCCAGAGCACAAATGGACCATAGAACATAGAACAGTACAGGCCATTCGGCCCACAATGTTGTGCCGATCTTGATGCCAATTTATACTAAATGTCCTCCTCCTGTGTATCATCCACATCCCTCCATTCCCTTCATATTCATGTGTTTATCTAAAAACCTCTTAAACTTCACCAAACCGCTGGCTTCCACTACTACCCCTGGTAACCCACTCTGGGCACCTACCACTCTCGGCGTTAAAAACTTACCCCTCACGTCACCTTTAAATGTCCCCCTTTTAATCTTAACAGCATGACATTTCTACCCTGGGGAAAAGATTCTGACTGTCTACACTATCTATGCCTCTCATTATTTTAAAAACTTCTCTCAGGTCTCCCCTCAGCCTCCGACGCTCGAGGGAGAACAACCCATTTGTCCAACCTCTCCTTATAGTTCATACTCTCTAATCCAGGCAGCATCCTGGTGAACCTCTTCTGCACCCTCTCCACAGTCTCCACATCCTTCCTGTAATGGGGTGACCAGAACTGTACGCAATACTCCAAGTGTTATACAGATGCACCTTTCCTTCCTTACTCTTATACTGAACACTCCTACCAATGAAGGCAAGCATTCTATACACCTTCTTTACCACCTTATTCACTTGCATAGCCACTTTCAGTGAACTATGGACCTGGACCCCAAGATCCCTCTGTCCCTCAATGTTATTAAGGGGTCTACCATTAACTGTATACTTTCTCCTTCCGTTTGACCTCCCAAAGTGCAACACCTCACACTTGCCTGGATTTAACTCCATCTGCCGCTTCTCTGCCCACTTCTGTAACTCATCTATATCCCACTGTATTCTTTGATAGTCCTCTACACTGTGCACAACTCCACCAATCTTGGTATCATCCACAAACTTGCTAATCTACCCATCTACATTTTCATCCAAATCATTGATATATATCGCAAACAACAGGTCCCAGCACCGACCCTTGAGGAACACCATTGGTCACGGACCTCCAGCCAGACAAATAGCCTTCCACCCCTACTCTCTGAATCCAAACTTGCAATTCACCCTGGATCCCATGTATCTTTAACTTCTAAATCAACCTACTATGAGGGACCTTATCCAATGCCTTACTAAAGTCTATGTAGATAACGTCCACTGCCTTATCCTCACCAAGCTCCTCTGTCACCTCCTCAAAAAACTCAAGTTTGTAGGGCATGACCTACTCTGCACAAAACCATGTTGACTATCTCTGAGCAGGCTATGTCTTTCCAAATGTACATAAATCCTATCCCTAACTATCCTCTCCAATAGCTTCCCTACCACTGACGTGAGGCTCACTGGCCTACAATTACCTGGGGATTATCCCTATTTACTTCTTGAACAAAGGCACAACATTCGCTACTCTCCAGTCTTCTGGGACCTCGTCTGTTGCTAGTGAGGACATAACGATCCTTGTCAAAGCCCCAACAATCTCCTCACTTGCTTCTTTCAATATTCTGGGATATATGTCATCAGGCCCTGGACACTTAGCCACGTTAATGCTTTCCAGCACTACCTGCTCCTTAATCTCAAAATGTCCCAGCACATTAGCATGCCCCACTCTGTTTTCACTACTCACCAAATCCTTCTCCTCAGTAAATACCGATGCAAAATATTCATTTAGTACCTCAGCTACTTGCTCTAACTCCAAGCACAAATTCCCTACTTTATCCTTGAGTGGACTTACCCTCTCCTTAGTTATCCTCTTTTTCTTAATATAAGCATAAAATGCCTTGGGATTCTTCTTGATGCTGCTCATCAAGGACAGTTCATGGCCCCTTTTGGCCTTCCCAATCACCTACTTGAGCACTTTCCTGCTGTCTTTATATTCTACAAGGGCCCAGTCTGCCTTTAGCTTCCTAAACCTTATGTATGCTTCCTTTCTCTTCCTGACTTAAACTTCCTTTCTCTTCCTGACTCATCCAAGGTTCCCTTACCTTACTGCCTTTGTCCTTACTCCTTAGCAGAACTTGCTGATCCTGAACTCTGGTCAGCCGGTCTTTAAACAACTCCCACATGTCAGACGTGGACTTGTCCGACAGCAGTTGCTCCCAATCAACACCACTTGGCTCCTGTCTTATCCTGTCATAATTTGCCCTCCCCCAATTTAATACCTTCCCACAAGATCTGATTTTATCCTTACTCATAACTATCTTAAAATATTATGATTTGTGGTCACTATTCCCAAAATGTTCACCCACTATCAGGTCGGTCACCTAGCCTGGCTCATTTCCCAAAACCAGGTCCAGCACGTTCGCTCCTCCAGTTGGACTCTACACACACTGTTTCAAGAACCCCTCTTGGATGCACTGAATAAATCCCACCCCATCTAAGTCTCCAGTATTAAGAAAGTTCCAATCAATATTGGGGAAGTTAAAGTCCCCACTATGACAACCCTGTTGTTTCTGTGCCTTTCCATAACCTGTCTACATATTGTTCCTCCATCTCTCAGCGGCTACTGGGGGGCCTGTAGTATAATCCCATCAGCGGAATTGCACCTTTCTTATTTCAGAGCTCCACCCAAATTGCCTCTGTGGATGAGCCGTCCAGTATGTCCTCTCTGAGTACTATTGTGACACTCTCCCTTATCAGTAGTGCAACCCCTCCACCTCTTTTACCTTCCCCGCCCCCCATCACGTCTAAAACAATGAACTCCAGGAACGTTGAGCTGCCAGTCCTGTCCCTCGCACAACCAAGTCTCTGTAATGGTAACAACATCGTTATTCCATGTACTGATCCAAGCTCTAAGTTCATCCTCCTCACCCATAGTACTCCTAGTGTTGAAATAAACACATTTCAGCCCATCAGTAGCACCATGTTTATTAGCCTGCCCCTTGCTGGCCTTCCTTTAGTCTTACTTGTCAGTATTCAAGAGTTAAGAGTGCTGGTAAATCAGAGTAGCATAGAGAGGTAGCTGATGGTCAACATTGACAGGATAGCCCAAAGAGCCTACATCTGTTGTGCACGACTCTATGATTCTACGCAGAGGAATATATAAATTTGCTCTATTTCATCTGTTGGCTAACAGCAACTTCTGTGGATTAAATTTTCATTTGTAGCATACCCTTGTGCACACGGTCGATCTGTGGGACCAGAACATTAACAGGAGAGGGAGTGGGTCCTTGTTCAATATCCAAGTGCATATTAGGCTTCATAGTCATGAGAAAGCAATTGGGAGATTAGAATCCACTGATGCACTAAAATGGGAAAGGATTTGTACTTATATAACAAGTTTTCTCTAAAGTCACACACTGAAATAATTTTTGGAGAAAAGACAGCTGAGTATCAGAATCCTCTCCTATTCATATGGAGATCAGCTGATTCAGAGTTGACGCTTGGAAGCTTTCTGGTCAGTCTAACTCAGTAGCGCACCCTGCTGAGAATTCAGCCATGAAGCCATCAGGAGCTAATTACTTCTCCATAGTCTCCATTTGCTTCAAGTAATTGAGTTGGCACAGCTTCACAAAAGATCTCTGGTACCTGCACTGAGGTCGAACACATACTGTCTCTTTGTGTTTGCAGCTGTACGGTACTGGTTCCTTGGCCAGTGTCACTAATAATGCCTTATAGTAAATTGGCAATCATTTACATACACCTATACCGAAATGCAATGATGATATTTAACGTGATTCTATAACACTATCTTCGATATCGATGACAATAGTAAAACCAAAAATAAAGTGCTAGGACTGTAAGGATTCACCTTACTACTACAAGCTCTCTTCCCACTTTAGAGGGAGAGGTTTCCAGTGTTTAGAGAGCTGCATTCACATTCCTGGGGTGTTTCACACAGTAGGAAACGTTGTTAGCAAGTCCAAAATAATCCAACCGCAAAATGCTTCATTTTGTTCTCCCAGCGACTGTTGTTAACAAACTCCTTGTGTTAGCTTCCTGTTTTAAATACCCTATTACTGGGGGAGCAATCAATCATTTTAAGAGTTGACACGCTCATACTGGGCCCAGGCATCAAGCTATCTATAAAGCGTCTTGACAGATCCATTCTACAATTCAAACTGATACAGTTGATATTGATGTCACACTAAAAACCATAGACAAATTAAGTCCTAATGCAACATAACGTTGCACACATTCAGCAGCAAGGCTTTTGTTGTGTGACATCAAGAAGTGACAAGTGTAGCATTTGCACTCTGGTGTCTCCAGTAATCATTTATAACTGTCAGCCGCTGCAGGAAATGTGACAAATACTGATTGCAGCTCTGTGGAATATCTATTAGGAATAAAACATCTAAAATATGGCCACATATAAAATTTCAACAACATGAAATGTAAGAAAAAATCGAATACATGCATTTTATGTGCCCATGCAATTACTCCTGCAATCCTTCTAACTATTCAAAATAAGCATATGCCTCTCCGCGCGGATGGATTGATTCTGAGCCCAGCATTTCCTGCTTATGATCACTCTTTTAGAAAGATGACCTAATAGAACGAGCTGCCACTGAGTACAGCAAGCGCTGACTCAGTCAAAGCATTCAGAAAGAAAATGGGCCGCTTCCTATTGCGCCGATGAACAAATGGATGTGGGCTTGGCAGTGAAGTGAGTAGAAAATTAAATGCTTTGTTGGGGTGTGGAACATGGATCTGAATGACGGGACAAGAAGGTTAAACTGAATGCCCTCTTCTTGTTTCTAATTTTTCAAGCTTAGCACTGATGCATTCAGATATTCAAACTGCAGAACAGCCTGTTGTGAGTTATGGAACATAGAACACAGAACAATACAGCACAGACCCTTCTGCCCATGATGTTATGCGAAACTAATTAAACCAATGACTCCTAGTTAATCTAATCCCTCTTCCCCATACATTGACCATATCCCTCCATTCTCTGCATATGTGTCCATCTAAGAGTCTCTTAAACACTTCTGCCTCCACCATGACCCCTGGCAGCATATTCCATGCACCCACCACTCTCTGCATAAAAAACTTGCCCCACACATCTCCTTCGTACTTTTCCCCTCTCACCTTAAACTCATGCCCTAGTTATAGACATCTGCTCAGCCGAATTTTTCCAAAAACCCAACACTGATTTCTGAAATGAAACTGAGGGTTATTTTTTTTAAATTTCCTTTCAGGGTCTGGGCTTTGCTGGCAGGGCAAGCATGGTAGTGTAAAGGTTAGAGTAACGCTTTACAGCGCCAGTGACCCGGGTTCAATTCCTGCCGCTGTCTGTAAGGAGTTTGTACGTTCTCCCCATATCTGCGTGAGTTTACTCCGGGTGCTCTGGTTTCCTCCCACATTCCAAAGACGTACAGGTTAGGAAGTTGTGGGCATGCTATGTTGGTGCCAGAAGCGTAGTGACACTTGCGGGCTGCCCCCCAGAACACTACGCAAAAAATGCATTTCACTGTGTGTTTCGATGTACATGTGACTAATAAAGATAAAGATCTTAATTACTACACATCCCTAACTGCCCGTCAGAAGGTGGTGGTGAGCCACCTTGTTAAGTAGCTGCAGTCCTTCTGAAGGTGCTCCCACGTTACTGTTGGGTAGCAAGTTCCAGGATTTAAACCTAGTACAGATAAAGCAATAGTGATGTATTTCCAAATAAGGATGAGTGACTTTTATTGCCTTTGTACCACTTGCTGGTAGAAGATATAAATTTGGGAAATTAATTAAGAGCATCTGAATAGTGTACTGCACTCTAGGTCAAATAGCCTATCGCTACTGAAAGATTTAAAACGTCACTGGAGCAGAAAGTTTCCTTTGGTGGCAAAGACGAGGCAGGGCCCTAGAGAGCATTGAGGAACAGAGGGACTTTGTGTACAAGACACTGACGGTGGCAGCACTGATGAATACAGTGGTGAAGAAGACATTGCCTGTGTTAGCCGGGGCATAGAATCTCAGAGCAGAGAGGCTGGAGTACAACTTTATGGTTATTGCCCAGGCCACTGCTGGAGTATTGTGTGTAGTTTGAAGTGCCGCACTATGGGAAGACGTGGAGAAGATGCAGAGGAGATTCACCAGGATGTTGCCTTGGATGGATTACATCAGCTCTGAGGAGAGATTGGTAAATCAGTAAATTGGTTTATTATTATCACATGTACTTAGGTGCAGTGAAACACTTTGTTTTGTATGCCGTCCAGTCAGATCATTTCATCACAAGACCACAAGACAAAGAAGCAGAAGTAGGCCATTCAGCCCATCGAATCTGGTCCGCCACTTCACCATGAGCTGAACTATTCTCCCATCTAGCCCAAATTCCCAGCCTTTTTCCCATATCCCTTGATACCCTGACTAATTAGATACCTATTAATCTCCTCCTTAAACACCCCCAATGATCAGGCCTCCACAGCTGTATGTGGCAACGAATTCCATAAATCCACGACCCTCTGGCTAAAGAAATTTCTCCTCATCTCTGTTTTAAATGGGTACCCTCTAATTCTAAGACTGTGCCCTCTTGTCCTGGACTCGCCCTCTTGTCCTTGTCCTGGAGTGCATTGAGATGGTACAAGGGAAAAGCAATAACAGAATGCAGAATAAAGTGTTACAGTTACAGAGAAAGTGCAATGCAGGCAGACAATAAGGCGCAAGGGCCATGATGAGGTAGATTGTGAGGTCAAGAGTCCACCTTATCATGCAAGAAGTCCATTCAGTGGTCTTATAACAGTGGTATGGAAGCTGTCCTTGAGCCTGGTGGTACACACTTTGAGGGAGAGGCTGGATTTGTCTTCCCTGAAGCAGAGGAGGCTGAATGGGATCTGATGGTGAAAAATAGACTGGTATTGGTATTGGTTTATTATTGTCACTTGTACCGAGGTACAGCAAAAAACTTGTCTTGCATACCGATCGTACAGGTCAATTCATTACACAGTGCAGTTACATTGGGTTAGTACAGAGTGCATCGATGTAGTACAGGTGGTAATGAATAGATCTGTAGAGAGCAGTTTGCAATGAGTCGCCACGCTAAACATTTCTCCATAACAGAGGTGTCAAAAACTAGAGGGCACAGGAATAAGGCAAGGGGTTAGAGCAGACCTGAGGAAGAATTTTTTCACCCAGAGGATAGTTGGAATCTGGAACGCACTGCCTAAGGTTGTGGTGGAGACATAACTCCCACAGCATTTAAGAAGTATCTAAATGAGCACTTGAATCACCAAGGCAAAGAAGGCTTTGGACCAAGTGCTGGTAAATGGGATAAGTGTAAACATGCACTTGAAGGTCCGCATAGACATGATGGGCCAAAGGGCCTGTTTCTGTGCCACTGAACAGGTAGGAGATTATCAACTTTCTGTTGCACTGCCTTCCTGATATTCAGTTGAATTGAATTAGAACCAAAGGTAGTTTTCTATCCTAACTCACTCTTAATTGCTATGTAGAAATTTGTCCTCATCTGCAAACACAAAATAACATGCCTAGTTGCACAGCAGCTAAGTTATTGGACGAACATGCACAGGTTGAGGCCCATAATCCAGACAAGTGAGTTCAAATCCAGCCATGGCTGGGGAGCTTAAATTCAAATAATTAAATCAATCTAGAATTAAAAAGCTAGCATCAGTAATAGTGACCACTGGGGTGTTGTACAAAAATCTGATTAACTGACATCCTTCAGGGAAAGAAATCTGCCATCTTTCTATAGTGCAGTTTATGTGTAACACCAGGACCTCCTATATGGTTGACTCTTAAATGACCTTACAATTAAATTGGTTGAAGAACCTGATAGGATTGGACAATAAATACCTGTGATGGCCGCATCCTGTGAATGAATAAACTAAAACAAAATTGCTCGGTATACTCTACTTCTGAAATCACATCTTATTGACAGAATGGACAGCCGGAGGCTCTTCCCCTTGATGGAAGGTCAAGGACTAGAGGCCATAGATATAAGATAAAGGGGAGGAGTTTTAAGAGTGACACAAAGGAGAATGTTTTTACACAGAGTGTGGTTGGATTCGGGAATGCACTGCTTGCAGATATGGTGCAGGCAGGTTCCATCATGGGCTTCAGGAGTGCATTGGATAAATATATAATGAAACAAATTGTAAGGTGATGGAGAAAGGACCAGGGGGTAACTAGAGAGTTAAGCTGGTACAGAGGCAGCATGGAAACAAAGGGCTGAAGAGTCTCCTTCTGTGCTGTAACCATTAAATAATTCCATGATGACTTCAATTAAACTGAATTTCAGAAATAGAGTACAATGTTCTTTTTCATTGGCACACAGCTGAAGATGAA
Organism: Pristis pectinata; assembly: GCF_009764475.1. Classification (NCBI taxonomy): domain Eukaryota; kingdom Metazoa; phylum Chordata; class Chondrichthyes; order Rhinopristiformes; family Pristidae; genus Pristis; species Pristis pectinata. The sequence goes on from NC_067426.1 coordinate 6,196,953, forward strand.
CTATTACTTCTAAACTTGGGGATTTAATACATTCCAAGTGCTTATCATAGATAGCCATTCTGTCTCCCATCTCTGGGACACTTTATCCAACCCCCCTTCCCTTCTACTGTCTTCTGCCCATGGATGAGGTAAATTTGATGATATCGCTTCTGAGCTGTAACTTCAGGCTAAGCCAAGCAACACAAAGCTTATGCACTGAGGTAGCACGGTGCCAAGATGTGATCCACTGTGGAAGAAATGGGACTAGTTGCTTGATCCACCTGCAATACATAAATGCATACCAAGATGTACCTAATGATTCAGATCTGAGAATTTGCAATCTGCGCAGAGTTGTGAATCTAACTGGGCAGAAACACAGCATGTGACTCAGATTTCACATTGAGCCAATTATCTAATCCTCATTTTCATTTGAGATTTAGAAAAAAAAACTTCTGTTTGTTTTGTAATTATGTTCTCCATGTTACATCAGTTTAATAAAAGGCAAACCAGGAAGCTGCAATGAGCCCAGAGCTGAAACGTTCAGCTGATCTCTAACCTGAAGCAGAGCCTCACAAAAGCTCATTACTGTAATTGCAAGAGCTGGATGTTTGATTGTTAAGCTGAGTGAGGATCACAGGTTCATTCTGCAGCCAGCTTGCCATTCAAACCACCACCTTCCCAGCTGATTGGGTTCAGCAAGTTCCCAGTGGAGAGTCCTGTTAGAATTCCATACAAAACCAGCGCTCGATAACAAAGGAAGAGGTAAATAGGAACCAGCGAACACATTTCAATGGCCAGTTGTAACCCAGGATTAGTGATAGTGCTTGGAGATGTTTAAAACCCTGACTGTGGACCTTGACTGGTATTGGTTTATTACTATCACATGTACCAAGATACAGTGAAAAGCTTTTGTTTTCGCTGCCATCCAGACAGATCAAGCCATACATAATTACATTGAGGTCGTAAAAAGAAAAAAAAGGATGCAGAATATAATGTTGCTGTTACAGAGAAAGTACAGTGCAGGTAAACAAATAAAGTGCAAGGGCCACAGTGAGGTAGATTTGGAGATAATGAGTTCATCTTTTACTCTATGAGAGGTCTGCTCAAGGGTGTGATAACAGTGAGATAGAAGCTGTCCTTGAGCCTGGTGGTTCATACTCCCAGGCTTTTGTATCTTCTGCCTGATGCCTCAGTGTAAAATTCTGTACATCTATTTTAATATCAACTGGAAGAGGGGGAGGATGTGGTCTATGGGTATAACGTCACAAACCTACATCTCACTCTCACTGAATATCAACTGATAGATGCAGTTCAATACTGGAAAAATACAGGAGTGAATGGCCTTTCTAATCCTCAGTTTGCTTGGACTGGTTCACCTACACCCAGGGTGGTGTGAGAAAGCTCTGGACAGAGGCAGAACCACTGAAGGGCTGTACTACAGAATGAGCTCAGCGTAGGGAAGGAAAATGTCCAAAATAAATATGTCATGCAATATTTCCACACGATTCATCTTGTGGCCCGTGGGAATAAAATTGACAGCTTGGTGCCAGTTATCACAAAACCAGAGCTCATTCTACACTGTGGGTCCAAGCACACTGGGAACTGGCTTGGCATTGTCCGTACTCACAGTCCAGGGAATCTACTACCATCGAGCAGAAGAAGAGGCATTTCATGTAGTAATGTGTGAAACTCAGCTCTGAAGGGAAAAGGTCACCTGATCCACAACAAAAAGACTGAGTTTTAATGCACCTTGCCATTAATTCACATCGCATCCAGAATCCTGATATCATTCCCCTCCAAATTTATAAAGCACATCAGGATACATCTGCACTGTTAGCTAATTTTATGTTGTGCTAATGGGGCAGATCCATGCCTTGTGTTTGCCCTCTATGTCAGTCCTGGGGTCACAGTTACCTTCAGCGACTGCATGGCCCCTAAAGTCCTGCTAGGAAAACTGTAAGTGCCAACTTGACTGCAGGTAACAGCAACTAAAGCTCTGCTCAAAGACCAACCTGATGGTTTCCTAACAGTTCACTTTCATTGTTTCCAAATGCCTTTGATGGTTGGACGTTTGGAAAAAATTGAAAATCTTTAAAAAATACAAAACTTAAAAAATAAAATCATTAATTTGCAAAACATAATAGCTGATGCAAATTAGCTAAAATATTAATGTGAGGTAAAAGACAGTCATGAAAGCGAACTTACCTTGTTAATGAAGTTCAGCAACATGTTCAATTGAATCAGGCCATGATGAATGGAGTCGAGCCGAGGGGCCAGGTACGAAGTATATCTGACCTCTCAGCTCAGTAAACTAGGGAGCAGCCTTGGATTCAGTGGAGGCAGAGCAAGGAGGCAAATTCTCATGTATCTAACTCCAGTGAGTTTGGTACTTCTTCACTGCAAGGCATTGGCACTGAAGTCCAAAATGCATTGAGGTGCACACTGGAATTGTTGGCAAGCTGTCAGTATAATCTGGTCCAGTATTTAGTCAAATATAGGTGAGGGTGTTGTTTTGTAACATTATTGCTTTCATAAGATTTGTTGTTGCCTCTTTTTGAAAGGAAATGTGATATTTTCTTTTCCTTGCTTGAAAAATAAACATTAATAACCTAAGTTGTATATCAATGGTAGTTAAGGTCCCTTCACTCTTCCAGATCCATCTAACCAATGTCTCTGATGGGCTCAACTTGTGCCTGAGACAGCTGCAAGAAAACTCCTCTGTACATGTAGCACAGGCATTTTGAGCAATTTTGAGCCCCATATCTAAGGAAGGATGTGCTGGCCCTGGAAATGGTCCAGAGGATGTTCATAAGAACGATCCCAAGAATGAAAGGCTTAACCTATGAGGAGTGTTTGATGTCCCTGGGCCTGTACTCAACGGAGTTCAGAAGGATGAGGGGGGATCTCATTGAAACCTACTGGATACTGAAAGGCCTGGATAGAGTGGATGTGGAGAGGATGTTTCCATCAGTAGCAGAGTCTGGGATCTGAGGGCACAGCCTCAGAATAAAGAGACGTCCCTTTAAAACTGAGATGAGGAGGAAATTCTTCAACCATAGGGTGGTGAATCTGTGGAATTCATAGCCACAGAGGGCTGTGGAGGCCAAGTCATAGGGTGTATTTAAGGACAGAAGTTGAAAGGTTCTTGATTGGTAAGGGGGTTAAAGGTTACAGGGAGAAGGTGGGAGAATGGGATTTAAAAAAACATGATTGAATGGTGGAGCAGACTCAATGGGCTGAATGGCCTAATTCTGCTCTTATATTTTATGGCCTTATGGCATTCAATAAGAATTCACTGTCCTTTTAACTGTGATTAAATTCCAACTTGGATAATCTGCATGGCTCAAAAATTATTATGTTGCAGAGCTGTCCAGATTCTCCCAATCACCCTAGAGTCATAGGGTAATACAACACAGAAACAGACTCTTCAGCCCAACTCTTCCATGCTAACCAGGATGCACATCTAAGCTAGTCCTATTTGCCTGTGTTTGGCCCATACTTGTAGATTAATTCCTGACAGTACTTGCTTAGGATCCGTAAAGGGAAATAAGATCGTCTTCAAGCGTTCAAGATTCCAGATTCATGCTCAACATTTCACAAACACAGGGGACATCACGGGCACATCCCTCCCCACCATCAGTAGTATCTACAGGAGGCGCTGCCTCAAGAAGGCAACGTCCATCATCAAAGATCCCCACCATCCGGGCCATGCCATTTTTTCACAGCTAGCATCTGGCAGGAGGTACAGAAGCCTGAAGTCTCACACCACCAGGCTCAAGACCAGTTACTTCCCTTCAACCATTCAGTTCTTGAACCAACTGGCAAAACCCTAATCACTACAGTTTAGCAATACTATGACCACTTTGATCACTTTGCACTAATTTTTTTTGTTCTAATTGTGTTGTTTCTTGCAAAAATTGTGTATAATTTACGTTTAATTTATGTTTTTCTTATGAATGCTGCTCTTCTGATGCTATGTGCCTGTGATGCGGCTGCAAGCAAGTTTTACATTGCACCTGTGCATACACATACTTGTGCATGTGACAATAAACTCGACTTTGACTTTGACTTTGAAAAGCTGCCATAGACTCCATCCAAAAAAAGAACCGTTTATTGTATACAGGGTAAAAATTGCCAAATAGTCCCCCTGTGTATGTTTCACCTCTACTTTTTAGAGTACTTCAATTTCAGGAAAATATCTTTTTAGAGGGTTTTCATCCATAAGTTTGGGTTAATAAGCAAAAATAATCTTCAACTTTTGAAGCCCTATTTAATCCACTAATGATGTACTGTGTTATAATTCACAATTTCATTCATACAAATACAATTTAGTTAAATATGAACAAACATTACAGAGGTCAAAAAGCTGTCCTTTGAAAAATAAACATCAAATTCTGCTGAGCTTAACTTCATTGGACAAATATACCTTTGTGTAATTTGCAGCAGTATACATGATGCCCCTTTTTAAAATCGTCTTCCAAAAATATCCAAAAAGTTGATGGAATTTGGAATAATTGTGCAACTGATGAAGGAACAATGAAGGATATTCAAAAGTTTCACTGAAAAAAACTAATAATTGAATTATTTTTAAGGTATCTACCTAATATACCTATTTTTATAAGTGCAATAAAATGCTGACGATATTTTGAAAGCACAATTCCTCCTGAGACAAAGGGCAGGAATGAGGAATAGGAAGGGGGAGAGAAGGAGCACATAGGTTAATCAATAGTCATATCGCTGGCTGTTGGATGAAATAATTCTGCGGTGCCATTTTATGCTTCAAGCAGCCAGAAGCTCCTTTAAGTCATGTGGCCTTGATTTTTTTGATTTCTTCTTCAGACAGCTTTCTTTATATTGCTTCTGTTTGTCATTTGACACATTCATTTCTTTAATATGATCTCAAGTTTATATGAAACAGATTTATATGTCCTATTATCTCAAGTTTATTTTGATTTCCCTTAGATCCTGACTTATTAACAGCATATCATTTACCTCTGTTCTCTATTGAACAATAAAAAGTAAAATTGAAGTTTGATTCCACCATCGGGCATTAACTATGACTCTATTATCTATTCTTTTCCACACAATTCTCAAACTCTTGCTTCTCTGCCTTGATGAAATAATCAGTACTATGATCACTATTGGGTTTTTGTGCCATTAATTTTACTTCAAACTATTTTCATAGATTGGATTAATTTAGGTGTTACAGTACAGAATGAAGGCATTCACAGGCATCTTCCCTCAGTCAAAGGTGTGGCTCAGTTGATGCAGTCATACCTCGAAGCCAAAATATTCTGAGTACAAGTTCAACTCCAACGATGAACACACGTGCTTAGGTCAGTTCTTGTTTGCAGTATTGTGGGAGTACTACACTGTCAGTGCTGCTCCTTTTGCATAGATTTTAAGCCAAGGCCACAACTTTTCTCCTAGACACCCATAAGAAATCCTTTAGCACTGTTTCGAAGATGTAGAGAGGGTGAATATCTTTGGTATTCTGCCCAATATCTATCCCCAAATCAATCTCACCAAAAACAGATTATCTGATCATTATCAACTGGTGTTGTGGGAGCTTGCTGTGCACAAATTAGTGATCATATTTACTATCTCACAAGTCAAAAACACTTAACTGGTTGTAAGGTGCTTTGAAAGATACTAAAGAAATACAGGTCTTTTATTCCCCTTTTTTTAATTCCACAAATGCATCGAGAATTTGGAGCAACAAACAATCTGCTGGGGGTACTCAGCAGGTCAAGCAGCATCTGTGAGGGGAAAGTAATTGTCAACATTTTAGGTTGAAACTCTGCATCAGGGATGAAACAGCAACAATTCCTATCCCTCACAGATGCTGGTCAACCCATTGAGTTCCTCCAGCAGGTTGTTTGTTGCTCCAGATTCCAGCATCTACAGTCTCTTGTGTCTCCAATGAGAATTTACTCTGCATTACACAAATACAAAGGGCTTTCAGTGGTGTGTTGGAGGACCCCGCAGCTGTGACTCGCTCTAAATCCCCCCAGGAAACCTGCAGCACACCTCCCGTGTCTACATTATTAAATGGAGCTAATTAGCATGTATCCATCCACTAATGCTCAAATGTTGAACTGCAATATTTTTTCAACGTATCTGGTACTGATAAAAATGGATTCTTCCTAAACTGCTTCTCTCACATTTGCTGCTAACAGCTCCTTATTAAATCATATCATTAACGTGACACTTCGGCACAATTGATTCATTTCTGCACCTCTAAAATAAACTATAATTGAATATCTACAAAGCTGCAATCCACATTGAATAAAATATTGCCATTAAAATATTTTGGTTCTTTAATAGTGTTTCTATAAAACACATCTGCAACATCTATAACCCTATAATTCTTTTATTAAATGGGCTTATATATTCAAATACAAGGGCTTTATTGAAGGTAAAAATCTTTTCCTTTCACCTTTTAACTTATGGACATGTTTAAGATTCATTTATGTTTATGCTTAATGCACCAGGTGTCGTGTAACTCTCTATGACCTTCACAGTATAATGCTCAACAAACTTTAAATGGAATTTTATTCACTAATCATTTTGCATTTGTTTACTGATGAGAGAAACAGCAACGCAAGCGGATAAAATGTCCACAGACAAAAGAGGTCACAGATGCTGGAATCTGGAAAAACAAACAGGATGCTGGAAGAACCCGGCGGATCAAGCAGCATCTGTGGGGTCGAAAGGCGTACGTCGATGTTTCGGGTCAAGACCCTGCATCAGGACTAAGGGGGAGCAGGACGGGGTGGGTGGGGGAGAGGGAAATTGAGACAGTTAGGGGATAGGGGAACCACATGGGGAGGGGGTGATGGACAGATGGAACCAGGTGGCGGTCTGGATGGGAGAGATCAGTAAAGGGAGGAGGGAACTAGGTGGACTGGTGAGAGTGTGTGGGACGAGAGCACAGGAGATGTGGGTTACCTGAACTTGGAAAATTGAATGTTCAAACCATTAGGTTGTAAGCTACTCAACTGGAATGTGAGAAGTTGTTCTTCCAATTTACGTTTGGCCTCTCCAGCGCAAAGGAGAAGGCTGAGAACAGACAGGTCGATGTGGGAGTGGGTACAGTGGCAGGGTTAAGTCCCAGGGGAAGGGGACAGGTGGGTGGGGAGGGATGAGAGGACCAGGGAGTCATGGAGAGAGTGGAGAGCAGAAAGAGGGAGGGAGAGGTGGAGATGTGAAAGGTGGTGGGATTACATTGGAACTGGTGAAGATGGTGGAGGATGATGTCCTGAATGTTTGTGAAATGCTCAAATTCCCCACTGCACATTACATACAGAGCAACGTTGACCATGCACAGGAAGCTATCTATCAGTTGTAAGAAATTTAAGGACATCCTGAGGGAGGCGAAAGCATTATTTAAATGCAAATTATTTTCACCATTTCCATAAAATTAATGCCCAGAGAAAACTTATCCTCAGTGTGTTCAAAGTCCGCCAAAGGAATACTGAGAAAGTAGAATGACAAGGTAAGACCTTCCTTGGTTCAAGAACACCTACCCTAGGGCACTGTTTAATGACATATTATCACAGACACCAGGCAGTGCTGCCTCACATTCTTTCTGAGTAGTTGCCACATGAACCACGTTCATACCACAAAGGAGAATAAATCTACACTGGCAGCATCTGTCACGATTTACTGAGAAACACAGTCCTGATTGAGCTGCTTTTTCTCTGGCCTAAGAGACATGAACTGAGGGACGGTGGCAGATGGGCTGAGACGAGGTGCTGGATGTTGGGCTACACCGCCGGTTACCAAGCATTTTCATCAGGGGGTTGAAGGCTGAGGTAAAGGATATCAGGTCCAGATCAAGGCTATCATTGCATCCTAGTAGACACCAATCATAACTCAAGCAACATTCGAAAGAAAGCAGCTGTCATGAAGCTTTTAATGAGAAAACTGTCTTAACCTTCTGTGTATCTTGCTCCACGAACTGACGAGACAGGAATCACAGAAGAGGCTTAGATGATCCACGAACTGACGAGACAGGAATCACAGAAGAGGCTTAGATGATCCACGAACTGACGAGACAGGAATCACAGAAGAGGCTTAGATGATCATTGAATCACAATCAAGTAGACACATTATTTGATTAAAAATCATACCTGCACAGTGTTACATAAAACAGAATGACAGGATGGTGGTTGAGTTACTGGATTAACAATCCTGACATATATAAAGAATCAGAAATGTGAATTCAAACCCTGGCATGGCTGGAATATCAAACTAATTAATTAAACTGGAATGAAAATGACCTGCATTCGTAACCAGGAATATTCTAACATTGCGGATAAGGAACTTGACTAGAGTCCAGGGACTGGATAATTTAGCCAAACCATTGCATGGTGGGAATTTAACTAATGAATTAAATCTAGAATGGAAACCTACTCTTTGTAATAGTGACCATGAAGCTATCGGATTGTTGTAAAAAAAACTCTTCTGGTTCACCAAGACGCTTCAAGGAGGAATTTCACTAACGAATTTTAAAGGTCAAATCTCTATGATGGTGTCATGAAGACGTATCAAGAAATACTGAAATTAATGTGCACAGTACATTGTAGTAGGTCTAAAATTATATCTGCATTAAATAATATTAAGTTTATTTTTAATTTACTTTACCTGGTCTTGTCTGTATGTGACCCTACACTCACTAGTGTGATTGGCTTTTAACTACAATCCTTTCAATTCAAGGTCAATTAGGGACGGTCAATAAATGTTAGGTTTGCTGATGATGCCCCCATCCTGATGCAAGTTAAAAATAAAGTTAATCTTAATTAGATAAGATACAGTTTTAGACCTCATGTGATTTACAGTTTACACTAATTTCAGTATTTCTTAATAACTCGTCACTCTACCATCATTGAATTCTGACCTTTAAATTCAATAGTAAAATGGATTTCCAATGACCTGAGTCTTATTATCTAAATTACTGTCGTTATTGAAACTCAAACAATTGTTTTTTGGCCTTCTTGCTAAGGTAATAATATCTAAATTTCTATTACTGACAATGCTATAATGATTTTTGAATATGTCCAAAAATCTGAACTGTTCATTGCATCTGTAGGAATGAAAATTGATATTCTGGTCTTATCTTGTACTTTGTAATTGACTGACACAAATCCAACAAGGGATTGTTTCTCCTGATCAACATCAGCTAACAATGATGCAGATACATAAATAATAACTCATTGCAATTTCCGACTGGTTATTGAATTAGTTCATTCATGATGGCTTTGCAGTAACTTCTATGACCAAACACTGACCTTCACAAAAACAAGCTTATGCTTAGGACACAGTGGTTCTGTCTTAATCAGTTAGCATTTGCAGTTGCAACCCCTAGATAAATTGGTAAATTGGTTTATTATTGTCACATGTACCATGGTACAGTGAAAAACTTGTTTTGCTTGCCATTCATACAACAGTACATTGAAGTAGTACAAAGGAAAACAATAACAGAATGCAGAATAAAATGTTACAGTTACAGAGAAAGTGCAGTGCAGGCAGACGATAAGGTGCAAGGCCATGATGAGGTAGGTTGTGAGGTCAAGAGTCCATCTTATTGTTCTAAGAGACCATTCAATAGACTAATAACAGCGGGATAGAAGCTGTCCTTGACACTGGTGGTACGTGCTTTCAGGCTTTTGGATCTCCTGCCTGATGGGAGAAGATAATGAAGAAACCCTTTGTACATTCAGCATGTGCTGATCAAAATTCAGGCAAAGACTGACAGTCATACCACACAAGTGCCAGCCAATAACCATCTCCAACTAGAGAGGTCTCACCACCTCCCTTTGACATTCAACAGCATCACCATTGAGAGAGTCTATAGTGAAGAATCTAACAAAAGAATATCTTGAAAAGAGTAACAGGATTGACCAGAGATAGTATGGATTTTTGAAAGGGAAACCATGTTTGGCCAATCTATTGGAGTTTTTTTGTGGATGTGACTGATAAGGGGGGGACCAGTGGATGTGGTGCACTTGGCTTTTCGGAAGTCCTGCACTGGATAAGTGTGAAGTGATACACTTCTGGGGATTGAATTTGAAGGCAGAATACAAGGTTAATGGCAGGACTCAGCAGTTTGAAGGAACAGAGAGATCCTGGGGTTCATGTTCATAGATCCCTCAAGATTGCCACGCAGGTCGATAGGGTTGTTAAGAAGGCATATGGTGTGTTGGCCTTCATTAGTCGGGGTATTGAGTTCAAGAGCAGCGAGGTGATGTTGCAGCTCTATAGAATTCTGGTCAGACTGCACTTGGAGTATTGTGTTCAGTTCTGGTCGCCTCATTATAGGAAGGATGTGGAAGCTTTAGAGAAGGTGCAGGGGAGATTTACCAGGATGTTGCCTCGATTGGAGAGCATGTCTTATGAGGATAGGTTGAGCGAGCTAGGGCTTTTCTGGAGGGAAGGAGGGTGAGAGGTGACTTGATAGAGGTGTATAAGACGATAAGAGGCATATATCGAGTGGACAGTCAGAGACTTTTTCCCAGTGCGACAATGGCTAATGCGAGGGGACATAATTTTAAAGTAATTGGAGAAAGGTATAATGGGGATGTCAGGGGTAAGTTTTTTACACTGAGAGTGGTGGGTGCGTGGAACGCACTGCCTGTAGAGGTTGTGGGGGAAGATACATTAGGGACATTTAAGAGACTCTTAGATAGACACATTAATGATAGAAAAATAGAGGGCTATGTAGGAGGGAAGGGTTAAATAGATCTTAGAGCAGGATAAAATGTTGACACAACATTGTGGGCCGAAGGGCCTGTACTATGCTGTTATCTTCTATGTTCTATGGGGTAAGTCAATATGGTCAGGGCACATGAAGCTGGGGGAAAAATCCTGACATGGTTTGTGATTTGGTAATCAAACAGAAAGCAAAGAATGGGAATAACTTGATCATACTCAGGTTGGCAGGCTGTAATGAGTGGGGTATCTCATGGATTGCTGGTTGGGTCCCACTTACTCATGATTTATATCAAAGATTTGGCTGAGGGGACTAAATGTCCCATCTCCAAGTTTGTTGATGATACAAATCTAGGTGGGATAGTGAGTCAGGAGGAGAATATAGAGGCTTCAGAAACAAGCTGAAGGAGTGGGCAAAAACATGACATTGGAATATAATGTGGAAAATTGTGAAATATACAAACTGTATAGGAGAGTATTTTTTAAATGGTGCTTGATTGTTGGTGTTCATATTCCAATGACCCTGAGTGTCCCTATATTCATGTCACTGAAGGCCAACACACAAATTCAGCAAGCAATTGAGAAGGTTAAAGGTATATTGGCCTTTATTTTTAGAAGGTTTGAATACAGGAGTAAAAGTGGTTTATTACGATTATATTGGACTTTGGTGAGACCACACTGGGAATATTCTCTACAGGTTTTGTCTTCATAGCTAAAAAAGTACTTCCCATAGGAAGAGTGCAGCAAAGATTCAGCAGAATGGTTTCCAGGATGGCAGACTTACCACTTGAGTGGAGATTGAGTGGACTAGACCTGTATTTTCTTGAGTTTAGAAGAAGGAGAGATCTCATTGAAACTTACAAAATTCTTACAGGGCTCAATGGATGGATGGAGAAAGGATGTTTTTCCAGGCTGAGCAATCTAAGACTAAGGATCACCACTTCAGAATTAGAGTAACACATTTAAGACTGAGATGGGGAGAGGTTTCTACATGCAGAGGGTGGTGATTCTTTGGACTTCTCCCACGGATGGCCTTGGGGACTCACCGACTTCATTCAAAAAATAGAATATTAATCTTGATGCTGGGTTTTGACTTAAAACGTCAACAATTCCTTCCACCCCCACCCCCACAGATGCTGCTCGACCCGTTCAGTTCCTCCAGCAGTTTGTTTGTTGCTCCAGATTCCAGCATCTGCAGTCTCTTGTGTCTCCAGAGATTGTTAGATTTCTTGATATTAAGGAAATCCAAAGATATGGTGATGATTCAGGAGAGTAGAGCTGAAGTAGAAGATCAGTCATGACTTTGATGAATGGCAGAGCAGCCTCAAGGTTCAAACAACCTACTCCTGCCCCTAATTCTTATGTTCTTGAAATAATTTGCAGGACTATGTGAAAGGAGCAGGGGAATAGGATTGACCAGACTGTTCCAACAGCTGGCAGGGACCCAATGGGTCAAATGACCCTTCTCTCTCATAACTGTTTCGTGCTTCAGTGATCCTAAGAATCTCATTCTGCCAAAATTCTAAGGGTCAACATTGATCAGAAAATTAACAGGACCAGCCACATGAACATTATGGCAACAAGAGTAGGTCAGAGGCTAGGTAACCTGTGGTGACTGACTCACCTCCTGACACCCTAAAGCCTTTCCGTCCTCTACAAAGTACAAATCAGGAGGATGATGGATAACGTCACTTGCCTGGATGAGGACAGCTCCAGTAACATTGCACATGGGAAGGTAAAGACAGCTGAAGTGCATTTGGAGGGCAGGGAATGACTGAACCACAGCACTTGGATGGAATTAATTTTAAAATCATGCGGCAGTTCTTGACCCTATGAATAAAATGGGTGTAAAATGACTGATAGGGAATGAAAAGCCCATTTTACAACTTGCCAGAATTTTATTTGCATTGCAGTCAATGAATTGTAAGGTACCAGATTATTCTGGCTTATTGGTTTTAATACTTATGAATGATTTTATTCTTTAGTGTAAATTGAATCTCACTACAACTGTGTGATAATTCATCTGTTTCACTAAATAAATTTCCAGGGATTTCATTTCATTTGTCAGCTGTACATGGTGCAATTAGTGGGGGAGGGTGATAGTTTAAAGTCATGCAGCAATATATTTTTAATAATCAACATATTTATAAGTGGCACTAGTAATGCCAAAATGCATGTATGTATGTGTTTACACTGATGTGGGCTTGTGTGTGTGTTTATGTGTGTGTATTGGTGTTTCTGTGTGCTTGTCTGTCTGCATGTATGTTTTTAAAACTGTATGTGTGTGTGTGTGTGTGTGTGTGTGTGTCTGTTTGTCTGTATGTGTATGTGTGTGTGTGTCTGTTTGTGTGTATGTGTGTGTGTATGTGTGTGTGTGTGTGTGTGTGTGCATGTGTCTATTTTTGTGTGTGTGTGTGTGTGTGTGTGTGTGTGTGTGTGTGTGTGTGTGTGTGTGTGTGTGTGTGTGTTATCTTAGTGGCCGGGATGACGCATTTGAAAATGAACAAATTCAGTTTATGACATTTCTAAAAGCAAAGTACTGCAGATGCTGGATATCTGAAATATAACTAGAGATATTCAGTGGGTCAGACAACATGTGTGGAAAGAAAAATATAGTCAGTGTTTCAGAATGTTACAGACCCTGAAACATTGACTGTTCCCCTCTCCACAGCTGCTGCTGACTTGCTGAACATCTCCAGTACCCGGAGATCCCTGATCTGGGAGGAATGTCAGAGAAATGGCACATGTCGCCTTGCCTGCCCCAGTGTATGATGGTGTAAAGCTGATGAGAAACCTGATCATTTGTCAACTTGAAGGACGAGCCATTCTGTGAAAGAAAAATGCAATTCACATCCAGTTGTTAAATCTTACGCCAACTAATATCTCTAATCATTGAACAAAAAGAAACCTTCACTTTTGACCCTGGTAGATTTACTTTTCAGCTAAGTGACCTCCCTATGGTCGAGTGGGCAGCAGGTATTGACTGCAGGATGATTCAGTCCACTCCCCCTTTCCCGGATCTCCAGAGAAAGAAATATGAAAGCATGATTACCTCAGCTTCCATTAAGCAAATTAAAGGTTTAATTAAAGTACAACCATGATGGTACGTTAGTATTACTTTTCATTCTTCTCTGTGGGTTATTAGCTGGTGTCCAATTGGCAAATGTCCACAGTTGCAAATAATATAGAATAGATTTGACAGAGTGCAGAGATGAACCTATAAACCTATGTGGCAACTCTTTCAGTTTTCCCAGCAGGTCTTGTGAGTGTGAAGCCCCCAACGCAATGCTATTTCAGTAACACAGTGGCACAGAAATATATTTACATCTTTATATACTGTAAAAGATTTATGAGCACTTCGAGTCAATGTTCTAAGTGATGCATTGTTATATACAGAGGCATAAATTGTAATAGCATTCTTCTGAACCACTTCCCAGAAATAATTATTTGGATTTGTTTAATTAAGTGTTTGATTTTTTTTTCATTATTAAAAAGGACTTTGTATTAATCCGTAGCAAAAGACATTAGGCTGGAAAAGTCCTTTACTAAATAGAAAGTTTGTTATAAAGGGTGGAGACTGTAATGAAAAAAAATTTAATAGCATCATTCATAATCTTACAATGCCCTGCAGCACCTTACATCCATTGAAGATTTGCATCCAGTCCACTACCTAAACATTCACTCCTTCCACCATTAGTGCACTGGGGCTGCAATGCAGTGCCTACATCACGAGCACATCCCTCCCCACGATCGGTAGTATCTACAGGAGACACTGCCACAAGAAGGCAATATCCATCATCAAAGGTCCCCACCATCGGGGCCATGCCATCTTCTCGCAGCTACCATCGGGCAGGCGGTGCAGAAGCCCACACCACTGGGTTCAAGAACAGCGACTTCCCTTCAACCATTTAGTTCTTGAACCAACCGGCACAACCCTAATCACTACCTCAGTACAGCAACACCATGACCACTTTGATCACTTTGCACTAAAATGGACTTTGTGTTTTATTGTGTTCTTTCTTGTAAAAATTGTGCATAATTTGTTTAATTTATGTTTTTCTTGTGAATGCTGCTTATATGATGCTATGTGCCTGTGATGCTGCTGTAAATATGTTTTTCATTTCACCTGTGCATACATGTACTTGAGCATATGACAGTAAATTCGACTTTGACTTTGAAGATTCATGGTAACTCGTCAAGCCTTCTTTGCCAGCACCTCCCAAACCCATGTCCTCTGCCATCTACAGGACAAGGTTACCACTATAAACTCTGACTGCTTTAGCTCTTATATTTATGATTAATTGTACAGATTTACTGCTGAGTATGATGGAAGCAATGGCTGCTTTCCTACACCACCAGACCAGAGGTAATGGCAATGGTCAATATTATGTCGAGCTTCCTTAAAGAGGAAATGTAGAGAGTTCTTAACAGGGAAATACAACAAAGTGGTACACCAATAACACAAAAATTACAAAAATACAACACTACCCTCCCCACCATCGAGGACATCTTCAAGAGGCGGTGCCTCAAGAAGGCAGCATCCATCACCAATAACCCTCACCATCCGAGACATGCCCTCTTCTCATTACCACCATCAGGGAGGAGGTACAGGAGCCTGAAGACCCACTTTCAATAATTTAGAGACAGCTTCTTCCCCTCCGCCATCAGATTTCTGAACAGTCCATGAACCCATGAACACAACTTCTTTATTCCTTTTTACTTGCACTATTAATTTATTTTATAATTTATACCAACTTTATGTCCTTGCACTGCACTGCTGCTACAAAACAACAAATTTCACGACATATAAGTCAGTAATAATAAACCTGATCCTGATTCCGATTCTGATTCTGACGACAACTATGACCCGTAATTTTCTCTCCCATGATCACAACTTGGATATAAGTCACTGTTCCTTCATCACCACCGAGCTTAAATCCCAGAACTTGCTCCCCAACCACAAACCATAGCAAGAAGGCAGCTCACCCCCACAATCTCACGGACAATTAACAAAATGGAAAATAAATGCTGGCCTTGCCAGGAACAAACTGAAATTATAAGATAATTGATAAAACACTTCGGAAATATATCCACTGTAAGGTAGAAAAAATGGCAACCAGCCTCCATGGAGAAAAGTTCCACAGACAGCAATGGATCAAAGCCCAGACTCCCCATGGTATCGCTTGGAATAACAGAACATAAGAACGTAAAGATTAAAAGTAAGTGTGGACTGTTCAGCCCCCTGTGCTGCTCAATAACATTGTATATGTTCTTTTACCTTAATGTCACCTTCTTGCACTAACCCCATATCCTATGATTCCTTTAATATCTAAAAATCTATAGATCTCTACGAAGGCATAAGAGAAAAATAAAAGGAGAGTTAGCTCATCCCCATGCAGTTAGGCACAGTAGTGTAGCAGTTAGTGTAACACTATTACAGCACCAGTGACCCGGGTTCAATTCCGGCCACTGTCTGTAAGGAGTTTGTACGTTCTCCCCATGTGTCTGTGCGGGTTTCCTCCGGGTGCTCCATTTTCCTCTGACATTCCAAAGACATACGGGTTAGGAAGTTGTGGACATGCTATGTTGGCATCGGAAGCGTGGCGACACTTGCGGGCTGTCCCCAGAACACTCTATGCAAAAGATGCATTTCACTGTGTGTTTCGATGTATATGTGACTAATAAAGATATCTTATCATGCAGAGTGAATACACACATTTTTTTGTCTGTTGTGCCTCTGGCTTTCCTTTGAGCATCCTGTTGTGTTCACATGTGGAATTACAAGGATATCTCTCACCTTTTGTTGTTTAAGATTGAGAGGGAATCTGTAAGGGCAGAATGTAACATAGGGTACAACAATGACATATTGATGTACCAGGTACTGCTATGTGATTTAATACACAAAAAGTGCTGGAGCAACTCAGCAGGTCAGGCAGTATCGTTGGAGGGAAATAACCAGCTGACGTTTCGGATTGAGACCTTTCATCAGGACTGGAAAGGAAGAGGGCAGAAGCCAGAATAAGAAGGTGAAGGAGGGAGAGCAGTACACACAGGCAGGGGATAGGTGAGTTCAGGTGATAGGCGAGTCCAGATGAGGGGGAAGGTAGGTGGGTGGGTGGGGGGGAAGATGTAATAAGCTGAGAGGTGATAGGTAGAAGGGACAAAGGGCTGAAGAAGAAGGAATCCGGTTGGAGAGGGAAGTGGACCATGGACTAAAGGATGGGGGAGGGGAGGAGAGTAGATGGGCAGGTCATCAAGGTGGGGGAACGGAACCACAGGAATAAGGGAAGACCAAGGGGGGGGCGGGAATGGAGCCACAGGAATAAGGGAAGACCGGGGGGGGGGGGGGGGGGGGAAATGGAAGAAAAAGAAGGGGAGGGGTTACCGGAAGTTGGAGAAATCGATGTTGAGGCCATCAGGTTGGAGACTCCCAAGGTGGAATATGAGGTGTTGTTCCTCCAACCTGCGTCTGGCCTCAACGTGACCGTAGAGGGGGCCGTGGATAGACACGTCAGTATAGGAGTGGGATGTGGAATTGAAGTGGGTGGCCACCGGGAGGTCCTGACTGTTGTGGTGGACGGAGCTCCACTGCTATGTGATTGGGAGCTACTGCCTTCAATCAAGGATGTTCTGTTGATGGCTCCACCTCATTACCTCATTATATTCTTATGCAACAACACAATAGAGCCTGCAGATAGTCCCGTCTGTTGTAAATCAGATCGATTCACAAACTGGTTATTTCTGGATATCAGGAACAGAGAGAGAATGGAAAAGATACAATAATAGAAAATAAAAACAGGAAATGCTGGAACTACTCAACAGGTCAGGCAGCATCTGTGGAGAAAGTAACAGTGTTAACATTTTGGTTCAGTGACACTTCAACAGAATTGAAATCATTTGTTTCTTTCTCCACACGTGTTACCTGACTTGCTGAATGTGTCTAGCACTTTCTGTTTTTAATTCAGATTTCCAGCATGTGCAGTTTTTTTTGCTTTCTAATGTTAATAGGAAACGATTGGACAAAGCACAGCTGTGATATTTTAATATCTTTACATAGACATTCAAAACTATACATTGACGGCACATCTTGTTGTCCTGTTCAAAGTCCCTGAGAATCGTCGTAGTACAAAGAAAACAAGGGGAAAGTAGGTTTCCTGGTAATAGCTCACATTAAGCTGGAACAGCTGTCTCCTCTATGAGCTCATAGATCCTTTCCCATCCCAAATTACCTCCAAAAGTTATAATCAAGCAGAGATAGACCAAAATTTTGGAGCCCTGACCAAGCCAACGAAACTCTTACAATTCATCACTGTCCGCTGAGTTTTCATTAAGCATATCAGAACAAGTATTTTGCTGTTGACAGCTGGAGACATGAAATAGAGGGCAGAATCATTAAAATGTAGTTCATTAAAGCTTCATTACCCAATTAAGAGCTGAATATGAAAGTCCTTGGAGAGTTTTTATTGCATTTACTGTAAAATACTGACAAAAAACAGCAGGAAGGTTTCAGTCCCATGGAGAACTGAAATTATGCTTGTGTGACTGCTAAGTTGGAATGAGTCAATGTGTGGTCACATGGATCCACCAGTAAAGAGGGAAAGCATTCCTTTTGTTAGTCCACCCCGAGTGCAATCTCAAACCACCAAAGTAAAGGTCAAGTTGCATCAAAGTGAGTGCGGAAGTTTACTGCAGGCGGGTTTTCCTTCTGTTCTCCAAAGCAAGCAAAATAACAGCAAGTCCTGAGACTGGATATTGAACATCTTAACAGGCATTTGGCATTGCAACAATGCCACCATTTTGCTAATCGTTCTATATTTCTCTTTTCAAATGTAGGTTGTTTTTTGTATTGGGCACTAAATTCACCTGTGTATTTGAGACTAATAGCATTAGACCATAAGACATAGGAGCACAATTAGGCCATTCGGCCCATCGAGTCTGCTCTGCCATTCGATCATGGCTGATTTATTTTTCCCTCTCAACCCCATTCTCCTGCCTTCTCCCCGTAGCCTTTGACAACTAATCAAGATCCTATCAACCTCTGCTTTGAATATACCCAATGACTTGGCCTCCACAGCCGTCTGTGGCAATGAATTCCACAGATTCACCACCAAAGAAATTCATCCTCATCTCTGTTCTAATGGGACATCCCTTTATTCTGAGGCTGTGCCCTCTGGTCTTAGACTTTCTCACTACTGGAAACAGCTCTCCATGTCCATTCAGTCCAGGCCTTTCACTATTCAGTAGATTTCAATGAGATAAGACTATTGAATGGTTCCCTTATACGATGAGATGGACCATGACCTCAAAATCTACCTTGTTGTGACCTTGCACCTTATTGCACTGCACTTTCTCTGTAGCTGTGACACTTTGTACTGTTATTGTTTTCACCTGTACTATATTAATGCACTCTGTACTAACCCAATGTAACTGCACTGTGTAATGAATTGACCTGTACAATCGGTTTGTAAGACAAGTTTTTCACTGTACCTCGGTACAAGTAAAAATAATAAACCAATACCAATACCTTCTAAACTCCAGCGAGTACAGGCCCAAACTCTTTCATCCCTGGGATCATTCTTGTAAACTTCCTCTGGACCAACTCCAACACCAGCACATCTTTCCTTAGATTAACAGAAGCATTAACCTTAACATTAATAGCATTAATAGATTAACAGAACTGGGATATTACAAGGCTGTTTAAATTTAGGTTGTCTAAATTGGTGAAGTATGTCCTCAGATTCTCAGCCATAAGAGATAAGAACAGGAAGTGATTACCACGTCCCTCAATTCCATTCCTTTATTCATTGAAATCATGGCTCATCACTGCCCCAACTCCACTTGATCACCTTTGCCCCATTTTCCTTCATGCCTTTGGCTAACAACAGTCCCTCAGCCTTAGATATGAAATTAAAAATTGACCCCAACAAATATGATGGAAGAGATTTCCGAACTTCTGCCACCCTAAGACAATCTCCCTCCTACCCTTGACATATGAATTTCAAAGGAAATTTTAGTTCCAGCTACCATTTATTACATCCCCATCAAAATAATCCGTCTCTCTCCTTTTTATTTAAAGAATTAGTGTGTGTAATGCAGTAGGAACTGTCAAACTGTCAAACTATTCTCACATAGTTGTTTAGCTTTAGAAACCTGTTCCAATTCTTTGAACAAGCTTGTTGCTCCAGCATTTCACACACCATGAGAGACCTCTGGAAATAATAACATGGAAGTTCTGGACTTGGAAACACATCAAGTCTAATTTCTCACCCAAGTATGGTGGGATTAGGATACGCTGAGTCCCATTATTCACGAAGGAAAGGGGGACAATTTTTTTTTATTCATTCAAGGGATGTGGACTTCACAGGCTGAGCCAGCATTTAATTATCCATCCCTAGTTGCCCTTGAGAAGGTGGTGGTGAGCTGCCTTCTTGAACCGTTGCAGTCCTTGAGGTGTGGGTATGCCCACACTGCTGTTATGGAGGGAGTTCCAGGATTTTGACCTACAAATCTGAAACCCTGCCCTCTGCACCAACTCTTCAGCCACACCATCGTCTGCCATATCTTCCTTTTCTTACCCTCACTGGCGCGTGGCACAGGCAGCAATCCAGAGATTACCACCCTTGAGGTCCTACTTTTTAGCTTCCTTCCGAACTCCTTATATTCCCTCTTCAGGACCTCTTCCCGTTTCTTATCTATGTCATAGGTACCAATGTGTACCATGACCTCTGACTCCTTTCCCTTCCCCTTAAGAATGCTGTGGACTCGATCCGAGACATCTCTGACCCTGGCACCTGGGAGGCAACATACTACCCGGGAGTCTCGTTCTCACCCACAGAATCTCCAATCTGTTTCCCTTACCAATGAATCCCCTATCACTACCACAGTCCTCTTCTCCCCCTTCCCTTCTGTGCCACAGAGTCAGACTCAGTACCAGAGACCTCGCCGCTGTGGCTTTCCCCTGGCGGGTCCCCCCCCCCCCCCCCAACCACAGTATCCAATACGATATACTTGTTATTGAGGGGAACATCCATGGTGGTACCCTGCACTGACTGCCTATTCCTCTTCCCTTCCCTGACGGTCACTCTGCTCCCTGCATCCTGCAACCTATGTGTAACTACCCCCCGGTAACTCCTGTCTGTCATCTCCTCAGTCTCCTGAATGATCTGGAGTTCATCCAGCTCCAGCTCCAGCTCCAGTTCCCTAACACAGTCTGTAAGGAACTGCAGCCGGATGCACTTCTCGCAGGTGTAGTCACCAGGGACACTGCAGGTTTCCCTGATTTCCGACATCCTGCAAGAGAAGCAAACTACTGCCTTGCCTGCCATTCCCATCTTACCTGAACCTCACCTTAGCCTCTGTTCACTGACTCCTCCTCTTCACGCTGAAGCCTCTTGAGCCAAAGTCTCAAGGTCCCACTCTTACGCTGAGCCATTCACACAATGGCCGCTCCGCTTGAGCTTACCTTCTTTTTATTGGCTGCTGCTGCCCAATTGCTCTCCAAACTGCTTCCTGCTCTCGCTCCTGTAAAAAAAAAGTGTTTTTTAAACCTTTGTCAGTGCTTTGTAAACCTCAATTCTCGATTTAATTGTACCATGCATTGATTGAAATCTCATTACAAAGAAGAAATTCACAATGGAATATAGCAGTGTCTTTATTAAACAGCCCTCCAATCTGACATGGCATCATATAGCATGGAAAGAGGCCAACTGATTCTGTGTGGACCATCAAGCATCCATTTAGAATAGTCCTACACCATCCCATTTTATTCCCCCCACATTCTCATCAACTCTCCCCACCTACACACTAGGGGCAATTTACAGCGGCTAATTAACTGACCAACCCACACGTCATTGTGAAGGATGTGGGAGGAAACTGGAGCACCTGGAGAAAACCCACATTTGCACAGGGAGGACATGCAAACTCCACACAGACAGCACCAGATGTCAGGATTGCAGCTGGGTTGCTGGAGCTGTGAGGCAGCTACCCTACTAAATGCATCACTGTGCTGCCAATGTGTCCCTGATTGCTCGGGTAAAAGGAATAAAAGCTTTTTTATTTCTGAACCTCAGGACCTCCCGAAGTGCTTTACATTCATTGAAGAACTTTTGAAGTGTAGTTGCTGTTTCAGTTTGGGGGATGTGGCAGCCAGTTTGCACACATCAAGTTCCCAGAGAGAATACTGTGATAATGATCCATGTCATCAATTATCACAATGTTGTTGAAGGATAAAGATGAATATAAAAGCAAGGAGGTTACGATGGGTCGTATGCAACACTAGTCTGGGCACAGTTTGAGTACTGCAAATAGTACTGGTCACCACATAACAGGAAAGGCAAGGGTTCAATGAAGAAGTCAAGTCGAGTTTATTGTCATGTGCACAAATGTGGTGAGGTACAGGTACAATGAAAAACTTGCTTGCTAGCATTGGGAAACTGTTGCTATGGGGAGACGTTGGAAAGGATGGGCTTCTTTTTGTTACAACAGAGGAGACTAAAGGGAGAACAAATTGAGGTGTCCAGAATTATGAGGGTCTGGATAGAGTAAACAGGAAGGATTTATTTCCCTTACTGGTGCAGTCACAAAGATGGAAGGTGAGGAAAAGATTTTTTCACCCAGAAGATAGTCGGCCTCTTGAACTCATGTGGCAGAAACCACGCCACATTTAAAAGCATCCGGTTATTTTCAAATCTGCAGGTTCCTTCAGGAGTCCAAGAATGAGTTGAAAGCAACTTGGTGCTTCACAAAGTTTTATTGGAAAAGTTAAAACAAAGAAACAGTCACAGAGCACATGGCACTAGCTTTGCTACTGGGAGATGAGCCGAGACAAAGGAACTAAAAGTGAGCTAGGGCCAAGGGGGGGAAGAGAGCAAGAGAGAGATTAACAAGAGAGATTAACACCTTTTATACCTGAGATAAGAGGTACTCATTAGCCAACAATAGTCCAATCAGAAAACCTATTAGATATCTGTGGAAAACCAACCAATGAGAAAACACATATTCACTTGAAGGACGAACCAATAAACTAAGAAGCGGCTGTTCCTTATGCAGCCATTTGAGGTGTATTAAACAATATACATGTTAAAAAACTACTTTAAACAGTTGAATCCAACGAGGGATTGAAGGACAGGAACCAATACAGATCCAATACTGCAAAGTGGGATTAAGCTGAATCGTTCTACTTTTGACTGGCATGGACCTGGTGGACCTAACGGCCTCCTCCTCTGTCACATTTTCAATGATGACACCAAGAGGCAAGCCGGTGCTATGGTCACCTGTGGTTCAGTGGGTCGCAAGCTCATCCCTGGGTCAGAAGATTCAAGAGCCACTCCAGAAAATCGAGGCTGTTGCTCCTGTGTGATACCGTGCTGCATAGTTGTAGGTGCCATCTCTCTCAGATGCAGAGAGGGGAGGTGAGGCAGGCAAGCATGGAGGGAAGAGGGCAATGGAGAGAACAAGAGAGAGGAAGGAGCAACGAGAAGAGGACAGGAGTGCAAAAGAGGAGAGACAGAGAGTGAAAACTATCACCGACACTGAATCGATATTGAGGTCACCAGATTAAGGTGCTGCTGTTCTGTGAGCCCAAAACAGTGAAGCCCAATATTGAAAGCAACTACAAGGAAGTGTGGAGGCAGGAAATGCTTGTAACTAAGATTCATTGACCCTTTGAGACGATTGACAAATGTTATCAGCGAACCGATGCCATAACACTTACCACAGTTTTTGAATTTTGCTCATATTTATAAGCCAAGCTATCACAGGGCAGCATCAGTTGTGAGTGCATTGGCAGCAGTTTGAGATGAACCTCAGAATGTGGTGTCAGATGGAGCCAGAGTTGCTTCTAATTCTTTGTTGAATCAGCTAAAATCACGTCACCCTTTTAATTTTCTTTGGTTTCACCTTGTGCGGTTTCTTCCAATGATATCACAGCACATCTCAGTTCCATGCAATGAAATGAGGTATCTCATTTTTTGTTACCTCAGTAGGTCTTGCTTAAAATAGGAGTTCAACTTTGTGGTAATCTGGTATAAACTGAGGTAGAAATCTGCTGAAGTAAAATTAAAACCCAATCCAAACCTGACCCGACCACAGCCAATATGAACCCAACACAGGTCCAAGGACTATTTTCCAAACCCACTCAGATCTGACCTGACCTGACCAGACCATCGCTGTAGAGATAACATTCGCAAACATGCTGGTAGTATTGAGCAAATCATCCTGATTTGGCTGAAGTACTGAGCCAGGCTGGATTTTTTAATCAGATTATTCACCCATCCTGACCAGAACCTCCCACAAAAAAGTTGTGTCCTGTTGAGCTTGGGTCAGGTAGCCTGGTTATACAGGTGGGAGAGAGATGGTGTTCATGCCAGGACTGGAGTTACAGAGACAGTGGCAATCCCAGTAAAGGACAAAGGACTTAAAAGTGGAGAAAATGGGAGAGGGAAGCTCAGCAGGAAAAGATTGGATAGCCTCTGATGGTTCTGAAGGTCAGGCCAAATGACAGAATCATTCTGGGTGGCATGAATGACCTTTCTGTGCTTGGATTTTTGTGTAGAATCTAATGTTCATTTAATAATTTATAACTATTTCTAAAGCATAAATATGAAAACCTTGATGATTGACTGAATGTAAATAGGGCTGTAACTAATAGTAACAATAATTTACTAAGGCATACAGTTCCAATTTGCATGCAAATGATTCATTACCTCATACTTTATCAGTTGTGAAAATACCAGCTCAGGAAAAAATAGAATAATAGCTACTTGGTTGCAATGACAAAGAACTATTCTGATATCCATCATATAATGAAATAGTTCACAGCCATAACAACAGGCCATGTGTAATCTATCCTACTGTGGACATTTCTCCATCTGTTTAACCGTGTGGGAGAATGATCTGCATACAATCATCTCCAAAGCTAATGATGGAAAATTCAATCTCAGATTTAAAATTAACAATTGACCCAGCATTGATTGCCACTAACTGACATGTGCTCCAAATTTCTGCCACCCTTTGTGAGTAAATATGCTTCCTAAACTCACTCTTGCAAGTCCTGGCTCGACTAGACCCTGCCCATTGGCCTTAGACTCCACAATGAACAGAATTAGTTTCAACTAATCCCCCTAAATGATACTTAAAGGCTGGGATAGAGTGGACGTGGAGAAGACGTTTCCATCAGTAGGAGAGTCTAGGATTCGAGGGCACAGCCTCAGAATAAAGGGACGTCCCTTTAAAACTGAGATGAGGAGGAATTGCTTCAGCCAGAGGGTGGTGAATCTCTGGAATTCGTTGCCACAGAGGTCAGTGGAGCCCAAGTCACTGGGCATATGTAAGGCAGAGATTGATAGGTTCTTGATTGGTAAGGATTAAGGATTACGAGGAGAAGGCAGGAGAATGGGGTTGAAAAAAATCAGCCATGATTGAATGATGGAGCTGACTTGATGGGCCGAATGGCCTAATTCTGCTCCTATATCTTATGGTCTTATAGTCTAATCTGCTCCATCAAGTCCTCTTATTGCTGTGTTCTGTTGTTGGAGCAATGGCTGTGGAATTGGGCTCTGTAGCAATCATTGTTTAGCTCCAAAGGGGTTGATTTGTCTCCAGTTTTGCTAGTGGATGACAGGCAGTGGTTTTTAGTGTGACTCACACTCCTCCCCTAATTGGATAGCTGAGTGGACCATATTAGGTTTGCTCAGTAGACAGCTGGTGACATCCATACTTGGCCAGTAACAAATTATCACCAGACACAGCACCCTCTGTACAGTCCAAATTCAAGTTCAAGTTTATTATTGTCATAGGCATACATACACAGGGTATGAATGTCATGAAAATTAGCTTTTCGCGGCAGCAGCACAGTATATGATGAGGACAAACATAAGGTAAGATAAACTTAAATTAACATAAATTATACGTGTAGAAAATAAACAATTCAAATAAACAACACTAGTGCAAGACTGAGAGAGAGAAAACCAAAAATATAGTCCGAGGTATTGTAGAGGATTTTCAGGTCAGTTCAAGAACCTGACGACAGTGGGGAAGAAGCTGTTGTTGAACCTGGAGGTGTGGGTCTTCAGGGTCCTGTACCTCCTGCCTGATGGCAGCATCAAGAAGAGGGCCTGGCCCGGATGGTGGGGGTCCCTGATGATGGACATCACTTTCCTGAGACATCGCCTTGTGTAGATGTCCTTGATGGTGGGGAGAGCTGTACTCGTGATGGAACTGGCTGAGTCCACCGCTCTCTGTAGCCTCTTGCGTTCCTGGTATTTCCATACAACCAGTCAGAATGCTTTCCACCATACATCTGTGTAGTCTAGAGAATGCTAGCTATTAACACTAATCTGTCACCACAGACCTCTCGAAAGATTTCAACTCCAAATCTGCTCAGGACAATCCATCCAGTTACATGTGTAATCACACACAGCAAACCTGATGTTTAACAGCAGAAAGACTCCTCCGCTATCCCACCCTGACTACTTAACACCATCCACAGCTGAGTATTATGGGCATAGACTACTATATCATATATTTGTGCATGCAATTGAACACAAATCTCTATCCCATTGCATTTGTCTACAAAGGAGTGATTTTACTGCAAAATGCATCACTTCTTGATAAAGAACTCTATAAATGCAAGACATTAGCTCTATTATTTGGCTATTATCAATGGTTTGGAAGTGCTAGAAGCTGCTTTCCTTTCACCAGTATAACTTTGCCTGAAATTAGACAGGAACTCTGGCCCAGTGTTGTATGATGTGCCATTCACGTGCTGGTGTGTTCACAGTCAGACCAGCGATAGCATAGCTTCCCTACAAAAAGGTACCAATAAACCAATACCAGACTGAAAGTTATGGACTGAGTGTGAAACAGGTAAAGAAGACAAGCCCTGCCAATGTTGCATGATCGATAACACAAGATGCAATATATAAAAAGGATGTGGAGGCTTTGGAGAGCGTGCAAAAGAGATTCGCTATGATGTTACCTGGATTGGAGTGTATTAGCTAGAAGGAGAGATTGGGCAAACTTTGATTGTTTCCTCTGGAGTGTCAGAGGCTGTGAGGTGACCTGAAAGAATTATATAAAATTATGAGAGGCATAGATAGATTCTATTTCCCAGGGTGGAAATGTCAAGTACTAGAAGGCATAGGTTTAAGGTGAGAGGGGGAATGCTTAAAGGAGATTTGCGAGGCACGTTTATGACACAGAGAGTGTAACGCACTGCCAGCGGAGGTGGTGGAAGCAGATACAATAGCAACGTTTAAGAGGCATTCAGACAAACACAGGCAGGGAATAGAACAATACTGACCAACATCAGGCAGATGGGATTCGTTTAGCTTGGCATCATGTTCAGTGTAGACACCGTGGGCCGAAGAGCCTATCCCTATACTGTTCTATATATGTTTGAAAGCTGCAGAAAGTGATCAGAACTTGAAGTGATTGAATATATGACATTAAAGCTATTCAAAGATATAAAAGATCATGAGGATAATGAATGACACCAGGACACCTGATCACTCGATGGTAACTGGTATTTGGAAAAGCTTGCTTAAAGATTCATAATAACACACTAAAACATTATTAATCAAACATTGAAAGGTGTACTGTAAGAGTAGTAGATCTATCTCAGAACCAAGGCAATACGTGGCCTCATTCTGGATTGGCAGTTGGGCTTATGTTTTAGCCTTGAATGCTTGTCACCCATGCAACACCTCTGCAAAGTTAATGATCAACCTGTCATGTTGGTAGTTAGGAGTGTGCATTGACAACCCAATGCACTACGAGCTGACAAAAAGTATGATCCCTCATTAACTCTGGCTTTTTCCAGCATTTGGATTTTTTTTACATTTGTCAGGATATGTGAGCTCAGTACAGTTGGCACTTATTACTCATTCCGACACGGTCTTGGGAAGGAGGCGGCGAGCTATGTTCTCGAACTACCACAGTCCTTTTCCTTATCAATTTTAACACCAGATGGTAGGTTAATTGGCCACTGTAAATTCTCCATAGTGTGTAAGGGAGAGGTAGCGTCTGGGGGGAGTTGATGGGAATGTGGGGAGAATTTTAAAAGATAGAATTAACTTTGGATTAGTGTAAATGTGAGCTTGATGGTCAGCATGCACTCAGTGGGCTGAATGGCCTGTATCAATGCTGTATCTCTCCATGACTCTATGGAAACCAGCTTTGACAGAACTCGATAAGTGAGGAGAGCAGCTTCCCCATGAAGTGAAGCTGATGGTTTTTATTAAGGTTTTGTATTTTCACATCACTATTGAGATAAGATAAGACAAGATATAATAAGATAAGGTTTCTTTATTAGTCACATGTACATCAAAACACACAGTGAAATGCATCTTTTGCATAGAGTGTTCTGGGGGCAGCCTGCAAGTGTCGCCACGCTTCCGGTGCCAACATAGTACGCCCACAACTTCCTAACCCGTACGTCTTTGGAATGTGGGAGGAAACCGGAGCACCCAGAGGAAACCCACACAGACACGGGGAGAACGTACAAACTCCTTACAGACAGTGGCTGGAATTGAACCCGGGTCGCTGGCGCTGTAATAACGTTACACTAACCGCTACACTACCGTGCCTTCCCACCATAAATGCGATTCACCTGCACTCTTCCATTGAACTACCTTGTGTTCTATGCTTATGATGTGGTCTCATATACACTGGACAAAATAAACACCGCTTTGCAGAACACCTCCGTTCAGTCCACAAGGGTGATGCTGAACTTCCAGTTGCCTATCACTTTAATCCCTCTCCCACTCTGACCAGTGTGGCTGTGGCCTCCTACACTTCCCAACAACACCTAACGTAAGCTTGAGGAAGAATCCCTTATCTCCTACCTGGGCCTGCTGCAGCCTTTGTAGCTCAAATTCAACAATTTCAAATAACTCTCTTTGTTAGTCCATCTTTATTTTTAACAGTTTTTCTCTCAGGCACGGTAGTATAGCAGTTAGCGAAATGCTACTACAGCGCCAGTGACCCAGGTTCAATTCCGGCCACTGTCTGTAAGGAGTTTGTATGTTCTCCCCGTGTCTGCGTGGGTTTCCTCCAGCTGCTCCGGTTTCCTCCCACATTCCAAAGACGTACGGGTTAGGAAGTTGTGGGCATGCTATGTTGGCACTGGAAGCGTGGCGACACTTGCGGGCTGACCTACGCAAAAACACTCTACGCAAAAGATGTATTTCACTGTGTTTTTCGATGTACATGTGACTAATAAAGATATCTTAAATCTTTTCTCTCTCTCTCTCTCTCTCACTCTCTCTCTCCAGGCATTTCCTGATTTGCTGGGTGTTTCCAGCATTCCTCTTTTGTTTTCAGATTTAAACAAATTTAAACAAAAGCTCTGACCTGCATTTCACAGCCTTGGAATATCAAAACAGTAGAGGACAGGAAGAGGACCTTTGGCCCATGATGTCTGTGTCGGACATGATGCCTTCTGCCTGCACATGATCCATATCCCTCCATCTCTGTCTATCTAACTCCTCTTAAATGGCACTATTGTATCTGCTTCCACCACCACCCCTGGCAGCACATTCCAGACACCCAACACTCTCTGTGTAAAAAACTTGCTCCGCACATCTCCCTAAACTTTGCCCCTCTCACCTTAAATGCACGTCCCCTTATATTTGACGTTTTTCTACCCTGGGTAAAAGATTCTGATTGTCTACCCTGTGTATGGCTCTCAAAATTTTATAAACTTCAATCAGGTCTCCCTACAACCTCCAACGCTCCAGAGAAGACAATCCAAAGGTATCTAATATCTCCTTATAGCTCATACCGTCTATCCAGCCATTTTAATTCCACTTCCCATTCCCACACTGATGTGTCTGTCCACAGCCTCTCTACTGCCAAACTGAGGCCAAACACAGATTAGAGGAACAACACCTCATATTCTGTCTTGGTAGTCTCCAACCTGACGGCATCAACATCGGTTTCTCTAACATCCTGTAACCTCTCCCCCTGTTTTTTATTCCCCCTCCCCCTTTGGTTTTCCCTTATCCCTCTGGCCCCTTTACCCCTTCTCTTTCCCCTCCCCCACCTTCACGACCTGCCCGTCAGCCACACCTTCCTCCCTCTGGTCCCCCCCACCCCCTTCCCTTTATTCCATGGTCTCCTCCTATCAGGTCTCCGCCTCTTCCACCTATCACCTTCCAGCTTCTCACATCATTCCCACTTCCCTCCCCCGCTCCACCTACCGACATTCCTCCCCCCTCACCTGGATTCACCTATCACCGCCAGCTCGTGCTCCTCCCCTCCCTCCACCCTTTTATTCCGGCTTCTGGCCTCTTCCCTTCCAGTCCTGGTGTGTCTCGACCTGAAACGTCGACTCTTCATTTCCCTCCATGGATACTGCCTGACCTGTTGAATTCTCCAGCATTTTGTGTGTGTTGATCCTAGTAAACTTCTTCTCTGCCCTCTCCAAAGCTTCCACGTCCTTCCTGTAATAGGGCAACCTGATTTGCGCACAATACTCAAAGTTACAACCTAACCAAAGATTTATATAGCTGCAAACTCAATGCCCCAACCAAAGAAGGCAAGCATGCCGTACACCCTGAATGTGTCTCTTTGTTTTTCTCTCTCTCTAACTGACCTTAATTAATTAGTTAGCTCCATTAAAACATCAGGATCATCTGAGCAGCCTTACGTTTACCCTGCGGAGATATACTGTTCCCTATCCATCCCTCGTCAACCCACTCTGCAACTTTAAACTAACTTGTCTTCTCACATTCCTGGTTCTAATGGAGAGTCTTAACTCTGTTTCTCTTTCCACAGATGCCACCTGACCTGCTGAGTATTTCCAGCATGTTCTACTTTCACATCTAGATGATAAAATCCAGTAATTTAACCACTGCTCCAACAGGATGAAAATGGCTCATCAGAATGCGTCAGTCAAGGGTCAATTGGTGACATATTGATGATTGTGTTGGCATCAACTTTTCATCCAGGTTTAAGATGCCTGTCTCCACAACCTCATTTACTCTGCCAGAAAACCTGTCTCCGTGCAGTTTTGAGCATGAAATTGTTTGATGAATCTGCGAATCTGGTCAGCTTTACTCTTAAAAGCCATGGTTAAATGGATAGCTTCCAAGACTTGTCAAAAATATACTGTTTCTTGAGCACTCTTCCACACAAGTGGCAACGAGCTGATTCATTCTTTCCAACCATTGAAGTCAGTCAGCGTGAAGAGCATTTGTTCACAAGTGTGACGGCAGAGCCAGCACCTTATTGTGCCACGGGTTGGTGAAGGGTGTGCCATGCTGGTGGGTCTGGAGTCACGTAGAGGCCAGACTGGACAACGATTACAGAATTCCTTCCTCAGTACATTTTTAAGACCATCTGCTAGTTTCCTGGTCACCATTACAGACACTGTTAAAAACAAATACTAGATGTATTTAATTGCTTCAGTTTAACTTCCCCAGCAGGATTTGAACTTGCACCTCTGCATCAAAAGCATAGGACCCCCATATGTTTGTCCCATGACTAACCGTTGTGCTATCATACCCACAGACATGTTATTTATAGTTCAACATCCTGACAGATGTGAGTGGAGGCAGACAGCGGAAAGAAAAAAGGGCCATTTTGGGGCTGTGAATATAAAACTCAGGAAGTTGTGTTTAAACGAAGGAAGAAGAGACAGGAACCCTTCCACTTCCCTGTCCCTCTTGTGGACTACAGAAACATTCTGTAGGGGAATCGAGAGGGCATGGGAAGTTCCCCGACAGCGACGGTCAAGTGGAGTTTGCAGGAAGTATATGAGATCAGAACAGCATGCCTGTTTGGAAGAGGAAGGGAAACTATCGGGATTTGTGGATAATCAGTCAGGACTTAACATTAAGTCCCGGGAGTCCCTTCATAAGTTTCCAAAGCTGTGCTCTGTGTACTCTGCCCTATACCAAATCATACTTACTGACATTCATTGCCAACCACCCCCACTAATCTTATTAAAATCCTTTTAGCCCTGTGTATCTATCACTGCCATCTCCCGCAAATCCTTCTGACAAAAGAAAGATGGAAGCTGGAAAGAACGCTTAGGAAATTTGCAAGGATGTTGCCAGGACTCGAGGGACTGAGTTATGGAGAGAGGTTGATCAGCTCAGGACTCTTTTCATTGGAGCGTAGGAGAATGAGGGGTGACCTCATAAGAGGTATATAAGATCATGAGGGGCATAGATAGGGTGAATGTGCACAGACTGTTTCCAGGGTTGGGGAATCAAGAACTAGAGGGCATAGGTTAAGGTGAGAGGGGAGAGACTTAATAGGAAACCAAGGGGCAACTTTTTCACCCAGAGAGTGGTTCGTTTATGGAATGAGCTGCCAGAGGAAGTGGTTGAGGCAGGTACATTAACAACATTTAAAAGGGCACTTGGACAGGTTACATGGATAGGAAAGGTTTTAGAGGGTTATGGGCCAATGGGACTAGCTTAGATGGAATCTTGGTCGGCATGGACCAGTTGGGCCAAAGGGCCTGTTTTTTTTTTTGATGAGTGACTCATGACTCTGAAAAAATCATAAGCATCTTGGAGAAAACTGAATTATAATATCATCATATGTTAAATAATGGAACATTGCTGCCTTTTATATTCTGATCAGTTATGTTACAATTGTGCTTTGTAAGATATTTAAGAGGGATCTTAATTTATTTCTGAGATGTCTTCCTCCTTGCTAAGCCGCTGTCATTGTGGGACAGAGCTCTTGACCACATCTCATCTAATTCCTTGCAATTCCCTCTCCTCCTGGGGAGAGCAAGGATAGATTCCCCTGGTCCTCCAGCCCCACATTCAATGGATCTCCTTCACAGTTTCACCAACTTCAACAGATCCCTCTACCAGACGCCTCATTCCCACCCCTTCACCTATCATCATTTCAAAGGGCTGTTCCCTCCATGACTACCTTGTCTGTTCTTCCAGCTCTATCGAGCACTCTCTCTCTCACAGTACTTCCCCAAGGAGGCTGGTTTGCGTGATGGACTGGGCTGTGCTCACAACTTCTTGTGGTACTTGCAAGGATCATTGCTGGGATACCTGCTGTTCACGATGTATATTAATGAGTGAGATGGGGAACTAAATGTAATTAACTAACTGCAGATGGACACAAAGCTCGATGGGAGTCTAAGCTTTGAGACCTTATCAAAGATATTCTGAAAGTCCATGTACGCTATATCCACTAGTTCTCCCTGCTTTTTCTCCTGCTCGCTACATCCTCAAAAAACTCCAGGAGAAGTTGTTAAGCTTGATTTCCCTTTCATAAGCTCCTGTTGATTTTGACCAGTCTCGTTAATGCCATTTCAACACTTGTTTCTTGCTCCTCCCCACCCACTGTCATTACTGATCCAAATGTTTCGTATCTGGACCAATAGTCAAGAGGAAAGAACATTTTTCCATAGAACCATAGAACCATAGAACAATACAGCACAATACAGGGCCTTCGGCCCACCATGTTTGTACTGACCTTCAAACCACTCCTACGACTATCTAACCCCTTCCTCCCACATATCCCTCTATCTTAAATTCCTCCATATGCTTACACTAACAAAACTCTTGAACTTGACCAAACGTATCAGCCTCCCACCACCAGCCCAGGCAGCGCATTCCATGCACCAACCACTCTCTGGGTGAAAAACCTCCTCTGACGTCTCCCTTGAACTTCGCCCCCATTACCTTAAAGCCATGCCCTCTTGTATTGAGCATTGGTGCCCTGGGAAAGAGGTGCTGGCTGTCCACTCTATCTATTCCTCTTAATATTTTTGTACACCTCTATCATGTCTCCCCCTCACTCTCCTTCTCTCCATGAGTAAAGCCCCTAGCTCCCTTTAGTCTCTCCTCAAAATCCATACTCTCTAATCCAGGCAGGCAGCCTTCCAATGAAGATATTGTATTAACAGAACAAACTATCTTAGATACACATTTAGGATTTTAAAATTTGCACTAAAGCTAAATTTTCAGAGATTACAGATACTATTTTGGATTCATTTTGTGCCAGCTAACTTTAACACTGCTTTTGCAAATGAAAGAAATCTAAATTTGTGTGAAAAAATTTTGCAAACTTTTTCCCTTATCACAAAGTATTTGGAAGCAGTAGGCAAAAATCAATATGTAAATATTGGTATCTGTTTACTCCCTCTGTCAACTAAACTCATTTCGAGGTCAAAAAATTTCCATTTATGAAAACTCAGTTGGTGGAGTCACAGGCAGGCAAGAGTTCAAAGCCTCCTGAGATGGTTTAAGATTCTGGTTGGACAATATTTCAACTGAATTGCACCTCAATTCATTTCCACTCTCCTTAGTTCATTGATCCCTGCAATTATGTGCATATATCCAGAACTTTAGGCACTGGAGTTGAACGCCTCTTATGTTAAGGTGATAGTAACCTTAACAACATCAGTTTTACCAAAGTCAAATGAAGGTCAGTGGCAGATTCAATGCAGCACCTATTGCCACTGAGTGAATCGCCATTTGCCTCTTATCCTCTGTGGCGCATTTCAAATAATTTATGTTTAATCAGAAACAGTCAAACTTGGAGAGGTTTTGATTTGTGCTGATCAGGATTTCTAAACTGGCAAATGCTCCAATCTGTCCCCACATTCATTAATATGGACTGGCCAGTCACTTCATGGCTCTGAAGTTGCTACATTACAATGGCACATGGATCCTATTTGGCTGTTAGCAAATATTTTCTTTGTTTTTTCCCCTCTATTAAGATAAATTAAAGCCCATGAAACTAATCTTAGGGACCTAACTCATTATTTCCCGCAGAAATGTGCTTGTATTTGACTGTAACCCATTCATGACATATCCAATTATCTGCACTGATAATGGGAATGAAGCTAATAATCACTGCAAGGCTCTGCTAACCTCCAGAGCTTTGCCCATAGAGGGAAGTATAGAAATAACAGCAGAGAAGGAGGCTATTTGGTCCATCATATCCATGCTGGCTAAGAAGATCCATCCAGCCTAGTCTCACCTTCCCAGTGTTGGTCCACAAACTCGTACATTATGGTTCTTCCACCACCTCAAGTTGAAAAAATGTTATCCCCTTTAATCCTTCTTTACAATTACCTTAATGCTCTGCTCTTCATTATTGAATTCTCTTCCCATTCCTCATAAATTTTAGCTCCTCATAATTTTTTAACCTCAGGTATAACTCCCTCTATCTACTCTGTTCCAAAGAAAACACCCCAACCTCATCAGGCAGTTTCCAACCTGAAGGCATTCATCATCGATTTCCGAACTTCCGATAATCCCTCCCCTCTGCTTTTCTCCCTCCCCATCCTTTTGTTTTTCCCTCATTCCTGTGGCCCCCTCACCCCTTCTCTTTCCCCTCACCTCCCTCTTATTCCCCACCTCCGTCCTTATATTCCATGGTCCACTGACCTCTCCTATCGGATTCCTTCCTCTTCAGCTATTTGCCTCTTCACCTATCACTCCCAGCTTCTCACACCACTCCTTTCACCTCCCCTGCCACACCCACTACCTTCCCCCTCTCACCTTGGACTCACCTATCACCTGCAGCTCATGCTCCTCCCCCCTCCCCCCTCCTTTTTATTCCGGCTTCTGCCCTCTTCCTTTCCAGTCCTGATGAAGGGTTCTCAAGCCAAACGGTGACTGTTTATTTCCCTCCATGGACGCTGCCTGACCTGCTGAGTTCCTCCAGCATTTGTATGCGTTGAACCCGACCTCATCAATTTTTTCAGTCCTCCACACTCCCTTCACGTCCTTCCTGTGGCGTGGTGACCAGAATTCTAAATGTTGTTCCAGCTATGGCCCAGACAGTGATTAGTACTGTTCCTCCAACAGCATCTCCTCATTTTCAATTGTATGCCTCAGCTGAGTAAAAGGAAGTACCTTCCATGCTTTCCTCGGCACCTTTCCTATCTTTCGTTGTTTTTCTTCAGTGACCTATGGACATGCACTCTAAGTACTACACTTCTTAGATTCTATCTATTCACTATCTATTCCCTTCACTTGTTGCAAATACATCACGTTATAATTTCCGGGCTCACTTCCAATGACCCATCTAATAGTCAGTGACTTCTTCCTGTAGTCTGCAACTTTCTTCCCTTTAACAATCACGTGGTCAATTGATGCAAACTTCTTAGTCACATCTCCTGCGTTTAGATCACTGATAAATGTTGCAGAAAGCATTGAAACAGTGCAGACACATGCAGAACCCCACATTAAACAGCCTCCCAGTCATGAAACCACCCCAGTTCAGAAAATGCACACAGGTTTTCTGAGAACCAGCTCTGATCTTACACAAAGCACAAAGCCCAAGCATGTCTATGTTTGAAAAGATTCACACATATGAATACATGCGGAGGACTTCCTCTGTAACACGCACCACTGACTTCATTCAGGAAGTGTTTAGGAGACCATAGTGGGTTTGGGTGAGAGGTGGTTGAGGGGAGGGGATGAATGATCCGGTTGTTGGGGGAGTGGAGGCCATTGAACCAATTTTGGATCCAATTTACCACTTGCCCTTAGAACCAAGAGTTGAAATGCACTGTGTAATACAGGTTTTATCTGGCATGCTATAGTTTTTGATCTGTAAGCTAGCCAATATCTCCACGTTTGCAAATTCAAGTTTGGAAGTTGGAAGCAAGAGTTCTCTATCTTTCTGATATGCTTTGAAATGGACGGTGTCCGAGAGCATCTGAATAATTGTTGTTGTTGCTGCTGGAATATTGTAGCATGGATTCAAGCTAGAGAAATGACATTGAATGACAGGACAGGTTTTACAGGGGCTGTGGATAGTTCAGCAGTTATCATGGAAGTCTAGCAACAGAACAAGGTCTAGATCCTAACCATT
Organism: Pristis pectinata; assembly: GCF_009764475.1. Lineage (NCBI taxonomy): Eukaryota > Metazoa > Chordata > Chondrichthyes > Rhinopristiformes > Pristidae > Pristis > Pristis pectinata. The sequence goes on from NC_067426.1 coordinate 6,233,454, forward strand.
GGTTCCAATGTCTTGATGTCTCAATGAAGTTGTTTCCTTTTGTGGTTGGGAGGGAGGCAATCACACTGATTTTTATCCCAGCTGCTATGGAGATGTGGGAACTGTTGCTTTAAGAGCTCCTGTCATGGTGGAAAACCACACCTTAAGGCTTTTTGCATGACTTTCAAAGGATTGCATGCGTGTGAATGTGTAGAAGACCTGGGATTCTAGATGCACATGCAAGTGCACACTGCATGTCACACACATGAGAAAATACTGTGGTTCCCTTCCATGCTCTTGCAGTGCAGCATTTTAATGTGGTTTTTAAGAGTAGAAGCACTTAAGAAATGGGTTTTAATTATGAAACACCATCCCATTGCAGCGTGATAATAGCATTTGCATTTAGAACATAGAACAGTACCGAGCAGGAACAGGCCCTTCAGCCCACCAATGTTGTGCCAAACTAATTAAGCTGTTGATAGAACGTAGAACGCTAGAGCACAGGTACAGGCCCTTTGGCCCACAATGTTGTAATGACATTTTACCCTACTCTAAGATCTATCTAATCCTTCCCTCCCACATAGCTCCTCATTTCTCTATCATTCATGTGTCTATTTAAGAGTCTCTTAAATGTCCCTAATGTATCTGCCCCAACAACTCTGCTGGCAGTGCGTTCCACGCACCCGCCCACTCTCTGTGTAAAAAACTTACCCCTGACATCCCCCTTATACCTTCCTCCAATCACCTTAAAATTATGCCCCTCGTGTTAGTCATTGTCGCCCTGGGAAAAAGTCTCTGACTGTCCATTTGATCTATGTCTCTTATCATCTTGTACACCTCTATCAAGTCACCTCTCATCCTCCTCCTCTCCAAAGAGAAAAGCCCTAGCTCACTCACCTACCCTCATAAGACATGCTCCTCCAATCCAGGCAACATCCTGGTAAATCTCCTCTGCACCCTCTGCCTAATTAAACTAATTCTTTCTGCCACACAAGTCATATCCCTCCCATTCTCTGCCTCATGCATGTGCCTATCCAAGAGCCTCTTAAATGCCTCTACCATATCTGCTTCCACCACCCCAGGCAGCGCATTCCAGGCACCCACCACACTGTGCGTAAAAAACTTGCCTAGCTCATCTCTTTGAATTTATCCCCTCTCACCTTATACACACGCGTTCCCAGTTTTTAGACATTTTGATCCTGGGAAAAAGATATCGGCTGTCTACTCTATCTATGCTCTCATGATTTTATAAATTGCTATCAGGTCTCCCCCCAGCATCCACCACTCCATATGAAAACAACCCACGTTTGTCAACTCTCCTAATAGCTCATGCCCTCTAATCCAGGCAGTATCGTGGTAAACCTATTCTGCACTCTCTCCAAAGCCCCCACACCCTTCCTATAATGATGGCAACCTGAATGAATGCAATACTCCAGATGCAGTGTAACCAGAGTTTTATAAAGCCTGCAACGTAACCTCCTGACTCTTGAACTCAGTGCCTCAACTAATGAAGGCAAACATGCCATACGCCTTCTTTACCAGCACATTGTTTGAGCACTCAGAACTTAATTACAATAGTCTTGCTTAATTCTTTTGATGAGAATTCCAAGTAGTGTGAATGAACAAACAAATGGATAAGGAGTGATGATTCCTTGGGTCCTGGTTGTTACGCTAATTAATCTGGCTGACCAAAGACAGGAAGAGGAAGTGGAGCATAAATGCTGGCATGAACTAGTTGGGCCGAATGGCCTGGTTTATGACCAAGAACACGTCTGGTCACTGTGACAAAAGGATGCTCCACTGCCAAGTCTCTTCAAGGATTGCCCATTTTGAAGAAGTTTTCTTCTCTCTTTGACGGGCTGTCCTATTTATTGGGCTTCCTCTTTTCTATCTTCAGTCCTGAAGAAGGTTCCTGACCCGAAACGCTGAACACTTGCTTTTCTCCCACGGATGCTGCCTGCCTGCTGAGTTTCCTCCAGAATCATTGTGTTTTCATTGAGATTCCAGCATCTGCAGTCCTTTGTTTCTCTGACAAAAATACTAACCAATTACTTAACCTTTGTAGATTCCTTGATATCTGCTCGTACAATCTCATACAACATTGCAAGGTCCGCACAATGCCTGGGTCTTGTTCAACATAAACCCAGGAGAATCTGAAGTACTACCCGTTAACTATCTTGTAAAAACGTTGTTGGATGGTTAAGCCACAAACCCAGTTTTATATTTGCTAATTAATCTATCAACCCACACAGCTTTGGATGTGGCAGGAAACCAGAGTATCTGTGGGAAACCCATATGGTCACAGGGAGAACATAGACAGGAGCTGGGGTCAGGATTGAACCTGAGTATTGGAGCAGTTCTGCTAATCCACAACCATGCTGCCTGCTCCTGTTAGCGAAGTTAACTTTCACATTAAGGGATTTTATTTTGGTGACTATTACCTCTTTGTGTCAGCGTTTCCCAAGAACATCCTTGGGACCTGACTCATTATTTGATCTGTATACTGCCTTTACCTGTTTCCTCACAATGCTCTCTCACCCACGATGTGGAGTGATTAGTTTCACAAGGTCGTTCATGCAGATCATTCAACTTAAAGTAATCAATCAGAGAACTTAAAGTAGCCAATAACAAACAAATCTATTAATTTAACATAGTCTTGTTATTCTTTATAAATAAGAATTACAAACTATGAGAGTTTGTTTCCAGTTAGAATGTTTAAGCATGTTATGGTTTCAGACTGGTTTAGCACTGAATCAAACTAAGAACTGCGGTTTATTTTAGCCCTGGTCAGCTCAATTCTTATCGTAAACTGTCTAGCCTTGTTTATTGCTTCTTTCTCTCTCTCACTGTCCGTCATTCTCTCTCACTCTCTCTTGTTCTCTCTTTCAGCTTCTCTCTTTTTCTCTCTCTCACTCTCCCTCACTCCCTCTCTCTCTCATTCTTTCACTCTCCCTCACTCTCTCTCCCTCACTCTCCCTCACAATCTCTCTCTTTACCCACTCTCTCTCACTCTCTCTCCCTCCTCTCCTCACTCTCCCTCTCTCTCTCACTCTCCCTCTCTCTCTCTCTCTCTCTCTCCTTCCTTCAGCAACAACCCTGGGTCTTTGCTTGTTGTGCAAAGGAAGGTCTAATCACCAACCCAAGGCTCAGTGGATAAAGCTGCCAATTCTCCAGCAAAGGTCATCTCTGGGTGGCTTTTGCCAGAGAACCTGTACTGTTTACCCAAGAGCAGCAAAATCTTTAGTGATTTGCAAGCTTATGTTTAGATAAAAGAAAGAGCTTTTCTTTGTAGTACATTTTACCTACCTTTCAGAACAGGAGCAATGAAGTGCAGTCACCTTTGTGAAATAGGAAATTTTCCACACAGCAAGCTCCCACTAACAGCAATGTGTTAACCCAGATAATCTGTCTTTAAAATATTGCTTGAGGAATAACTATTGGTCAAGATACCAGGAAACTCAGAAGGCAGTAGTGCTAGATGAGAGTAACAGAGGCAGGAAGAAAACGGAAGGCAGATGACTGCAAAACATTGATGGGAGGAGGACAATCAGTAAACTCAAGGGTAATAGGTGACTTGGACCGGTTAGAGTTAGGGCTTGGCACGTTGAGCTGTGGATGATTTCAGGTTGGTGGAGGATGGAAACAAGAAGGAACTGGCTGGGAGTGTGTTGGAAAAAGTTGTCTGTATTATCAAAGGTTTGCATGAGGATTTCACAGTGGAAAAATGTCTGGCAGAGACAGGGTTGGACGTTACAACTTTACAAAACATTGATGGGTCTGCAGTTGGAATATTGAATGCAGTTCTGGTCACCGCACTTTAGGAAGAGTGTGATTACACAGGAGAGGGTGCAGAGTGGATTCACCAGGATGTTATATGGGGCGGAATGAGGAGAGAATGGAGTGAGTACAGACAACACACAGAACATAATTATACAAGACAGTGAAGAGAAAAAAATGTGTGAAACAATACATTAGTGCAAAGAGCACAATCAGAAACAAGTCCATGGTAGTGCAAGAGGTGGTCCATAGTGTTCCAGTGCTGAGGTAGGGTTAGGATTGTGCATGTCAGTTCAAGAGCCTGATCTGAGGGGGAAATTTTCCATGCAAAGGGTGGTTTGAATCTGGAACACACTGGCTGTGCAGGTGTTGGAGGTAGAGGCTCACACAACATTTCAGAAGCATCGGAACAAGCACTTGAATCACCAAGGTAGAGGAAGGCTACGGACCAAGTGCTGAGACATGGGATCAGTACTGAGAGGTTGGCGTAGACATGATGGGCTGAAGAAACTCATTCTCAGCTGTGTGGCTCTGTGACTCTATCAGATGGAAAAAGAACTCAATGTTTCTAGAAATAATTCATATATTTCCATTCTCAAACACAGGATCAAAAGTGTGTTCTCAATTCCATAAAAATCGGGGGCACTTAAATTCCTTTGGGTTCCATTCACAGCTGTTAATTTCATAAAGCTGCCAACATCAATAAAGAAAAAAATCTCTTATCTGTGCTTCAAAATTTGAGAAGCTTTGGAGAGCACTGGAGTTTTGACAGGTAATTTTAAGAATCATGCACAAATATTCTAACAATAGAATTGTAAAGAAAAGGCTTCTGATTCATAATCTGCGGAGGGAAGCGTAATATGAGCTTCACATCTGAGTCACATTGACAGAGTTGGATCTGAAATATATGGGTGGACATGTGCAACCTAATTTCATAGGGGTGAGGGGTCATGGGGGGAGCAACAAAGATGGGTCTTTGGCCCCCTAGCAACCCCTGCTGCCAGATAATGTCACAGCCTGCAGGAAGTGGTTGGGGGTCAAACACCAACCTTGCCTCAATATTTTTCATATGATATAGATCCCTTTTCAATAATCTTTGAACTTAGAAGACCGGAGTTAATGACATAATAATGCTCTTTGTTCATCAAGAAATATCAGTCCAGACTTTTTTTTCTTTTGAAATTTTTTTTTAGTTTGTTTCATTTTATTACATATAATTTTTTTGATTTTTTAATACAATAAATCTTCTCTTTTGATTTTTTTTGTAATATATTCGTTTACTAAGAAACCGTGGGGCCTAGAATATATTTTTTATTTTTTATGACTATATATGTCATGATTGTCCTCCCGATCTCTTTGTATTACGTGTAAAATTACCGATGTTGTATGTATTAATCTGTATAATTTGAAAATTAATAAAAAGACTGAAAAAAAAAGAACCACCAGCTTGACTTAATCCCATCTAGTAGAATCAGGTAAACTGGAAATACATGCAGACATCACAGAAAAATATGTGCTATACTGATAAATATCATATTAACCTAGAGTAGAGCAACTTTGCACATATTCCTGGCTGCCACTGCCTTGAGATCCAATGAGAAATTCACCAGAAGTTTCATTCTCCCCTGTACTTTTTCCCTGACATTAGAAACTCCCTGAAAAGATGTCAACGGCTATGCAATTTGCAAAATTGATTTGCATTGAAATTTTCGACCTTGCTTATCTGACCTTTGTCTTTTATGGTTAGATAATGGGAAATGTTTAAGATGGCGATAGATAAATATTTGAAAGATTGATGAGGTATATAAGTCATGAGGGGCATAGATAAGGTGAATGATCACAGCCCTTTATCCCAGGGTAGGGGGGGTCTAAAACTAATGGACACAGTTTAAGGTGAGAGGGGAAAGATTTAAAGGGGACCTGAGGGGCAACTTCTTCACACAGAGGGAGGGTGGGTATGTGGAACGAGCTGCCAGAGGAAGTGGTTGAGGCGAGTACAATTACAACATTTAAAAGGCATTTGGATAGCTACATGGATAGGAAAAGTTTTAGAGATATATGGGTCAAACAGGCAAATGGGGTCAAACAGGCAAATGGAAGCAGCTCAAGTAAACAACTTTGGTCGACACGGACACGTTGGCTGAAGGGCCTGTTTCTCTGCTGTATAAATCTGTGACTCTATGAACTGATGGCTCTAGGGAACTGGCACAGAAGAGGAGCTGAGGCCAGCAGAGATCACGCCACGATCGTATTGATTGGTGGAGCAGGCTTTGAGGGGTCTAGTAGCCTACTCTTGCTCCTACTTTCTCAAGTTCTTGTGAAGGACACCTTAGATAGGCAATAGGTCAGCATTGACATGATGGTGAAGGGCCTGTTTACCGTGCTGTATGGTTCTATAACTCCATGACTCTATGACCAATCCTAGTCTTCCCGAAACCATGTAGGTTAAAGGGACCACACTCAAAAGAGATCAGAGACGTCCTGCCAAGTTCAAACACAACCTCAGCTGTATGCTTTGACTACATTGCCCATAAAGGTCAAGTGTCACTGCTACACTCAGTTTCATGGCCTCAGGACCCATTCCTGGCTACTGCTGCTGACCTCTACCACATCTCACAGTTTGTTACTCCAGGGGTTTCCCCAAAGAGTAGATATTCATGGACTGCACTTACGAATGATCCAACGGGAAATTCACCTTACATCAACAATTAGTGTAAATAGAAGGTGATGGTCGGCACAAATGTAATGGGTAGAAGAGCCTGCTTCTGTGCTGTCTCTTTCTATGACTCATTGGAGTGCAGGAGAATGAGGAATGATCTTATAGAGGCATATAAAATCATCAGGGGCATAAAGAGGGTTGGGGAATCAAGAACTAATGGGCATAGGTTTAAGGTGAGAGGGGAGGGATTTAAGGGGCAACTTTTTCACCCAGAGGGTGACCTGTATATGGAATGAGCTGCCAGAGGAAGTGGTTGAGGCAGGTACATTAACAACATTTAACAGGCACTTGGACAGGTATGGGGGTAGGAAAGATTATAAGAGATATGGACTAAACGTGGGCAAATGGGACTAGTTTAGATGGGAATCTTGGTCGGCATGGACTAGTTGGGCTCCATGACTCTGTGACTTCATAACATGGCCTCTGAAATACATTGCCTTGAACTTGTGAACAATATCCAATAATCGGTATCTTCTTCTTAAGCAGTTCCTGGGGTTTGAGGATGACTTCCTTCCATTCTGGTTCTGTGAGTTCTGAGGTACAGTAGCTGATGAGATCCTTCCACAGATGGGGCAGGAGATGGCTAATACTCAATATTTGCAACTGGCTACAACTCGATTGTTATTCCTTACATTTACACTACACATCGACTACAGACAGTGGACTGACAATGAAAGAGTGCCAACAGCAAAAGAAACCTGCAATTTACTACTGCAGACATTATTTTAATTGGATTAATGTCCCTATTAAAATACTAGAAAGGAAATTTGATACGAGCACATTAAGGTTTTACACACTAACATCTCTGATGGTACTTTCTAGGCTAATAAATTGTAATAAAACTGACCCATAAAATCCACAGTAGAGCTTGTTAAAAATGGCAATATTGTGTAAGCAGGAGTCATTTTAAGAGTTTAATACATCAAGGTTCAAACCTGAACCCCTGGATTAGATTACTGTATGTTAATTATTCTCAGGATAGCTCATTAATATTGATAGAAATATTAATGCCTGTATTTCTTGTCTCATTCTAGTTGTGCTTTACATTTAACAATTTGAATTTGCGTAACTCCTTCACAAGGTGTTTCACAAAAGCGATAACACCAAGGGGAACAGAAATAGGGCGATAAGGTTTAAGGTGCACATTGAATGAGGGGAAAGAGGTACAGGGAAATGGTTCTAGAACCTCGGACCTTGGCAGCTGAAGGGGTGACCACCAATAGTGGAGCAATGGAACTAGGGATTGGTGAGAGGCTGGAGTTGGTCGAGAGAAGAGATTAATAGGGCAGGAAAATGTTGCAGTGATAGTGAAGGGTGGTGCCATGGAAGGAGTTGTAAATCTCTTCTACGTCATGGGAAACTTGAAACTGAGATGTTGCCACATTGTACATCAATGTAGCTTACAAAGTACCAAAGTGAAGAGGGAAACGGACAGTGCACATTTAGCTACAGGAAACGAGAGTTTTAAGCAGTTTGTATTTAATAGACTGTACAGAGTAAGGCAGTGGAATAACCACGTCAAGAGGTGTCAAAGGTATGGTTGAGTTTTAAAAACATAAGAATAGAAGAAACAGATCAGAGGAAGGCCGATTGGTTCCTCGAGCTTATTCCACCATTCAGTCCGATCACAGCTGATCGATCACCTCAGTGCTAATTTCCTGGACTAATACTACATCTCTTGATTCCTTAATGTCTAAAAATGTATTTTCGTCTTGAATACACCCAGTGACTGAGCCTTCAACCCCTCCTGGCAGAGAAGTCCAAAGATTCACCGGCCCCTGGAGGAAGAAATTTCTCTTCATCTCTGTCCTGAATGGTTGACCTCTTATTTAAGACTGGTACCCCTCTAGTTCTAGTTACCTCAGGCTGAGGAAACGTCAGCTCTGCATTTTCCCATCACAACAAAAAGCAGGGCAGCAAAGATAACTACTTAAGACAGATCTGGAGTCTGAAAGGATAGAAACCTCCACAGATGAATTGTTACTTTTAGCTTCTGTGTCATATCTTTTCATTTTCTAATTGCCTTTCTTCTGATGCTATTTATTTTGCGTAATTCATCAGAACTGGATTGTCAGATATCACTGATTCTATTGGAGCGTTTTAATGAGATTGTTGCATTCAGACAAATTAAGCAAACATATGGTCTGGAAACTGACAGAATAGTAAAAACTAGCACGGAAAAATGAAGAAAAACACTTAATAAAGTGTGCTTCATCATCCAAATAGTATGGAACATAATTAGTCATTATATTTATATTCCCTGTTCCATATTCCTTGTTGTTTTCTTGTCTCACCGTTTGTTACTGAAAGGTCCTCCATCACGTTGAATTCTGTGGACGTTCCACACATACACCTCAGGCTTATAAGCAGAATTATTCAGAAAGATTGGGGGAAATACTGATCTGGGGAGTAAGAAGGGATCTTACACACTCACAGACAGAAGCATGTGCACACACCTACACTCATACACAGACCCACAGCAGACATACAGACATACAAACATACACAGATATACAAACACACACACACACACACACACACACACTCACTCACACACTCACACACACACACACACACACTCACACACACATACAAAACACACTAAACACATGTGCACACATGTTCTACAATGAAGTGAAAAAGTACTCTGGACAGAAAACTGAGTTTCTTAACACCATTTATTTTGATGTTCTGTGTATCAAAACTGCCTCCAAATTGCATTGTAGGTCACAAGTACTTATTTTTACGATAACTTGTTACATTCTGCGAATTGAGTATCATCTAGCATACACCCGAAACAATGCAGTGTAGGTAGTTTATGATGCCAGGTTCACACGATACTGATTAGATGCCAACCTTCACAATTTGAATGGTATAATGTGCTTGGTGCACTGCATGAAGTCCACAGGTAAATCCTGGCACTTAGTGCAGGAAGGTCCCCCACCTCCTACTCTTCACCTAAATAATAGAAAGGGGCTCTCACTAATGTGCAGGTACATGGAGGACCAGGTTGGACTTGCCTTCTTTGTGGCATGATATAAATCTTGGCTTCTGAGAATAAGAAAACTCTTTGGTGGTTAGCACTACTTCTCTCTTCTCTCCTCTTCCATCAGGTAGAAGATATAGGAGCCTGAGGGCAGGTACCACCAGACTTAAGGACAGCTTCTACCCCACTGTGATAAGACTATTGAACAGTTCCCTTATACAATGAGATGGACTATGACCTCACGATCTACCTTGTTGTGACCTTGCACCTTATTGCACTGCACTCTCTCTGTAGCTGTGACACTTTACTCTGTACTGTTATTGTTTTTACCTGTACTACATCAATGCACTCTGTACTAACTTAATGTAACTGCGCTGTGTAACGAATTGACCTGTAAGATTGGTTTGTAAGACAAGTTTTTCACTGTACCTCGGTACAAGTGACAATAATAAACCAATACCAATACCAATACTGGAGTCCATAGCTCCCTGAAACTGTCCATGAAAGTAGATAGGATGGTAAAGAAGGCATATGACATGCTTTCCTTCATTGGTTGGGGTACTGAGTACAAGAGTAAGGAAGTCATGTTTGCAGCTATATAAAACTTTGGTTAGGCTGCACTTGGAGTATTGTGTGCAGTTCTGGTCACCCCATTACAGGAAGGATGTGGAGGGTTTGGAAAGGGTACAGAAGAGGTTTACCAGGACGTTGTCTGGATTAGACAGTATGAGCCATAAGGAAAGATTGGACAAACTTGAGTTGTTCTCTCTGGAGCATCAGAGGCTAAAGGGAGACCTGATATAAGTTTATAAAATTATGAGAAGAATAGACAGGGTAGAAAGTCAAAATCTTTATCCCAGGGTAGAAATGTCAAGTAGTAGAGGACAAGCATTTAAGGTGAGAGGGGGAAAGTTTAAAGGAGATGTGCGGGGCAAGTTTTTACACAGAAAGTGATAGGTACCTGGAACGGGCTTGGTGGAAGCAGATACAATAGTGGTGTTTAAGAGGCTGTTAAACACGCGGATATGCAGGGAATGGAGAGATATAGATCATGTACAAGCAGAAGAGATTTAGATTAACTTGGCATCATGTTCAGCCCAGACATCACTGGCTAAAGGGCCTGTTCCTGTGCTGTACAGTTCTATGTTCTTTTTCAGACAGACAGTAGGTGACAGCCACAGACGTTTTGAGAGCTGTTCATGATGAAGAGACTGTCAAGCAAAGGAACCTTCTGGAAGGGCTGGTAGAGAAGGGGGTGATCCCCTTCCACAAAGGACATTTTGTGAACACATCTCCTTTGTTCAATGAACTGAAGAACAGTGTTTCTGGAGATTATCCTTTACAAGGGGTGTCAGAGAAAGCATTCATTTAGTGTAGGGGCAGCTATGGCCACAAAGTAGGTGCAGGACCACCTTGTCAGTTGTCAGTTCAATGCAGCCTTGAATTTACTTGCCATAGGCTGAAGCTCAGATTAAAGGTTTATCCCACATTATGTTGTAGGGAGAATCAAGTACAGGTGACCCACACGTAATGGGTAATGGAAATTCACCCTTATAGAATTCACAAATCACTACCAAAAATCTACTGCATGGCATAAAAATCTGCCCTTACAGAATGTATATGAAAAAAAAGTAAAAATAAACAGAATTGTTTTTCCACTCAGACTTCTTGATGCATGTGTCTATGACATGGCTTCACATTATGGAAAATTGCAATGTGGACCATTTTCTAAGAAAACAACCATCCTGTAATGTGGGGTCACCTGTACAGTCAGTGAAACCACACTTAAAGTACAATGTACACGTCTGGTCCCCTTTTTAAGGAAAGATATATTTGCGTTGTAGTCATATTGAAGCATTTAATATTCTGAAGGATGTTGATGGAATTGATGCTAAGAGAGAGTTTCTTTTTTGGGGGGGAGGTCAAGAACTAAGTGGCATTGTTTCAGAATAAGGACTTTCTCATTTAATAAAGGAACTGCAGAGAATTTCTTCTGAAACTTTGGAATCTCTGCTCCAGAGAGGTGTGAAAGTGCAGTCATTGAATTCATTCCAGGCTGAGAAAGAATTTTGGGCTGTAAGGGAGTCAATGGTTGTGGAGATCTTCAGGAAAGTGGGACTGGGGAGAAAATCAGGTCAAATATGTTCTTATTAGATAGCAGAGCAGGCAATAGATGGTCTATGGCTTACATATCCACTCCAGCTTATGTTCTTATCTTCTAATGGTTCCAACCAACCCCTCACCAAGCTTCTCTTTGTCGGGACAACCAAGTTCCATTGAAATGGAGCAGTGTATAAGTAATGTTTTACAAGTACTGTAGTCTCCCCACACTCCAGGGTACAGTAATTTTATGGAGACATGGATGAAGGGTCTCAGCCTGAAATATCAACTGCCCATTTCCCTCCATAAATGCTGCCTGACTCTTTGAGTTCCTCCAGTTCTTTGTGTGTTGCTGCAGTAATCTTATCTACTTTTGGGCTTGTTATTCTCCCCGGAGCTGGGATTAACACATTATCCATGAGGTTGGAGCTCATGTGGGTGAGAAATGAAATCTTTATGGTTGAGCCTATGGGATGGACACAGAATAAACAGGTTGAACGCTTGTAATTATTCCCTAGACTGTGAAGCAGATTAAGCAGCTCGCCATCCCAATTTTGTAGGATACCGTCAAACAGGTCAGCACAAACCAATGGTTCCATTTTAAATATCTCCTGATTTTTGACCTCGGTGAAGCTAAAATCAAGGAGGAATGCAAAACAGTTTCCACTTCACCCTTGTGTCTCTATTATTGCGGCACAGGGAACTTTCAAGGTCCCATCAGCTGCCCTGCATGTGAATGAAAGTAATGTTCCAAATCATTATTTTTTAATTCATCCATGGGATATGGGCACTGCTGGCAAGCTTGGCATTTATAGCTCATCTCTGATTGCCCTTGAAGTGAGCCATTAGCTGGGCCATTCCAGAGTCAATCACGTTTCTGTGGGTGCAGATTCACAGCTGTCCAGACTGGCTAAGGGCAACAGATTTCCATCCCTAAATGTCACTAGTGAACTAAACGAGTATCTCCATTAATCCTGCAGGTTTTCAGTCACTATGAATGACACTAGATTTCTATTCCAAATCGCTCAATAGACTGAATTTAAATTCTCCAGCTGCTGTGACGGGATTTGAACTCGCTTTTCAGGATCACTAGTCCAGGCCTTTGGATTGTTTGGATGCAGCCAAACCAAGAGAGCGCTACAAGGATTTTCATGGTCACTGAGTGCCTACAATTCCCACTGCATGCTGGATGCCTCGCAAGCAATCACCAGCTGGAGGCTGCCATCCAACAGGCAATCTGACTGCAGCTTATAATCATTAAAGTTTATAAATGTCTTTATGTAAACAGGTAAATGTTTTGCAGTGAATGTGTTTCATTGGTGTGAAGTGAGCTGTTTGCTCAGGGGTAGGTGGGGAAGAGCAGAACATTGACCCACATAGAATGCAAAATCTGAAAGCTGAAAATATAATGAGGTCATTTGGCATGGGTTACCAGGAAAGCAGTTGAATCACAGGTGTATTTTTCTGTCAAAAATGGTACCCAAAGCAGGCCAATAATAAACATATTAACATGGGACACTTTATAACTTATTATCTACACTTCGTGAACCTGTTAAAGCAGATGGTAGGAGACAGGTTTTTGGCTCAACTAACTAGAAATACCTCAGCTCGACTCCAAAGTGTGGGACTAGTTCAGCCTTTGGCGGATGTGACAGCAAAGTCTGATAAATTGTAAATGAGCAAAAGCATTGCAGGAGTCCGTCAGTAACACAGTAACAGCTGGGTCCCATCTTCCCAGTCCATCTGCTGTCAGTGTGCTGGAGAGTAGCCTGCAAGGTTCATGCCAACAGAACAACCCTTGGAAAATTACACATTCCAGCGCATTGTTTGACTCACATGCTTAAGGTAAAAGCTAATTACTGCAACCTAAATCTACCATAATGGGCAGGATTATGTGGCTTAACAGCTTCACAATTTATTAATATTTACAAACTATGGTTGTCAAATGAAAAAAGATTTAGATTTGCAAATGAATATAAACATGTTTTATTTGATAGCTCTGGCCTCCAGTTTATGAATACAGCTTTGGTTATTGCCGATTAGAAGCTTTCGATTTTTTTGTTCCCAGGTCGCAAATACAGAATTCTGTAAACTCTTTCTCCAAACTCATAACATTTTAAAATCAGTACTGATCGTGCTGTTTCCCATTCTGACCCATTCATCCATAGAGTTATCTAACCCCAGCTAATTTAACAGGTTAAGAGTGGTATTACACAGAAGGAAGGGGCTTTTGAGAAAAGAAAAAAACCAGGTCTCTGTAAAAAAGATATTGCTTGTCCACCCTATGCCCCTCATCATTTTATACACTTCCAACAGATCACCCCTCAGTCTCTGCCACACCAGAGAAAAGAGCCCAAGTTTGTCCAGCCTCTCCTGATAGCACATGCCCTCTAATCCAGGCAGCATCCTAGTAAGCCTCCTCTGCACCCTCTCTCAAGCCTCGACATCCTTCCTATAGTGAGGTGACCAGAACTGCACACAATACTCTAAATGTGGCCTAACCAGAGTTCTATAGAGATGCATCATAACTTCTTGACTCCTATACACAATACCTCGATTAATGAAAGGCTTATGGAATGCTTTCAATCTCTGGAGCGGCGTAGGCTGAGGGGTGATCTGTTGGAAGTGTATAAAATTATGAGGGGCATAGATAGGATGGACGAGCAATATCTTTTTCCCATTATTGAGTGGTCCAATACCAGAGGGCATGCATTTAAGGTGAGGGGGGTAGGTTCAGAACAGACGTGAGGGGTACATTTTTTACTGAGAGAGTGGTGGATGCCTGGAATGCGTTGCCTGATAGGATGGTGGAGGCAAGTTCATTGGGGGCTTTTAAGAGGGGCTTGGATGGGCACATGAACGAGAGGAGAATGGAGGGAATATGGGCATTCTCTAAGTAGGAAGGATTAGCTATGTCGGCACAACATTGTGGACTGAAGGGCCTGTTCTGTGCTGTACTGTTCTATGTTCTATGTCTCAAGATTGTGAGAAATTTAAAAACCAGCAAAGCAAGATTAAAAATATAAAAAACGGGAGAAAATTAATTAGGATTGTAATCACACAAAAAATATAAAAGTAGATTTGAAATGCTTTTCTGAGTTTACAAATCGGAAAGATGAGCAAAAGAAAACACAGGTTGTTGAGAAGCTGAATCAGAGGAATTAAAAACAGGAAATAAGGAAATAGTAGGCAGTTTAAACAAATATTTTTTGTGGCTTTACAGTAGAAGACACTAAAATTACACCCAAAATAATTGATAAGAGGCCAAAAAGGGTCAGGAATTTAAAACAATTAACATCAGTTGACAAGAGGTTCTGGACAAACTAACAGGAGAGGGAATGGACCAATCCCCAATTTGCATGCATCCTGGGATTATTAACGAAGTGCTGTTAAAACGAAGGCTACGTTAGCTTCTGTCTTCAAAATTCGCCGGATCCTGGAAAGGTTCCCACAGATTGGAAATGCCACAAATGTTTTGTTTTAAAAGAAAGGAGGGGGAGACGAACAGGAAATGATATACCAGTTTGCCTGAAGTCAGTTGTCTGGAAAATACTGGGATCCATTATTAAAGAAGTTATAAAAGAGTACTGGAAAAGCATAATTTAAATAGTTCCATCAAAGGGAAATAACGTTTATTTAAGTTCAATGCAGATGAAATAAACATTATAGGGACAGGGGGAGCAGTAAAAGTCTACTCTAAATAACCTCTCTATTCTAAAAGAATAACCTCTCTCGGTTATTCCATTATTGTCACTTCAGCGTTTCTTTTTGCACTACTTCAGATTGCAAGACTATCTTTGCACCATTCTGCTGTTTTGTGCTCATCACTGTCATTATTATTGCCATGTATACTGTTTATTCTGTGAGCTTCATGCAACAAGGAACTTCTTTGCAACCTGGTGTGTGTGACAATAAAAGAACCTAATCTAATCTGATGGTTTGTACCCATTTGCGTACTTTTTAATACACAAATTGCATATAACAGCAGTTTTACCTGGAGTAGATTGCATTAGTGACCATTTCTGGGTGAAGGTGTCCTGGTCAGGAAATTGGCCCAGGCATGTCAATGGGTAAGTCACCGAAACACAGCAGATGTTTTCTCGGTATTGGTCATGTACGCAAAGGCACCACTGGTTGCGTAATGTACGTTCCCTCTTCCTCTGCCAGGAATGGGAGCAAACTTCAACACATAATGCTGTCCCTTCACCTAAGTCATTAATATAAAGTGTATGTAGCAGAGGCCACAGGACTGCTCCCTGGGGCACCCCATTTGTTCCAGCTTGCAAACTTGACAGAAGACAAAGAGCTTGGATAAATTGGTTACCTTCAAACTTTCTGATGACACAAACTAAAATGAATAAGATGTGAGAGCACCAAGAATCTGCAAAGGGACATAGACAGTGGCCAGAAAGATGTCAGATGACTTACATTATGGTGAAATGTTACATTAAAAATCTATTTAAATGGAGAAGACTTTGAACCGCTGGTATTTGGACGTAGCCGTGCATCATTTTACAAAAAATACTGGAAGCTATCAAGCAAATACAACAAATAATTGAAAGAAAAATACATGCTGGCCTTTATTGTTAGAGGAATGGCATACTAGATTAAAAAAATATTGCTACAAGGAACTGTACAAGGAAAGATTGAGCAAGATGGATCTATACTCAATGTAAACTAGATCCTGGTGGAAACGTTCTTGGAATTTTGGTGAAGAAAAGTCAAATTCAAAGTTGAGTTTATTGTCACACGCACAAGTCCATGTATGCACAGGTGTAATGAAAGACTTACTTGCAGCAGCATCACAGGCACATAGCATCAGATACACAACATTCACAAGAAAAACATAATTAAACACATCTTGCCCCAGTATGCTGACTCATCAACAGCTGAGAATAGAAAAGCCACGTGTTCTCTAAATGGTGAAAGATTGATAAGTTCCCCATTGAGTTGTGGATGCTGAGACATAAATACATTCAAATATGAGATAGATCTTTGGACTGCTGGCAATCGAATGACCAAAGTTCAAATCAACCATGATTATTTTACTCCAGTTCCTAGTTCCTCTGTAATAATGATTTTTACATAGAACGTAGAACATTATAGGACAGTACAGGCCCTTCGGCCCACGATGTTGTGCTGACATTTTATCCTGCTCTAAGATCTAACTAAACTTTCCCTCCCACATAGCCCTCCATTTCTCTATCATTCTTGTGTCTATCTAAGAGTCTCTTAAATGTCCCTAATGTATCTGCCCCCACAACCTCTGCTGGCAGTGCGTTCCATGCAACCACCACTCTCTGTGTAAAAAACTTACCCCTGACATCCCCCTTATATCTTCTTCCAATCACCTTAAAATTATGCCCCCTCGTGCTAGCCGTTGTCGCCCTGGGAAAATGTCTCTGACTATCCAATTGATCTATGCCTCTTATCATCTTGTACTCCTCTAATCTCTCTCTCTTCCCCTCTCTCTTCGCCCCCTCTCTCTCTTTGATGATCTTAAAAGCTATGAAGCTCCAGTATTTTCAGAAAGAACCCTGGTGTTTCCAGATCAGAAGTTCTCAGCATCCCTCCATTTCACTTCTACAATTTCCAATCTTAGTCAAACAGTCCTTCCCATAACTCCCTGAGAAAAATAAAGCATGATCTCCCAGTTAAAGTATCACAGAAAAGATGTATTGCAATAGTCAATGGAAATGCTTGAGGGGATCCATCAGATACCATGGGGAGCCAAAACCAGCTCAAGTGCATATCAGAGAGTCAGCTCTACAGGCTGTAACCAGTCCAGTGCCTCCTCTCTGAGCATGGTTGATGAATTAACTCCACAGTCTAATAAATCAGTGATCTATTACTTAACTTTCAAAATTTGAGTTAGAGCAAGTAAGCCATTGAGATGTCTCCAGGGTCATATAAGTTTTCCCATGTCAGTTCATGGATGAATGACCATAATAAATAAACATCCAAATATATATAGAATGTGACTTTATGCAAATCATTTACTACTTGTGCACATTGGAACACAGGAGATTCCAGACAGCAACAGCAGGTGGAATAAATGATCAGTAAACTTGTTCTTAAAAGTTGCAGTTTCAAAATTGAAATATCCTAAATTTGGAGGTTGCACATAATCCCTGCAGGTTCATAATGAAAGTAAATGTGTAATTGGCAAATTGGTCATGAGGTCATAGTCCATCTCATTGTATAAGGGAACTATTCAATGACAAGATGGACTATGACCTCATGATCTACCTTGTTGTGACCTTGCACCTTATTGCACTGCTTCTCTGTAGCTGTGACACTTTACTCTGTACTGTTATTGTTTTTACCTGTACTACATCAACGCGCTCTGTACTAACTCAATGTAACTGCACTGTGTAATCAATTGACCTGTACGATTGGTATGTAAGACAAGTTTTTCACTGTACCTCGGTACAAGTGACAATAATAAACCAATACTAATACCAATAAATTGGTTTATTATTGTCACATATACCAAAGTACAGTGAAAAACTTTATTTTGCACGCCATCCATACAGATCATTTCATCACATCAATACATTGAGGTAGTACAAGGGAAAACAATAACAGAATACAGAATAGAGTGTTACATTTACAGAGAAAGTGCAGTGCAGGCAGACAATAAGGTGCAAGGTCATAACGAGGTAGATTGTGAGGTCAAGAGTCCATCTTGTCGTAATAGGGAACCATTCAATAGTCTTATAACAGCGGGATTGAAGCTGTCCTTGAGCCTGGTGGTGCGTGCTTTCAGGCTTTTGTATCTTCTGCCCAATGGGAGGGGGGGAGAAGAGAGAATGTCCTGGGTGGGTGGGGTCTTTGATTGTGTTGGCTGCTTTACCGAGGCGGCAAGAAGTGTAGACAGACTCCATGGTGAGGAGGATGCTTTCTTTGATGTGCCTGGCTGTGTCCACAACTCTCTGCAGTTTCTTGCAATTTCAGGCAGAGCAGTTGCCATACCAAGCTGTGATGCATCCGGATAGGATGCTTTCAGCGGTGCATCAATAAAAATTGGTGAGGCTCAAAGGGGACATGCCAAATTTCTTTTGCTTCCTGAAGAAGTAGAGGCGCTGGAGTGCCGTCTACAAGGTTGAAGCAGGACAGGCTATTGGTGATGTTCACTCCTAGGAACTTGAAGCACTCAACTCTCTTGATCTCAACACTGTTGATGTAAACAAAAGCGTGTGCACCGCCCTCCTTCCTGAAGTCAATGACCAGCTCTTTCAATTCATGATGCAAGGTTTTGCAACTCTCTAGCAAGTATTGCATATTGTTATCAGTCTTATTTTATTGCTGTTTTGGGATCATGGACCTGAACAAAAACTTGCTTGAACCCAAAAAGTTGGTGGCATGGCACAGCAGTTAAATCACAGGACAAACAGTCCGGAGACCTGAGTTCGAATCTCACTACGACAATTGTGGAATTTAACTTCAGATTAATAATCTGTAATTTGGAAAAAAAAGCTAAATTAGTCTTGGCAATGAAGACAACGGGTAGATTGTCTTATAAACCCAATGTCCCTCAGAGGAGGAAATCTACTATTCTAACCTGGTCTGGCCTATATGTGACTGTCAGCCTGACCCACCCTGAAATAGCCTGGAAAGTTGCTCATCTGAAGAGCAACCAGAGAATGACTAATACATGCAGGTCTTGACATAAGGGGAGGTTGGACAAACTTGCATTGTTTTCTCTGGACCGTCGGCAGCTGAGGGACGAACTGATCGAAGTATATAAAATTACAAGAGGCATAGATAAGGATGACAGTCAGAGCCTTTTTCCCAGGGTGGAAGTGTCAAATACTAGAGGGCATAGAAGGAAAGTTTAAAGGAGATTCATAAAGCAAGATGTTTACCAAGAGCGATAGGTGCCTGGAATGCATGGTCAGGGGAGGTGGTGCAAGCAGATACAAGAGCAAAGTTTGAGAGGCATTTGGACAGGCAGGGAATGGAGAGATAAGGACTATGTGCAGGCAGGTGGCTTTAGTTTAAATTGGCATCATGGTCAGCAGCAGACATAGTGAATTGAAAGTTCCTGTGCTGTACTCTTCTATGTTCTGCGTTCAATGGCACCTGAGATCCTGCAAAATGAGTAACAAAAACGATCATGAGATTTCAATTCAATTGCAGAGAGGATGCATATTTAAGTAAGATTGGCAGAGCATGCCTCCGTTAGCCAAGAAGTGCAGCAGTTCAGGAAGAAGACCCATCAGTCTCTTCGAGTAATTAGGGATGCGTAATAAATACCTGCCTCACTCACAATGGGAATGAAGGTCAACAAAGGGAGTTCTGGCTCCAGCACATTGCAGACCACAGCATTCAGGTCCAGAAGCACAATGGAACTGCAGACCCAGTGAGAGAGAGTTTGACCCCACCCTCACCCCCACTGGCAATTTGCAGCTGTGTTACCAACTTATGGAACAGCTGGGCATTTCTTAACTGTACAAGTGAAGCAATCTCGGGCTCTACTCTTCAGAATCGAAGTAAAAATGTATTCTGTCTTGTTGAAAGAATTCACGAAGGTAAATGCAAACATTATGTAAATTTATAAATGAGCTTCAATGTAATCTGTGGGTCGACAAGGTTTCCTGAAGCTGTTCTCATCACTAAGTGCTGCCAGGACTTAAACTGGTTTAAATTGGACCTTGGTGGTTTATCTGGAAATAACAACTGAATTTGATCCAATTTGGATTTCGATGCATCCAGATGAGCTGCTGATTTATTCATACGACACACGTGAGTTTGGGACTATCTGTGTTGCAGACAAATCTATTTCACCATGCACCCATGCACAAAGGAAGTCGCCATCTGCATGTGTCAAAAGGTTTTCCACATGATTCTTAATTGGTCAACATCTCTGCCAAGCAAGTGCTTTGTTTAAAAATACAAGTGGAGAAATTACTGTTGACGATACAATTGGATCAATGCTTGATACTGTCGTATAATCATCTATTCTTGACTATTTTGGTGAATGCATTACTCCATAAAATAGACAGGTTAATGGATTTCATAAAATTAGCCAACAAACAAATGCACAAGAACATAAAATATTCATCCATTAATGTCAGCAAACATAGAATGATACAAAACAGAAGGAGGCCATTGTTTGCATCTGCACGTTGATAGAGCTAGCTGATTAATCCCACTCCCTTGCTCTGTCCCAATGGTCCAGCTACATCCTTGAAACAGAAAAATGTATACCACAGAAGGAGGCCATTCAACCCATTGTGTCCATGGCAGAATATTACCAGTTACATCACAGCCAAACAATTAGCTTTGATTCTGCCTGTTTCTAAGCAGGCAAACAGAGCAGCCAATTTAAAAGCTATTACTGAGACAATTGACCAGTCAATCTAATGGTTGAATTTCTTGAGTAATAGCTAGGAGCTCAGTTACTTGATCTCTCTTCAATAAGGTCCAGGGGACCTTTCACCTCCCTTGAACAAGTAGGTGAATCCTTGGTGTTACATAAAAGGTTGTTTCAAAAGTTAATAGTTCATGGTATTGAAGGAAGTATGTTAGCATGGATTGAAGTACTTGGAGTATTGTGTGCAGTCCTGGTCGTCCCGTTACAAGAAGGATGTTGAGACTTTGGAGAGAGTTTGGAAGAGGTTTACCAGGATGCTGCCTGGATTAGAGGATCTTAGATATAAGGAGGGGTCGGACAAACTTGGATTGTTTTCCCTGGAACGCCAGAGGCTGAGGGGAGATCTGATAGAAGTTTATAAAATCATGAGAAGCATAGATAGGGTAGAGAGCCAGAATCTGGTTGAATGAGGGGTGATTGTACTGAAGCATACAAGATCCTAAAGGGGCGTGACAGGATAGATGTTGAGATGTTTTCACTAGTGAGAGGATCTCAAACAAGGGGACACAGTTTCAGGATAAGGGGCTATCATTTAAAACTAAGGGGCATTGAAGTTACTTCTGCAGAGAATGGTGAATCTCTGGAATTGTCTGCCCCAGATCAGTGTGGAGCCTAGCTCATTAGAAGTATTTAAAGTGGAGGTAGATCTGAACTTCTGAAAGATTGGGGATTGAGAGGTTATGGAGAACTGGTAGGAGATGAGGCCTGAGCTAGGTAGGCCTTGATTACATTGAATGGTGAGCAGGGACCCAGGAGTACACGTACATAGTTCCCTGAAAGTGGTGTCACAGGTCGACAGGGTGGTAAAGAAGGCTTTTGGCATGCTGGCCTTCATCAGTCAGGGCATTAAGTATAGAAGTTGGGACATTATGTTGCAGTTGTGTAAGACATTGGTGAACCACACCTAGAATATTGTACTCAGTTTTGGTCATCCTGCTGTAGCAAAGATGCCATTAAGCTAGAAAGAGTGCAGAGGAGATTTACAAGGATGTTGCCAAGACTTGAGGGACTGGGTTATAGGGAGAGGCTGGGCTGGACAGGACTTTATTCCTTGGAGTGTAGGAGAATGAGGGGTGACCTTATAGAGGTGTATAAAATCATGAGGGGCATAGATAGGTGAATGCACCCAGTCTTTTTCCCAGGGCTGGGGAATCAAGAACCAGAGGGTATAGGTTTAGGATGAGAGGGGAGGGATTTAATAGGAACATGAGGAACAACTTTTTCACCAAGAAGGTGGTCGGTATATGGAATGAACTAACAGAGGAAGTGGTTGAGGCAGGTACATTAACAACATTTAAAGGTTGTGCAGGTGGATTGATTGGAAAGGTTCAGAGGGATATGGGCCAAACATGGACAAATGGGACTAGCTTAGATGGGCATCTTGGTTGACATGGACGAGTTGGGCCTAAGGGCCTGTTTCCGTGCTGTATTAATCTATGACTCTATGACGTGAGGGGATGGGTGGCCTCTTCTGCTCCTATGGCACCATATATGTAACATACAAGTCACCAGCTCCTTCTAACCCCATGACCTGGACAGCTGCCACGTATAGTCTTAAAACCTGACCCAAGTTTTCCAATCCAAACCTGACCCAACCAAGGCCAAAGTGAACCCAACCCAACCACAGTCAATCCGACCTGACCATAGCCCACTGGTCAAACCCAACCTCAGACAATCCAAATCTGATATGACCATGGCTAATCTGAAGCCAATTTGACCCTAAGGGCTTCCAATTTATTCCATACCCAACCCAACCATCACTGCAACCTCAAATATGCTGTTTATCTGTTTGAGGATGAAAATTCAAATATTGATCAAGAGCAGAGGAGAAGTGCTAATGTGAAGCAAATCATCCTGGTCTGGATAAAGTACTGAGCTGTTCACGGCCCAACAGATCCCAACGGTTTTACGAGAACATTTGCCTGATTCAAAGCGGACACAATGTGATTGGGTCCTGAGAGGCTTAGGTCAGGTAGTCAGGCAATACCGTGAGCTATGTATCCTAGAAGGTAAGGACAGCATGCACTTGGAAAAAGCACCATCTACAAGATCCTTTCCAACAACTTACTGTCATTGAATGAGTCTAAGTCCTGGAACTCCCCAGCCAGCAACACTGTGGAAGTACAGTGGTTCAAGAAGGCAGTTCATCACCTTCTCAAGGAGTAATTAGGAATGAGAATTCTATGCTGGCCCAGTTTGCCAGTGAGTTTAATCCGGTAAATGAATTTTAAAAAAACTAGTTAATTTCCTTTGTCAATGAACAGTGTTATATCCTCAAAGAATGTCATTCACTGTAGCTTGCCCTTTACAAATCCATGCTGGTTGTACTCAATTATCCAATATCATTCTAAGAGTGAATTGATCTTATTTCATATTATGGCTCTAGCGAGCTTATCAATGCGGACATTTAACTAACTAGTCCACAGTTATCTGCTTTGTCCCCTTCTCTCTCTCTAAATGGAAGGGTTATACTGGGTGACCTCTGGTTCTGATACAACCTGTATTTCAGGATAGTGTAAAGGCTTCCCTGAAGTTAAATTCTCATGTTCTATCACCATTCTTGTGGGTCTACCCTATTTCTCTGATGGTATTTTTTAACAGCAAGTTCTACATCTTGAATTTAAGTTCCTAAAAGGCAGTGATGATGCATCAGAGAAAATAGAAAATATAGCATGAGCCTATTCTCTCTATTCTCAGCATTGGACATGATCTGATTTTGAGGATGGATAGTGAAAAGTATAAATATTTCACACAGTGTGAGTCTTCTGTCCATATGGACCACTTTCCACTTTAGCTCTGCCTTATGTGAGCCAACGCTGTTTGCCCCAGCAGTATTTGGTATCATTTTATTTTTGGAATGGAGCTCGTAGAAAAGAATCAGTGAAATTTATAACCGAGAAAGAAGCCAGTCAGCCCTTGGTGACCAAAGCAGAGCTATTTAGGCTAATCCAAATTCCTTGTCTTCAGTTCAAGTGCTCATCTTTACTGCTAGAATTGTACAACAAATTAGAATGATTTAAATCTCTGATCATTAAAAGTTTGCTATCTTTTTCTACCGTGGCTCCATTTATGGACTCCCCTCTTGGTGAAGCAGCCAGCATAATCAAAGACCCCCCACCCACCCAGGTCATTCTCTCTTCTCCCTTCTCCCATCAAGCAGAAGATACAGGATCCTGAGGGCTCAAGGACAGCTTCTATCTCAAGATGATAAGACTATTGAACGGTTCCCTTATATGATGGGCTGGACTCTTGACCTCACAATCTACCTTGTTTGACCTTGCACCTTATTGTCTACCTGCAATGCACTTCCCTGTAGCTGTGACACTTTACTTTGTATTCTGTTGTTGTTTTTACCCTATACTACTTCAATGCACTCTGTACTACTGCAATGCACTGTGTAATGAATTGATCTGTATGAACGGTATGCAAGACAAGTTTTTCACTGTACCTCGGTACAAGTGACAATAATAAATGAATACCAATACTAATTACAGAACGTAGAACAGTACAGCACAGGAACAGGCTCTTTGGCCCACGATGTTGTGTTGAGCTAATTAAACTAGTAAGTAAACACCTAATTAAACTAATCCCTTCTGCCCACACAATGTCCGTATCCCTCCATTCTCTGCACATTCATATCCCCATATAATGGCCTTGTATCTGCCATCACCACCACAGGCAGTACATTCCAGGTACCCATCACTCTCTGTGTAAGAAAACTTGCCCTGCACATCTTCTTTGAACTTATCCTCTCTCACCTTAAATGCATGCCCTCTAGTACTTGACATTTCTTCCCTGGGAGAAAGATACTGGCTATCTACTCTATCCATGCCTCTCATAATCTTATAAACTTCTGTCAGGTCTCCTCTCAGCCTCCACCGCCCCAGAGAAAACAACTCAAGTTTAGCCAACCTCTGATTTATATTGCTTGATATTTTTCTTATGTTGAATCTTGCTTGGGAGACAATCAAATTTGTATGGATTTCCAATTCAAACATTTTCTGTGACTTCTTGATGTTTAATAGTTTCTTGCTCTGGGCCACTGTTGTTAGACTTGTAAACAAAGTGGCTTGAAAACAGAAAATATCCAATGAGTCAGGCAGCATTTGAGGAGAAAGATGTTGAGTTAATGTTTCTGGTCAATGACTTTTCACCGGAGCTGGGAAATGACAGAAATGAAACATTAAAATTGAAGGGGAAAAGGGAGAGCATGGAGAGAACAAAAAAAAATGCACCTGATAGATTGGAGACCAGGAAAGATGGAATAACACATGTAGTGATGGTACCAGCTCAGAGAAAGTGGTGAAGGTGTGAAGAGGGGACAGAAAATGAAATCTAGAATTACCAGAAATACTGGAGATGTGAGATCCAAGGCTGGAACAGCTGATTATCTGAAATTGTTGAATACAGTGTTGAATCCTGTAGGCTGCAATGTACCAGGATGGAAGATGAGGAGCTTGAACTTACACTAAGCTTTGCTGGAACACTGGTGTTGATGGTGGGGGACATTGAACGTCACCCAAAGGGCAAGCTTGATCTTCCAGTTTTCTGTCACTTCACTTCTCCCTTCCACTCTGACTCTGACTTCCCTGTCTTTGAATTCATGGTAAGAAGTTCACTGTTGAATTTCCAGAGTCATGTAAAATGGCACAGAAATGGTCATTATCACATCTTACTTCACTCAGGGGCAAAGCACATTTACAGTCATAAAGTGCTGAAACAAACAGTCCCACGTGATCCAATCTCTAAGTCAAGAATGTTACAGACTAGGTTACTATTGGTGAATGTCCCTTTAAGGTAGAGTAGTGTGTGTGTGTGTGTGTGTGTGTGTGTGTGTGGGGGGGGGGGGGCGTGGTTACGACAACAAAAGATAAGGATGTAATGACGTTGGTGGAACAGACAGTCGGAGTCAGTCAGAGGAGAGAGAGAGAGAGACAGAGACAGAGACAGAGAGGGAGAGAAGAGAGAGAGAGACAGCAGCCTGCTAGTCTCTATTGATGGATGATAAACAGTAACAGTGTCTGTCACTACAATCCACATATGGATTTTTGGAGTAATCCGGTGGAGTCCACTTTGTCGTTAACCTGTGGAGGGAAACAGATATTTGTGTGGACGGCCACGTCTCGGATGCTTTTCAGGGTGGCAGATACTTTGGAACAAAGCAGTGGAGTTCACTTTGTTGTTGACCTGTAGAAGGAGACAGGTATTTGTGTGGACGGCCATGATTCGAGTGCCCTTCGGGGTGAGGAAGATGCGGTGGAGTGGTCACTGCTGAGTAGACACTGAGGTGTCGTATGAGTTCCAAAGTGGAACACTTGGATTTCGTAATTACTCTCTATTTTCTCTCTACGTTTTGCCTTCGGTGGTTTTGAAGAAGCCTTTGTTCACGTTTCACCTTGCGGCTTGCTGAACTGAACTTGGAGTTTGGGAATTTGCCACACACACACTACGAGTTTAGTTTTTGGGGTTAATGTTTAAGATCTAACATTTTTACTTCTAACATTCTAACATTTTTACTTGTATTTTTCTTATTATCATAAGTAGTTATTAATAAAGTAGTTTTAAACACTTATACATGACACAGAGTGTTTCTTTTGTTGCTGGTTCGTGACAAGAACTTACAGTATCTTATTGTTGATTTGGAAATGCAGTCATTGTTTAACAAGCTTTCTCTTTCATAACACATTGTTGCATCTATTTTGTGGGAACAATAATTCCTCCGTAACATGCATATTTGTTTGTGCTTTGTTGAGTCTTTGGAATTTTTCTCTTCATTTTTGTAACTAACATTTACTAAATAGTTAGTAGGCAGGCACGGTAGTGTAGCGGTTAGCGTAACGCTTTACAGCGCCAGTGACCCGGGTTCAATTCCAGCCACTGTCTGTACAGAGTTTTTACGTTCTCCCCAAGATGCGTGGGTTTTCTCCGGATGCTCCGGTTTCCTCCCACATTCCAAAGACGTACAAGTTAGGAAGTTGTGGTCATGCTATGTTGGCGCCGAAAGCGTGGCGACACTTGTGGGCTGCCCCCAGAAGACTCTATGCAAAAGATGCATTTCACTGTGTGTTTCGATGTACATGTGACTAATAAAGATACCTTATCTTATTATACTTAATCCCATAAAACTGTATAAAAGTCTTGATTGCCCTTTAATACAGATTAAGCATTCATAATGAGCGGTTACTTAGTGTGTGGGACTAACCTTTGTTGCTAATTTTTTTTATCAGTCCTTTAGGGTTGAGGATAATTTGCTTCCACTTCAGTCCTGTAGGTTCTGAGGTAGCTGAAGATCTGCAGTCTCTGCTGCATTTGGGACATCTGGAGTTTGGTGGGATGGGTGGATGTGTTATTGGGATTTAATGCACATTTTCTGCTCTTTGCATTTGCTTCTGAAGAGACTCAAGATGCTCGATAACTTCCCAGATGCTCCTTCTCCATTCTGAGTGGTCACAGATCAGGGATTCTCATAAATCAGAAGGATTCATAATGTATATATTGTAAGGGGAGAAAAAAATGACAAATATTCAATCTCTTGTTCTGTATAATTCTGCTAATCACACAGATGGCAAAAGTGGATTTAATGCAAAGTTGCTCAGAGTATAAGCCTGGTGTACAGTGCTAAACATTTCAGACAGTTGTGTCAGCCCATTGGACTTTGCAAAATTCATTTTGTTGATTTCAACCCACGGCTTTTCAGAGGCAGGATACAATGCACAAATGCAACAACATAGCACATTTCTAAGCAAAGGGAACTCCAGAGACTCCTGTCACTCTTGATGCTGGAGAAGAACCAATAAAGGGAAAAAGATGTGAAGAGGTGTGAAACTTGGGGAGGGATTTCCACAGCTAAGTCCTGAGCTCACAGCCACCAATAGTGACGCAATTAAAACCAAAGATACACAAAGGGCCAGAATTGGAGGAGGGCAGAGACCTTGGAGGGTCGTTGTGCTGAAAGATGTTGGATGGATAGAATAGGACAAATCCATGGAAGGATTTGAAAAGAAGGATAAAAAATTTAAAATATTTTTCCGTATCCAGGAGGAAGTGTACCTTCGCAAGAACAAAGGTTATGGGAGGATGGGACAATGGGAATTAGGGCACAGAATCATTGAGTTGTACAGCATAGAAACAGGCCCTTCAGCCCACCATGTCTATGCCTACCATCAAGCCTAATTATTTTGTTCCCACTTGCCAGCATTAATTTCATATCCCTCTATGCCTTGCTCATTCAACTACTGTCCCAGGGGGATATTGATCCCCCTCTATTTCAGATACAATTCCCTCTTGTACAGATCACTTCTGCCCCGGAAGAGATCCTAGTGGTCCAAGCAAATTCGGCATGTCCCTGATGACCCTCACCAATTTTTATAGATGCATCAGAGAAACCATCCTATCGGGATGCGCTATGACTTGGTATGGCAACTGCTCTGCCCAAGATCATAAGAAATTGCAGAGACTTGTGGACACAACCCAGTCTATGTCACAAACGAGTCTCTCCTACATTGACTCTGTCTACATGTCCCACTGCCACGGGAAATCAGCCAACATTGTCAAGGACACCTCCTACCCCAGTTGTTCTCTCTTCTCCCCCCTCCCGTCGGGCAGAAGATACAAAAGCCTGAAAGCACGTACCACCAGGCTCATGGACAGCTTCTATCCTGTTGTTATAAGACCCTTGAATGGACCTCTTGTACAATAAAGATGAACTCTTCATCTCTCAGTCTACCTCGTTGTGGCCCTTGCACTTTATTTATCTACCTGCACTGCACTTTCTCTGTAACTGTGACATTATATTCTGCATTTTGTTTTATTTTCCTTTTCTACAACCTTGATGTACTTACATATGGAATGATCGGGCTGGATGGCATGCAAACAAAAGTTTTTTACTGTATTTTGGTACATGTGACAATAGTAAACCAATTACCGAGCAGCTGAAGCCCTGAGCCAGCTCTTCAGCCATACCTTCCTCTTCCTACCTTCACTAGCGTAGGACGCAGGGAGTATTCCAAAGATTCCTGCTTTTTTAACCTTCTGCTTAATTCCCTTTATTCACCAATATAGACCATGACCTCTGGCTGTTCACCCTCCCCTTTCAGAATGTCCTGTGCCCCACTCAACCCTGACACCGGAGAGGCAATGTGCCATCCTGGAGTCTCACTCACGGCCCCAGAAACACCCGCCCATGACCCTGACCATAGAGATCCCTATCACTACCACTCATCTGGACTTGGACCTATCCTGCTATTCAACAGAGTTGGACATGGTGCCACCGGTCTGGCTGCAGCTGTTGCTTTCCCCTGAGATGCCATCACTCCCAACAGTATCCACCTGCCTTCTTCTCCTGGCAGTTACCCATCTATTTGACTGAACCTGTGGTGCTACCACCTCCCTGAAACTTCTATCTATAACACTCTCTGCCTCCCCTATGCTACTCAGTGAGTCCAAGAGATATCTGTTCCAACCAATCCATACTGTCTGAGAGGAGCTGCACCTAGACACACCTCCTGCAAATATAGTCATCAGGGACACTTGATTTCTTCCTGATCTCACAGGAGGAGCATACCTATTCCACTGACTGCTACTTCTAGCTCTGAACTTAGTACTGGGTTAAAAGAAAGTAAAAATAAAGACCTTATCTTGACTTACCGTACCTCTTCACTGCTCAGCTTACCTCACTGAAGTTTCCCTCGTCGAAGCCTCCGCACTTTGACCTCAAAACTGGCCTTCTCAAAATGGCCTCTCCAAGATGGCTGCTCCACAAAAGCTTACAGCTTTTTTAAGCTGATTCTTCCCCTCCTTGCAAGTGGTACAGGGCTGAAATCATTCTGCACGGTTTTAGATGAAACTCAAAGAAGCCATGAGTGCAGGAATGTTTGTTTTCTTTTTGCAAGGTAATATTTATGAATTGTTTGTTGCAGCTCTTTCAGACTTCACTCTGTGGTAAACAACCAACATAAAGTATGGCCTAAAATTGATGTGCCCCATGAAAAGTGCACCATGTGGTGGTTGTGTCACTTGCCAATGCCCCACATTGGCAAACTTCAACAGCA
Source organism: Pristis pectinata (assembly GCF_009764475.1). Classification (NCBI taxonomy): domain Eukaryota; kingdom Metazoa; phylum Chordata; class Chondrichthyes; order Rhinopristiformes; family Pristidae; genus Pristis; species Pristis pectinata. The sequence goes on from NC_067426.1 coordinate 6,263,444, forward strand.
CCTGAGTTCTCAGGGATTGGCAGCACAGTCTTGGCCTGAGGGGTTGAGGGTGGTGTGCTGACGTTGGAGGTCCAATCGGGGTTAGCTATGAAGTGCTGACATTGGAGGTCCAATCAGGGTTGGAGATGGTGTGCTGATATTGACTTTAGGAAAGGGGGCAGTGTACATGCACCTGTCTACATCAATGGTGCTGAGGTCGAGAGGGTTGAGAGCTTCAAGTTCCTGGGAGTGAACATCACCAACAGGCTGTCTGTAGAAGCCACAGCCAAGAAAGCTCAGCAGTGCCTCTACTTCCTCAGGAGGCTAATGAAATTTGGTTTGTCCCCTTTGACTCTCACCAACTTTTACAGATGCACCATAGAAATCATCCTATCTGGATGTATCACGGCTTAGTACAACAACTGCTCTGCCCAGGACCACAAGAAACTGCAGAGAGTTGTGGACACAGCCCAGCACATCACGGACACCAGCCTCCCCTCCTTGGACTCTGTCCTTACCTCTTGTTGTCTTGGTGAAGCAGCCAGCATAATCAAAGACCCCACCCACCCAGGACATTCTCTCTTCTCTCCTCTTCCATTGGGTAGAAGATACAGGAACCTGAGGGCACGTACCACCAGACTTAAGGACAGCTTCTACCCCACTGTGATAAGACTATTGAACGGCTCCCTTATAAAATGAGATGGACTATGACCTCACGATCTACCTTGTTGTGACCTTGCACCTTATTGCACTGCACTTTCTCTGTAGCTGTGACACTTTACTCTGTACTGTTATTGTTTTTACCTGTACTACATCAATGCACTGTGTACTAACTCAATGTAGCTGCACAGTGTAATGAATTGACCTGTACGATCGGTTTGCAAGACAAGTTTTTCACTGTTCCTTGGTACAAGTGACAATAATAAACCAATACCAATACCAGTTGGAAGTCCAATCAGGGTTGGCGATGGTGTGCTGACACTGGAGGTCCAGTCGGGGTTGGTGAAGAGTTGGTTCAGCTGTCTGTAGATTACTGCTTTGTGAGGAGAAGGTTGGAGATCAGGTCTCCATTGGGGACTTTGGAGGAAAGAGAAGTCAGTGTCGGGGTGTTGGGGGTATTGGTATCTTGTGGGCTGGACCACTAAAGATGGAAGGCCAGCAATGAGAATTTTCCATGGTGTAGCTCTACAGTGCAGATTAAAAACGTCATCATCCTGGGAGTGACCACTGAGCTAGTCTGACTTCAACCACAAATGATTGGGAAATGACGATGTTTGATGTGTGTCTGACATGGAAATTACATCAAATGTGCAAGCTCAGCTCTCACTAGGAAGCGCCTGGGTGAATTTCCGGAGTGATGGGCAAAGAGCCAGAAAATGGTCGTTAACAGTACAGCACAGGAACAGGCCCTTCGGCCCACAATGTCTGTGCCAACCATGTGCAGGCAGATGTGCTGCTTAAATTGGCATCATGGTCGGCACAGACATTGTGGACCGAAGGGCCCATTCCTGTGCTACACTGTCCTATGTTCTATCCTGTCTCACTCTGTGAAAGGTCTATTTTTAAACAGGTAGAACTGAATAAACAACAAAACACAAGCAAATTGTTAGCTCTACATGCTTTTAACCCTTTAAGTCCTACTAACCTCATCTCAACATTCCCTAAGCATTATGGTAAGAAAACAAGTAAGACACTTCAAATCCTGACACCAATTATACGTCACAGCTCTGCTTTTATTTGCAAAAGATCAGATTGAAAAATACACATTTTCTTTGAGCATTACACATTAGAGAGAAATCAACAATCCTGTTATGTTTTCTCCTGGCTAGAAGTGAACCTTGTTTGCCTTTTGTTCTATGGTTTATAATTTCTCTAGAAAAGTTTGAGGTATTTGTGTTTGACTTACAGAAAAACATGCCTTGATAATTAATGATGGTTTATGGGTGTCATTGTAAACAGCAGCCGAGAAAAGATGTATTTCCTTCAAAGTAACAGATGCCAACCACATATCTTTCTGCGTTACCATTGTTTCGTTCTTGTCATCCTCTAAGCCATTTGACATTGTAAAACAAGCAACATGAATCCTACGTATCATGCTGTCTTAGCAAACACTAACCAGAATGTCAAGAAAATCATACTTTGGCACATCAATCCCAAAAGCGTCACAGGAATAAACAACTTTTAACCCTTTCATTGCCTCAAATTAAACCAGACCTTCACTGGTAGTATAGAACATTGGAGAGGAGGTTTGATAGAAGTGTACGAGACAGGTTGGACAAACTAGGGTGGTTTTATCTTGAGCGGTGGAGGCTGAGGGGAGACCTGATAAAAGTTTAAAAAATCATGAGGGACATAGATAAGGTAGACTGCCAGTATCCTTTCCCCAGGGTCGAAATGTCTAATACTAGAGGACACACATTTAAGGCGAGAGGGGGAAAAGTTCAAAGGAGATGTGTGGGGCAAGTTTTTTACACAGAAAGTGGTGGGTGCCTGGAATGCGCTGCCTGGGGTGGTGGTGGAGGCAGATACAATGGTGGTGTTTAAGCTGCTCTTAGATAGGCACATGAACCTGCAGAGAATGGAGAGATATGGACCATGTGCAGGCAGAAGGGGTGAAGAGCCATTAGTTTAATTAGTTGGCACAACATCATGGACCGAAGGGCCTGTTCCTGTGCTGTACTGTTCTATGTTCTATGTACGAACTTTAGATGGGTTAGAGGGAAGCTGGTTAACAGCTGGTTCAAGGACCAGGAAATGCTGATTTCAAATTTGGGGCAACAGATACAAGGGGCTTGTGATGAAAGTCATCTTTATTCAGTCAGTAACCATCATGTGAAACTTTCCGCCTGTGGGAACAGAATCAATCAGGGCCTACAAAAGGAAATTAGATGGACATTTGAGAGGGAATAATTTATAGGGGAATGGGGAAAGTGTAGGGGAATGGGAGTGATGAGATAGCTCTGCCAGGAGCAGACAACAATTCAAAGGGACAAACGTTTTACAAACCAACCCACAACCTTTTCCCATTGTCACTGTCGGCAGCCATCACAGTTGGCATCATTCTACCTGCACCAGTTGGACAAAATCAGTTTATTACTCCTTAATTATTAAATAGTTTGTGAATCCGTGATTTGTACGTTGGAGTGAATTGGGTTCGGGTGATAGCTCAAGTGGGTTCATAATGGAGAGAAAATTTTTTAAAAGCTGCAGATGCAGCAAATCTGAAATAAAAACAGATAAAACTGGAAACACTCAGCAGGCCAGGCAGCATCTGCGGAAAGAGAAACAATCTGACAAAGGATCTCAGGCCTGACACTTTAACTCTCTTTCTCTTTCCACAGATGCTGCCTGACCTGCTGAGTGTAGCATTTTGTGTTTTTATTTCAGAGTGAAGTGATATCTGTTTTATGCCTTGCTCAACATTCTTTCCTACGGAGGCCGTTCCACATCAGTGACATAGAATCAATCTAAAATAACTACAATTAAAATTGCTGCTGCATTTCCGCCTCTCTGTACAAATTTATAACACAAATGTAGAAGAATATTTCCTTACTTCTCTTTAATGTCTCTGGGCCCGTACTCGCTGGAGTTTAGAAGGATAAGAGGGGATCTCATTGAAACCTACTGAACATTGAAAGGCCTGGATAGAGTGGATGTGGAGATGATGTTTCCATTAGTGGGAGAGGCTAGGACCAGAGGGCACAGCCTCAAAATAAACGGATGTCCCTTTAGAACAGAGATGAGGAGGAATTCCTTTAGCCAGAGGGTGCTAAATCTGTGGAATTCATTGCCACAGACGGCTGTGGAGGCCAAGTCATTGGGTATATTTAAAGCAGAGGTCGATAGGTTCTTCATTAGTAAGGCTGTCAAAGGCTACGGGGAGAAGGCAGGAGAATGGGGTTGAGAGGGAATAATAAATCAGCCATGACTGAATGGCAGAGCAGACCCGATGGGCAGAATGGCCTAATTCTACTCCTATGTCTTATGGTGTTTAATTATTTAAGTGAAATTCCTGAAAGTGGGCACACCTGAACCAACACATTGTGCAGCTGTTTCAACAAGTTAAGAACAGTTGATTGGTGGCTGTGGTATGGTAGGTGTCAGCCTCTTCCAGCTCTGTGTGCCACGCTCTGTTCCATAACCCCATTATACTTGCTTTTATTCCCTCAATCTCTTCCTCGGACAGCTGTGACAGACCATGACAGCTGTGCTTTGGGAGCGAAACACAGCTAAGGCATTGAGACTGATAAACAGATGTTCAGCTCATTAGATGATGGCTGCTCTGGTACTGACTGGGTTTTGTTTAAAAGCACAATGCCAGCAGACACTGAGTAATTTTGAATTATTTTGCTTCCTTTCACGTTTTAATTACAATTGTCATTTCTTTCTCTCGACTTGGCAGTTCCGGCAGATGCGTTTTCCAAACTGGATAATGTCGATAAGCACAATCTAAGTCAACAACACTACCTTCTATCCTTTCCTTTCTAGAAAATAACAAAAATGAAAAACACTTTTATTTTGAAGAAATCATACAGGATTTAAAATGCATCCTCTGTTCTGTGCAACGTCCTTTGCCTACTGAATTTGACTAATGAAATTTCACTGACATTAAGCCCTGGAAATTCAACTGTGCAATTAAAAGTGTCGTTGCAGGAAGAGCTCACAACCGTTCCAGGGCTGGGCAGTGAATTCAGGAATGGCAAGGCATCAGTTGCAGTTGATGGCTTCTTCCGTCCCACCTTGTGCAGCCAGTGAAGCAAGCAAAGTACAGGATAGGTGCAAGCAAAGTTCTGGCAGTGACCAACCATATGGAGTCCCATGACATAATTTCTCAGCCAGTGTTCTGCATAAAACATAGAACAGTGCAGCACAGGAATCGGCCCTTTGACCATGATGCCAGTCTAACTAATCCCAGCTACCTGCACATGGTTGGTATCCCTCCGTTCCCTGCCTGTTCATGTGTCTCTCTACACGCCTCTTAAACACTTGGCAGCACATTCCAGGCACCTACCTCTCCCTGTGTAAAAAGACTTGCCCTACACATCTCTTTTAAACTCACCTTAAACCTATGTCCTCCAGTATTTGACATTCCCACCCTGGGAAATTAACTCTGACTTTCTGATATTCTGATGCAGGGTTTCAAACTGAAACATCGACAATTCCTTCCCGCCACCTCCCCCCCCCCAACCCCCCACAGAAGCTGCTCTACCCACTGAGTTCCTCCAGCAGATTGTTTGCTGCTCCAGATTCCAGCATCTGCAGTCTCATGTGTCCCCACTCTGATTTCTACCCTATTTATGCCTCTCATATGATATACTTCATATGATGTGAACATATTAAAGGAATGTTGCAATGGAGTGATCACCTCCTGTGTGTAACTTGCATGGAACTAGTATCAAAGACAGACGGGGTAGCTGGCTGAATTTCCAAAGTGCCATGATTCAAATCAGAAATGTTGTATCTGCATTCCACAAGAAGTAAACAACTACCAGATGCATAGCGCTGTATGAAACATCAATGCACAGAAGCAAAGTTAAATGCACATATATTACAGAGAAAAGTGTTTACTCCGTAATGGTTTATTAACAAGCATATGATTATTATTATAACTGAAAGTCTTTAAATAACTAATGCATTTGTTTTTAATATTTGAGCAATTATTCACAAAATATATCAAGCTAAATTGTCATGACACCCTCCTTCCTTACTTCATTCCATGATTTATGACCCAACAAGATGTCTCAAAATATTAGAGTCTTACTGAATACAATAATTCAATGGTGTAGATCCAACAAAGAAGCCAGGGTTACTGAGAGACATTGTGTTATGTTCTCTTTGGACAAAGAACAATTTTGAGCATTCAAACACTTTAAATGCACTCTTTGTCTGCTGGCTGGCTTGTGCTGCCTTGCCAGTGCAGTAGAACTGTTTCCATCTTTCTGAAGGCTCCTGTTCCAGTTCCAGCTCTAGGAACTTGAAAGCTCAGCTGGCACTTCAGTGCGATACTGTTGGAGAAGGTGGTCTTTGGATGCGGGTGCAGATAATGGCCAGAGATTGGAGTTTGTGATGGAGACAGAAGGCAATGGGTTTGGTCTTTCCAATATCTAGTCGGTGGAGATTTCTACCTCATTGATCTGGGATCTTCTCTGTCCTCCTCACAAGGGGGATTTTATGACACTGCTTTGAAGTGAAGGAGACCAACCATAAAAACCCAATAATTCACTCTACAACCATTTGGAAATCAGCATCTGGATCACTAGGTAATGTTTGATTTGCACCCTTCCATCACTGGGACCTGGGTTCCTCTGCTCCCCTTCCTACTCACAGGGCCCTGGTTCCATCGCTCCCTTCGCAATCACCTGGGTCCTGGTCCCCACACTTCCTTCCACTCACCAGGACCCCAGTTTCCATGCTCCCATTCAACTGACTGGAGCCCTGGTTACCATGCTCTCTTTAAACTGACCAGAGTCCCATATCCCACATTCCCTTTCATCTTACCACATTCACAGGAAAATTTATGGAGCATGTAAAGTAATTGAATTAATTATTGAAGCATTAATGTTAATAACATCCAATAATCTAGAAAATCTGATTTTGCAAAATCAAAGTCTTGAGTGTGCCAGATTATCAGTGTTTTACTGTACCCCATTATCCTGGCCAATACTTACTCAACTAGCATCACGTGACCATTTCCAGATTTCTCTTTTACTTCAGATATCTGGCAACTGCTATGTTCTGCATCTCATGTGTTTATTTTAGTGCTTCTCCTGCCCCTTGTTCCCTCTATTCACACCTCCTCCAGGCAGATCAGCAATAATGAACAAGCTCTCGCTAACCTCTGTCAGTCAACACCAACAGCATCTGTGTCACTTGGAGTCACTTGGTCTCTACACTATCACCAATGGTGCCTTTGTTCTCTCCACCCCTTCTCCTTCTTTGCAACTTGAAGCACACTTGCTTGTTTTCATTCTGGTGAAAGGACATTGACCTGAAGTACATGTTGCCTGACCTTTGGAGTACTACTGGCATTTTCTGTTCCATTACATAACCAGGATATTCGGTTACATAATGAAACTGGTCCATGCTGACCAAGATTCCCATCTAAGCTAGTCCCATTTGCCTGCATTTGGCCCATATCCCTCTAAATCTTTCCTATCCATGTACCTGTCCAAGTACCTTTTAAATGTTGTTATTGTACCTGCCTCCACCACTTCCTCTGGCAGCTCATTCCATACTCGGATCACTCTCTGGGTGAAAAAGTTGCCCCTCAGGCTCCCATTAAATCTTTCCCCTCTCACCTTAAACCCATGCCCTCTAGTTCTTGATTCCCCAACTCTGGGGAAACAGACTGTGTGCATTCACCCTATATATACCCCTCATGATTTTATACACCTCTATCAGAGTACCCCTCATTCTCCTATGTTCCAATGAAAAAAAGTCGCAACTTTGCTTTCCTTTCATTTATGGATGCGTTTTGACTTCAAGCGTGTCCATCTTAACGTTAAGGATTGGCCCACATCCCTCCATATCCCATGTCTTTCACTGATTATAAGATGGGGGTGGGGGGGGTGTGAGAGTGTTGGGGGTCACATCTTGCCCATATCTCATATGTCCTTCTAATCTTCCAGCCACAGACTGTTTCTGTTTACCTTGCTTCCAATTACAATCATTGAACTTTCCAATATTTTGCACCCAGCTCAGTTTTTCCTTTGAGTTATCATAGCCGGTTATCCAAACATGCACTTTTTCAAATCTTTTTGATAAGTCAAAGTCATTTTGTATCAATTGATGTAAGCTTTACTCTTTAAATACCAGTGCTATTAAATATTTTAAAGTATTTTTTGCTGTGGAATTAAATGGAATAATAAAAATTTCTAAGCTCTATGGTAATAGATTTTCTTGGAGGTGAATTGAATGTTATTCACATACTCGATACATTGCTAATCTTTTTAAAACCTTTCACTCACAGAAACCTATTACATTTGAACAGAATGCCTTCAGATTCATTTTAGTAGTCCATTGTTTGATAAGATCATGCCCTCTATTGCTTCAGCCCATGTCAGTAATGAGATTCTATGTGATTGTGGCAATGGTAATCTCCCGCCTCATCCTTCCTGACCTATACACAGTTTTTGATACGGGTGACAATATCTTCCTCTATCACCCTCCCGCCATCATTCCCCAGGTTCCATTATAATCCATCAAATTCAGTCAGAGCATCACCTAAAATGGCTTTTATACCACACCCACATTGTTATTGGTTTCTTATTGTCAGATGTACCAAAGTACAGTGAAAAGCTTTTTGTTTTGCATACCATGCCATCCAGGCAGATCATTCCTTACATAAGTACATTAAGGTAGTAGAACGAAAACAGAATGCAGAAGATAGCGTTACAATTACCGAAAAAGTGCAGTGCAGGTAGACAAGTAAAGTGCAAGAGCCACGACGAGGTAGATTAGGAGATCAAGAGTTCATTCTTTAGCGTATGGGAGGTCCATTCAAGGGTCTAATAACAGTGGGATAGAAGATATCCTTGAGCCTGGTGGTAGGTGCTCTCAGGCTTTTGTATCTTCTGCATGATGGGAGCCGTGAGAAGAGAGAATGACTGGGGTGGGAGGGGATCCTACCTCTTGGTTCTCCTCTATGCCCTTCCCTTCAGCAGGACAAGCACTAACATACTATGCAAATGAGAATCATTGTCCTCTTCTAAGACAATGTTGCCAGTGTCATGTCTCTAAATACACTCAGCCAGCTCTTACAGGTCGACTTCATTGTTCACATGCCGACATTTGGCGCCTGAAGCAGCAACTCTGCTCCACACTCCATCGCGGCAAGAGACTTTCAGGAGGATATAGAAGGCGTTTCAAGGATGTTCTCAAAGCTTCCTTGAAAAAAAAAGTTACATCTTTGCTCATGAGAATCCCTACCCCGTGACAGTTATGAATGGAGGAAAAGAACTCAGTCACTCAAGACAAAGATCAGTAGACTTTTGTATGTTACAGGAAACAAATGACAAGGGGTTAGAACATAGAACAGTACAACACAGGAACAGGCCCTTCAGCCCAATATGTCTGTGCTGAACATGATGCCAAATTAAACTAATCCCTTCTGCCTGCACATGATCCATTTCCTTCCATTCCCTGCATATTCATATGTCTATCTAAAATCTTCTTGTACGCCACTATCGTATCTGCTTCCACTACCACCCTTGGCAGCACGTTCCAGGCACCTACAACCCACTGTGTAAAAAACTTGTCCCAAACACCTCCTTTAAACTTTCCCCTTCTCATGTTAAAGCTATGCCCTCTAGTATTCAACATTTTTACCCTGAGAAAAAAAATTCTCACTGTCTACTCCATCTACGCCTCTCATAATTTTATAAACTTCTATCAGGTCACCCCTCAGCCTCCGACGCTCCAAAGAAAACAATCCAAATTTGTCCAGCCTTTCCTTGTGACTAATACCCTCTAATCCAGGCAGCATCCTGGTAAACCTCTTCTGCACCCTCTCCAAAGCCTCCACATCCTTCCTGTAATGGGGCGACCAGAACTGCATGCAAACTCCAAGTGCAGGCTAACCAAAGTTTTATAGAACTGCAACATGACTGCCTAACTCTTATACTCTATGCCCCTGGTGATGAAGGTAAGCATGCCGTATGCCTTCTTTACCACTCTACTTGCATGCGTTGCACTTTCAGGGAGGCATGGACTTGGAACCCAAGATCCCTCTGTACATCAATGCCGGTAAGGGTCTTGTCATTTACTGTAGAGTTCCCTTTACATTTGACCTCCCAAAATACAACACCTCACACTTGCCTGGATTAAACTCCATCTGCCATTTCTCCGCCCATAACTGTAACTGATCTCTATCCTGCTGTATCCTTTGATGACCTTCTTCACTGCCGTCATCTCCACCAATTTTTGTGTTGTCTTCGAACTCACTAACCCACCCATCTACATTCTCGTCCAAGTCATCTATATCTGAAGTTAGTGCAGGAAAGGGCCACTCAGGTAAAAGATCAACAATGATCTTATTAAATGATGGAGCAGACATGACGGGCTGAATGGCCGTCTATGGCTTCATGTTTTTCTGACCACATTCCAAAAGAGCAAGGAAGAACCGAAGAAAGGAATGAGAAAGAAAATGCACCTTTCATGATCTCAGGATGTCAACTGTGCTTTACAATCAACTGAAGTTAGTTGGATTTGTACCTGCTGCTCATAAAGAGAAAGGGACCATATAATTTCACTTTATCTGTCACAAGGATGCCAAGTAATTTTCCTCTCAACCAAGGCCAGACTCATAACATCAGTTGACTCCAAGTTTGTGGTCAGAGCCTTTCCTGAACAGAACACAGCACTGGGGATTGTCTGGGATCCAGTGCAGGCCACCACAACTGATTTATACTCCATGGGTGAAACAGAAACTGCAGGAAATACTCAGCAAGTCAGGCAGCTCCACCTCTTCATGAGCTGGTCTCAACCCAAATTGTCGACTGTTTATTTCCCTCCATAAGTGCTGCCTGACCTGCTGAGTTCCTCCAGCACTATGCGTGTGTTGCTCCAGATTCCAGCATCTGCAGAGTCTCTTGTGTCTCAAAAGAAAATCAAATAATGTCTTAACTTCAGGCTTTTAGCTAAGAGGTCAATGCATCTAAATCAGTACCTGATAGTGGGATCCACTCACAGTCCAGAGATCTCGGCTGTTGTAACTGTGTAATACCAATGGAGGGCTGCTGCACACTTTGAACCACCTATAATGTGGATAAGATCTGATTCTCTCAGGTGCATGTAGAAGGCTCTTTTGCAGAGTAAAAAAAAGTCCTTGGTAGGTAGGATTAAGGAAAATCTCAAGGCATTTTGTACATACATTAAAAACAAGGTGGTAGCTTGGTAGAAGGTAGGACCACTCAAGGACAAAGGAGGGAATTTATGCCTGGAGCCAGAAAAAATGGGCGAGATGCCAAGTACTTTGCACTGACATTCACCAAGGAAAAGAACATGGAGGATAGTGAGATGGTTGTGGGGTATGTTGATGTTGTAGGGCCTGTTGATATCGAGAAGGAGGACATGTTGGGTCTCTTGAAGAACATTAAGGCGGATAAATTCCCAGGGCCTGATGGGATCTACCCCAGGTTATTGAGAGAGGCAAGAGAGGAGATTGCTGGGACCTTGACAGAGATCTTTGTATCTTCTTTAGCCACAGGCAAGATCCCAGAGGACTGGAGAATAGCCAATGGTGTTCCTTTGTTTAAGAAGGACAATAAGGATAATTCATCAAATTATAGGCCGGTGAGCTTCACATCAGTGGTAGGGAAGCTATCTGAGAGGATTCTTAGGGATAGGATTTGCTCGCATTTGGAAAAAGCATAGCCAAAGTAGAGATGGTCAGCATGACTTTGTGCAGGGCAGGTCATATCTTACGAAAATGATTCTTTTTTGATGAGGTGACACGAATGATTGTTGAGGGTAGGATAGTGGATGGTTTCCACATGGGCTTTAGCAAGGCAGTTGATAAGGTCCCTCATGATATTCAGATCCAGAAGATTAAGACACATGGGTTTCAAGATAGACTGGATTCAAAATTGGCTTGGCCATAGAAGACAGAGGGAAGTAGTGGAAATCTATGACCAGTGGCGTGCTGCAGGGATCAGTGCTGGGACCTCTGTTGTTTGTGACATACTGTATATATAAATGATTTGGATGAAAGTGTAGATGGGCTGATTAGTAAGTTTGATGATGGCACAAAAATTGGTGGCGTTGTTGACAGTGAAGAAGGCTGTCAAAGGATACAGCAAGATATAGATCAGTTGGAGATATGGGCAGAGAAATGGCAGATGGAGTTTAATCTGGACAATTGTGAGATCTTGCACCTTAGGAGGTAAAATGTAAGTAAATGGCAGGACCCTTAAAAGCACTGATGTACAGAGGGTTCTTGGGGCACAAGTCCAGAGCTCCCTGAAAGTGGCAACAAAGGAAGATGGTAAAGAAGGTATATGGTATGCTTGCTTTCACTGGTCGGGCATTGAGTATAAAAGTTCGGTAGCTGTATAAACGTTGGTTAGGCTACATTTGGAGTATTGTGTGCAGTTCTGGTTGTTGCATTACTGGAGGAATACGTCTAGACCTGAAATATTAACTGGTTTTCCCTTTACATTTTCTGGGGGACCTGCTGAGTGTATCTAACTTTCTCTGTTTTTATTTCAGGTTCCTGGCATCTGCAGGATTCTATTTTTCCCTCTGTAAGTACGGTGCTCATGAGATTCCATGTTAGAAGTAAGACTAAGTATTTTCTTCCATTATGGTAAATTGGTAGATTGATTTATCATTGGCTCATGTACTGAGGTACAGTGAAAATCTTGTCTTGCATGCCACTCATACAGATCAATTCATTACAACAGCACATTGAGGTAGTAGAAGGGCAAACAATAACAGAATGCAGAATAAAGTGTTACAGTTACAGAGAAAGTGCAGTGCAGGTTGACAATAAGGTGCAAGTTCATAACAAGGTGGATTATGAGGTCAAGAGTCCATCTTATCTTACCTTTTATCACATTTGGATCCTTCTCTTTGGTACCAGGTTTGTTAGTTCAGTGAAAGCTCAAGGTAACTACTGGAAACATTTTCAAAAACCTATTTTGCAATAGTTTTGATCACTTACATTTGCTATTGGCCATGTTTGCTAACTGCTTTTGTTGATTAACATGTCCATAGTGCAAGCTGAGCAAACTGGGTTTGGCTATTTTTGTATGACCTGCCTCCTGCTACTTAGTGTGATGGGTTGTCATGTCATGAATATAAAACGGAAAGCTGTCACAACATATCACTGAGGACTTGTCTCACGGAACTTCTGATATAAACAGAGTACAGCATCCGAAATAGAAACGGTGAAGAGCGGTGACTCCCAGCAAGTCATCCTGTCTCTGCAAAGGAAAGATGGGCTCATTGTTTAGTGCTAATGAAGGTTCACGCCTAAAGAATGAAATGTTTCATTGCTCATTCAGATCCCAGCTTTAATTGTCACATATTTCTAATACACCATCTGGTTACGTCATGCCAGAAAAGACTAAACAATTACTGCATTTATAAGGTCCATCAACTTGTTTGTAACTCATTATTTATTATAGCCAGATACAACAGACCCACGCGTTGGTACTGCCTCAAGTGACATGGCTTAATTATAGCCCTGTGTACCAAGGGAGGTTAGGTTTACTCAAATTGCTTCAGACTACTGTCATTTTATGCCCCAGTTGTTACATTTTATATTGCTTAAGGAGCAGGGTGGTAAACGCGCAGTAATTGGAATTGTCAGTGGAAGGTCAGTATGTTCTGTTAAAGATGACATGAATTTGGATTGAATCTGATTTTGTTTTAATTCTTTGAAACAAATAAACAACAGCTTCTTCCGCAAAAGATTCCCTGCTATATCAAGTTGCAGATCAATTGGAAGAATTACTCAAAGTCAATGGGGCAGGAATTCATCCTTAGGTGAAGGCACTGGGAAACGCAGATACTGGAATCTGGAACAACACACAAGATGCTGAAGGAACTCAGCGGGTCAGGCAGTATCTCTGGAGGGAAATGGGCAGTTGATGTTTCGGGTCGGGACCCTTCATCTGGACTGAAAGATCAAGGGGAGAGCCAGTATAAAGAGGTGGAGGGAAGGAGAGGGGACAAGAACTGCCCAGAGACAGGTGGATCCAGGTGAGGAGGGATGATAGGCGGATAGAGGAGGGGAGAGTGGGAATAGGGACAGAAGCTGGCAGGTGACAGGCGGAGGCGACGACGGGCTGCGGATGATGGAATCTGATAGGAGAGGAAGGTGGAGCGTGGAATTAAGTGGGGGAGGTGGGGAGGGCAGATGGGAACAGTGAGGGAGGAGAACCAGTTGGAGGAGTGTGTGGGTGATGGGCAAATGGAGGAGGGGCAAGAGACAGGGTGATGGGGGGGCTGGGGTGGGTGTAGGAAGAACTGGGTAGATCAGGAGGAGAGAGAAAAGGGACTGAGGAGGTGCAGTTTCCTTGAAATTGGAGAATGCAAGTTCAAGCCATTGGATTGTAGACAACCCAGGTGGAATATGAGGCAGCTGTTCCTTGGAAATTAGTACCAACCATACAGTGTCGAGTGGCTGCAGATCACATGTTCCAAAATATAGCTCCAAAGCTCAGAAATATAGTATTTTGCCAGAGGTACATTCTCTGTTTCACGTAAGTAATCATGTTTTCGATTTCCTAAGCAGTACTTAATTGCTGCATAGATTCCCATAAACAAGTAATTTAAGCTTCAGAAGAGGTATAACCCACAGCTGATATTTGACATTCTGTAACAGCAATTAAAACTTGTACACAGATAGCTGCCCAGCTCAATCAGTGGTGTTATTCAGTGTACCCTGCCCTCTTTTAATAAAAGCTGAATGAACTTGCTGGGTCCCTCACTCCTCCTCTCTGACATTTCACAGAAAGCCAACAGTAAAAGAATCAAATATTTTTAGGTCTCTGTGACGACACTTACAAAGTGAAACTACAAAGGGAATACACAGAAGCTGTAATGAGGTGTATGGGCGCCTTGTTATTTCTCTCATAAAGAAGCAAATCCCAGGTCTCCTGCAAAATTCCCCTTGTACCCATTATGTTTTCTCGGTATTCCTTTCCCATTTTAAATCAGAATCCATTGCACCATAAACACAGTAAAAGCTTGGTACCTGCATGAGGACTTAACACTGATGAAATCTGACAGAGAATGACAGTTTGCAAATTTGAATTGAGAAACAAGCACAGTAACATTTAGCACAAGTTTATTTACACTCAGCTCGTTTGACATGGCTGTTAGATCATAATTAAGGTATTTGGAAGTGTAGCCAGCATTTGAATTTGACAGATAAACATCAAAGGATCAATATTTGATGTTTGAAGACTGCTGCACTTACTAAAACCATTTACACTTATTTAAGAGGAGTTGTATATGTAGTTATGTATGCATGCACATGATACTTCAGAAAATACACTCCCACTGGATTCTCATATTAACAGTTGGTTTCTTTCTTTCTTGTTAGAGTGCTCTTGCAGCATGTATTCTGTCCATTTGAAAGAGCAGCTTGTCTCTAGTCCTCAGTAGATGGTTGCTCAGGATAACTAACATAGATCGCAGAACTACGACCCAAAATACTGCTGGAAACTGTAACTAAAACAGAACATGTGGAAATACTGGAGACACCAGAGACTGCAGATGCCGGAATCTGGAGCAACAAACAATCTGCTGGAGGAACTCAATGGGTCGAGCTGCATCCGTGGGGGTGAAAAGAATTGTTAATGCTTCAGGTTGAAACACTGCAGGGTTTTGACAATTCTTTTCCTCCCACAGATGCTGCTCAACCGATTGTGAGTTCTTCCTGCAGATTCCCTGTTGCATGTGGAGATACTGAGCTGGTCAGGCAGAATCAGTAAAACAGATTGATGACGCAATAAAAGAAGTTTGACATGAAATGCTAACTGTCTCTCTCTCAAGCGTGAATGTGGTGAAGGTTCTTCCAACGTCCTGTTGAGCAGGAAATTCCAGGATCTAGATGGAGCGATGGAGAAGTAAAGAAATTATCTTTCTGTCGGTGTGTAACTTAGAAATTAATCTCCAAGTGGTGACCTTCACATGCACCCGCCGCCCATGTCCTTCTTAGTGGTAGAGATCGCAGGTTTTGGAGTTGGTGTCAAGTAAGTCGATAACTAACTGCGGTGGATTGTGTAGACAGTACAAATTGCATCAACAGTGCACCAGTCATAAAATCCCAATTCAGTTCAAGTCAACTCGAGCTTATTATCATGGGCACAAGTACAGTGAGGTATAGGTGCAATGAAAAGTTTGCTTGCAGCAGCATCGCAGACACATAGGTTAAGACAACACACAGAGTATAAATTATACATAAATTATACAAGACAGTGAAGAAAAAGTGTGCAAAACAAAACATTAGTGCAAAAGAAACACAATCAGAGATAAGTCCATGGTAGTGCAAGAGGTCCTGAGTAAGGGACTCGACCTGAAAAGTCAACTGTTTGTTTCTCTCCATGGGTGCTGCCTGACCTGCTGAGTCCCTCCAGCATTCTGTGTGTGTTGCAAGAGGTAGTCTGTAGCTTTCCATTGCTGAGGTAGGGTTAGGGTTGTGCAGGTTGGTTCAAGAACCTGATGGCTGTAGGAGAGTAGCTGTTCCTGAACCTGGTGGTGTGGGACTTCAGGCTTCTGTACCTCCTGCCTGATGGTAGCAGTTGAGAAGAGGCCATTGCCCACATGGTGGGGATCCTTGATGATAGATAACGCCTTCTTGAGGCAGCCTTTCCTGGAGATGCTTTTGATGATGGGGTGGGCTGTGCCTGTGATGGACTGAACTGTGTCCACTACTCTCTGCAGCCTCTTGTGTTCCTGTTCTTTGGAATTGCTGTACCAGGCCACGATGCATCTGTGACGTGCCAAATCTCCTTACGCTTCTAAGAAAGCAGAGGTGCTGGCATGCCTTCTATATGCTGTGCCCAGGACAGGTCATCTGAGATGTTAATGCCCAGGAATTTGAAGCTGCTAACTCTCTCTATCTCTGACCCACCAGTGAAAACTGGAACCGGGGTCTTCTCTTGATTAGTTTCTTGGATTTGATGCTGAGAGTGAGTTTGTTATTGCAGCATCACCCAACCACCACTTCTACCATTGCTCAATAAACCTCCATTGGAATGTTAGCCTATCACTGCTGGTAGGTGATGGTCAATTGTTTTCATATTTTACTTTATCTTCTTACACTAAACAACCTCAAAGTCTTCGACAGAGCCCTAAGTGCCTTTTTAATAGAAGCTGCAACTCTGCACAAACCTCCCTGTTTTAAATTATAGAATGGAATATTATGAATTTTGAGACAATAATTTTCTTCAATGTTTTGAATTGTTTATACTCTATAGCTTGCTTGTGCTGTTCACTCAGAATGACTACATGGGGGCAAGAAATAACAGATTTAAAGTAACATAACGAAGAACCAGAGGACAGAGCAGAAGCGATCATTTTATGCAGTGACTCGTTATGATCTGGAACACACTGCCTGGAACTGCAATGGATGGAGATTCAATAGTAACTTTGAAAATAGAATAGGACATATCTTAACACTTTTATTGATGTAGAAAGAGGTTACTTGGCCCATTGACTCGTTGCCAGCTCCGAAGGAAGAAATCCCATTAGTTCCATTCCCCTTATTCTGCTGTACCCGTGACTTCTTCTCTCTCACACATGCCCATCAATTTTCTTTTGATTCTTTTTGCCATTAAACCTTCACCATTAACCTTCACCTGCACACCACCTTTGGGACGGAGGAAACCAGAGCACCCGGAGGAAACTCACACAGCCACAGGGAGGACGTACGAACTCCACACTGACAACACCTGAGATTAAGATTGAACTTCGAAGTCAAAGTCGAGTTTATTGTCATATGCATCAGTACATGTATGCACAGGTGCAATGAAAAACTTGCAGCAGCATCACAGGCACATAAGGTCAGATACACAACATTCACAAGAAAAACATAAATTGGACATAAATTATGCACAATTACACAAGAAAGAACATAATTAGAACAAAAAAAAACAAAGTCCATGAAGATCCTGGATGCCTTGAGCTGTGAGGCCATAGAACTAACCACAGCACCACTGTGCCACTCTATGTGCCTGAATAGGAGAAACTGCTGGACTCTGGAAAAGTATCAGTGGGTAGTACTAATTGGATAAGGGTTACAGAGAGAAGGCGGGAGAATAGGATTTAAAAAAATCAGCCATGATTGAATGGCAGAGCATACTTGATGGGCTGAATGGCCTAATTCTGCTCCTATATCTTATGGTCTTATGAATAGTTCTTTCAAAGGACCAACAAAGACCATAAGGGACAAGTGCTTCCTACTGTTCTACACCATTCTATTATTACATACTGAAAATATTTAACAAGTTAAACAGAAGTACCAGTCCTCCCCAGGTTACAGCAGGTTCCATTCCTGAGAACTGTTCCTAATCCGAATGGTTCACAAGTCAGAAATGCATCCGCAAACTGAATTCCCAAACGGCAGTAAATGTCTGCAGAGGTGGGATGTCCTATAGAAATAGATAGTCTGGAGAAGCATTTTAAATCTCATTTTACCATCTTAAAAATAAAGCTGATATAAGCAAATTTAGCCCAAGTCTATCTTGGGCTAATTATGATGTTCTATTAAAAGATTTTGCTGCAGATGTGGTTTTAAATGTTATTGAGGGTTTTGAAAAGCACACTTCTGCTGGCCTGGATGATGTGTCTCCAGATAGGATTCGCAAAGTGGACATCAACATGTTAACTAGAATGTATTCTTTGTGGCTTCGATGTGGCGAAGTTCCAACTGGTGTCCTCTGAAGCCCCACAGCAGCCAACAAACCCATCCCACTGGTCTCCCCAATGTTTGGACGGATGTACAGGCTGTGCATGAGTCCGGTGTTCGTAGGCTGGGAAGACGTATATATAGAATGGAAAGTTAGTTTATGCTATTGCATAACCACCAAGAACCTCTATTATGCATCCACTTTAACCATGACATTTACAGGATCTCCAGCTCTTGCACTGCACTTATATTCTATCCAGCTGGAGGGTAATTTCTGATATGTTCCTTTTGCCTTGCTGGGGATGAAAGATAAGGCAATGCAATTAAAAAGTAGGCTTATCCCAATATCCTAACACAAAGCAAAAATGCTCCATTATATAATTTATAGTTTTAATAGGAGAATCTGTGTTGAGGTAGAAGGAGCTAGCCTGAATTGCTGTGCCTCTCATTCTATGCAGAAGCATCTGAAGGCAAATGGCAAAAGAAACAAACAGGCAATGTCAGGGTAATGGGCCAAAAGGAGAAGGGGAAGAAAGTTGTGAATCCTTGGAATGGTGAGGATGAGAAGCAGTGTGGCCTAGTCTGTCTTCTGAAGCATGCCACTTGACGTGATGGCAATTATATTTTTGAACTAATAAGAGAGATAATGCATTGAAATCATAGACTCATAGAGCCATACAGCCTGGAGACGGGGCCTTCGGCCCAACTGGTCCATGCCGACCAAGATGCCCGTCTAAGCTAGTCCCATTTGCTCACATTTGGCCCATATCCCTCTAAACATTTCCTATCCATCTACTTGTCCAACTGTCTTTTAAAGTTGTTACTATACCTGCCTCAACCACTTCCTCTGGCAGCTCATTCCACATATGGACTACCCTCTGTGTAAAAAGTTGCCCCTCAAGTTCCTGTTAAATTTTCCCCCTCTCAACTTATGCCTATGCCATCTAGTTTGTAATTCCCCAACCCTTGGAAAAAGACTGAGTGCATTCACCATATCCATGCCCCTCATGATTTTATACACCTCTATAAGATCACTTTATAAGATTGAGTCCTGAAGAATGGTCCTGACCTGAAATGTTGACCGCCTGCTTTTCTCTACGGATGCTGGCTGGCCTGCTGAGTTCCTCCAGCATCATCGTGTTCTTCATCTATAAGATCACCCCTCAGTATCCTACACTCCAAGGAAAAAAGTCCTAGCCTGTCCATCCTCTCTCTATAACTCAGTCCCTCAAATCTTGGCAACATCCTAGTAAATCTTTTCTGCACTCTTTCCAGTTTGATAACATCTTTGCTATAGCATGGTGACCAAAAGTGAACACAATATACCATGTGTGGCCTCACCAGCATCTTGTACAACTGCAACGTTATGTCCCAAATCCCATACCCAGTGCTCTGACTGATGAAGATCAGCATGAAAAAAGCCTTCTTCACCACCCTGTGATTCCACATTCAGACACTCATGTACCTGAACTCCAAGGTCCTTCTGTTCTACAATGCTCCAAATTGTACAACAGCAGAAGGAAAATTTGACTTTATTTTAAATCTGGGAATATAAATTTGTATCGCTAACATGCCCATGATGGTGCTGGGATAATGCAAGTATCTAATTGGTTCAGAAATGTATTTTATTAAATTAACCCAATGAACTCAAAATTATTGGTGCTGGAGGAGGTGCAGGAGTAAGGTTCACCAGCACCTGTAAGTACCTCAACACACTTTCTTTAGCAATGTGGAGGGAGAAAATGTAGCCTAAGCAGTTCGCCTTTATGTTTGATGAAACAGAAATGATATGCTCCTCAGAGTTGCCCTGAATTTGTCACTACAACAGGTTCATTCTACCTTTCATAGTGACATTTCTTAGTTTTGCCACATGTGACCAAACCATTTGTGGGTGAACTGTTTAAAGTGGAAACATCAGTGCCATTGATACATTGCAACTGGAACGTGTTGATTTGATTGTACAATGAAGGTAGACAGAGAAATGTACTGATTGTATCGTATTTCCTGTGTCTATTTTTAAGGTATATTTTTAATAGAAAAAGTACCACACCATTGTGGAGTGACCTTGGGAAAATCTCAGGCAAGAGTGGGTCCAGGGTCTCCTGGGCAGAAAGGCCAGTGATTGGTGATAAGATGAGATGAGATGAGATGAGATGAGATGAGATGAGATGAGATGAGATGAGATGAGATGAGATGAGATGAGATGAGATGAGATAAGATTTCTTTATCAGTCACGTGTACGTCGAAAAACGCAGTGAAATGCATCTTTTGCATAGAGTGTTCTGGGGGGCAGCCCGCAAGTGTCGCCATGCTTCCGGTGCCAACATAGCACTCCCATAACTTCCTAACCCGTACGTCTTTGGAATGTGGGAGGAAACCAGAGCACCCGGAGGAAACACACGCAGACACACGGGGAGAACGTACAAACTCCTTATAGACGGCGGCCGGAATTGAACCCGGGTCGCTGGTGCTGTAAAGCGTTATGTTAACCGCTACACTACTGTGCCTGCCATTCAGGACTGAGTCAACAGTTAGAGGTTACATCACACCGTCCCCTCCACACTGTTCCTCCGCCGCCTCTAAAAAAATTTCTCTCCACACTGTCCCATCCCCCACACACTGCTCCCACCCCCCACAATGTCCCATCCCCCACACACTGCTCCCACCCCCACACTCCCAACCCCCCACTGCTCCCCCTCCCCACACTGTCCCCACCTCACACATAACTTCTCTCCCTTTCCCTGGTGTTATACTTGCAGGCACAGTGATTATTTTACTGGATTGCTTTGTAACACCCAGACCAATAACCCAAGGACATTTATTCAGTCTCCACCTTTGCAGATGGGGAATTTAAATCCATTTAACAATAAAATCATGGTTAAAATAGTTGTGTCTGAAATGGTGACCATGGAAGAACCAGAATCTCATGAGACCCCATCTGATTCACTCACGTCTTTCCAGGAGAGAAGTCTTCTCACCTTCCCCAGCCTGGCCCACCTATGACTCCAAGCCTAAACCGATGTGGTTGACTCTTAACCACTTTCTGAACCAGCCCACTGAACCATTCAATTCATCAGCAAATTGCACTGGGCAATAAAAGGTGGCCTAACCAGCAATGCCTACATCTTGTAACTGTTTAAAACACCATAGAACCTCAAATATTATCTCTGTTTCTCTCTTCCACTGTTCTGCTTCTATTCTGATAATGAAAATTATTGTTCCTACAATGTTGTCTTAGATTACTGGATGCCTGGTTACTGAATACAATACAACAGCGAACATCATTACACTAGAAACCTTTTGCAGTAAATATTAGTCCTGGGAAATTTGATAGCAACCAGGTCATTAGATCACAGTTTGTTTTGCACTAAATATGTGGTGAGAGGGACTGAAGTGTTTAGTAGGCAATAACAGAGAGAAATTGATCAGATACACCAAACTATATTGTGTTAATGCAGCTGTAGGAAGCTGTGCTGAAAACCATTACAACGAGTTTCCCTCATGTTAATGAAAGGCGTGCACATAAGTTAATATTCACATAATGTCAGCCAATTATATTGAGATTGGAATTTAATTAGCTTTTCCGTTCCTCTTGGCTGCACTAGAAAGATATAACAAAAAATAAGAATGAAATTTTAGGTTTCTTCTGCCCAACATCTACAAGGCACAAGTCCTGACTGCAGTGGAATAATGCAATTCCAAAGATGCCCCAGGATAAAGTAGCCCATTTAGATAAGATAAGATTTCTATATTAGTCACATGTACATCGAAACACACAGTGAAATGCATCTTTTTGCGTAGAGTGTTCTGGGGGCAGCCCGCAAGTATCGCCATGCTTCCGACGCCAACATAGCATGCCCACAACTTCCTAACCCGTACGTCTTTGGAATGTGGGAGGAAACCGGAGCACCCAGAGGAAACCCACGCAGACACGGGGAGAATGTACAAACTCCTTACGGACGGCAGCCAGAATTGAATCTGGGTTGCTGGCGCTGTAAAGTGTTATGTTAACCACTACACTACTGCACCTGCCCCTACACTACCATGCCATAAGCTCCCCATCCACTGCACAAAATAATCACTTCCTCCACCAAAAGGATACCATGGCTGCAACGTGGATCAGTTACAGAGTGCATTGCGGCAGCTCCCCTGAGTTTCTTCACCAGCCTCTCCCAATCTCTACTGCCTGGAAGGACTAGGGATGAAGGGTTTGAGGGGTGCAGGTATTAGATGAGCAACCAGAGTCCTGGCTCCAGAGACGTGAATGTGAATCCCAACCTGCAATCAGCGATATTAAGTTCAAGTAATTATATAAATCTGGATTTTTTTTAAGCTAGGCTAGCTTCAGTAACAATGAGGAAGAAACTACTGGATTATTGTAAAAACCATCTGGCTCAATAATGGACTTCAGGGAAAGAAATAGAGTCACAGAGTCATATAGCGCAGAGGTCCTTCAGCCTTTCAGATTCATGCTGACCTTTAAACCTTTGCCCTCTGGTTTTGGACACCTCCATTACAGGGAAAAGTTTATGCCTCTCATAATATTAATTTGGGAGTTTCTCACCAGCCATCCATAGTTGATAGGATCGAAATCACTCCATCAGCTTCTTAAGGTGGGGAAATACATTTTCTCTCAGTTCACCAGGCTGAAAGCCTTGTAAAAACTGGGAACTTACTGTACATTTATTCAAAATAAATGCTATATTATTTGGCCCATTGAATTAATGTTGGCTCTCAGAGCGTCCCATTGACCCATCTATTTACCCTGTAACCTATTTTCTCTCACAGGCCCATCAACTGCCCTCAGTTCTCCTACTACCCACTTCCACTGTGGGCAATTTACAGCGGCCAATTAACCTACCAACCTGCACGTCTTTTGGATATGGCAGAACAGTCTATAGCTCCCTGAAAGTGGCTGCGCAAGTCAATAGGGTGGTAAAGAAGGCATTCTTGCCTTTATTAGTCAAGGCATTGAGCTCAAGAGTCAAGAAGTTATTTTGCATCTTTATAAAACTCTAGTTAGGCTGCATCTGGAGTATTGCATTCAATTCTGGTCGTCCCATTACAGGAAGGATGTAGAGGCTTTGGAGAGGGTGCAGAAGAGGTTTACCAGGATGCTGCCTGGATTAGAGGGCATGTGCTATAATGAGAGGTTGGACAAACTTGGGAGCAGCAGAAGCTGAGGGGAGACCTGATAGGGTTTATAAAATTATGAGAGGCATAAGTGGAGTAGGCAGCCGGTATCTTTTTCCCAGGGTCAAAATGTCCAATACCAGAGGGCGCGCATTTAAGGTGAGAGGGGGAAGGTTCAAAGGAGATATACAGGGCAAGTTTTTTACACAGAGAGTGGTGGGTGCCTGGAATATGCTGCCAGGGGTGGTGGTGGAAACAGATGAGATAGAGGTGTTCAGGAGGCTGTTAGATAGGCACATGAACATACAGGGAATGGAGGGATATGAACCATGTCATTAGATTAATTAGTTTGGCACAACATCGTGGGCCGAAGGGCCTGTTCATATGCTCAACTGTTCTATGTTCTATGGTAGGAAATGGACAGTCAATGTTTCAGTTTGACACCCTTCATCTGGACTGGACTTCCAGTCTGCTGAGTTCCTCCAGCTTTTTGTGTGTTGCACCATACAGAAAGTGCTGGAGTTAGGATCGAACCTGGGTCCTTGGAGCTGTGAGGCAGCAGCACTACCCATTGTACAACTGTACCGCTCAACACAGCACAGAGTTCATCGTGCCACCTCACACAAGTTCACTCAACTCTCCTGATTGGATAAGCTTGCTTCAGAACCCTTGAGCAAAATTTAAATCTTCCACAAAATAATGTAAGTTATGGCTTGTTTAACCGTGTCTGATTTTTCAGCAGCTGAAGCTATTTTTGGAGCTGGAAAACTTTGCTCAGTTCACATTTCTGAGCATCAGTCCAATCAATCTCACATTCAGTGAGAGAGGATTCCCATCATCTGGCTCAATGCTGAACACCATTCCAAAGTAATTGTGTATGTATCTTGTTAATAGCAGTGCTTCAGAACAAAAGACCTGCACTTATAAAACCATTAATGTAACTTTCAGGGCATGTTACACCCAATAGACAAAATTGGAAGGATAAATACTATTGTAACGTAGGAAACACTGCAGCCAATTTGCTCACAGCAAGCTCAGAATCACAGAATGGCTTTAACACAGAAGGCAGCTATTTGGCCAGTTGAGTACATCACGGCTCTGTGTAAGAGCATCCAACAAAATGCTGGAGGAACTCAGTGGGTCAGGCAGCATCTGTGGAGGGAAATGGACTGTTGATGTTTCGGGTCGAGACCCTTCATCCAGTCCAGGTGAAGGTTCTTGACCCGAAAAGTCGACTGTCCATTTCCCTCCACAGATGCTGCCTGACCCACTGAGTTCCTCCAGCATTTTATTGCTCCAGATTCCAGGATCTGCAGTCTGTTGTGTCTCTACGTAAGAGTTTTCCTGCTGGTTCCAATCTCCTCCCCTTTCCTCAGCCCTGTGAATTTTTTCCTGTCAGGTGCTATAGTGGGGAGAAATTATATTGGGGAATAAAGAAATGGCAGAGGAATTAAACCAATATTTTACATCTGTCTTCATGGGAGAAGACACAGAAAACCTTCCAGAGTCAGGTCCAGAGGTGCCGAAGGAAATCAGTATTACTAACAAAATAGTATTGGAAAGTTACTGGGGCTGAAAGCCAAAAATTCCCAATACCAAATGACCCATGCCCTGAGGTTCAGAATAAGGTAGCAAAGGAGATAATTGATATACCGCCTGTCGTCTTCAAAAATTCCGTAGATTCTAGAACATTTTCCCACAGATTGGAAGGCTTTAAATGTAATCCCAGAATTTAAGAAAAATTGGGGAATACAGACCAGTTAGCTTGACTTCAGAAGTAGGGAAAATGTTAGAATTTGTTATTAATTTAGTGAAAACAGGGCACTTTGAAAAGAACAATAGGATTAGGCAGATGGATTTATGAAAAGGAAAACATACTTAATATATCTGTTATAATAAATCAGGGAACCAGTTGATGTAGGTGCATTGGAGTATTAGAAAACCTCAATAAATTGCCAAACAAGAGATTACAATTAGAACACAAGGGATTGGGGGTAAAAAATTGTGGGGATTAAGGGTTGGTTAATGAGAGGGTAGGTCACTTTCAGAGTGGGAGGCAATGATTAGTGGGATACCTTTGGCCTTGATGCTGGGACCCCAGCTGTTCTCAATCTAGGCAAATGACCTACCTCAATGATTTAAATAAGAGCCACAGGTGGAATATATCTAAGCTTGTTGATATTACAAAGTTGAAGGGAAGATGGAGTGAGGTTCTAGGGTATAGAAGCTGACTGGGTGAATGTTCACCATATTGATCCCTGGGACAGGGACCTCTCCTCTGAGGAGCAAATAAGAGTACTGGGCCTCTACTTTCCTAATTTAGAGGAATGAGAGGTGATCTCATTCAAACATAAAACTTTCTTTTAAGGGCTTGAAAGGGTAAATGCAGCAGTAATATTTCTCCTGGCCGCTTGTGTCTAGAACCAGGGAATCTTTGGAATTTTCTGCTTAAGAGTTGTGAAAACTCAGTGAATATGTTCAAGGTAGCTTAATGTTTTAGGAGGGTAGGGAATTGGTGCAGGAATGTGCTGCTGAGGTTAAAAATAAATAAGCTGTGCTCTTACTGAATGATGGCCAGATACAAAGGGGCATTTACCTTGTATTTCTATTTATGTTCTTGTATTTACCCAGCTCTGTAATGAAAAGTACCATTGAATCTGCTTCCACCAGCAAAATAAGATCTGACATGATTCTTCAGGCTATCTACACCTGTGGGACAAGCCACATCTGCTAGGCCACCCATTAACTGCCTAACGCAGCCTTTCCTATCTTTTGGGTGCAATAATTTGCCCTTCCAGCAGGTCTCTTTTTAGTGTTAGAATTAATACCATTTAACTTAACCTTACAATGCTGCCATTACTATACTCCTTTTGACATTCCCTATAAGAATATTCACAACTTTATTTTAAAATATTAACACTCCAGGCCTTGGTGCCAGAACCATTCTTATCCAATAAATTATCAACTTTGTTCAGCAATTAACAAACTACCCTTATTTTTCCTGAGACTGTTACTAACACTCTCACTATTCTAATACAACAGGTTCCTGAGCAATATCTCAAGACCCGAAATTCAGTAACTAGCCATGTTCCATGCACTTGCTGCCTCAAGAAGATTTTCCTCATTTCATTTGTTTTCTTGCTAATCCCCCTCAATCTATGTCCTCTATGTTTTAATCCTTCTGCCATTTCTGCAGAGGATCAGTGCTCAGAAAGTTGTTTTTTTTTTGCAATATATCTCAATGATTTGGACTTTGGTATTTAGGACTCAGTGTCCAGATTTGTAGGTGCTGTGAAGCTTGCACAAACACTGATATTGAGTAAATAATTGGTTGCAATGTTGATTAAAAACATAATACTAGTAGAAACTTGTTAGATTTTAAGCAAACTTGACAGTGTATGTTCTGAGATGCTTTCTCCTTGTGGGGGAATCTAGAACTAGGAGGCATAGCTCCAGAATAAGGGAGTGGCTAATAAGACAGATGAAGAGGATTTTTTCCGTTCAGTCATTTGTGAATCCATGGAATTCTCTACCTCTCAGTTATATAGGTAGAGTCATTGAATATAGAATGAATGCTGAAATGGACAATGCTACAAACCTGAAGAATAAATTGAAAGTGGTGATTTTCTTTTCTTGTCAACTGTAAATTGAAATCCTTTCTATCAAGTTACAAGCATTCTCCTTAATTTCGATTGTCACCCAAGTTTGGTGTTCAGATAGATTTCACATCTACCTTGCTAATAATGTTCCATCAAAAGTAAAGAATAAATAGTTAAGTACTAACTTAACGGTGGTCCTGCTTTTTTTGTAATGAGATACATAATGATTTAGGTTTTCAAACTGAGGTTGGTGGTCTTTCATGGGGTAAAATTAGGTAGCAGGATCAAAGTTAAAAAGCTTTCTTTTAATGTTTATAATTAGAGTGGAAAACTCTGGGGCAGAGAGAAGACAGGACAGATCTCTCTGAAGTGGGGAAGCAGAAATAAATACCTCTGGTTTAAAGGAAAACTCATCTGGTGTAGAATTAAAACCCAACTTGAACCTAACCCAAACGTGGCCAATCTGCACACGATCTGAACACTAATGATTTGATGCCTGATCCACCCCAAATCCAGTGCGTATCATTGAGTCCCATGGAGCTTGTTTGGAATAAATAGGCTCTGGTTTTGCCTTGCGTTGCATTTGAAGACCCAATAATGCAGCCTTAGGAATTTCTGTTCTGCAGAGAATCAATCCTAACATTGTCAGGGGAATAGTAATACTCGTGAAAACTTTATGAAAATTTTTTTATTCTTGTGCAAGATTATTTAAACCCTTATCTTTTGGATCATTCCCAAAGATACCTTTCAACTTCCTTTGCCAATGAGAGTATTTCTATTATCTTCCGGATCTACACAAGCTGTCGATAATGCACCTGGGATAACAAAACTGTAAACCCCATCATTAATAGTTTTAAGCTAATGGCTTTATTCTTAAGCCTTCAAAGGAATCTCTTGCATTCTCAATGAGTATGTAATTCACATCTCCAGCCCCTTTTTAGGAACATCAGTTGAATTAATTTAATGGAAGAAAATCTCATAAATAACATACAAGCTATCAAGAATTATTTATTTGCAATAAAACCCAACTCAAATGTGCAGGGGTTGTTGGATCACTGCAAATCTACCTACTTGCAACCTCACCTGAAAAACTTGAAGGGATGGGTGGTTCTTCTCATCCCTTACTTGTTCCCCTTCAGCCCAAAGGGAGTGGGGCTGAGCCTCTTTAAAATATTTGCCAAAGAATCATCTTCTCTGAATTGGTCCTACCAGCCTCTGCACTTTGCTCTGGTTCTGCACAGGATAGACCATTCGGCCCTTTCAGTCTGTGCACCATTCTACTTGATCAAGCTTATCTGTATCTCTAGATCATTTCCTGACTTTTGCTTCTTATTCCATACTTTCTCAAAAAATCCAGTCATTTTACTTTTGTATATTTTAAATAACATCCAGTAATCAAAGCTGTTGAGGGAAAGGAAGTTTATTACCTTTTGTGAAGGAAAAGTGCTTCAGCTTTCACTTCTAAAAGACCATGCTATTATTTTGCTCTCTGTCTGATTTCCCCAGCAGAAGAAAATAGTCTCTTGGTATCAACCCACCGGTTAAAGACCTTAAATTGCACTTCAATCGTTTAAACCCAAAGGAGCTTGAAAAAGAACACACAACCTATTTTTATGATTTTGTTCTTTAAGCCCCTGTATTATTCTGGATTGATTCCTGGGATGGATGAGTTGTCTTGTAAGGAAAGGTTGAATAGATTGTGTCTATATTCTGAGGTTCAGAAGAACAAGTGGTGTTCTAATTCAAACTTATAAGATTCTAAGGGGCTTGACAAGGTAAATGCTTTTCACTTGAATGGAAAATAAAACTAGGGATATCATTTCAGAATCAGGGGCACCACATTTAAGAGTGAGATAAGGAACAATTTCTTCAATCATAGGCTTGTAAATCATTGGAACTTTCCATCCAAGAGAGCAATGGATGTTGAGTCCTTATTACAATCGAGGCTGAGACAGGTAGACTTTTGGATTACAGAGGAACAAGAATATTGGGGATCACGTGGTAAAGTGGAGTTGAGGGCAGTGGTCAAATCAGGCTTAAGGCCTTCTGGTGGACCTGTGCCATGATGCTCTCCAAGGTCAACATACTGGGATCTGGCCTATTGCCCAAAGTCAAAGTCGAGTTTATTGTCATATGTATGAGTACATGTATGCACAGGTGCAATGAAAAACTTGCAGCAGCATCACATAGCATCAGATAAGCAGCATTCACAAGAAAAGCATAAATTAAACATAAATTATACACAATTTTTACAAGAAAGAACACAATTAGAACAAAAAATAACAAAGTCCATTGTAGTGCAAAGTGGTCATAGTGTTGCTATACTGAGGTAGCGATGAGGGTGTGGGACTTCAGGCTTCTGTACATCCTGCCCGATGGCAGATGTGAGAAGATGGCATGGCCCGGATGGTGGGGATCTTTGATGTTCAATCAAAGATCTAATAAATCTCGCCCTCTGTGGTTCATGCTCATGCACACTAACTTGATCTGGATGTAAAGGACACATTGAGCTGACCATCAGCACCTGAGAGGCAGAGCGAGCAGTGAATGATGACTGGGCCCCAGCAGGCAGATCCCAAAAAGGCCATCAATAGCCTTTTGACAGCACGGTGCCACCAAAGACCATTTGAACTGTTCTAAGCTACTGGCAGGCATGGTAGTGTAGTGGTTAGTGTAACATTGTTACAATGCCAGTGTCCAAGGTTCAATTCCTGCCACTGTTTGTACGTTCTCCCCGTGTCTGTGTGGGTTTCCTCCGGGTGCTCCGGTTTCCTCCCACATTCCAAGGATGTACGGGTTAGGAAGTTGTGGGCATGCTATGTTGGCGCCAGAAGCATGGTGACACCTGCGGGCTGCCCCCAGAACACTCTACACAAAAAAAAAGATGCATTTCTCTGTGTGTTTTGATGTACATGTGTCTAATAAAGATATCTTATAAAAATGTTACTGACAATCAGATGTTTGAAAACACTTCAGATGGACTTAAAACTTTGAAAAATAAAAATTAACCTAAAAAAAACCTCATGGCACTAAGATTAACAAGACTTTAAGATACAGTAAAAATAACAATTCACTTAATTGCACTTATCTTTCTGTTCCTGTGGATGGACAGTGTTACTCAAGCCAGCCATCCTTGGCATAAAGCTAAGGATCTGGATGTGAACTTCAGTTCCTCAGTGTCGTGGCAGTGCGTGAATCCAGCACGTCTCTTAAAGAAATAATGCATAACTTGCAGAAAATCTATTTTTCTTTAAGGCACAGAAAAACAGCAGACGTTGTTCATCCATGGCTGACAGGAAAAATGAATGATAATATTAAATCCAAGGAAGATGCCTCTAAAGTAGCCAGAAATGGCAGAAGTCTGACGATTGAGAGCATTTTAGAACACAGAAGAAACTGATAAAGCAAGTTTGAATATGAGAGTGGACTGGTGAGACACACAAAAATTGACTGTAAGAGCTTCTATAGTAAAGTAAAAAAGGCCAACGAAGGCAAGTGTGGGTCTTGTACAGACAGAGATGGGAAATTTTATAATGAGGAATAAGGAAATGGCAGAGAAATTAAGCAAATGGAAAAATAAAACCTATCGAGAACCAAGGTTGAAGTGAGAATGAGGAACTAAAGGGAATTAGTATTAGTTTAAAAATGCACGAGATTAGTTGTTGAGTTTGGTGGCTAATAAATCCCAAGGACCAGAGACTCTATATCTTTTGAGAGAGACAAATGTTATAATTATCTTCCAGTTGTATAGATTCTGGACTTGTTTCTGTGGCTTGGAGGGTAGCAAATGTGACCCCACTATTTAATAAAGGAAAAAGAAATGGGCAGCTCAGCGGCACAGCTGGTGGAGCTGCTGCCTCACAGTGCCAGAGACCTCGGCTCGGGTCAAGTCGAGTTTTTGGTCACCTGCACAAGTACATGTACACTCAGGTGCGATGAAAAACTTCCTTGCAGCAACATCACAACCACAGAGCATCATAGAAACAACAGCAGAAAACAATTAGAAAGGCAAATTGTACGTTGGCCTTTATTCTAAGATGTTCTGAGTGCAGGGGTAAGTTAGTTTTACTGCAATTGTGTAGGGCTTTTGTGAGCTCTCAGCTGGAGCACTGTGTATACCTTTAGTCTCCTTGCCTAAGAAAAAATGTACTTACCACATAGGGAGCCCATCAAGGATTCACTAGCCTGGTTCTGGGATGGTGGGTTGGCTGCATGAGGAGAGATTTGAGTAGAACTAAGTTTTTCCTTGGGCTCAGAAGATTGAAAGGAGTTCCTATTGAAATTTACAAAATTCTTACAGGGTTAGGTAGGCTGGATGTAGGGTGGATAATATCCCTGCCTGAAATGTCTAGAACCAGGGATCACAGTATCAGAATAAGGGTTAAGCTGTTTAGGAATGAGATGAGAAATTTTTCATTCAGAGGGTGGTGAATCTTTGGAATTCTCTATCTTGGAGGACAGTGAAGACACATTTATTGATTTAATTCAAAACAGATATTGATAGATTCCTGAATATTAAAGGATATGGGGATAGCACAGGTACATGGATAAGGAAGGTTTAGAGGGGCATGGGCCAAATGCAGAGAAATGGGAGTAGCTCAAGTAGACAACTTGGTCAGCATGGATGAGTTGGGCCGAAGGGCCAGTTTCCTTGCTGTATACTCTATGACTCTATGATGGTCAGAAAGTGGAGCTGAGGTGGAAGATCAGTCATGATCTTGATGATGGACTGGATGGCCTGCTGTAAACTTGTGTTCAAGTTTACTCGGCCTACTGGACCTCTTAATTTAGTGCAATTTGCAAATCTGAAAATACGGGTCTCAATCCCTTTCTCAAGTTATATGGTGATGCTGTGGAAAGCTCAAGCCCCACCATGGGAACTTCTGTGATTAAACCTGGCACTGATGAGGGAATAGCAGCCCGGAATGTGCAGTGGTGGTGTTCCTCAGGCCTCCCTATGTTGAGGGATTGGAATGGGCACTCAAAGAAGGCTTGATGAGTAACTACACTGCTTCTTCCTCTTTCAACACCTTTCTCTATTGCTACCAGGTACAGAGGCAGAGCCATTATATTAGACCGCAACTATCACAAAGAGACTTGCACATTTATGTGAGAGATCTGGGGGAGCGGCGGGGGATGATGGTGATGATGTTACTTTCCAAACCTCGAGGTGCTTTGACGGCACCTCCAAAACCTGCTTCAAGAAAGGGCAGTAGGTGCATGGGAACTCCAGGTTCCCCTCCAAGTAGAGCCGTTGAGTGATACAGCACAGAAACAAGCCCTTCGGCCCAACATGTCCAGGCCAACCTTTTTGCATATCTATGCCAATCCCATTTTGTCCACATTAGGACTGTATCCTTCTAGGCCTTACTTATTTAAGTGTCTGTTTAAATGCCCCTTAAATGTAGTGATTGTATCTAATTCCACTACCTCCACCAGCAGCATGTTCCAGATATCAACCACTCTCTGTGTTAATTTTTTAAAATCCCTCTGATCACCTTCTTCCTCTCACCTTAAACTTATGCCCTTTTGCTTTTGATACTCCAACCATGGGGAATGAGATTTTGACTATTTTCCCTATCTATGCCTCTCATAATCTTGCATACTTCTATCAGGTCACCCCTCTCCCTCTTATGCTCCAGGGAAAACAAACCCAGCCTAATCAATCTCTCCATAGCTAATGTCCTCCAAATGGGGCAGCATCCTGGTAAATCTCCTCTGCATTCTCTGCAGCATAAGCACATCCATCCCATAGCATAACGACCAGAAGTGACACCCTAGCACCTTCCTAACTTGGAAATATGTCGCTGTTCCTTCATCATTACTGGATCTATGTCCTGGATCTATGTCCTGGATCTCTATCCAACAGCACGTCCACCAGAAGGGTTGCAGTGGTTCAATTTGGTGACTCACCATCACAGGTACAATTGGGGATGGACCATAAATGTTAGGACTGCCAGCAACACTGACATCCCACACATAAATGAAGAAAATACGGCCTGAATAAATCTTCAGCATTAAAAGAGTGTGAGACTCAGAGAGGAAAAAAAAATTAATATTGACGATTGTCAGTCATAAAAGATCACAACAATTAATGGAAGATGAGAATGGGAGTTCTTCTTATACAACTTCTGGGTCAATCAATAAAAAGTTGGCACACGATTGGCCAGATGCAGCATTCCACTTAACACTGCCTTACACATGGAAACCATGATATTACAAAGCTGCCTTAGAAGGATCAAAGAGCTGATGATAACAATCTCCTGGGGCTATTTGTCAGACTGTATGTTTCATGTATATACTGACATTGCCATTAATATTGACAAGCAGAGATTCCTGAGGTGGAAGGGAAACAAAATACATCGTGGTTTGTTTATTATAATCTTGCAGCATTTTTTGTACATGGGTCTTTTTTCAGATTGAGTTCTCAACATTGTAGAACAGATATATTTTATGATAAGATTTTGATTCCAGAGTTCTTGCCAGAGGTATAGATAGATACCTCCAGGTTTATTGGCCTGCCTCTATGTGTGCTGGGAGTAGAACGATTGATCCAGCTTGCTTTTGCTTAGTCTCTGGACATCGGTTGTGTGCGTGCACCTTCTCACAGCTACCATCGGGCAGGAGGTACAGAAGCCTGAAGTCCCACGCCACCAGGTTCAGGAACAGCTACTTCCCTTCAACCATTCGGTTCTTGAACCAGCCGGCACAACCCTAATCACTACCTCAGTATAGCAACACTGGGACCACTTTGCATTAAAATGAACTTTATTTTTGTTCTAATTGTGTTCTTTCTCGTAAAAATTATGTATAATTTATGTTTAATTTATGTTTTTTCTTGTGAATGATGCTTATCTGATGCTATGTGCCTGTTGTGCTGCTGCAAGTAAGTTTTTCATTGCACCTGTGCACACATGTACTTGTGCAGATGACAATAAACTCAACTTTGACTTTGACATCGGATGGGGCTGGGGATGAACAGCCATGGCTCATGATGACAGAGTTCACACACTTATTCTTAAGCTACTTGAGTTCCAAGGGCTGAACATGTTTCCATTCTGCTCAACATTTCCACAGCTCTGTACCAGATACCACTCATGCTGCCTGGGAACTCAGTGGAGGGAGCTAGCTCATTTGGAGATATATTTCCAAGTCAAGAGGGTGTGCCATTTGGAGAACTTGCAGCTAGTGGGGACCCATTTATCTTCTGCCCTGATGGTTCTAGGTATCAGAATTGCAGGTCTGAGAAGTGTTGTCACAGTACCTAGCAAGCAGTTGCCATGCATTTAGTAAGTGGTGCACACGGCAGCCATTACTGGAGGGCATGAATGTTTAGGGTGGGGGAATGGGATGCCAATGGCCTCTTCTTTTTCCTGGATGGCACTGTGAGCTCCTTGAGTAATATTTAGAGGTGGTGGCAAAAGATATATTGAATACCTTTCCCATTCCAAAATTGTTGTTCCTCAACCCATTTTCTGCTGAAATTATTGGTTTTAAGCATATCTTGCCAGCCAGCCGCTTTGTTGCAAAATGAGCCCCTGGCATTTCAAATAACTGTTTCAAATGAGCTGCAAGTTGAGAGGATTTCATCACACTCTTGACTTCTCCGTAGATGGTGGAAAGGTCTTGGGGTGTCAGGAGATGAGCTGGTTCCCAAAGGATACCCAACCTCTCTCCTCCTCTTGTAGCCACAATATTTGTGTGGTTCTCCAGTTAAATTGAATACTTTTTTTCCATTGGAAATCCTAAAAGAATCATTGACCAAGTTGCAGGGGACTCTGGTTGAGGGAAAGAAGAAACGTGGTCAATCTAGACACAGTAATTTAGTGAAGCCAAGGTTGATCTTTAAGTGCCTAAAACAAGGTTGGATCTGGAACTGCGAAGAGTTCCAATACTTGGAAGTCCTGAAAATGTGTGACATTGGATCAGATTTGTTGCAGAATGCCAATGACTTCTACTGAAATGGTATTTGTGGATTGTGACTTTAGTAAAGATGTCCTAAATATAATGAGTTCTCACATCAGGGAAGATACTTGGGAAGACCCTTTTCTGGAATTCATTCTCACAACGTGGTTGCCATCGGCAAACCTCATCTCTATTTGCCCATCTGTGGCTTTCTAGACAACGTGGAAAGCTGTTACACGTCAGCCTCATGGGTGTGTGGCTGGAATCATTTAACCAAGGGTGAGTATCGTGAGAATGAGAACCAGACCCATCCAACAACTTCATAAGACCATAAGATATAGGAGCAGAATTAGGCCATTTGGCCCTTCGAGTCTGGTCTGCTATTCGATCGTGGCTGATTTATTTTTCCCTCTCAATCCCATTCTCCCGCTTTCTCTCTGTAACCTTTGACGCCCTCACTAATCAAGAACCTATCAAACTCCGCTTTAGATACACCCAATGACTTGGCCTCCATGGCCGTCTGTAGCAATGAATTCCACAGATTCACCACCCTCTGGCTAAAGAAATTTCTCCTTATCTCTGTTCTAAAGGGACGTCCTTCTATTCTGAGGCTGTGCCCTCTGGTCCTAGACTCTCCTACTACTGGAAACATCCTTTCCAAGTCCACTCTATCCAGGCCTTTCAGTATTTGGTAGGGAATGGCCACATGCTGCTGATTTTATGGCCCAGTAACATAACCACAACACTACTGCAACTACAGAGTAAACAAGAAAATCCAAGGAAGCAAGAGGCTAGTTTGTAGGTACAGCAAGAATGTAAGAAAGCCAACAGAATTTTATCAGTTATTGCTAAGAGACTTCAGTACAAATGTTGGCAGGTTAGACTTCAGTTATATAGGAAATTGATGAGACCATGTATCGAGTGCACAATGTTAATCTCGTTATTTAAAGAACGTTAATGCTTCAGATGTTAATCCACCTGTAATGTGTGGACTGACTTGGGAGGAAAAGCTTGTATCTGCTGGAGTTTAGAAGAGTGAGAGGGAACTTGATTGAAACATTTGAGATCCTGAGAGGGTTTACAGAGTAAATGTGGAGAGGATGAACCCTCTTTCGGAAAAAATCTAGGACTAGGGGCCACTGTATAAAAGATAAAGGATTTCCCATTCAAGACAAAGAAAAGCATTTTTTTATCCTTTTGTGGTATTATATTTGAAATTCTCTTCCTCAAAGAGCAGAGGTTATGATTTTATTTTAAGATGGGTAGATGGAATCTTTTACTGTGAAAGGTTCCCACAGGTAGCTGGGAATGTGGAGTTAATGTTACAGTCAGATCAGACAGGATGGCAGAAGAGATTTGAGGTTTTGAGCAATGCACCCCTGCTCCTTATCCATTTATTCATATGAGGCCTTTTCTCAGATTTGTCCTCACGGTCAATTGTAGAGTAACAGCGCCAGGGGTCTGGAGCAGACTAGATGCCTAACTTACAGCTGCTTCAATGAGAGACAATGTTGACCTGAAAAACTGAGGAGGCAGCGGGAGAATTAGATTTATATGCTGGTCGATTATATTAACCTCAGAACCATGAAACCCCAACATATAGAGGCCTTTATTATTTATTGCTTCTGTTTATTGATTAAAAATCATTGCTAAAAATCAGTTGTAATGTTTTTTTGGAGGAATTATTTTGAACATGTAAGAAAATATGAGGATATTATGTCAATTTGTTGGCATATTTACATAATCCATTCTCATCTCCCGGTCTTTTTATATCTCCTGTCATATATCGTTTGCTCATGTTATCCCCTTAATCTTAGTTTAATATATGCATGTCACACAATGAATGCTAAGTAAAATACCATTTAGATGCCAAATTAAATTGCAATCATTGCACAGTGTGGTCAGAGGACTGTCTAGTAAT
Organism: Pristis pectinata; assembly: GCF_009764475.1. Classification (NCBI taxonomy): domain Eukaryota; kingdom Metazoa; phylum Chordata; class Chondrichthyes; order Rhinopristiformes; family Pristidae; genus Pristis; species Pristis pectinata. Next base: position 6,300,342 of record NC_067426.1, read on the forward strand.
TACCACCTAATGATTATCACTGATTTTTAGCAAGAATATAAATAACATTTCTTTAATTTCTACAAACTTTTAAATTTTGACTATTTATGCGCTGATATTTCCAATACTTGAGTTTCCAGAGCTTAGAGAGATTCCTTCCAATTTCATAACATTCATTGCTCTGTTATCAAGGGTGTTTTTACCAAAGTCATTTTAAGGTTGTCCACTGCAGGCAAGTTGTTAAATCCCAAGAATTAGATCAACACGTATAGCTAAGTTGAATGCTTTAGAGCGCACCTTGGTTGCTTGCACCAATAGATTTGATACTTGGGTCAGTGACACAACATGCATACGAATTATCCAATTGACCCCTGGTACTTTTGGAAATGTTTGTTTGTAGAGGAACCTGCCATATGCATTTTGGCAGCAGTCCAAAAAATGCTGTGAAATCATCTTGAACTGAATTAGCCTGCTCTATGTTTCTTTAATAACCATATGTAATTCTTTTAAAATGTTATTCCAGTGGGCTTCTCTGAGGAAATCATATTTGCACGAATCCTGATTGTTCTCAATATGATTACCAGAGAACGCAATCAGTTAAATATCACTGCAGTATTTTGGAAACAAACTTAACCATTGCATTAGCAGCAGCATGTTCTCATTGCCTTGCTACCCATTTCATAAGTTCAGGGGCTGAGAGCAGAGAATTAGATTATAAATCAGAAAACGTTCTCAGCAACCCAATTACTCAGTAACTTAATTCCCAGATTATTCCACAGGGAATCCAGTTTTCTAAGTTTTTGGTATCAGGAACAAGTAGAATAAGAATGTCTCTTCATAAAGAACGCATGGTTTATTTACACAACAAATTAAAATCCAAATCAGCAGAAAAATAATCTGCCTACAAAGGCAATATTTTGGGCATTATAACAGCCTTATGCATACTTTAGGAAAAGACATTTTCTTTAAAGGAGCAAGCTATCAAGTCATTGAGTTATACAGCACAGAAACAGGCCCTTCAGCCCAACTGATCCAGGCCAACCAAGATTCCCAACCAAGCTAGTCCCATTTGCCCGCATTTGGCCCATATCCCTCTAAACCTTTCCTATCCATGTACCTGTCCAAGTACCTTTTAAATGTTGTTAATGTTCCTGCTTCAACCACTTCCTCTGGCAGCTGATTCCATATACAGACCACTCTCTGGTTGAAAAAGTTGCCCCTCAGGTTCCTATTAAATCTCTCCCCTCTCACCTTAAACCTATACCCTTAAGTTCTTGATTCCACAACCCTGGGAAAAAGACTGTGTGCGCATTGACGCTCTCTATACCCCTCATGATTTTATACACCTCTATAAGATCATCACTCATTCTCCTACACTCCACTGAAATAAATGTCCCAACCTGCTCAACCTCTCCTCATAACTCAATCCCTTGAATCTCAGCAACATCCTCGTAAATCTCTGGTGGTGTGTGGCTGGTGTGTGAAAGGTATTGCTGGCCATTGTGAAGAGCAGTTAAACCAGCCACACTGGAGTTGTGTGTAGTCTAGACTGGCTGGGGACAGCAGGTTTTGTTGTTATTGTTTCCCTTGTTATCCAATAACCAGTACTAGTAGGGGTAACCAGTACTAGTAAGGGTATGTGTCAGAGTGATTAAATCACCAGATTAGAGTTCTGCACAATTGACTGGGAGATAAGAGTTTGAATCCCATCATGATAACTAGGAAATTAAAATTCAAATAATTTTTAAGTCTGGAGTTGAAAAGATAGTTGACCATGAAACAACCTACATTTTCTTAAAGAAACAAAGGACTGCAGATGTTGGAATCCAGATGAAAAACACGAAGATGCTGGAGGAACTCAGCAGGTCAGGCAGCATCCGTGGGGAAAAGCAGGCAGTCAACGTTTCGGGTCAGGACCCTTCTTCAGGACTGAAGATAGGAAAAATGGAAGCCCGATATATAGGGGGGAAAAGCAGAGCAGTGATAGGTGGACAAAAGAGGGGAGGCGGGGTGGGCACAAGGTGGCGATAGGTAGATGCAGGTAAGAAATCGCGATAGGCAGGTGCGGGGGAGGAGGGGAGAGCAGATCCACTGGGGATGGGTCAATTGTAAAGAGGATAAAAGGGGTTAGGAAAAAAGAGAGAGGCTGAGAAAGGAAAGAAATGGAGAGGCAAGGTTTGGGGTGGGTGTGGGCGGTGGTGTGGGGATTACTTAGAGTGGGAGAATTCAATATTCATGCCATTAGGCTGTAAGGTGCCAAGACGGAAAATGAGGTGCTGTTCCTCCAGTTTGCGTTTGGAATTCTCCTGGCCGTGGAGGAGGCCGAGGACTGACATACTGTATCAGTGACAGTGTGGGAGGGGGAGTTGAAGCGACTGTCCATGGGAAGATATAGAGACTGGCAACAGGGATTTTCTTAAAACCCCTCTGGTTGACTGAATCAGAATCAGGTTTATTATCACTGTCTTACATGACATGAAATTTGTTGTTTTGTGGCAGCAGTACAATGGAAAGACATAAAGAACTATAAATTATAAAGTAAATAGTGCAAAAAAGAAGGAGCAATGAGGTAGTATTCATGGGTTCATGAACCGTTCAGAAATCTGATAGCGGAGGGGAAGAAGCTGTTCCAGAATAGCTGAATGTGGGTCTTCAGGCTCCTGTACCTCCTCCCCGATGGCAGTAACGAGAAAAGGGCGTGTCCTGGATGATGAGGGTCCTCAGTGATGGATGCTGCTGCCTTGAGGCACCGCCTCTTGAAGACGTCCTCAATGGTGGGGAGGGTTGTGCCCGTGATGGAGCTGGCTAGGTCTACAACCCTCTGCAGCCTCTTGTGATCCTGCACATTGGAGCCTCCATACCAGGCAGATTGCTCTCCACTATATATCTATGGAAATTTGCAAGAGCCTTTGGTGATGTGCTTCAGTAATGGAAATCTACCATCCTTGCATTCCTTGGTAATAGAGTTGTACAGCACAGAACCAGGCCCTTCAGCCCATCATGTCCATGCCAACCTTTTTGCCCATAAACACTCTGTGTGACTGCAGATGTACCTATGTGGTTGACTGTTAACAGCCTCCACGGTTCATGGGAATAAGGAATGTACCGTCAGTGATAAGATCATTGGCAATTTCCATATCTAGGGAACTAAATAAAAGAAAGTGGATACAAAATGATAGGATAAAGACAAGACCAGGTTCCTTTGTGATACTTTCGTGTAGTGAATTGCCTGACAACACACAGAACCATATAAAGTACTTCTAACTGAAATTAAAAATGGTTAACATCTGAGACACCACATAAAATAATTGGTTTTGGTTCATTATTGTCATATGTACTGAGATACGGTGAAAAGATTTTGCTTTCATGCCATTCAGACAGATCGTTCCATACATAAGTACATTGAGGTAATTAAAAGAAAACAGAATGCAGTTACAGAGAAAGTGCAGTGCAGATAGACAGGTCAAATAATAACCTGACCAACACATTTAAAGTGGTGTGTCCTGCACACAGTTCCCATATCACACTGCTTGCTACACTTTCCTCCATTTAATTCCATTAATACAAATTAGGTCATCTCCAATTCACCGGCCACGAGTGATATTGGCCTGAAACTTCCGCGAAAAGCTGTTAGTTGTGTGTGGAATTGTTAGCTTTTAAGCTCTTTAACCATGTAGAAGTTTGGAGCTCTCGCATAAGAGTACATGAATGAGTTTTCCAGTGGCTGTGTTTGGGGAAATGTGCACCTGAACTTGGTTAAACCTAGCACAGGTTCAGCCACTTCATTCTTTCCAACAGAGAGGAAGGGCAGTGGACGAGAGCAATAAGCTTTAGGAAATTTCTTGCATTTGATTTATTTTAGTTTCAATGTATTTAATTCTTTTTACAAGTTTTTAAAATGTTTTAAAGTTTTTATTTTTAAGTGTTTGAATACTTTAAAAAATTTTTAATTCTGAGTGTTTGAGAATTTCATTTTTTCCTTTCGGAAGCCTTGGCAGCCAATTGAGGCTGCAGCTTCTGAGGCTGTCAAAGTATGCATGTGTTTATAAAGCAACTGGAGTATTTGTTTCCAGTGAGGGCACCACATTTTGGGAGAGATGTGAAGGATTTGGAGAGGGTGTAGAAGAGATCGAGCCAAAATGATTCCAGGGATGAGGAACTTTAGTTATGTGAATAGATTAGAGAAGCTGAGGTTGTTCTCCTTGGAACAACAGAGCAAATCCAATAAGGGCAGGCAGGGTAGTGTAGCGGTTAGCGTAACATTATTACAGCACCAGTGACCCGGGTTCAATTCCGGCCGCTGTCTGTAAGGAGTTTGTACGTTCTCCCCGCGTCTGTGTGGGTTTCCTCCAGGTGCTCCGGTTTCCTCCCACATTCCAAAGACGTACGGGTTAGGAAGTTGCGGGCACGCTACGTTGGCGCCGGAAGCGCGGCGACACTTGCAGGCTGCCCCCAGAACACTCTACGCAAAAGATGTATTTCACTGTGTGTTTAAATGTACATGTGACTAATAAAGAAACCTTATCTTTGAGGTATTTAAAGCCATGAATGGTATAGTCTGAGAAGGTAGAAATGATTCCCATTGTTGTGCACCCCATCCACAGACACTCACTCACTCCACCACCGATGCCCAGTGGCAGCAGTTTGTACTATCTAAGGATGCACTGCAGCAGCACACCGCAATTCCTCAGACAGCACCTTTCAAACCCAATACCTCAACCAGCTGGAAGGACAAAGACAGCCACAGCACGGGCAACACTACTGTTACGGACTCAGTGAAAGTCCCTTTAAGATAGAGAGTGTGTGTGTGGGGCGTGCTTACGTCAATAGAAGATAAAGGACGTAATGACGTTGTAGAAGAAGAAGAGGGAGAGAGAGAGAAGGGAGAGAGACACCAGCCTGCTAGTGTTCTCTATCGATGGATGAGAAACAATAACTGTGTTTGCCACAGAAACCCATGTATGGAAGTTGGAAGTAATCCGGTGGAGTTCACTTTGTTGCTGACCTGTAGAAGGAAACAGGTATTTGTGTGTGGACGACCACGATTCGGATGCTTTTCGGGGTGAGGAAGTCACTACCGAGTAAACACTGAAGTGTCATTTGGGTTCCATCGTGGAACATTTGGATTTCTTATTTACTCTTTCTATGTTCCTCTACGTCTACGTCTTATCTTCAGACAACTGTGGTTGTTGAAGAAGCCCTTGCTCATATTTCACCTTATGGCTTGCGGAACTGAACTTTAAGAACCATTCCTGAACTTGGAGTTTGGGACTTTGCCACACACACACACGAAGAGTTTAGTTTTGGGGTTAACGTTCAAAGTTTAACATTTTTGAATTCTAACATACTAACATTTTTACTTTTATTTTACATATTATCATAAGTAGTGATTAATAAAATAGTTTTTAACACTGAATCATGCTCAGTGTGTTTCTTTTGTTGCTGGTTCGTGACACTACCCCCTGGAAGTTGCCCTCCAAGCCACACACCATCCTGACTTGGAAATATATCACTGTTCCTTCACTGTCGCCGGGTCAGAATCCTGGAACTCCCTCCCTGACAGCAGTGTGGGTGTACCCACACCTCAAGGACTGCAACGGTTCAAGAAGGCAGCTCACCACCACCTTCTCGAGGGCAATTAGGGATGGGCAATTAAATGCTGGCTCAGCTTATGAAGTCCACATCCCTTGAATGAATAAAAAAAAGGGAGGAGGGATCGAGAGTAAGGAAGACGCGGGCGTTTGGTTCCATGAGTGGAAAAATACAGTTGGAGTGGTTGGATTCTGGAACACGCTGCCAGGAGGGGTAGAGGAGGCAGCTTCAACTGCAGCATTCAAAAGAGGTTAACTACCTGAAAGAATCTGTGGGGCTATGGGAAGAACGCAAGGGCTAGCTGTGTTGCTACGTAGAGTTTAATATGAAGTTGATGGTTACCTTTCATTCTGGAATGATTCTGTGATTCAATGGAAATGATTAACTCTTCCAGGGTCTGAATGATCAGGTTGGAAGCATCCTCTTCATGGAAGTTCACGGGTGCCACTAAGAGCAGGTTGAGTGGGCAGGTGAGGAGCCAACAGAAACTTTGGTCTATTGTGGAAGTTTAACAGCGAGGCATCATTATCCAAGTGGCACTTGGGTGCCCAGCCATCTTAACGCAGAACTGAGAGAAGCTTTGTGAATTCACAGTGTACCGTCGGTAGTATCTACAGGAGGCGCTGCTTCAGGAAGGCAACTTCCATCATCAAAGATCCTCATCATCCAGGCCGTGCCATCTTCTCGCAGCTACCATCAGGCAGGAGGTACAGAAGCCTGAAGTCCCCACACCACCAGGTTCAAGAACAGCTACTTCCCTTCAACCATTCGGTTCTTGAACCGACTGACAAAACCCCAGTCACTACAGTTTAGCAACACCATGACCACTTTGATCACTTTGCACTAAAATTGATTTTTTTTTTGTTCTGATGTAAAAAAAATTCTGTTTAATTTGATTTTCTTGTGAATGCTGCTTATCTGATGCTGTGTGCCTGTGATGCTGCTGCAAGTAAGTTTTTCATTGCACCTGTACACACATGGACTTGTGCATCTGACAATAAACTCGACTTTGACTTTGTATTCTCCCAGCCATTCTTGGCTTTACTCTTAATGCTCACTACCATGAAGGTGGGTTTAAAGTTCCCTTTAACTGAGCTTCCTTTAGTTCCATTTAATAACGATATTATGAAGTGAGTTTTTAAAAAAATGACTCCACCATTGCACATTTGCCTACCCCCATAACAAAGTTAAATCCATGAAGTGCTGCCAGACGATATATTAATTGTACCACTCAACTGTAGACACATTATAAAAGCATTTCCAATTTCATAGATATCATTTCTAATAGTTGTTCTCATTAAGTCATCTCGCTCATCCTCCACCCACACCAGACTCCCAAAGAGCTGCTTTGAGGATCTTCACATTAACACACTGTAGAGGCTATTTACTAAAAACAGAAAATGCCAAATCATTAGGAGCAGTCATTGTAACACGAATCCCCTTGGTTCAATTTTACCATTATCGGTATTAACTATCCCGTCATTTACTGGTCATTGTGCTCTGCGGACCAGTGCTGGTATCAGTTCCATCTGCTGTCTCAGTGTCCCAAGGTGTTATGGGGGGAGATTAGGGATGGGGCACAGGGAAATGTCAGCCAAAACTTCTCTCTCCAATCTGGAGCTGCTAGTTGAAAAGTTCGGGACCGCAGAGGAACTCCAGAGAAAGGCAGGTTATCAATTTTATCAGGTGAAACTGTGAAAGGGTGGTATCTCTGTCTTCAAGGTACGATGGTGAGAAAACCTACTGACTGCAAATTTTTTTTAATCAACCTGCAGAAGACTGATGTGGCATTTTTATGTCAAATGTATAACATCTGGTATTCCTCTACACTATGCCCAAGGGCTTCAACACCAAGATCCTGATTCCAATCCAAAAGTTGCTCGGCTGAGTTCCAAAGAACTTGAATATTTTCTTGCCATGGAACTGCCTCACAGACAAAGTCAATTTAGACAGAAACCAGAGTCTGTATAAAGAGCAGCAGAAGCAGAAACTGCGGCTGCTTTTCTCAATAAATGCAGTCTCATTACATCAGGAAAATGCAGTGAGTAGAGGATAGTTCTGTGAATTAAATCAATCTCATTCACACAGAAATGCAATAGACCAGCTTAATTGATAGGCAGGTCACTTAATCATCTGAACTCTGTCTGGAGATAACATTGTCACTGCACATAACCTAAAGAAAGCTCGGTGCCTCTATGATTTGCTCTCTGAATGTTTTGATAGATTAGAATCAGTTTATTATTGTCATAAGTACCGAGATATAGTGAAAACTTAGTTTTGTAAGCCATCCATACAGATCATTTCAAAATATAAGTACATCAAGGTAGTACAGGGGGAAACAATAACAGAATGTAGAAGAAAGTGTTACAGTTACAGAGAAAGTGCAGTGCAGGCAGACAATAAGGTGCAAGGGCCACGATGAGGTAGATTGTGAGGTCAGGAGTTCATCTCTAATGTACAAGAGGTCCGTTCAAGATCCTTAACAGAGGGATAGAAGCTGTTCTTGAGCCTGGTGGTGTGTGTTTTCAAGCTTTTGTATCTTCTGCCTGATGGAAGGGGGGAGAAGAGAGAATGTCTGGGGTGGGAGGGGTCTTTGATTATGCTGGCTGCTTTATAGAGGCAGCAAGAAGAGTAGACAGAGTCCATGGAGGCAAGACTGGTTTTCATGATGGACTGAGCTGTGTCCACAGCTCTCTGTAATTTCTTGCATTCAAGGTTAGAAACCTTGATGTGACTTATTCAGGGCCTCGGTCAATACTAGCAAGTGATGGATTAGAGAAGCTTGTGTTCGACAAGGTACCCAAGTTGAAAATCAGCCAATATTTATTTCTGACAAATAGTTTGCCATGTCAGTGGCCAACTAAATAAGCAAGGACTCTTGCTGCAATTCCACTAGTTAACCACATCACCACCGCCTCCACCACCAACATACGTATAATGTTTAATGTGACGCAAGATTTTCAACCGATATCTGGGTGTCTTTCTTCCATGTGAATTCAAAGGTTTTATGTCACCACTTCTGGGTTTGTTAATTTTATAGATCAGGTTGGCCCATGGTGGTGTAGGGTTAGGGATGGCCAATAAATGCCAGTATTGTAGGTGTCATCCATCATTTGTAAATGAGTTATGGAACAATACCTTGACTTGACCCCAATTTTTTTTGGAAGATGAGTAAACTTTGAAGTAAGGCCAGAAAACGCTGGAAACACTCAGCAGGTCAGGCAACAGATGACATTTCAAGTCACTGACCTTTCATCAGAATGAACTTTATTTAATTTGAGCAATAGGGATCAATGATTTTCATTGCACGGCTTGTACATTCTGTTGCTGTTTTATATTTTTCATCCAGCACCTCAAAGCCACTGCTGTTTATGTTCAAACTGCCAGTATGCATCTTTGAAGTTTTTATTCAACTCTGAGCTGATCTCTATATCGTCTGCTGCCAAGACCGCTTTCTTCCCGAAATAGCCTGTTATCATCCCTTCTCTACGAGTATAACTGCCAAAATTCTTATTCTCCATCAAGGAAAGACTTCTCAGAAGTTCTCCTTGAAATATTTCACACCTCCATTCTTCAGTAACAGCCACAAATCCAATTCCTCTCCCCCCACAGCTCAATGCATAAATCGCCACTACTCCCCCCACAAACCCAACAAGATAAATCTGCAGACCTTTGTCCTCATTTTCAAATAGTTAAAAGACACTCTCTCCTGCATGACCAGCATTTATCAATGTTAGGTTGTTCCTGGATCCTGCCAGTCTCAAAATCACTGGGACATGACTGACACATTATTGAACCTAATCACAACAGCAGTGGATTTAATATCTTTAAAAGCAGATTGACTTCCCCTGTGTGCAATATGTTCAAAATTTTAAAGGGAGCTATATTTCAAATTGCTTGCAATGTGCAAACTCTGTCTCGGGGCCATTTTGTGGTCTGTTCAAAGAAGAAATGAGGAGAATTCTACCAGGAAAGAAATGGGAAATATAACATTTGTGAATAAATCACCACTGTTGCGAGATTGCCATTCTTACATATGCGTCTTATTTATCTAGGATCTAACCATTATCAAAGAGAATTGAACAAATGATTGGAAGGGCAAGGATTTGAAGAAATGACCTAATTATCTAATGACAGTAGAGGGGAGCGATGAAAGGGCCGGTTATTGTTATGTAACCCGCATTTATACATTCCATTTAATTGGAGTTATAGTGTGAAGAGAAAATGACCTGCACTTTCTCTGAAACATTAACAATGTTTTTCTCTCTACAGATGATGCTGGACCTGCTGAGTATCTCCAGCAGTTTCTGTGTTGATTCCTAGGATGGCAGGTCTGTCATATGAGGAGAGATTAGGCAGACTGGGTTTGTACTGTCTTGAGTGACAAACAATCCGCTGGAGAAACTCAGCAAGTCAAGCAGCATCTATGAGGGGAAAGGAACAGTCAATGTTTCTGGTCGAAACTCTGCATCAGGACTGTTTTCCACTAACAGGGCTGTCCTGGTAGGCCCATTGTTTCTGTCTGCCCTTGCCCTACTGAACTTATCTCCTCATATCTTGACTTCATCCTGTCTCCCCTTGTCTAGTCCCTTCCCAACTATATCCAGGACACCTTGCATGCCCTCCACTATTTTTACCCTTCCTATACTGTCTTGAGTTTAGCGGAATGAGGGGCGATCTCATGGACACTTGCAAAATTCTGAAGGGGCTCAACAAGATAGATGCAGAGTCAATGCCTCCCTTTGGACTGGGGAGTCTAGAACTGTGGCCACAGTCTCAATATGAGGGATTGGCCACTCAGACTAAGGAAAAAACTTCTTTACCCAGAAGATGGTGTATGTTTGGAATTCTCTACCCATGGGGACTGGGGATGATCAGTCACTGACGATATTTAAGCCAAAGAATGATAGATTTTTGGGTTCTAAGGGAATCACAGTACATGTGATTAGGACAGGAAAGTGGCACTGAGTTAAAGGATCAGCCACTATCTTAGTGACAGAGCAGGCACGAGGGGCCAGTGACTTCCACCTTCTGTTCCTCTTGTTCTTGCGTAAATGAGGATTTACCCAGGCCAGTTTTTTGCACAGGTAAACGGGTCAATGAGTACTCATTCCCATCTGTGCCAATGCTCTGGCACTCGGTATATTGGCCTATGTTGTTTTTTGACTTCCCCATTAGTCACCCAAGTTAGCAAAGGTTACAAAGTGCAGGCCCAGTGCCTGTTTCAAGTTTGGTGAAAAGTCAGAAATGACCCATAAAAGGGTCCAGCAGCAACCATTGAACAATTGGAATGATATTTCTTTAAAGCTTTCTTCCAATGGCGTGGATTGGATTCAATCCTTCATGGATAAGAGTAAGTAATTTTTGTTATATTCCAGAAACCAATTTTATCTTCAATATGAGTCTTTCATAAATCTCAAATTTCAACAAGAACATGTTCTTTCATGCCTCCACAGTCTTCCATCAGTTGCAATGATGTAACCACTGACTTAATGCCACTGGATATCTGCAAATTACTTAAAGGGGTTCCCTGAGGCTTTAGTTTAAGATAGATAAGATACTTATTTATTAGTCACATGTATGTCAAAACACACGATGAAATGCGTCTTTTTGCGTCACTGAGAATGTGCTTGGGGCAGCCCGCAAGTGTCGCCACTCTTCTGGCACCAACAGAGCCTGCCCACAGCTCCTAACCCGTACGTCTTTGGAATGTGGGCGGAAACCAGAGCACTCGGAGGAAACCCAGGCAGTCACGTGGAGAACATACAGACTCCTTATAGACAGCGGAGGGAATTGAAACCGGGTCGCTGGTGCTGTAATAATAGTGTTATGCTAACCACTGCACTACCATGCCCTCTCACCCTTTTGAAAATAGACTACACTTGGTTCCACAGTGTTCTCTCTGGACTCCAATTACTCAACCTTACTCCAACAAGGCCTGATATTAATGGTAAGTGAGGTCAGATGTGTTGTACCACACCAGCTCTGCAGTGTTTCAGTCTGTGGGAGATAGTTTGCTCAGGTGCATTGTTTAAGGAGGAACATGAGTGGGATTGATGTATTGTAAGAGAATGCATTGAATTAAGGATACAATGAATGTAGGGAAGGTTGTGTCCCAATTGTATTTACTGTGTATATATTATGAATAAAATAAATAATTGAAATAAAAGAAATTTGTTCAGCTTTGTTTGCAATGTTGATGAAAAACAGGAAGTCTTTTTCTGCAAGTAACTCCAGGTCAGGAATGGGAAGAATCCTATGTCTTCAGGCTTGGGTTGAGGACAGGACATTGGGTTGAGGTCAAATCAGGTCCTGAGTTTATACCCAAACCGAAAGGATAGATAATGAGAAATGCTTCCCCTTAACAGAGGGCAAAGTTTAAGATAAGGGGGTAGGACGTGTAGAAGGAACTTGAGGAAGGAGCTTTACACCCAGAGGCTGGTTGAAATCCAGAACTCAATGCCTGAGAAGGTGCAGGAAGCAGACACTCTCGTAACATTTAACAGGTATTTAGATAGGCACTTGAAACACTATGGCATAGACGTTTGAGCCTTTCATCCATTTAGTAGTCAGTAGTGCCCAGGGAAAATGGGATAGAAATTGGACTTGATCCGTGGTGTGAAGTGGGTATCCCCAGTTATTCCCCAGATATTCCCCAGTTAACAGTCAGTTTCACTGAAGACGTCTAAAAGGTACAAGTCAGGAGTAAGATGGAACGTTCTTCCCATTGCCAGGATGAGTGCATCTCCAACAGAGCTCAAGAAGCTCGACCCTATCCAGTTCAATGTTGACTTGATTTGGATGCCATCCAGTACCGTAAGCATTCATCAGTGCACCATGGCTAAGTGTGTATCATCTACCAAGTGTACTGCAGTGACTAAGCTTGGCTCCAGTGACAGCATTATCCAAACATATGACTTCCATCGTCAAGAAGGATGCGGGTAGCATCATGGCTTGGTACGGTAACTGTTGTGCCCAGGACCGCAAGAAACTGCAGAGAGCTGTGGACACAGCTCAGCACATCATGGAAACCAGCCTTCCCCATGAACCCTTTTCTGTACTTCTTGCTGCCTTGGTAAAGCAGCCAGCATAATCAAAGACCCCTTCCACTCTGGACATTCTCTCTTCTCCCCTCTCCCATTGGGCAGAAGATACAAAAACCTGAAAGCACGTCCCAACAGGCTCAAGGATAGCTTCTATCCTGCTGTTATAAAACTATTGAACAGTTCCCTTATACAATAAGATGGACTCTTGACCTCATAATCTACCTCGTTGTGACCTTGCACCTTATTGCACTGCACTTTCTCTGTAGCTGTGACACTTTACTCTGCATTGTCACTGTTTTACCTTGTACTACCTCGAGGCACTATGTAATGAATTGATCTGTATGAACGGTATGCAAGACAAGTTTTTCACTGCACCTCAATACAAGTGACAATAGTAAACCAATTCCAAAACACAACTTCCTTAATTAGGAATAAATCACTGTTCCATCATCACTGGCTCTAAGCCCTGGAACTCCCTCCCCCAACTGCACTGTGGGAGCAACATCACTCAGAGGACTGCAACGGTTCAAGAATGCAGCACCTGGTAGAGCTGCCTCACAGCTCCATTGACCCAGGTCATTCCGACCTCCAATGCTGACTGTGTGGTGTTTGCAGGTTCTCCCTCTGACTCAACAGTTTCCTCCCACGTTCCAAAGACGTGCAGGTTGGTTGGTTAATTGACCACTGTGAGTTGCCCCCTAGTGTGTAGGTAGTGGTAACATCTGGGGGGAATTGATAGGAATATGAAGTTGCTCTTTCAGTCAGTATAGACTTGATGGGCTGAATGGCCTCCTAAGCCACAGTGGAAATGTAGAAGGCAGCTCACCATCACTTTTCAATGGCCATTATGAATGAGCAATCAATGGTGAGCTTGACAGCGATATCCAGATCCCCCAAAATAAATTTAAAAGATTGTGATATTTGCCTGCATTGCTCTCAGCCATTTTGTTGGATGACTTCCTAGCCCAGCATGTACAACCTAACCCTGGTCCCCTGTTCTCCCTCTGAAGAAATGCAATATTTCTGCTTACCATCTCTGCAGAGATCAGAAACAAATGCCAGCAGACGGTCAGTGTGAATCAATTTGTGAGGTGGTACCTCGGCAAGGAGGTCAGAACCATGGCAAAACATTTCATTTCCAAGTGGATTTAAAACAGCGTCATTTATGTTAAACCATTCTCGGTTTCCGACTGTTGGATCTCCTATGACTGTTCTCCAAGGAAGGGCAGAGACTTGTACCTGTTGTCTCCATGGTGGAGATCATTGGCTAATTGTAGGATCATCTACACTCCCCCAGGCATTGCTGATAGCTCATTTAACCAACTGATTTTCATTTGGAAAATCTCATGCTAATCTCTCAGCAGAATTAATCACGTGCACTTTGGGAGAAAAGAAAGAGTCACAGTGGACTGGGAAGGTTTCTTGCAACGTAATCAGCTTCCATCCGCAGGGATCCAATAATCTCAGGATGTCATAGAGAAACATGAGCAATATGTATAAATATATGGCACTTTTTACCTCCTGCTCAGAGATTCCCAAAGGGATTTCTAGCCTTTTGAAGCAATTCTGAAGCACAACAGTGAGATTGTGTACAGCAAGCTCCAGAAACGGCATTATCATAATAACCAGATAACCTGACATGGTGTCATGACAACAAACTTTCCCTCAATATCAGGAAAACAAAGGAGCTGGTCATTGACTTCAGGAAGGGGGCAGTGATCAATGGTGCTGAGGTCGAGAGGGTTGGAAGCTTGAAGTTCTTAGGAGTGAACATCACCAGTAGCCTGTAGTCCAACCACATAGATGTCATGGCCAAGAAAGCTCACCAGCACCTCTGCTTCCTCAGGAGGTTAAAGAAATTTGGTGTGTTCCCATCGACCCTCTCCAATTTTTATTGATGCACCATAGAAAGCATCCTATTCAGATGCATCATGAATCTGCTCTGCCCAAGACCACACAAAACTGCAGAGAGTTGTGGGCACAGCTCAGCACATTACGGAAACCAGCCTCCCCTCCATGGACTCTGTTTACACTTCTCGCTGCCTCTGTAAAGCACCCAACATAATCAAAGACCCCAGTCACCCCGGACATTCTCTCTTCTCCCCCCTCCCACTGGGCAGAAAATACAAAAGCCTGAAAGCACGTACCACCGGGCCCAAGGACAGCTTCTATCCTACTGTTATAAGACTATTGAATGGTCCCCTAGTACAATAAGATGGACTCTTGACCTCACAATCTACCTCATCATAGGCTTGCACCTTATTGTTTTCCTGCACTGCACTTTTTTTGTAATTGTAACACTTTATTCTGCAGTCTGTTATCGTTTTCCCTTGTACATGCACTGTAGTGTAGCAGTTAGTGTAACACTATTACAGTGCCAGCGACCTGGTACAATTCTGGCCACTGTCTGTAAGGAGTTGATATGTTCTCCCCGTGTCTGCGTGGGTTTCCTCTGGGTGCTCCGGTTTCCTCCCACATTCCAAAGACTTATGGGTTAGGAAATTGTGGGCATGCTACGTTGGCGCCGGAAGCGTGGTGACACTTGCGGGCTGCCCCCAGAACACTACGCTAAAAGATGTATTTCACTGTGTGTTCTGACGTACATGTGACTAATAAAGACATCTTATCTTACTACCTTAATGCACTGTTCTAATGAAATGACCTGTATGGATGGCATGCAAAACAAAGTTTTTCACTGGACCTTGGTATATGTGATGATAATAAACCAATTTACCTGCACTTAGAAATCTTGGCTGAGTTCAGTATTGGCCAGGGCATTGGGAGGAATTCTTCTCCTCTTCAGCATAGCACTTTGGGATCCATTAGGTCCACCTGGTAGAGTAGGCAGGGCTTCAGGTTTAACGTTTCATTCTAAAGTCACCTATTCTGAAAGTGTAGGATTCCCTCTCTCAGGACTGCACAGTAATGTCAGCCTTGGCTTTGAGCTCAAGCTTCCAGAGTGGGATTTGAACACAGATTCTGATTCAGAATGGCCCACATTGACACCCACCAATAAGTCTTTTTGTTTAAAACTGAGTTTGCATCTGGCCCTGTAAATACTCAGTTGGTCACCTCTTCTACCTTACACGTCAGTTACATTACAAAAGCAAATACTGAGGGCACTGGAAACCTGAAATTAAAACGAAGATTGCAGAAATAATCAACATAGCAATATTGAAGAAGGAAACAGTCGGTGTTTCAAGTCCATCTCCTTTCTGGCTCCCACTATTTCCAGTAGCAATTAGTGCATGGAACTCTGAGTTCTGGGGGTAGGAAGAGGGAAAATTAAAATAAAACTGACCTTGAGAAATTAGCAAAGCCTTTTCCTTCCCTTTCTTTGCTGTGACTTTGTGTGAGGTCTGGAGTTCATTGAAGTTTTGACAGGGCTTGAGGAATTGCCATTGTCAGCTGCCTGGTATTTGTCTTTCCCATAGCTTGGTGCTGCATCTATAACCACCTGTCAGACATTACAACGGTTGCAGCATTTCCTTCATTCTGGTCTGACGCCTCCAGCCAGCTGTCCAAAGCCAAAGTAACAATTTGCTTTTGATTTCTGTCCTCTCATTCCATTGCCAGCTGTTCAGAATGACAACAGCTGACGTGATTCTTGCTCAACTTTACAAGTTAAAAGGATTCTTTCTCTTGACAGGTTAAACAGCAGGTTGTGGCTCTCACACTCCTAACCAAGCAGCTCCTGAACCAGCCTGACTTTTGCACTAATCCCCCTTGCACCAAACCTCTTATATTGAATTGTAGCCAATAAAAACTTGCCTTGATGGAGCCCCTTTCACTTACAAACTGCCCTAGGAGCCATATGACAGGGCTGGCACAGTAGTGTAGCAGTTAACATAATGCTATTACAGCGCCAGCGACCCAGGTTCAATTCCATCTGCTGTCTGTAAGAAGTTTGTACATTCTCCCCGTGTCTGCGTGGGTTTCCTCCGGGTGCTCCGGTTTCCTCCCACGTTCCAAAGTTGTATGGGTCAGGAAGTTGTGGGTATGCTATGTTGGCGCCGGAAGCATGGCGACACTTGCGGGCTGCCCCCAGAACACTCTACGCAAAAGATGCATGTCTCTGTGTGTTCGATGTACATGTGACTAATAAAGATATCTTATCTTATCTTGTAAGCAATACGTATGACCCTCATGTAGGAGCCTAGAAGCATCGCCAAAGAGATAGGTTTATGGTACCATGTTAGAGAGACTGTGAGGTTTAAACAGCAAATTTGAGCAATTGAGACCAAGACAGCTCAAGACGAGGCCAGCAAAGATGACATGAAGCAAGTGGGAGTGGAACACAGAGTTAAAAAGTCAAATTCGAGTTTATTGTCATATGCACAAGTACAAGTATGCACAGGTGCAATGAAAAAGTTATTCACAGCAGCAACCTCACAGGCACATAGTATCAGAAACACAACATTCACAAGAAAAATACAAATTATATACAATTTTTACAAGAAAGAACACAATTAGAACAAATAAAAACAAAGTCCATTGTAGTGCAAAGTGGTCATAGTGTCGCTCTACTAAGGTAGTGATTAGCGTTGTGCAGGTTGGTTCAAGAACTGAATGGTTGAAGGGTAGTAGCTGTCCTTGAATGTGGTGTGGGACTTCAGGCTTCTGTACCTCCCGCCCGACGGTAGCTGAGAGAAGATGACATGGCCCGGATGGTGGGGATCTTTGATGTTGCAGCCTTGAGATGGTAGATATTACTGATGGTGGGGAGGGATATGCCCGTGATGTATTAGGCAGACTCCACTACTCTCTGCAGCTTCTTGCATTCCTGCTCATTCAAATTGCCATACCAAACCCTGATGCAACCAGTTAGGATACTCTCAACGGTACATCTGTAGAAGCTTATTAGAGTGTTTGGTGACGTGCCAAACCTCCTTAACCTTCTAAGAAAGTAAAGATGCTGGCATGCCTTCCTTGTGATTGTATCAATGTGCCGGGCCCAGATCATCCAATATGGTAACTCCTAGGAATTTAAAACTGCTGCCAATTCCCCCAATGTAGACTGGCACATGTTGGGCTGTAGGGGGACCTTACTGAGATGGAGAGAGAGGCACACCACAGAAAATAGATTTGAGGAGGAAAGTTTAAATTTAGGACATTGGTGGATTGGGAGCCAATGTAGGTCAGCAAGCATAGGCGTTAAAAAAAAGACCAAAATAAATCAAGTGTTCCCTTATACCAGCCACAACGCATTCCCTTCAAAAAGAATAACGGCAATTTTTTTGAGCGCTTGCCAACAGTGCTTACTCCCTTTTGTACACTGTTTGTCCTACAGCAGATTCAAACCTATTCTTAGATTTAAACAAAGTGTGATACAAGTGCCGTTAACCTATATTCTCTTGTTCCCCATACAGGGCATTACAATTAATTATGTTCCACACAATGCACATCATTCAAATGCAGACCAAGCAGAGTTTTAATCAAGGAGGGGGGACAAAAAGCAGTCATTAATAGAAATAAAGCTGAAGATTCACACAAGAACAGGGAATTAGTGTCAGAGTGTGATATTCAAAACCGATGTGTTATATTTGAGCATTCAAAATGAATGTCAATGACTCTCATGATTACTCTGTGGAATTAATGCTGCAAGATTACCTCCATTTGGTGTACTTAAATATTGCATAATATTGGATTAAAGTTGTTTCCAGGACTTTTTGATTAACTGAGGTTGTGATGTTGTTGTGGTCCCTCCCAACTTAAAGGCATAAATGATTTAAGTCCAGTGTGCTATCCATCAGTTGACAGCTCACCTCCTACCCCCTCACCCCTCACCACCCTCCACCCCCACCTCCTCCCCTCGTGATTTTGAATAAAAAGGCCAGGCAGTAATAACCACAGCAATTCAGACGCAGCACAAATCATTCCATTCTGTCTCCTTGCAACTGACATTGAATTTCGTCCCTGTAAATCTGAAATGCCAATGGTTTATGTCTGCACTGATGATCAGAACCAGAAACCAGAAGCACTGGGATTGGGTGCAGACTTCCACTTGACATTTTAACTCTGAGTAAATTGGCTTCTTGTGAATTAAGAAAAATAAGATGGAAAAGAGGGCCGTACGTTTCAGTTGCACTGATGGTTGTTTGTCCATTCATTAATCAGACACAAAAGGAGTGGCAGGGGTCTGCCACTTGTAATGAGAACACAATTAATGGTTCTCTGCTTGCAAAGCATGCTATTCCCTAGCCACTGTTTTCTGCAGGAACAGGTCCCAATGGTTGTGTCTGTGCATTGATGCACTTGGAGCACTCAAAAACAGGCCTAAAGTCAATGTGAATGTGCATGCAGAAAGCTTCAATTAAAGTGACAGCACAGTTGCTTTAGGGTTAGGAGGCTGTAAGAATCATTCATCATTGCTATTTCACTGTGTGACTCACGATATCAAACATAATGTACATCAGGCGTAGAAGGTAAACCGTAAATGACTTAAACAGAGTGGCTTATCCTTGTGAATCTTTGGCATAATGTAGGAACTATGAAATTAATACCATTAGTCTTAAAATCCTTTGCAACATGAAAAGCAGTCCTGAAATCTGAGAGGTATCCTTTCACCTTTGTAGTTGCGAGCCACAGAACAATGTCATTCCCTTTATTCCCTGGAGTATCCTGTGTCAAGTTCTGGTCACCATCTTATCGGAAGGACCTGATTATATTGGAGAGGGTGCAGAAGAAAGTCACCAGGATATTGCATCTGGGATGGAGCATCTCGGTCACAAGGGAAGACTTGACAGGCTGGGTTTGTTTTCCTTCGAATTGAGAAAACTTGAGGAGTGAACTGATAAAGAGGTGTACAAAAATTGTGAGGGACAGAGTTAGAGCAGGCAACTTCTCCCCGGAGCAGCGGTGTCTAAAACAAGAGGGCATTTGCATTAGGGTAAAGGGTAAGAGATTTAGAGGGAATCTCTGGAAGAGTTGTTTTGCCCAGAAGGTGGTTGGAATCTGGAACACGCTGCTTTGGCGGATAGAGGAGGCAGAGACTCTCACAACATTTAAGTACTGGACGAGCACTTGACTCACCAAGGCAGAGGAGACTTTGGACCAAGTACTGATAAATGGAATTAATATAGATGGGTACTTGATAGTTATCGTGGACATGCTGTGCTGAAGGGCCTGTTTCTGTGATGTATGAGTCTCTCATTCTAAGATCCTATAGACCAGCAGAGAGGGAAATAACCAGGTGGAGTAAATTTAAAGTAATTCATAGAAGGATTAGAGGCAGGTGGGAAGCTTTTACCCAAAGGGTAACTGTGTCTGGATCTCACACTGAAAGGGTGCTGGAGGCAGGAATCTCATTGCATCCCAAAAGTAGTTGGATGAACACTTGAAGCTCTGTGTGTGGGTGCAGAGATGGAAAATGGGAATCTGAGGGATAGTTTTTAGATCTTCAATGAATAGAAATGTAAGTGGCCTTCAGTGCTGTAAATTTTTGATTCTATTTCTGCAATACACTCCTGGAACTGATGCAGTGCCACACACACACACACACACACCCACACACACACACACACACACACACACACACACACACACACAGTAAAATAAAAAGGAATAATGAGGTTCTATGTTTTCCACTGCACCAGACAAGTTGTTCATTTTTCTCTCCCTGGTATTAACAATGGTGTGCTGGCTATCTCATTTCTAACTATAAATCACAGGAATGCCTGCAGTTTGTATCCAGCTGTTCCAGCAAGGAAAAGCTTCCCCATCCCAAATGGCCAAAAGCAGCTGTAAATTCCAATGTAACTTAATAGGAATTCCAAGATATCGTGGAGGGGGAAAGAGGCTTTAAATGGTAAAAGCTCATTTTGTCTGCATTCATAGCCGAAGCATAACAAATATCAACTAAACAATAAAGGGCATTTTAAAAAATTCACATTTAGTTATGAACAGGAGGAGATATCAAATGTAGATTTACACAAATTTTTATCACTTCTGTTAGAAAAGTTGGAAAAGTGGCTTGGAACAGATGGTTCTCATTACTGGAAAATTCCTGCATTTTTTCAGGATATTTTTGACTACTTCGACCTTCCTTATATATTATATTCATTAGCCAGTTGTAACTAATGAAACACAATCTTCATTTTGTATGCATAGAATTAGCTTCAAGTTAAAACCAAACTCCAAAACCGATCTATTGTTGTTAGTTTAATATTTCTTTAATAATCACTCTTTCAAGTATCCCGCTATTTCCTTAAGGGGCTGGGTTCGAAATTTGTTTCATAATGAGCCAGACAGAGCTAGAACCAGCCTGCACCTAGTGGTCTCCCTCCATCAGTTCTGCAGCCACCCTACTTTCTGCAGTCACACACATCTTAAAGTTGTGGCAGCAGAATGCAGACCTCACCCTAAGGTTGGCCCCGATAGCCTTCTGTCAGCTTGAACTAGCTGAAGTCTTTTCAGTGTCTGTGATGATCAGTGACGTATTGAAACATTTGAGAAGAAATGAAAATAATTTCAAAAATTAAAATCTATGCATCCTTTTTCAAAACTTTAATTGGTAATTAAAAACATTGTTAATTTTATTTTCATTAATAAACACCTTCACTTTTTAATAAAGGTTGGTGACCTCATTCAAATGAATGGGCTACGTAGATGAAACAGCTGGAGTAATGTCAAAGAAATCCAGGGCAAAGCAAGAGGTCAGATGCATGCATTGCAGTTTGCTGGCAATTCTCTATGGAGCCATTGAGTTATTAGCTTGATCCAGCCCTTTCTTTATTGTGTAATGCCTTTGGATCCTTTACCATGGTAAAGGTGCTGTACAAATGCATATTTTTGCAATGAGATGCAGGGTGCAGCTTGTTACACTTTGCTTGGATGAAATGATTTTCAGGAAAACTTCTAACAGACATTAGATCCAGTTAATACATTCTATATAAGATAAGATATTTATTTATTAGTCACATGTACATCGAAACACACAGTGAAATGCATCTTTTTGCGTTGCTAAGAATGTGCTGGGGGCAGCCCGCAAGTGTCGCCACGCTTCCGACGCCAACATAGCGTGCCCACATCTCCAAACCTGTACGTCTTTGAAATGTGGGAGGAAACTGGAGCACACGGAGGAAACCCACACAGACACGGGGAGAACATACAAACTCCTTGCAGGCAGCAGCGGGATTTGAACCCAGGTCACTGGCGCTATAATAACATTACGCTAACCGCTATGCTACCGTGCCGCACCAATGCCACTCATGTGGCCTCTTTGAACAATACATCCTTCAAGTATTTGAGAGGCCTTTACACAGGACCCAGTCTCTCAGTGTCCAGTGGAAACAGGACCTTAGACTGCAGTCCTTCCCCACAAAGCCTTTGCTTTGGCTGCACCAAGCTTCAGTATCCCTTAACACATACTCCTGCAGCCTGGAATGTACCAGAAGGCAGCATTCTCTGACGGCCATCTCGTTGTACTGGAAGACCAATAAGTTTCGGGCAGACCAAAGTGTGTCTCTTAGCGAGCTGATGATCTTCCAGCAGCACTTGATGTTTGTCCTTGTATGTGTCCCTGGGAACAGCTTGTACATCAGATTTGCTGCTTAGGATGAAACTCAACAAGGACTATTACATTCTTTTCTAGACCTTCTTTACAAGCGTATAGGCCACATAGAGGTGGATGATAATATCATCCTCATCACAGCCATCCTGAGGGTGTGTTGGGAATGGGTCTCTGACCATGCAGGAAGGATATGAAGGGGCAGACACTTCTCACTGCGAGCCTAGTGAGATCTTGGTGGTGGTGGGTGAGTTCTGGTGATGACGCCTTCTGCCCCACAGTTCCAATGATCCCAGTTTGATAATGACTTCCAGTGCTGCCGGTGTCAAGTTTGCACATTCTCCCTCTTACCACTTGCGTTGCTCCTGTTTCCAAAGACATGGTGGTTGGCCTCTGGAAATTACCCCCAGTGTAACTGGATGGTGAGAAAATCAAGAGAGTGTTTTTGGACATGTGCAAGACAGTTGGTTGCAGAGAATTTAGAGGGGAGGGGTGGAATTGCTGCGATTGCTCTGCTGCCATAGACCTGATGGCCCAAATGGCCTCCTCCTATCTCTTGGAGAAAAATATGAAAGCTACCAATTATGCCATGCACTTATTGAAGGAAATGCTTGAAACTTCTCCATAAAGTAAAAAACACTACTGCAGAACATGTGTGCAGAGGGTTGTAGACTCAGCCAGCTCCATCACGGGCACGACCCTCCCCACCGTCGAGGACATCTTCAAGAGCCGGTGCCTAAAGAAGGCGGCATCCATCACTAAGGGCCCTCACCATCCAGGACATGCCCTCTTCTCATTACTACGATCAAGGAGGAGGTACAGGAGCCCAAAGGCCCACACTCAGTGATTCAGGAACAGCTTCTTCCCCTCCGCCATCAGATTTCTGAATGGTCCATGAAACCATGAATACTACCTCGTTATTCTTTTATTTGCACTATTCATTTTTGTAACTTATACTAATTTTATGTCTTTGCACTGTACTGCTGGCATAAAACAACAAATTTCACGTCATTTAAGTCAGTGGTGATAAATCTGATTCTGATTTACCACTGACTCTTTAAATATTTTGCATACTTCAGCGTACTTAAAGCATGCTACCAGCTGATGTCTAAGTCTTTCAGTGTGCTTTGATCTTTTTATTTGTTTGAGACAAATTAGAATAAGTTGTAGTTCTTCCAGCATAAAGCAATGTAATCGTAGTTTGTTGAAATCAATCACTTTTAAATGTGAACATTGTCACTTGCTGCTTCTGTTTAAATCTCACAAAAATAGATCAAAGCAACCACATCAAATGATCAGCTTTTCAAAAGTAGGTTCAGGTTTGATTTATATTCCATCTCCAGTTGCAAACTGTAAGATTTGATCGGTATGTAATTAATGTTTAAAAGGTGAATTGAGGCCCACATCAAAAAAAAGGATTGTGTTTCAAAATGTTGTTCTTGATTATTCCAGTGTCCTTTGCTTGTATGTGAAAATTTGGGTCATATATCAATATCTTTGGATTGCTGCCTGTCTTTCCACAGAAACTTCATAACAGCAGCAACATCCATTTATACAGTAACTTTTAAGGTAATAAAAACTATCCCAACACACTTCACAGAATTGTTATCAGATAAAGAAATGATTGCCAAACCAGGAGATATTAGGGTATATATTGGTTTGGTTGAAAATAGGAGGCTTTAAAAGAGGATAGATGTGAAGAGATTTAAGGTTGAAATTTGAGGCCAGGATTGGAGAAATGTAGATAGTAACAGAGGAGATTAAAGAGATAGTAAGGGGCAAGACTATAACCGATATATTATTGTTCCAAAAATAAAATTCTGCAGATGCCTGGAATAAAACAAAAAATGTTGCAGATACTCAGAAGGCCAGGCAGCATCTATGGAAACAGAAAGAGTTGATTTTTTGAGTTGATAACCTTTCATGTGCAAATGTCATCAACCTGAAATTTTCTAATGGAAGGTCGTCCACTTGAAATTTTCACTCTGTTTCTCGATCTGCTGATGCTGCCTGGCCAATTGTTTTATGTATTATCTGTAATTCACAATAAGAAAATTGATTTTCTTGCATGAATCAACATCACAGGCAGGGAAATAGTGTCAAGCAAATCAGTATTTTAATAAAGAACTCGATTCATGATAAGTTGGTCTCAGACCCACCTAACTATTCCATCATCGCTGAATGCATGTGGCCCGTTCATGGAGAGTATCTGTCATTGATGCTAATGGGAACACTGCAAAAAGAGGCAGTCTGCACACTTAATGGTTCAGCCTGTGTAGACAAGCAAGAGGCATATAGCAACCATTTCTTTAATATGTAAAGCACTTGAACTTCTTAAACTCATCTGCAAGTATTTGTTTCCAGCTCTCTCGCCTGGTATGTTTTTCGACCCTTTGCTTTGTTTGTTAAAATTCTAGAATAAATCTGCTGTGTATTTCAAACATTTTTCTAAAGCCTCTGAGGCTAGAAAAAAAAGAGATTGATTTATGTTTTGGAGCTCCATCGTTGTGAGAGGTCACACTCAAAATGTTTCATGGTCTGATTGACCCGCTGTGTCCAACCAGGATTTCTGTTCTGTTTATATCCACGGTTCCTCTTCTGGGATTTATTTATTGTTTGATTATGACTCTCAGAAATTGTCTGCAAATCTTGGGCTTCTAATAGAATGTACTTAAGTTTGTTTCACATAATGCAAAGCCTTGCCTGGGGTTAATTCATCTCTATCACTTAATAAGCATAAGATGCTCTCCACTAATGATCTGTTGAAGCCTTAAGCTCCACTTAGATGAGGAAGTGAATGGATGTTTCAATCAATGCTATTAACTTACTCCATTACAGTTTCCTGCCTATTAAAAGAGCAAGCAGCTGAGAAATTAAAATGCTGTTTGTCAATTATGGACATCTGATGCATGTTTTCATTTCGTATACTTGGTTGAAAACGCAGAGGAAAACAGTTATCTGCACTGTTATAGACATTGTCTGATATCAAACTGGACTTTCTGGTCCACTGAAAGTTGGAATTGTGGAATTGGCTACATCCAGGGTACAGGCATATGCCAGTCTATCTGGAAACAGGCTCTTCAGCCCAACTTGTCCATGCCGACCAATTTGCCCAGTTTTGGTCCATATCCCTCTAAACCTTTCCTATCCATGTACCTGTCCAAATGTCCTTTGTTAATGTACCTGCCTCAGCCACTTCCTCTGGCAGCTTGCTCTGTCACGGGCTTGAGAGTGATTAACAACTGAATAGAGGGATAGACTCCCAACAGAGAGGAGTTTTGTTCATTCCCACACAGGTGCCTTCAAAGACTCAATGGAAGCCAAGTTCATCAATCTTCTACTTTATCAAGGTTTCTTGTGGACAAGACATCTGGCGATGAATGATCCCCATTGTCTGGCTATAGATCTAAAGAATAACAGATTTACATTTATATAGCATCACTCACAACATCCCAAAGTACTTTATAACCAATGAGGTACTCTGGAAGTGTTATAATACAAGAAACTCAGTAGTAAATTTTGACCCCAGCAAGTTTCCATAAACCGCAAAGTGATAATTTCTGGATAATTTTGATTTTTGCGATATTACTTGAGGATTAAATATTGACCATGATACCAGGAATAACCTGTCTGCTCTTCTTCCAAATATTTCATAGTGTATTTAACCTGAGAAAATGCACAAGCCCCAATTAAACATATCATCCTAGAGACAGCTCTTCCAACAATGTGAATGCTCCATTAGTTACTGTGCTTGAAAATTCACCCAGAGTTTTGAGCTTGTCTCTGAACTGGGACATAAACCCACAAGCTCTGGCTACCAAGACTGAGCGGCAGCTGGCACAGAGCAATAACAATGGGTTTTGCCATCAGACGTGCTCAATCCACAAAATTAAAACCTGATATACATGGGATCCTTTCAGGTAGAGGATGGGAAAGGAAGAACAGAACCAAAAAGCATTGGCCTTTGAACATGTTGCTTATCTAATCACAATGGATGAGCTTTTCACATGGTAAGACCATAAAACATATGAGCAAAATTAGGCCATTTGGCCAATCAAGTCTTCTCCACCATTCAATCACGGCTGAATGTTTTTCAACCCCATTCTCCTGCCTTCTCCCCATAACCATTAACCCCTTTACCAATCAAGAACCTATCAGCTCTGCCTTAAGTACACCCAATGACTTGACCTCCACAGCCCTCTGTGGCAACGAATTCCACAGATCCGCCACCCACTGGCGGAAGAAATTCCTCTTCATCTCAGTTCTAGAGGGACGTCCCTTTATTCTGAGGCTGTGCCCTCAGATCCTAGACTCTCCTACTGATGGAAAAATCCTCACAATGTCAACTCTGTCCAAGCCTTTCAGTATCCACCAGGTTTCAATGAGATTGCCCCCTTAATCCTTCTGAACTCCATCGAGTACAGGCCCAGTAACATCAAATACTCCTCGTATGTTAAGCCTTTCATTCCCGGGATCGTTCTTGTGAACCTCCTCTGGACCCTCTCCGTGGCCAGCACACCGTCCCTGAGAAATCGGGCCCAAAATTGCTCTCAAAGGTGCTACACAGTGTGTAGCACAATGGATAAACACTCCAATAAAGAGCCCACAGAATCACCCCTTTCCCTTCATAAGTGTAGTTGCATTAGGAGTACCAATCTGAACAAATGTTATTTTAGAGTAGGCAGTATCAAGATTACAAAGAGACAATATATCTCTGGCAGCATAAAGGAGCACGTGCTAACTTAAATATTGCATGACGTCCTTGTATGAAGGGCTGTAATGCTAGAACTTCATCAACCGTTTCAATCAGTGTTACAGCGGGCGGGGTACCTGTTGAGCTCATTTTGGCACTCTTCTCAATTACTCTAATATGAAGATCACACATTTAAAATTCTTGGAGAAAAATGTTATTGCAAGTTGTATTTTCCCTGCCATCTTTAGCATCTCCCCAATTAACACTTCTATTTACCAAGTAAAATAATTTTCCTGAGAAAAATGAAGTGTTCCAATGACAAAAGATCTTTAAACTGCCAATCGCAATGGAATATTTGAAAAGCATTTACTCCCCCTTCCCCCAAGTTGCTAATGGAGATACCATGCAGGATACAATCCAACAAATTACTTTCGTTTCATTATCGCACATACTTAACACATTCGCCAGCACAAGCCAAAACATAGGTTGCAGACAAACGAAAACAGAAAAAGAAATTCCTCCTGAGCAGGAGCAACATATGTTCTGATTTGCAACATATTATTTCAGTGTTGCGTTCTGAAAGAAAATAAGGAAGAAGCTGGAGTATCAAGCGACAGTTTCTACAAAATACTGACAGTTGCTTCTTTTATTGCAGAAAGGAAAAAAAAACATTTCCCAGCCAAGTTCCGCTCCAGATATGGAGACAGATTTAGACCAAAATTCAGTGGTCGGACGGGGATGGTTTAAATGAAATAGTCCTCCCATTTTTGTCCCGCTTTCCACCCCCCCCAGCACCCATCCACCCACTTCACACAGAGGTATCCACCGCTCCCCCACCCCCCAACCCAATCTGGTTCCAACTGTCGCTCACTCCTCCCCTAATGGTTCCCATTCCCACCTGCATTAGGGCAGGCACGGTGGTGTAGTGGTTAGCATAACGCTATTACAGCGCCAGCGACCCGGGTTCAATTCCAGCCACGGTCTGTAAGGAGGTTGTACGTTCTCCCCATGTCTGCGTGAGTTTCCTCCGGGTGCTCCGGTTTCCTCCCGCATTCCAAAGGCGTACGAGTTAGGAAGTTGTGGGCATGTTATGTTGGAGCCAGAAGTGTGGTGACACTTGCAGGCTGCCCCCTGAACTCTCTATGCAAAGAAAAGATGCATTTCACTGTGTGTTTCGATGTACATGTGATTAATAAAGATCTTATCTTGTCCCGTCCTTAGAGTGTATCTCTGGTAGCTCTTTGTGTTCCTGCTTCTCTCCCTCCAGTAGCTGTCTCCTATCTTCACCCTCCCTCCCCCCACCTTTCTCCATCTGTTTCTTTTTCCCCATTTTCCTCTCTCTCTCTCTCTCTCTGCCTCCATCTATCATTCCCAACTCCACACCCAGCTCCTCTCCCCTACCTGTCACAACCTGCCTGTCATCTTACACCCCTCCTCAGTCCACCAGTCGCCTCAGAATCCTTACTTGCCACTTCCCTTCCCCTCTATGCCGGCCATCTCCCCTCTCAGTCCTGAAGCAGGGTTTTGACCCAAAGCATCAACAATTCCTTTCCTCCCACAGATGTTGCTCAACCCGCTGAGTTCCTCCAGCTGATTGTTTGTTGTTCCATGTTCCAGCATCTGCAGTCTCCTGTGTCTCCTCTGAATGAAACGCTTCACTTATTTTGGTTGATCACAATTATAAAGGCATCAGAACCAAAAGAATGTTACAAATCAATATGGATTGAAATTCAAATGTTTAGTGCTGTTTTATTCTGTGTTACAGGTACAAAAATTGGTTATTTCCGGGGTGAATCAGATTGCAACAACTTGTGGCCCAATTTCAACACTTCACAAAGACAGCTAGGCAATTCCAGTCAAGAATTGCACTTGTGTCAATGATATGGTTTCTCCGTCCAAAGCATGTTATAACTCCCCTGCAACATTCATTCAGAGCGTTGCCTGGGAAATTAGGTTATGCTGTCCTGAGGATTGTGTTAGTTTGCAATCGGTGTAAAATCTTGCAAGTAAATCTCCTCACTTGCATCCTCACTTATTTTACATGACATAGAAGGAAACCTTTGAACCCATCGAACTCATGCTATCTCCCAGGGGAACAATTCAATCAGTTCTATTCCTCCTCTCCTTATTTTCATGTGCCCTAACAACTTATTCTCTCTCACACATGTCCCTCAACTCCCCTTTTATCCTTTTACCACAAAGGTTAACTTCCAATAGCCAATTGACCTACTAGCAGATACTAAGGATGTGAAAAGAAACTGTCAAACCTGGTGGAAATCCACACTGTCGCAGGGAGAATGTGCAAACTCCATAAATCAGCACCCAAGATTAGGATTGAACCCAAGCCCCTGGAACGTTGAGGCAACAGCACCAACTGCAGTGCACTGTACTGTCAGTCTCCTTTGACTCCCTCTGTAATAAAAACCACCACCCTCCCCCCACTCCCTTATCACCCTGATACCTCCTGATCTAACTCACAATTGCCAGCCAACTCTCCCTGTCCTGGACTTACCTGGCATTGACTTTTGGACACTCTGCCTTGGCAAAACATAAAGAGCTACTGGTGGTGTTGAATTTTCCTTTGAATGCCTATGACAAGCACAGATGTAGGCAAGACTTACTGAGGCTTCAATGATCGGAGGCCACTCCAAACACTGACCCAGCAAGGTTTGCCTGATTATGTCCCTATTTCTGTCAAGAGATATTGCTTGGAATTCCATAAATTTGTGCTACTTTGGATGAACTGAAATTCCAAATTGGATCCAATTCATTGTAAGTCACACAGGAAGCTGGACAAAATATAAGAGCTGGTATTAGGATCTGAGTTCTGTGTGGAATTGAACAGATTGACGAGCTCAGTACAGCATGGCTGGTTATTCAAGAGACTATTCTGTCTGGTTCTGCAAGCTTTCACAGACAATTGCTGCAATCCAGACAGCATGACACTATACTTAAGGCCACAGTTAAAGCCAATACAAAATACATTATAGCGGTGATCACATCTTAAGTATCGCCTCCCCCCATCCCACCATGAAAAGGTTCAAATCTTTAATCCCAATATCATCAATGGAACATAAACCTTTATGAATGTGCAGATTGTTCTGAGTAAAAGGTAATGTGGGATGATTTAATAATCACTAAGGATAATAAAAGATAAGGGATATTGTTAAATGCCTGCTGTTTTTAGTTGGGAATTTGGAAGTGAACATTAACTCATCAGTTGGGGGCGAGGTAGAAGAGACTAGGTGACCATTTCTAGTAGTGAGAGTTGGAGGTAGGCTTACAAGAGATATGAATGTTATACAGCATGGAAACAGGCCCTTCGGCCCAACTGGTCCATGCCAACCAGGATGTCCATTCTAACCAGCCCCATTTGCCCGTGTTTGACCCATAGCCCTCTAAACCTTTCTTATTCATGTGCCTGTCCAAATGTCTTTTAAATGTTATCGTAAAGTGGAATTGAGTATTCACAGTGGAATAGAGGAGGAAGGAAGGAAGGAAATTCAGGAAGGGAGGAAATGGTTTAGGAATACAGCAGAGAGGAAAATAGAGTCTGGGGGTGAACACAAACCACTGACCCTTTCTGAAAGGGACTTTCATCCCAAGTACAAGCCCATACTCCTGCACTCCCTGTGCACCATTACTGTCTGAAAAAATTATTACAGCCTAAAGTTAGTCTATTCTTGCTTCAAGATTGTCCATGCTCTTCATGAGAGGGTTAAAAACTTCCAAATTATGAATATTAGAATGGAGATTGGAAAAGATAAACAGATGGACCAAACAGTATCACAATCTCAAATAACTAAACATTAATGTTAATACAGTTTAGTATCTGCAAAGTTACTAATTAATCAAAGACTAATTGATTCAAAAATTACAAATGATCCAAAAATACTCAGATTATCATTACTTTTATTTCCCATGCAAGGATAGTTTGAATGAAAAGTAAATCTGGCTATTCGATGTTAGTTTAAGTATAAATCTGTTCCAATTATAAAGGTTAACATCCAGCATGAAATTCTTTACAGCTTCTTTACTGAGCCTTAAAGTACCCATTAGAAATTATTGCATCTATTAATGTGAGAAATGGTCACAGCAGTAATTCCAAGCAAAAACACTCAAGTTTCCTTTAATCGTGGAAAACCATTTGTTGGTCTCTTTATGTACTGTGTGCGAACATGGTGATAGCTATTGAACTTGAAAGGGGGAGCGATGTATAACTCACAACAAAACATCTATTAAAGTCAATTTACTGAATAAAGATCCACTTTAAGAGCACGGGAAACAAGCTACAAAAACATCCGCTAATAAAAGCAGGGTAACTTCTCCCCATAAATGCAGTGAGTGAAGGATAATCCCATATAAATTGCATAAGAGGAGTCACAGAGCAGTGTGGGCACCAGGTTTGATTGAGCAGAGGAACTCCCCAGTCATCTCCATTCTGACCGCCTGTAGCATTGTCACAAATGCAGCTCATTATCCAACATGAAGGTTAGTGAACAAGATAATTGGAACAGGAGATTGGAAAAGAAAGCATTTGATAGAGCACATATTTAGGGAAGGTGGAACAATCCATGAGGAAGAATGGAATGGAAAGATATACTTTTGGGTGAGATAATGGAGACCGGAAGGAAGCTTGAGTGGAACATAAAAACTGGCACTGACCTGCCCCTAGAGGCAAATTTTATTTAATGTGGCATGTAGGACACATGCATGTCAAAGTTCCTGTTGATAAGTGGGAACACAAAAGCTACCAGTGCTTGGATCTGATTAGTAAGGAATGCGATAATGGGAACATTTTCACCTTCTGCCTCCACCAATCATCCACCTGCCTCTGTCTCCCAACTCCACCCCTCCCTATCCCCTTCCTGTCTCCATCTGCCCCTCATCCTTCATCCCTCCTCGGTCCACCAATCACCTACTGGCCCCCGTCTCACGCCTCCCCCTCTCCTCTTTATCCCGACTCTCTTCCCTCTCCATCCTTAGTCCTGATGCAGGGTTTCAACCCTAGACATCAGCAATCCCTTTCCCCCCCGCAGATGCTGCCTGGCCCGTTGAGTTCCTCCACTAGATTATTTGTTGCTCCAGATTCCGGTATCTGCAGTCTCCTGTGTCTCCATCCCAAGTTGTACTGGCTTCAATTAACCAAATTTCAAAGGCAACCTTGATGTCCACCAACTACTACATCCCACTTTTACTGAATACAGCAGCAAATTAAATTCTATGAACAGGTAACCGTAAATATGAATGTCACATAGCAGCACTTCTTGGATTACATAACTCTATAAAGTTTGTAGAATTGAGATCCAAAATCCATTTACAAATGCAAATATTTTGACACAACAGAGGTTCACATTTCCTCTGGTTATTTTGAGCTTTTTTGAGTTGGTGTTCAAATAAAAATCTTCAGCTATTAAAGTGATTCATTCTTGGAGATGATGGGCTCGTTTCCAATTATCTTCTTGTTATCAATCTCTGTCTCTTATTGGCAATCTCATTTCTCTTCTAATACATGTATTCCCACAAGACCCCACTTCCAAATTAAGCCATACCTTAAAACATTCCCTTCAAACAGAATTAATGAGCATCTTGAAAGTAGATTTAATCTCACTTGATGATCTTTAACTCTTACAAATCTCATCACTGTCTCCTCAAATCAACACTGATGATGGATTACAATAAAATCACTCAAATAGTTAAAATACTTTCTCCTTAGAGGGGTTGAACCAAGTATGGATTTGTTTCTCATGTGTATCCAGGTGGAATGGAATCCTGATTTGGCAAGAATTACTCTGAAGCCAGTTTTGCATTAGATCTAATATGTGGAATCTAAAGCAAATTTCAGACAGTATTTCTTCATTATAAGGAAGTCAATTTTTACCTTCTAACTTAAGGCAGATTATTTGCATTGACATTACTCCCTATTTCTCCATAACTGCCTTGTCTTTTCTCTCTTTCTTATCTCCTGAAGGCATTGACCTTTGATGTCCATTTCTGTGAGTCATCATATTGCAGTTTATCTGAGAGGTTATTTTTCAGAATCAGAATCAGGTTTATTATCACTGACGTATGTCGTGAAATTTGTTGTTTTGCAGCAGCAGGACAGTGCAAAATGTAAAAATTACCGTAGGTTGCCAAAAAATAAAGAAATGAAATAGTGCAAAAGAGGAATAACGAGGTAGAGTTCATGGACTGTTCGGAAATCTGATGGCGGAGGAAAAGAAGCTGTTCCTGAAAGGTTGAGTGTGGGTCTTCAGGCTTCTGTACCTCCTCCCTGATGGTAGTAATGAGAAGAGAGCATGTCCCGGATGGTGAGGGTCCTTAATGATGGATGCCACCCTCTTCAGGCACTGCCCCTTGAAGATGTCCTCGATGGTGGGGAAGATTGTGCCCATGATGGAGCTGGTGAGTCTACAACCCTCTGCAGCCTCTTTCAATCCTGCACATTGGAGCCTGCATATGAGGTAGTGATTCAACCAGTCAGAATGTCTCCACCGTACACCTGTAGAAATTTGCAAGAGTGTTTGGTGACACACCAAATCTCCTAAAAGTCCTAATGAAGTAGAGCCACTGACATACCTTCATCATGATTGCATCAATGTGCTGGGCCCAGGATAGATCCTCTGAGATGTTGACGCCCAGGAACTTGAAGCTGCTCACCCTTTCCACTGCTGACCCCTCAATGAGGACAGGTGTGTGTTCTCCCGACTTCCCCTTTCTGACGTCCACAATCAATTCTTTGGTCTTGCTGATGGTGAGTGCGAGGTTGTTGTTGCAACACCACAGAACCAGGCGATCTATCTCACTCCTGTACGCCTCCTTGTCTCCTCATACCTGTGTTTAATAAATACATGCTGGAAAACCATTTGCTAAACCCATTTCTGCCCTTTACTCAATATCCAACCTCATCAGGGGCATTTCACTGCAAATAACAGACCAAATGCTGACTAGCTTTTCCCTGCATAGCCTCAAAACACAAGGACCAATTGGGTGATCGATACCACAAGGGTCGGGTAAATGCCAACTTAATTGCTGTCATGTTTGAAATTGTGCAGGTTCTCTTGGATGCAGATACTTATTCCAGCAAAACAATTTCAGTCCTGATGAAACTTGGGAAACTAAATGGAACTCTCAAGAGTCACAAGCCTCTCAAATGGTCGAGCTGAAAGAGACATCGGATTTGGTTCTTGATCACCCACATAGGAAAAATCACAACAAATGTGGACAAGTCCCACTCCAATGGAAGGTAAGAAATTTTCCAACTTGTGACTGTGGTGATCAGGAAAAAATAAAGAACATAATAACTCATTGTTCAATGCATCAACCTGAAACTGGTATCAAGGCAAGCTGCCACCACAGATGCAATTATTTGGCTTCAACGCCCAAGTGCTAAATTATAGATGTTTCTTTACAACTTTGCCAGATAGCTATATGAATGTGAGAGAGGCAGAGCTATGGAGATCATAGAAGCTCATGGCACAGAAGGATCCCATTCAACCTAAGTCCTTACGAGCTACTTCAATGTAATGATCTGTCTGGATGGCATGCAAACAAAAGCTTCTCACTGTATCTCAGTACATGTGGCAAAGGTAAACCAATTACCAATTATTCTTTAAGTGAAAACATTTTTCCACATCTCTCCTGTATTTCATCTGCCTATTTTCTTAAATCCATTTTTCCCTTCTTACTGATATCTCTGCTATGAGAAACAGATATTTCCTGTGGGCCTGCATCAAATCTGCCCTCAGCCTTTCGAGGAAAGCACATGGCCCAGATGGTGTCCCTGGCCGTGTGCTCAGATCTTGTGCTGATCAGCTGGCAGAAGTATTTGCGGACATATTTCACCTCTTCCTGCTTCAAGCTCAGGTTCCTACCTGTTTTAAGAAGGCCACTATCATCCTGGTAAAGCAAGGTAACATGACTACCATCCAGTGGCTCTGACATCCACCATCATGAAGTGCTTTGAGAAGTTGGTCATGGCACGCATCAATTCCAGCCTACCAGACAACCTGGACCCATTGCAATTCACCTATCGCCAAAGCAGGTCTACAGCGGATGCCATCTCCCTGGCCCTACACTCAGCTCTGGAGCATCTGGACAGTAAAGACACTTATGTTAGACTATTGTTTATTGACTACAGCTCTGCCTTCAATACAATAATTCCAAGCAAGCTTGTCACCAAACTCCAAGACCTGGGACTCAACACCTCCCTCTGTAACTGGATCCTTGACTTTCTAACAAACAGACTGCAATCAGTGAGGATAGGCAGCAATACCTCCAGCACGATTATTCTCAACACTGGTGCCCCACAAGGCTATGTCCTCAGCCCTCTACTCCCTATACACTCATGACTGTGTGGCCAGATTCTTTTCTAACTCCATCTACAAATTTGCAGATGATACCACCGTTGTAGGCTGTATCTCAAACAGCAATGAGTCGGAAGGAGATAGAGAGCTTAGTGGAATGGTGTCATGAAAACAACCTTTCCCTCAATGTCAACAAAACAAAAGAGCTGGTCATTGACTTCAGGAAAGGGGGCAGTGTGCATATACTTGTCTACATCAATGGTGCTGAGGTTGAGAGGGTTGAGAGCTTCAAGTTCCTGGGAGTGAACATCACCAACAACCTGTCCTGGTCAAATCATGTAGATGCCACGGCCAAGAAAGGTCACCAGCGCCTCTACTTCCTTAGGAGGGTAAAGAAATTTGGTTTGTCCCCTTTGACTTTCACCAGCTTTTACCGATACACCATAGAAAGCATTCCAATGTGGATATATCACAGCTAGGTACAGCAACTGCTCTGCCCAGGACCGCAAGAAACTGCAGAGACTTATGGACGCAGCCCAGTGCATCACGGACACCAGCCTCCCCTCCTTGGACTCTGTCTTTACCTCTCATTGTCTTGGTGAATTAGCCAGCATAATCAAAGACCCCCACCTACCCAGGGCATTCTCTCTTCTCTCCTCTTCCGTCGGGTAGAAGATATAGGAGCCTGAGGGCATGTACCACCAGACTTAAGGACAGCTTCTATCCCACTGTGATAAGACTATTGAACGGTTCCCTTATACAATGAGATGGACTATGACCTCATGATCTACCTTGTTGTGACCTTGCACCTTATTGCACTGCACTTTCTCTGTAGCTGATTCTTTACTCTGTACTGTTATTGTTTTCACCTGTACTACCTCAATGCACTCTGTACTAACTCAATATAACTGCACTGTGTAATGAATTGACCTGTACGATCAGTATGCAAGACAAGTTTTTCACTGTACCTCGGTACAAGTGACAATAATAAACCAACACCAATACCTTTCCTAAGTTCCAAGGTAAACAACCCCAGCCCTGCCAATTTCTCCTCATTGCTAGACTTTTCCAGCCTTCAGAACCAACTATAATGTGGTGACAAGAACTGAGCTCAGTATTGTGGCTGAACTGGAATTTTATATATTTTTACTGACCTCCTTGGTCTTATACTCTATGCCTGAGTAATCACAAGGGAGGCAGACCATGTTCTAGAAGGATTTTTGTTTTACTAGGTGATATTCAGTGGCACTGGTTCACACATTTGTCTAAATTATCTTCTCCATTCTTCCAGTGGAACATTAAGCCAGTTATATTAAGCAGTTAACTCCTCCAACAAAGTCACAGAGAGAGGAACTTTACACAGTGAAAAATGGTTATAGTGTCGCTTTTCCTTTCTATTTGCTTTTGCTTCTCTCTTCATCCGTGCATTCTTTTTCCTCTCCTCTCCCTTGAGAGCTGAAATTGGGTGTAAAAGTTCACCCACTGAAGACTGAGGTGAGGAGAAATCTCTTCCCTCAGGGAGCAGAGAATCTCCAGAACTATCTAACCCAAATGACCATGGGTTCTCGCTGGGTGTATTTAAGGGTGAGATCAATAGACTTTTGAAGTCGAATGATAAGTGGACCAAACAGGAAAATGGTCTTGGGGTTGAATGGTGAAACAGAGTTAAAGGACTTTTGGACTAC
Source organism: Pristis pectinata (assembly GCF_009764475.1). Taxonomy (NCBI): domain Eukaryota; kingdom Metazoa; phylum Chordata; class Chondrichthyes; order Rhinopristiformes; family Pristidae; genus Pristis; species Pristis pectinata. Next base: position 6,337,151 of record NC_067426.1, read on the forward strand.
TTCTACTCCTGATAACTTTGGTTTATCTTTTAGTCTTGCTATATCTGATATTACTTTAATTCCCATCCACCACTGTTTTCCTCTCTCTTAGTCTGTTGGTTAAGGGAAAGTAATGCATGATACTTATTAATCAGCTTATTCGTCTACCTGCACTGCACTTTCTCTGCAACTGTAACACTATATTCTGCATTCAGTTTTCTTTTTCCTACCGCAGTGTAATTATGTATGACATGATCTGCCTGGATGGCATGTGACAATAATAAATCAGGTCCAATACCAAGTCCTGATGCCCACAGATACCTCACCATACAGTTATCGGTGTTCATTTCAAAAGTACCACAGCACAACAAACAGTCAGAAGGTGTGGTGTCTGTGAGCTCTTTAGCACTGCTGCTGATGAAGGCAAATAACAAAAGAAGAGCTATCGACAGAACAACCTTTATTGAAGGCAGTAACTTCCAAATAAACAGCAGTGGCTGATACAATAATGTATCAAGTGTCATACTGCATGGTTCCCTCAGTTCTTAAAGACACTTCTTATGCTCATCCTCACTGCAGAAGGGTCCAGGAAAAAGCCTAACCAACAAAGAAGGATTACCCACTCCAGCTGAGCATCTTAGGCTTTGCTTCACCAATAGCTTCTAACCCAATCTGACCCTTAAACCAATGGTCTATTTTCTTGATTAAGAGAGCCTCCGTCTGCCTTAAATGGAATTTGACAAAGGAAAGATCCACAGCTGTTTCTTTCGAACTTCTTGGCAGGAATGTAAGAAGTACTTTGTGCACAGCAAGATCCCAAGAACAGCAATGTTTCAATGACCAGATAATCTCCTTCGATGGTAATAGTGAATGGGAATTGAATGTTGCTGAGGCAATCAACAGTATCCCCATCTCCTCTTTAAAAATACAGCTATTTGTAGGCAGATGCCTTCAGCACACATGCATAACTCACAGTGAACCCAAGACTGGGTCAAAATATTGACAAAACAGGCTATAAACTCGAAAGGAAATCCTGACATATATATATGGCAATCCAGCAGCTTTTATGGGCAGGCACAGTAGTGTAGCGGTTAGCGTAATGCTTTACAGCGCCGGCGACCCGGGTTCAATTCCGGCCACTGTCTGTAAGGAGTTTGTACGTTCTCCCCGTGTCTGCGTGGGTTTCCTCCGGGTGCTCCGGTTTCCTCCCACATTCCAAAGACGTATGGGTTAGGAAGTTGTGGGCATGTTATGTTGGTGCCGGAAGCGTGGCGACGCTTGCGGGCTGCCCCCAAAACACTCTGCTCAAAAAATGCATTTCACCGTGTGTTTCATTGTACATTTGACTAATAAAGATATCTTGTCTTATCTTATATACATATATTCCTGATTTTATTTATATATACAGTATATATAAACACACACACATATACACACATGTTTTTTTTTATGGACTCCTGCCAATTGACAATATCACTAGGGTAACAAGTCATCACATGTCTCCCGCTGTTCTCAACAGGCGTTTACAAGTGTGAAAATCAGGGGAAATAATCCTGAACAAGTTTTAGACTGCTGATAAGCTCAAACTTTTCCCCATTGGAGCACCATTGTTGTGCTAATGTTTGGAAATCAAACATTCCTATATCTGACAAGCAAGATGGAACTAGAGTCATAGAGCACGGAAACAGGCCCTTTGGCCCAACTTGTCCATGCTGACCACGGCGCGACCAAGCTAGACTCACTTGCTTGCCTTTGGTCCATATCCCTCTATACCCCTCCTATCCATGTACCTGCCCAAATATCTTCTAAGTATTGTTATTGTATCTGCCTCAACCACTTCCTCTGGCAGCTTGTTCTATATAGGGCACCATTCTATGTGAAGAAGTTGCCCCTCAGGAACCTTTTAAATCTTTCACCTCTCACCTTAGAACACAAAACATTACAGAACAGTACAGGCCTTTCGGCCCATGATGTTGTGCCAACATTTTATCCTGGTCTAAGATCTATCTAACCCTTCCCTCCCACATAGCCCTCCATTTTTCTATCATTCATGTGGCTATCTAAGAATCTCTTAAATGTCCCTAATGTATCTGCCTCTACCATCTCTGCCAGCAGTGCATTCCCACCACTCTCTATATAAAAAAAACTTCCCTCTTGCATCCCCCTTATACCTTCCTCCAATCACCTTAAAATTATGCCCCCTCATGTGAGCCATTTTCGCCCTGGGAAAAAGTCTCTGACTGTCCACTTAAATCTATACTTCAAGTTTTTAATTCTACTTCCCTGGGAAAAAGGCTATGTACGTTCATCCTATCTATGCCTCTCATGATTTACACACCTCTACAAGGTCATCCCTCAAACTCCTACGTTCCAAGGAATAAAGTCCTAGCTTGCCCAACCTCTCCCTATAACTTAGGCCCTCGAGTCCTGGCAACATCTTCATAAATCTTCCCTGCACTCTTTCCAGTTTAGTGTTGTTCATCCTATAACAGGGTGATCAAAACTGTACACAATGCTCCAAGAGGAGTCTCACCACCATCTTGTAGAGATGGTTCAAGGGAAGGTTTTGTCACAGATTGTCACAGGTGTGATTTTTGGATTAGAAGAGCGTTCAGGAAAAAGGGGCAGCTTGCAAGGTCTCAGGAAGATGATCAAGAGTGGTTGCCACAGTGAGTTCTGTCTAAAATCATCCAAAGTTAGAGGACAAGTAATATTTTGAGACACAAGAGACTGCAAATGCTGGAATCTGGAGCAACAAACAATCTGGTGGAGGAACTCAGTGGGTCCAGCAGCATCTGTGGGGAGGAATGATGCAAGGGAAATACAAACAAGTGACCAGATGTTTTTTCTTGAGGAAAGAGAGAGAAAACGAAGGAGCAAATGAGAGAACAAATGGAAACCATCGCAAACAAACTGCAACACCTCTGAGCAGTGCACTAGCAAGTAAACTAGAATTTCGTTTAAATCTCTGGAGGAACTCTGAACCCACACTTTCCTAATTCAGAAGGGAAGAGAAAATTACCAAAAGAGAGACAGCTAGACTTTTCACTCTCGATGCAATCATTATTCCACATTTAATGTGATTTTTGTTTTTAGAAAGGAGTGCCACAAATGACTGTCATTCTGACTGATACCCAGTAAGAGCAAACTGACACAAATATCAATAAAAATAATGGAATCAATTGCACTTCAGTTCAAACTTGATAACTGAATTTAACAGCAGTGAAGCTATTCTCCCCAGCCACAAGTAATGGATCTTGTTGGGTTCTCAGCAGGGTGTTCTCCAAGGCATACCAGCCTACCTTGGGATAATGGTAACATTTAATCTTACTCTGAGGCAATCAGTCCTCCTGACAGCTGAGGATATTGGTGTCAGAGGTTATAAAGGAGTCTTACCCACCCTGTCTGCCAAAGGCGTCTACTTGGAAGTGAGTGATTATGCTTAGGGGGTAACTGAGAGAAGAAAACCAGGTTAAAAATAATTGCTCCAAGATGGAGCATATGGCCAATTCCTTCACACCTGACAGTGGACACATTTTATTTCCAACCAACAATAACCTATTTCTTGTCCCAAGCAACTGTCAGCAGAAATGTTTTTGGGAGGTGGGTGTTGCTGGAACGCTTGCCATTACTGCTTGCTGCACCTATTTGTCTGTTTTCAGTGACTGGTGTACAAGGATACCCAGATCCCTTGACATAGTCACGGAGTCGTACAGGATGGAAACAGGCCCTTCGGCCCAACTGATCTCTGATGACAAAGATGCCCCAAGCTAGTCCCATTTGCCAGCGTTTGGCCCATATTCCTCTAAACTTTTCCTATCCACATCAATATTTCCCAGTCTTTTGCTATTTAAATAATACTCTGACTTTCTATTTTGTTATTGTCACTTGTACCGAGGTACAGTGAAAAACTTGTCTTGTGTACCGTTCATACAGATTAATTCATTACACAGTACATTGAGGTAGTACAGGATAAAAACAATAGTGGAATAAAGAGTAAAGTCTAACAGCTACAGGGAAGTGCATTGCAGGTAGACAATAAGGTGCAAGGTCATAACATGGTGGATTGTGAGGTCAAGAGTCCATCTCATCGGATAAGGGAACTATTCAATAGTCTTATCACAGTGGAATAGAAGCTGTCCTTGAGCCTGGTGGTACATGCCCTCAGGCTCCTGTATCTTCTGCCTGATGGGCGAGGGGAGAAGAGAGAATGACCCGGATGGGTGGGGTCTTTGATTAAGTTGGCTGCTTCACCAAGGCAGCGAGAGGGATAGAGAGAGTCCATGGAGGGGAGACTGATTTCTCTGATAACTTTACATATTGAGCAACAAACAAAATGCTAGAGGAACTCAACAGATCAGGCAGCATCTGTGGAGGGAGATGGACAGTTGACGTTTCAGGTAGAGACCATTCATCTGTCCATATTGTTTGGTGCTCCAGATTTCAGCATCTGCAGAGCCTCATGTCTTCTCTTAACAGATATTGTCCACTTTATAGTGTGCCAGCCAAGTTATTTGCCCAGTCACTTGTCTTGCCTAAATTGCCTTGAAGCCTCGATGCATCCTCCTCATAACTCAAAACCCCACCTAATCTCATGTTATTGGCATGGATTTGATTTCTTCATCCAGATCATTAATACATGTTGTGCATTGTTGTCATCAAGCACCGATCCTTAAATTATTCCACTAGTCACTGCCTGCCATCTTATAAATGGTCCATTTATTCCTGTTTGATGTTTCCTGTTTGTCAATCAATTTTCATGCCAGTATGCTTTTTCCATTGCCATGTGCTTAAATTTTGCACTTTAACCTCCTTTGTGGGACTTTATCAAAGGCCTACTGAACATCCAGAGAGACTGGGTAAAGTCAGCAGATTTCCTTTCCTAAAGACAGATGGACTTTAATAGCAATCCAGCAACTTCATGGTCACCATTACTGACACTAGCCTTTTAATTTCCTGATTATTTAATTAAATGAATTTATGTTCTCCAGCTGCTGATTGAACTCATGGAATCAAAATCTAAGGCTTCAGAACAAATTTGTAGAAATTCTCTGATGCTGGATGCTAAACTTCAGAAGCCCATTGAAGCCACACCCTGAGCTTGTCCAAGATACATGCACACACCATCTCCACGAACTGGTGACTGGACAGCAGCCAAAAGCACGAGTGGTGTCGAAAGCCTTGACCATTGCTGCATCCTGCAGAACACTCACAGACATGAACGGTTTAGTACCGGAGTAAAAGAGTTTACGTGTGTGAAATGCTGCTATTTTCTACACAACTGGATGATCTCAACACGGTTTCAAAGGCCAAGTTTACTACAGTAATAACGTCTGCATCTTTGCCAAGTGTTTAGTGATAATTAGCAGGTGTAGATTGGTTTTATGTCTCCCCAGTGTGAATCGTCACTTCACTGGGCAGTAAAGTTCTGTTTCGCATCCACAGTAAATCCTGTGGTGTGACTCACTGCCCATATGACAAGTTTTTCTTCATGTTCAATGGACCTGAGTCAGATTCAGCATTAAAATTTACCATTAAACAAAATTAATAGACTGTTAGATGAGTTCAACATTTGGTTCGACTAATGGCATAAGCACTGCTTTATTGAGGGGAGGAAATATATTAATAAAGAAAAAATGTTATTTTCAGAGCACCTGCATTGATAGTAGAATTATGAAATGCAAGTGCCAGATGTATGCACAATTCACTATTTACACAATATAAAGATTGGAAGAAAGAATTTGATGAAAAGCAGAAGGGAAAAGGATGAGTCCGCTGCTGAACTTTGTCAGTGTAGAGCGCTCATTCACTTCCCCGTGAGGCAGCGGGTTCTAGGTTCACATCTTTCTCGAGTCTGAATGCAAGTCGTAGCCGCAGAATGGCAGGGAATACTAAACAGGAGATCCTGTCTGTTCCCTTGTATGGAACACATCCCATGACACTGTTTCAAAGAAGAGCACTGTCCCTGGAGAATTGATTGGGATTTATTGCTCGATTAACATCAACCAATCAGATTATCCGGTCATTAATGCACTGGAATTTGTGGGAGCTTACTGTGTGCAAAGTAGTTGTTGCATCTCCTACATCACGATCATGGCTGCCCTACAAAGGTTTCAATGATTGCAGGGCACTGTTGGACATCCTGAGTTCAAGAAAGGGGATGTGTAAATTCTTTCCCTGCTGGTGAGTGGGGAACAATTCAAGCAAGAGTCAGCATTAGGTAGCAGACCAGAAAGATATGAGGAATGGAAAACAGTGTCCCATTGTCTGTATCCTAGCACAGTACTGGGTTGGGGAAGTGATGAGCAAGTCTGATCACTTCTCTGCATAGTCCATTTTTGATCCTTTAAATAGCACAAATATCCATGCAACACAGCTGGTAAAATATAAATTTGAGCAAATGGATGAGTAACTATTTCATAATAACTACGAGTGTCTTGTGCTTGCGATTTGTCAATAATACATTGCGGAAAGTAGGGTTAATGGACAGGGCCCACACTTGCTCAGGGCTTTCTGGACTGCATGTTATCACCACTGGGGACCAGTGTGCAAAGCGTCAGTGTTCCAATCAGTGACATAAACAATTGATCGCTCAAGACATGTGGAATGAATAGATTTGCAGTGCTGGTTCTGTCTCTGCAAAGCCTGCTTGTGAAAATTAATGAGGAAAGCAGCCAAATGCCTCATTATTTAGAGAGATGCCAGGATGCCACAGACTTGCATGATATGTCAGGATGAATTAATAGATCTGTCAAAATTATTAGACATTCAGTGAAAAATATCACATTTTCAGCAACTAGTCAGCCTTTATAAATGACTTTTTTTTTCTGGCAGAAGTGATCTACTACAAGCTACCACTCTCCTTTCCCAGTCATGAGCTGGAAGAATGGGTGGCTGCCTTAAAGCAGTTGTGGTTGGTAGGATATGTGAATGAAATGGAAAATGGCCAGTTGACCTGTCTGTTCATGCTGGTATTTGTGCTTTACACAGCCTCTCCTACTTCTCACATTATCAACGTATCCTTCCAGTCTCTCCTCTCTCAATGGTTTCCTTAAAGAAATCAATGCTATTCAACTCAGACATTCTTGTGTGGTTGAAAGTTCTAAATTGTAGCATCTCTTTATTAGGTTGGGACTGGCATTAGTTATACGGTTGGACTAAGAAAATCAATAAAAGCCTAAGTCTTTTGCATTTTCTGCATTTTTGGAGTGGGATAGATCATTCTGCGGAGACACAAGAGAGACTGAAGATGCTGGAATCTGGAGCAACGCACAAGATGCTGGAGGAACTCAGCAGGTCAGGCAGCATCTGTGGAGAGAAATGGACAGTCAACGTTTCAAGATCCTTCATCTAAGCTGAAAGATGAGAGGGGACATAGCTGGTATGAAGAGGTGAGGGGAAGGGGTGGAGCAAGAGCTGGCAGGTGACAGGTGGATCCAGGTGAGGAGGGATGAGTGGCAATAACAACAGAGGCTGGGAGATGATCAGTGGAAGTGACAAAGGGCTGAAGGTGATGGACTCTGATAGGAGAGAAAGGTGGAGCATATCTCGCTGTATCTCTTGGCAATCCTTCTACACTATCCACAATGTTACCAATCATTGTGTCATCTGCAAACTTACCGACCCACCCCTCCATGTTTTCATCCAAATCCTTTATATATCACAAACAGCAGAGGTATCAATACGGATTCTAGTCACGGACCTCCAGCCAGAATAAGACCCGTCGACCACCACCCTCTTCTGTGGGCAAGCCAATTCTGAATCCAAATGGCCAAGTCACTGCAGATCCCATGCATCTTGCACTTTGCAAAATGACACGAAATAGCAGGATATTTACCAACTTTACCACATTTACTGCTTTCAACACCGGGCAGAGGTTTGGGCTGTTGAGCTGGAGAAATAAGTTTGAATCCCACCGTGGTAGCTGAGGAATTAAGACATATAATTAAATAAGTTGCATTAAATGCTGGGGTCAACATTGGGGTCCAAGAAACTAAATGGTTGGCATAAAAGAGATGTCCCCTCTGGACACCGTTACCCTTTGTGGTTTTTGTTTTTTAATTGCTATGGCCTTTGTTTCTTAATTGCCATTGAAATGGCCCAACTAGCCGCTGAGGGACAATTCGGGATGGCCAAAATGCAGCTCTAGCCAGTAGCACTCTGATCTCATGGAAATAATGATCAAAAGATCATCAAAGAATTGGACCACGTTCATAACCTTTGCTTTGCCTTCCTGCTTGCTGTTAGGAATTTGTTGTTTGGTTTATGAATTATGCATACAAATGATTCAGAGTGACATTATGTGAAAAGAGAATTCGGACATTTCCTTCCCACCTTTTTAATGTTCTCAAAATTGAAGTTCAATCTTGATGCCTCCCAGTAAAATTTTATGTATAGTAACAAAGCATTGAAGCTCATGTCAATGACTAAGTGAAAACTTTTACTTAAAGCAATGCTCGCTTTGAAATTAGCAATAATATTAGTGTATGAAAACTTAATGCAGTTGAAATTCCTTTGCCAGCACTTCTGGCAGAGTTATTAGACTATTACAAACAAGCTAATGACCTTTGTTAAAATAAGAAAAACCTTATTATCTGAATATGCTGGGTGGACACATTTATTAAAGGTTCTCCAAGATTGCCTGCAATGTTCTGTCGGCCAAAATACTTGCATTTACATAATGCCAGTGCATTTAATATTTTTCAGAGTCTATTGCACCATCATGTTGCAGTGCAGAGTTGCTGTGCAAGAAAGGATAAATATTTGCTTTACTAGAGCAGTCTTCAGTACTTTGAGATGTTCCAAAATGGTTCATAGCCATTGAAGTATGTTTGAGGTGTAGCCACTGTGTAATGGAGAAATGAGCTTACTATCCCCTGTTTTAGCTTACATGGGGGGGGGGGGGGGGGGGGACAAGATGAATTGTTATTGAGAAGGCCACCTTTGTATGTGGCTGCATCATGTTGTGTGTAGAGCTGAAGTAAACAGTCACCAAGTGTCACTACGTGCTGAGGTTCTACCCGTTCCTAGGGTCGCAAAGGATGGGTCCAGCCTCGATGTCCCGTTCAGTTGGACATTATCATTCTACCTGTCCTTCCTGGAAAAGGTTTTCAGAAAACCACTTTTGACCACAACCTATCAGGCAGTGGTCAGCACGGAACATCCTGCAGCTACTGCGGAAGGAGGACATGATGGATCATGCGGGGTGGTCCCCTGAGCAGAACGACAAATCCACTTGGCAGGATGCCCCTTCACCAGAACTTATCAACAAGCACTGGCACCTCGAGTCCCCCCGTCAAATCCTTCCTGCATGGTTGGAGTCTCGATCCAAATTCATGTTGCCCTTGGAGGGGCAGCGATGAGGATGGAACAATCCCCCACCTCTTTGTGGATTGTGTTCTTGCAAAGAAGGATGCAAGGGTCCTTGTCGATCTTCACCTCGAGCAGCTGTGTACTAGAGGACTCCCTGATCTATAGGCTGTTCCCAGGGACACAGACCAAGACAAACATCAAGTGCTGCTGGAAGATCATCAACTCGGTGAAAGACACACTTTCATCTGCCCAAAACTTGTTGGTCTTCCAGCACAGCGAGATGTCCGTAAGGGAACACTGCCGGCTGGCATATTTCAGGCTGCAGGAGTCCGTGCTGAGGGATGCACTGAAGCTCAGTGCAGCCAACGCAAAGGCTTTGTGGGGAAGGACTGCAATCTAAGGTCCTGCTAACAACTAGACATTGAGGGGATAATCCCTGTGTAAAAGCCTCTCAAACACTAGAAGGTTTGTATTGCCCAAAGGGGGCCACAATGGTGGTAATGGTGCTCTGTATACAGAAGGTGCTCATGCTAAAAATATATAGAACTGATAATACGATGAATGTAAAGACTGAATGACACTATGAATGTCAAGAAATCCCTGCATTGTTTTACTGCTTTGTTTTGTAATTTGTATTTCTTGTACATATTTTTATGAATAAATTTTATTTTGAAGTTAAAAAACAAGAGACTTTTTATTTGAATGGCAATTGATTGCTCAAAGAAAGCTCTGGTCTCTAATATTCACTTCACCCTGTGTTTCATCTAGAAGATGATATCTTTGATGACACAGCTCGAAATTGCCCCTACACTGAAATGTTAGCCTGGATTGGAATCCCCTCAAGAGGCAATCAATCCTTCAGTCTTTGCATACAGACGACAATGAAAATTAACTGGCCTACCTGAAAATATGGTAAATTAAATTGGTAAACTAATTCATTATTGTCACATGTACAAAGGTACAGTGATAACTTTGTTTTGCATGCCATCCATACAGATCTTATGCATTTCATATTCCAAATATCCACATATTTAAGTTATTGTAGGATGCCCAATTTTAGTAGCAGTTAATCCAACAAGTTTCAATGTGGAAACACATGGTGGTAAGGGATGAGCAAACCAGGGGTCATGGAGAGAGTGGTCGCTGTGGAAAGCAGAATGGTCGGGGAGAGGAGGAGACGTGGCTGCTGGTGGGGTCCAATTGGAGCTAGCAGAAATGGCGAAGGATGATCCGCCGGATCCAGATGCTTGTGGGGTGAAAGATGGGGAGGAAGGGAACTCCCTCTCCCCAGACAGAACAGAGATAGAGAGTGATTGGCAAAAGAATCGGCAGCATTGTGCAGCTGCAGATATGGATGAAGAAATGGCAGATGGCATTTAATCCGGGCAAGTGTGAGATGTTGCACATCAGGAGGTCAAATGTAAGGAGAAAGTACACAGTAACTGGCAGGACCCTTGGGAGTGTTGACGTACAAAGGGATCTTGCGTTCCAAGTCTAGAGTTTGCTAAAAATGGCAACATAAGTAGATAGAGTGGTAAAGAAGGCATACGGCATGCTTCCCTTCATCAGTCAGAGCATTGAGAATAAGAGTCAGGAAGTTGTGTTGCAGCCATTTAAAACCTCAATTAGGCTGCATTTGGAGTATTGTGCGCAGTTCTGGCTGCCCCATTACTGGAAGGGTGCGGAGGCTTTGGAAAGGGTGCAAAAAAGGTTCACCAGGATGCCGCCTGGATCAGAGAGTATTAGCTATAAAGAGAGGCTGGACAAGCTTGGATTGTTTTCTCTGGAGTGTCGGAGGCTGTGGGGAAACCTGAAAGGAGTTTATAAAATTTTGATACTGTAGAGAGTTGGAGTCTTTTACCCCCTGATAGAAATGTCAATAACTAAAGAGCATAGCTTTAAGGTGAGAAGGGGGAAAGTTCAAAGGAGGTGCATGGGATAAGTTATTTACACCAGTGCCTAGAACAGGCTGCCAGGGGTAGCAGTGGAAGCAGGTACGATAGTGGTGTTGAAGAAACTTTTAGATGGACACGTGAATATGCAGGGTATGGAGGGATATGGATCACGTACAAACAGAAGAGGTTTAGTTTAATTTGGCGTCATGCTTGGCACAACACTGTGGGCCAAAGGGCCTGTTGCTGTGCTGTACTCTAGAGCAGATCCGTGGGAAACGGGGGATTATTATAAAAATGCATGTGAGGAGCAGAGGAGAAGCCACATTTCTGGAAGATGGGAGGACATTGCAGAAGTAATGTCCCGGAACGGGTAAATGGAGCTGAAGTGGAATGGTGGAGAGCTTGTGGGTCTATCTGGTCTCCTCCTGATCCAGTGGTCCCAGAATAGTCCAGTGACAGCAAGAAGGAAATCAGTTATGAGATAAATGTTAAAATATGACTCATTTGCACTCTAAACTGGCACAAGCTCCAGCTCCCTCCTGAAGTTGTGAGTTGTATGAATTTCACACATGAGCCTTAACAATATAAACACACAGCAGCACAAAGAATAACTCTCCCACTAGTCCGTAGTGTTACTAGGCAACTTGGACGGACATACTTGGAATTCTGTTGCAAATTGCATTACAAGCCATGTGACATCTGTGCTAACTGGCCACTGGCTACTTCCCTGCCAGAGTGAACTAGACTTAATTCAGGATATTTCTGATTCTTATCCAAGGCCAGGACCCAAAGTAAACTGCTTCTGTCCACCAAAGAACGTCCTGAAGTACTTTTACATAACAATTGGTGCTAGAATAGAAATCAAAAAACTGCAAGTGCTGGAAATCTAAAATAAAAACAGAAAATGCTGGAAACACTCGGCAGGTCTGACAGCATCTGTGGAAAGAGAAACAGATATATTGTTTAGGGTCAAAGGCTCCTCATCAGAACTGGGAAAGACGGTAAAAAAGTTAATTTTCAATTTGCAGAGAGGGACAGAATACTGGGAATTTCTCTGACAGCGTGAGTCCATTGTTGTCATGGTGATAAGCTGTAGATCAAGCCATTTGGTTGGTTGATTGGTGAATGAAGGGAGAAAACAAAGAGGCATGTAAAAGCTGTGAAATACTGTAAGAAATATAGATGAGGTAGTGTCAGTGGAGAGACAAAATCAGAGCTAATATTACAGTTTAAATTGGTATCACAGTTAGGACAGACATTGTGGATCGAAGGGTCTGTTCCTGTGGTGTACTGTTCTATCATCTAGATGATTACAGAATGATTCCAACATCCCTTTCCTTGCTCCCAGCTCTCTCCCTCTTGTCAATCTGCTTTTCATATTCTAACTATGGACATTGGAACAGCACAGAAAGGAGCTGGAGAGACTCAGCAGGTCAGGCAGCATCTATGGAGGGAAATGGATAGTCAACGTTTCGATCGAAAAACTTCTTCTGGGTTCCCTCCACAAGATGCTGCTTGACCCATTGAATTCCTTCAGTTCCTTTGTATGTTTCTCCAGATTTCCAGCATCTGCAGTCTCTTGTGTCTATTGGGATTAGTGTTCCTGGATTTAGGAGTGTTCAGTTCCACCTCATCCATCCATGGAGACGTGACAGCATCTTTGTTGCAATGTGGGAAACTCAGAAGCCAACTTGCCCACACCAAGTCCTCACAGAAAGAGTTCTGATTATGGCCAGTGATGTTGATGGAGGGATAAATATTGCCCAAATAACCAGAGAGAGCTGTCCCACTCCAATGTGAAAGAGCCCTGGGATGTTGATAGAGGGACAAATATTTGTCAAATAACCAGGGAGAGCTGCCCTGCTGTAATCTCAAAGAGAGCCCCAGGATTGATTATGCCACCTGAGAGAATTTAATGTCCCATCCCAAAGGCAGCAGATCCAATGGTGGAGTACTCCAGCAAAATTATCATGCAGGAAAAGGAAGTCTTGCATTTATACAGCACTTTGCACTTCCCTATCGACTTATCCTAAGGCAATTTACAGCCATTTAAATACTCCAAGTGTAGTTACTGACGTAACAAACGTGGCAGCCAGTTTGTGCACAGAATGGTCCCATAAACAGCATCTCTGACCATGCAGGACACACTCAGTAGTGCATTCCAATGTCAGAATGGATATCTGCGCTTCCTCTGAAGTGGGACTTAAACTTGCAACCAGTTCAATTGGAGCAGTGGAGTTCTAGACCCAGAGATCCAAAACTGTCATTTTTGTGAGAAATGCGAATGATGGAAAGATTTTTCAGGAGGGCTGAAGGGACTGGAAAGGCTGGGCGAGGGGTGCGGGGAAGAAGAATTCAGAGCGGCTTGCAAGCGTTGTTGTCACAGCAAAAGTCAGCTTCAAAAACCCTCTTCGAGCTGCCTGTTGATAAGACTATGGAGGTTAATATAAGTGCCAACTGATGCAAATCCCCTAAGGATTTCAGCCAGAAAATCTAAAGCCTTTGCACCTATCTTAACAGATCAGGAGCAGCCATTCATAGATGCCCAGAGGGGAAGAAATTGACGTTGGCTCAAGTCAACCAGCTCAGAGTAACCTTTGTGAAGTAAAGCTTTAAAAACTTGTCAAACACTTTCAGCATAGGAAAGTCCAAAGGTCCTTCACTGGATCAGGGGGAAAATTGGCAGTGATCTTCAAAGGAGCGATCAAAGAGGAAGACTTGAAGTGGGCTTTAGGAAGAGAGAGATGTTGCAAGCGAATATTATTAAAGAAGACAGAATTTCAATCTGCAGAATATGGCTGAGAACTCTGCAGTGAGTCAGGGAGAAAGGGGTTAGGTACAGGAGACATGATGTGATTACAGAGACAGGAAAGAGGAGCATGAATCAGAAACTCTCTATAGACATTGGGTGTTAAAACTTCTGCAAAATTCAAATTCAGGGCAGGTCACTGAGAATTATAGATTTTTGTTAATTAAAGATAAATTGGTTTATTATTGTCAGACGTACCAAGATACAGTGAAAAACTTTGCTTTGCATGCCATCCATACAGATCATTTCACCACATCAGTACATTGAGGTAGTACAAGGGAAAAGCAATAACAGAATGCAGAATAAAGTGCTACAGGTACAGAGAAAGTGCAGTGCAGGTAGACAATAAGGTGCAAGGATACGATGAGGTACATTTGTGAGGTCAAGAATACATCTTATTGTACAAGGGGACCATTCAATAGTCTTATAACAGTGGGATAGAAGCTGTCCTTGAGCCTGGTGGTATGTGGTTTTAAGCTTTTGTATCTTCTGCTCGATGGGAGGGGGGAGACGAGAGAATGTCCTGGGTCGGTGGGGTCTTTGATTATGTTGGCTGCTTTACTGAGACATCGAGAAGTGTAGACAGAGTCCATGAAGAAAAGGCTGATTTCCGTGATGTGTTGAACTGTGTCCACAATTCTCTGCAGTTTCTTGTGGTCATGGGCAGAGCAGTTGCTGTACCTACTGAGGAGCACAGGGACCTTGGCGCTTCCTGTCCAAGGGTCCTGGAAAGCAGCAGCACAGATAGATAATTTGGTTAAAAAAGACCTGCACAATACTTGTTTTTATTAGCCAGGACACAGAATAGGGATATTATGGTACAATATTAGTTATTCCGCAGCTGGAGTATTGTCTACAGTTCAGGTCACCACACGTCCTCTAGAAAGGACATGATTATACTGGAGAGGACACAGAGGAGATTTACTAGGATGTTGCCTGGGATGGATAAGATGTTTTCTCAGGGTAGGGGAGTCTAAAACTAGAGGGTATAAAACTAGAGGTGAAAGGGGAATGATTTAAATGGGACCTGAGGGGCCACGTTTTCACACAGAGGGTGGTGGGTATATGGAATGAGCTGTTAGAGGAAGCAGTAGATGTGGGTTCAATTACAACATTTAAATGACATTTAGACAGGAACATGGATAGGAAATGGTTAGAGGGATGTGGGCCAAGCGTGGGGAAATGGGACTGGCTCAAATTAGAGATCTTGGTCGGCATGGATGAGTTGGGCCAAAGGGCCTGCTTCCATGTTGTCTGTCTCTCTCTCTGGGACTCCCTGCCTCTCTCTGGGACTCTATATGATATCTTGATTGATCACACCTGGGCACTGGACCCCACCAGGCGCAAACCAGGGCTGGTGTGTATGTGTACAGACAAAGTTGACCCCCAAACATCACAGGATGGGGTTGCCAGCAAGATCACTGCAGCTCCATGCGGTTTTAGTAACTGACAATGCATGTCAGGAGTTACAGGTCCTTTAACATGTATGAATGTCACACTGGCATAGTGGTTAAGTTATTGAACCAGTGTACAGACCCTGACCCATTGATCCAGGGCAAAGAGTTTGAATCTCCCAAGGCAAGTAATCAAAAGACTCTGAAATAAAACTTAATGTCTGTAATGGAGGTCATAACCCAATCCCAACAGAAAATTGGGTTGTTGGAAAAACCCCCATTTTGTTCACTGGTGTCCTTCAGGAAATGAATTCTGCCTTCGTCACCAGGTCAGGCCTGTGCATGAGTCGGGATCCAGCACAAGAGACTGCAGATGCTTGAGCCTGGAGCAACACACAAAGCACTGGAGGAACTCTGTGGGTCAGGCAGCGTTCATGGAAGGAAAAGGACAGTGCTTGACCCTTGCTGCCTCCTCAGTTCAAGGGCGAATGGAGATGGGCTCCAAATTCCAGTTCCTGCGAAGCCAACATCCAGTCAACGACTGGCTCACCTTTCCTGATGTTGATTGTGTACCATCAATGACACATCTGATTAAAAGATCCCCTTGTGATCTCTACAAAAACAAATCTCAGCTGAGCAATGCCAGTCATATCACAAAAAATCCACAGTTTACACTCTCTACATCCTGTACAGTGAGAGCAAATTCTTCCACTCTCAGATTAGTACATAGCTACTGTCAGCTCTCCCACATTCGAAAGGCTGCTAGAACACCCTGCAGGAAACCAGAGCTCTGGTAATTAAAGATGGATAGGAACCCATCAAAAAGCAGCTTATCTTCTGTAGCAACAGCCATCAGAACACATCCTCCCACCTGTTAGCCGAGTCTTAATCCCAGAGAATGAATTGCACTGCATCTATAATGATGTGGGCTCTTAAGTCTATTTGCCTAAATCTATTGCTGTTCCCACTGAACTATGATGCATGTGCAAGTGATACAGCTATGCTCTCAGCCATGTGGAGTAATCAGTAATGAGCAGAGATACCAAAGCAGTCAGGCAAAGTCAATGCAGTGTACACTTCTTAATGCATAGCCGGGGAACTGATTAAATGGAATTCTTCCTCCTGGGCAGGTTGGTGTACCTTGCAGATTGAATGTGCTCAATCCTGACTAAAGTCAGAGGTGCTAATCAGAACATTGTTGCTATATTTTTCTAGGGAGAGGCATACTGGGACCACAGTGTTAGTGAACTTTTCGATTCTAATATTGTTTTCTCCACTACTCCCGCTGCTGGGGTGATGGTCTCGTGGATGTGTGGGTTCGGCTGGTGCTAGAACGGTTGAAAATCCAAAAAAACTCTCAAATGCTGGAAATCTGAAGAAGGGTCTCAGACCTAAAACATTAACTCAGTTTATCTTTACCACAGATGCTGCCTCAGCACTTATTTCAGAATGTTTGTCGTTCTTATTTTGAATAGAATCTCAAGGAAGATGTTTGGGACATTATCATTTCCTTTCATTCTTCACAGACCAGGAAGTGCATCTTCAAGAGGCGGTGCCTCAGGAAGGCGGCATCCATCACTAAGGACCCTCACCATCCGGGACGTGCCTTCTTCTCGTTACTTCCATCAGGGAGGAGGTACAGAAGCCTGAAGACTCACAATCAAAGATTCAGGAACAGCATCTTCCCCTCCGCCATCAGATTTCTGAACAGTCCATGAACACTACCTTGTTATTCCTTTTTTGCACTGTTTATTTATTTTTGTAATTTATAGTAATTTTATGTCTTTGCACTGTACATTGTACACTGCAAGACCACAAATTTCACGTCATATAAGTCAGTGATAATAAATTTAATTCTGATTGTTCCATCCTATCAGAGAACACCTTTGAACTCTGAATCAAGCCCTTTGTGGTGGCTGCGAGGGTTTACCCAGAGAACGGCTGTTCCATTCCAATAATAAAGTTCGGGATTGTCCTCCTCACGGGGTTAAACCAGATTATAATTCAGACAGTACTGTCAACCCAGATTTCCTGGGTTAATGAAGGAAAGTTTGGCTTTGCTCCCTGTCCAGATGAAAGTGTGGGATGATAGTGTTAGTCTCACAAGCAATGCCCCCGTGAGATAAAAGTCTGCAAATATTCAAGTTCAAGGTGCATTTGTACAAGATGCCGGAGAACAATTGAGGTTGGTAGGTCTAGTGGTAGCATTTGCAAGGAGTTAACATTCTTTCAATTTTAATTTTCTAGATGTATTGCTAATGAGCATTTATTGACCCTTGAGAGGTGGTTCTTGTCTGCATTCTTGCAACACTGTGGTGTTTCCATTGTGTTGTTGGAAGTCTGAAGGTCTTAAAGGAGGACAGAAGTAGGACAGAACTGCTACACTAATGTGCCACCTTGCATTTAAAAATGTAGAAATCCATGGCTTCATTGAGGCATGCAGTACAACAGCACAAATACATGATGCAGGTTTATAAAACACTGGTTTAACCACAACTGGAGTATTGTGACCTTGTCAGCATTCTTTCAGAAAGATATAAATGATTTAGAAAAAGTGCAGAAGAGGTTTATGGAAACAATTATATAGGTAGCAGGGGAACTGGTTTTTTTTTCCTTGGGATAAAGGAGAACTGAAGTATTTAAAATCATGAAGGATTAAGGCAGAGTAGAGGGATACTGTTCCACTAGCAGAACAATCAAGAACCAGAGGACACAGAGTGAAAGTGATTGGCAAAGGAAACAAGAGTGAAGCTTGGAAAAACCTTTCTACACATTGAGTGATTAGGATCAGGAATGCACTGCAGTAGTTGAGGTCATAGTCACAGAGCAATTCTGTCTTACAATACCCAACTGGTCCATGCCAGCCAAGATGCCCTTCTAAGCTAGTCCCATTTCCCATGTTTGACACATATCTCTTTCAGCTTTTCCTATCCATGTACCTGTCCAAATGTCTTAAGTGTCGTCATAGTACCTGCCTCAACCACTTCCTCTGGCAGCTCATTCCATATACTCACCACCCTCTGAAGAAGTTGCTCATCAGGTCCTTTTTAAATGTTTCCTCCCTCACCTTAAACTTATCCCCTTTCCCTGGGAAAAAGACTATGTGCACTCAGCCTATCTATGCCCCTAATTTTATGCACATCAATAAGGTTGCCCTTCAGTCTCCTATGCTCCAAGGAATAAAGTCCTAGCCTGCCCAACCTCTCCCTATAACTCAGGCCCTCGAGTCCTGGCAACATTCTTGTAAATCTTCTTTGCACTTTTTCCAACTGAATGATGTCCTTGGTGGCATCAGAGATGGATTCAATCGTGACATTCTAAAGGGTACTGCTAAGTACTTGAAAGGAAAAGAAGTGCAGGTCTATGGGGATAGGGCGGAGGTGTGGCTGTAGGACTATCTGCATTCCTCTTGCATAGAGCTGGCACAGATCCAATAAACCAAATGGCCTCCTTCCTTGGTGTAACCTTTCCATGATTCTGTGAAAAGATTTTCTAGTTTAAGATAAGATAAGATTTCTTTATTAGTCAAATGTACATCAAAACACACAGTGAAATGCATCTTTTACGTAGAGTGTTCTGGGGGCAGCCCGCAAGTGTCGCCATGCTACCGGCACCAACATAGCGTGCCCACAACTTCCTAACCCATACGTCTTTAGAATGTGGGAGGAAACCAGAGCACCCAGAGGAATCCCACGCAGTCACGGGGAGAACATACAAACTCCTTACAGACAGCGGCTGGAATTGAACCCGGGTCACTGGAGCTGTAATAACATTATGCGAACCGCTACACTACCATGCCTAATGAACAATCCAGTTCAATCAAAGCGGTCTAACCCTTTGAAAATATTACTGGCAGAGAGGGTTTTCTCCACACAAGTACACTACTTCTGTGCAGATTTCTGACGAAAGATTACTTGCTGTGTTGATGGATGAGCAACTGTTTGTATGAACAGTGCCACAGTGACATACTTAAGTATGTAATTAAAAGTCTGGTCAGCCATCTAGAGCCTGACAGCAAGTGCTTAAAACTAATGGTACACACAGAGTTAGGATGAATTCAGCTAGTCTTTGATTCTTTGATGGTCCACTGGAGCCCTCAGTAAACAATCCTAGCAAGTCTCTAAAATAGGTAGATCTGTGATCGAGATAACCATCAGTTTCCTGACCCATCAGTAACCCTAACCCAAACTCTTCACAGAAAGGGGATCCAAATTCACCATCACAAATGTCTAGAATTTGAAATAAAACTATCTTGAATTGACTGCTAACCGATCGGGGAAAGACAGGGATACATTTATTTGGCTTTTTCCAGATCCCTTTCAGGATAAGCACCTTACAGCTAATAAAGTACTTTGGAAGCTTAGTTACTCTTGTGTTGAGGAAAACACAGCAGGTAATTTGTGCACAGAAAGCTTTCACAAGCATTAGTGACCTTTAGTGTTGTTGATTCAAGGGAAAACTATCAACCAGGTCGCCAGGTCATAGCGTGATACAGCACGGAAAGAGGAACTTCAGCCCAACTCGTCCATGATCCATCTCTCCAACCCAAGAGAGCAGGCAGGTCTTCAATTCAACATCTGAAAGAAGACTTCATTGACCAGGTTACTCCCTCACACTATTGCGCTGAGTCGGAATAGATTTTTCTACTCGGATGTCCAGAATGGGACTTTTTCCCAGTGCTACCTGAATCGGAGGTGAGCTACCATTCAGTCACTGCAGGGCCAAAGGAAGACAGAGGTAACTGGATGACTAAATATCAAAGTATCTCCTTTGCACTGAGCTCTGCTCCTGTTGTAAGCTTTCAGCTGAGCTTAAGCAGGGCATCAAATCGGCACTGATTTATAGTCGAGGCAAAAATGCATCCAGAACTAAAATAACTCAGTGGGGCTACAACGGTTGGCAAAGCTAACAATTCTCTTATTTTCTGTTAAAAGAGGCAATGTACAACAACTGTGAACACACAATATTGATCAGCTGAGAATTTGTATTAGACAACAATAACAACAACTTGCATTTACATAGTGCTTTTACTGCAGTAAAACCTCAGATGGTGTTATCCATTAATATCTGATACTGAATTGCACAGGGATATATTAGGACAGATAACCAGGAGCTTGGTCAAACAGATATGCTCTGAGAAGCAAACTAAGGAGGATCTAGGCCTGGAGTGGCAGAGAGATTGAGGGAGGGAACAAGAGATTGGGTTCCGAGTAACTGCATCACTGTCCTCGCTGGTGAAGGCCCAGAGATCTCAGGGGTCTGATAAGTTGAAACCAGCTTCCGTCCATGGACTCTGTCTACACTTCCTGCTGCCTCGGTAAAGCAGCCAGCATAATCAAAGACCCCACCGACCCCGGACATTCTACCTGTGCTGCTGCTTTCCAGGATCCTTGGACATGAGGGCCAAGGTCCCTGTGCTCCTCAGTAGGTACGGCAACTGTTCTAACCATGACCGCAAGGAACTGCAGAGAGTTGCGGACACAGCTCAGCACATCACGGAAACCAGCCTCCTCTCCATGGACTCTGTCTACACTTCTCATTGCCTTGGTAAAGCAGCCAACATAATCAAAGACCCCACCCACCCCGGACATTCTCTCTTCTCCCCTCTCCCACTGGGCAGAAGCACGTACCACCAGGCTCAAGGACAGATTTATCCCGCTGTTATAAGACAATTGAATGGTCCTCTTGTATGATAAGATGTACTCTTGACCTCACAACATACCTCGTCATGGCCTTGCACCTCATTGTCTGCCTGCACTGCACCCTCTCTGTAACTGTAACATTTAATTCTGCATTCTGTAATTGTTTTCCCTTGTGCTACCTCAATGCGCTGATGTGATGCAATGATCTGTATGGACGGCACGCAAAACAAAGTTTTTCGCTGTTCCTTGGTACATGTGACAATAATAAACCAATTTACCAATTTACCAAGTTGCAGAAGGCTATAATGGTAAGTAGAGGACAAGGGTACAGATGAGAAATTTAACCAAGGCTTTGCCTGACAGAGAGACGGTGTAGATCAGTGAGCGCGGAGATGGAGAAAAGAGATGTGGTGTGTGTTAGAATAGCAGAGTTTTGGATGAATTGAAATTTATGGGGGTGGATCAGACAGGATTTTTTTTTGATTAAACAAAGAGTTGCCTTTCTTTAACACTTACCAGTTAGTCCAATCATCCCAATGCATCTTAAGACCAACTGAGTTCTTATAAACAGCACACAACGCGCTGGAGGTACACAGCAGGTCAGGCAGCATCTGTGGAGGGAAATGGACAGTCTTCGTTTCCGGTTGAGGCCCTTCATCTGGACTGAAGGAAAGAGGGGAGACGGCCAGTATAAAAAGGTGGGGGGAAGGGGTGGAGCAAGAGCTGGCAGGTGATAGGTGGATCCAAGTGAGGGGGGGGTGATAGGCAGATGAGGGGGAGAGTAGGAATGATGTCAGAAGCTGGGAGATGATAAGTGAAGGTGACAAAGGGCTGAAGAAGATGGAAACTGATAGGAGAGGGAGGTGGAGCATGGAATAAAACGAGGGAGGTGGGGAGGGAACAAGTGGGAGGAGTCTGTGAGGTGATGGGCTTTTGGTATTTTTGAAGTACAATTAATGCTGTAATGTAGGAAACACATTTTCTTATTTGCACACAGCAAGCTCCACAAACAGTAATGACTGGATCATATGTTTCTGTATGTCCTGATGCAGGTTCCTGACCTGAAACATCAACCATCCCCTTTGGCTCCACAGATGTTGTCTGACCACCTGATTTCTCCCGACAGTTTATCCTCTTGCTACTTATGTTTTGCTGGATAAATATTGATGCAGGCACGGTAGTGTAGCGGTTAGCATAATACTTTACGGTGTCAGTGACCCAGGTTCAATTCCGGCCACTGTCTGTAAGGAGTTTGTACGTTCTCCCCGTGTCTGCGTGGGTTTCCTCTGGGTGCTCCGGTTTCCTCCCACATTCCAAAGACATACGGGTTAGGAAGTTGTGGGTGTGCTATGTTGGCTCCAGAAGCATAGTGACACTTGCAGGCTGCCCCCAGAACACTACGCAAAAAAGATGCATTTCACTGTGTGTTTTGATGTACATGTGACTAATAAAGGTATCTTAAATAGCTTGGATAGGTCCCTTGCTCTTCAAAACTGAGCTATTGGATTTCCTTTTTGTACATTTTAAGACAGCAGCAACACTGCAGAATTCCCTCAGTAATGTTCAAGTATCAAGCCTCAGAAGTAGGACGTGAAGTAGCCTTATGACTCATGTGGAGTTCAACCCATTGTGTCACACCTGACATGTTCTTTGTTGGATCTGCTGGGATAAATGTGCTTCCGAAATTAGAATGTTTAATCACTTTCATTGTGTAATAACAAGGTTGCAACAAAACACTTAAAGGAATAGTTCTCCCCCTCCTTTTCCATTTCTCAAAACTCAATGTAATGAAGTGATTATTTCTCCTGAGAAGCTTTTTTTTAAAAAAATTGTTATTCCTACGTAACTTCTCATTTTATGGGTCCTCCCCAGGTTACAGCAGGGTTTTCTTCCTGTGAACTGTTTGTAACCCAAACAGTTTGCAAGTCGGAAATGCAGCCACAAACCAAGTTCCCACGCTGTAGAAGATGCCTGCAAGCCATACAGAGCTGGCAAATCCATCCTGATGTAGGGTTTTGACTCCATAGATGCTGCTCGACCCACTGAGTTACTCCAGCAGATCATTTGTTGCTGGCAAATCCATCCCACTGATTTTCCAAACGCTCGCTTGTATGTATGGGCTGTTCACCAGTCAGGTGTTGGCTACCTAGGGAGGACGTATTGGCCTCTCTAACCACTCGACGCATTTTACAACTGAATCACTCCTCATGGCCAAATCCTCATTTCCCAAACTAACTAAAATAGGAAATTAAGAATAAGTGAAACAAAAGTTGATTTACAAAGAAACTAAAAGAAAATCAGTTTATAGTCAATCCATTTCTGCACAAACAATGGTATTACCTTCTTCATCATTATTCATATTTATTTTTGTAACTTGGAGTAATATTTTTGTCTTTATATCTTGCAGTGTACTGCTGCCACAAAACAACAAATTTCACAACAGATGTCAATGATTGTAAGCCTGATTCTGATTCTAAAACAGCCAATTTATATCTTGCTGGGATTCTAGTGACAAAACTCAAACATCAAAGCATTGATCAGGGGAATCTACAACACACCTTCTGAAACAAGGCAAACTTCTCGCAAATATAGAGTTTATTTCATTTTCACAGAAAATTCATGACACAGGAGACCATTTGGCCTGTTAGGAATTGTTAGGCAACTTTAATCAGGAGTTATGTGGGTAGCAGTCAGCGATACAAGAAAGAATCAGTCTTTAGAACTGTTTGTATGTAATTGCAAGCAGTTTGCAGGCTACTGGCTCACAGCGGGAGAAAATCTCTCCTATTGACACTTCTACAAAGATACTTGTTTAAATAATGGAACATCCATCAATACTTTAAAGACACTGCAACCAGCCATTAGGCATGGGACATCCTGAGCTTTGTACCATTGTAAATCATGCAGGGAAAACAATAGGTAAATGTTCATGTTAATTGGGCTGCATTGAAAGCCCCAGGATGAGATCAGGGCCCAGACTGGCTATCCTGCTACTTAACACGTGGGCATAGATACATTTGTTACGTCAATATTCAATGTTACAGATGTACTGTTGTAAGCATCCTGACTGGTTGCACCATCATCTGCTACAGCAATTCGAATGCTCAGAGATGCAAGAAGCTGCAGAGTGTGGTGGACTCAGCCCAATACATCACTGGCACATCCCACCTCGTCATCGGTAGTGTGTACATGAGGCACTGCCTCAAGAGGGCAACATCCATCATCAAAGGTCCCCGCCATCCAGGCCATATCCTCTTCTCACTGCTACCATCAGGCAGGAGGTACAGAAGTCCCACACCGCCAGGTTCAAGAATAGCTACTTCCCTTCAACCATTCGGTTCTTGACCCAATCTGCACAACCCTAATCACTACCTCAGTAGAGCAACACTCTGGCCACTTTGCACTACAGTGGACTTTGTTTTTTTTTGTTCTAATTGTGTTCTTGCTTGTAAAAAATGTGTTTAATTTGTGTTTAATTTATGTTTTTCTTGTGAATGTTGCGTATCTGATGCTATGTTCCTGCGATGCTGCTGTGAGTTTCTCATTGCACTTGTGCATACATGTACTCATGCATATGACAATAAACTCGACTTTGATCCATAGAGCCATCCCTCAATACAGTGTTTAAAAAAATCCTGTTTTAGGTGCCAGGATTCCCAACAAAGTTGTTTGAATATGCAGAGATGTCTTGTTGGTTGAGATGTACTCCCGTTGTAAATGTAATTCTAGAGAACCACTTATCTGCATCCAAAAATATTGGAATCATAACTATTGAACCTGTATTTAATCACCAGCTGTTGGCTTTGTGCTTAAGGATTATAAAATCTCAATACCCTTTCAGTTCAGAGAGATGCTCCTTAGAGGTTTTTCGACCAGATCTCCTCCTGAATGTCTGCTTGTGCTGAATAAAGAACATTTTACATCTACAGCTCCAGTCTCCATGTGGCTCATTGTATCTGTGTTGGTTGAGGAACAGCTATCCAGGTTAACCTGACCTTTCACAAAGGGTCCATCACGCTGCAGATCATGGTTCTTCAAGTGGACATCCCAGTGCTCTTTAAATATGATAAGGATTTATGCCTTAGATGGTGAGTTCCAGACACCCCACCATCCTTGGTTTAAAAGAATTCCTCATTTCCCCTCTAATCCTTCCTTTAAATCTATGATCAAGCTTGACCTTATTTCTTGACATCTCAGCTGAGGGAAACAGGTCATCCTATTTGCTCTGTCCAAGTGCCTCAAATTTTATACTCTTTACAAATGGTAGTTGTTGGAGGGTCAACCAGAAACCTTTGGAATAAAATTCTATACTTATCATGCTTTTGCATCTCTTTTTGTGGTTGCTTTATAAAGTCCAAGATGAACTATGTACATGCCTGTATAAGGAGACAAATATTACTAGAAAAATGATAAATAGCAGAAAATGTTTGTTCCTTGAAGAAATGCAATGGACAGGATATCACTTCTGATCCAGTCACTTTAGTTGGTATAATTAATGGGACAAACCACAAACTACCAGAGAGAAGCATATGTGACTGACAGATCTTGAGTATAGCTTTGATAAGACATCCTAATTTAAACTTGTTGATTCTAAGATGATAAGCACCCTGCCATAAGTTGGGATTTTTGAATAT
Source organism: Pristis pectinata (assembly GCF_009764475.1). Lineage (NCBI taxonomy): Eukaryota > Metazoa > Chordata > Chondrichthyes > Rhinopristiformes > Pristidae > Pristis > Pristis pectinata. Next base: position 6,362,816 of record NC_067426.1, read on the forward strand.
TGATATTAAATATTCAATATTAGGCTGTGACTAAGTCCTTAAAGAGTTAGTTGATAATATGCGTTTCATTTCCTCTTCACTTCTCAGCTCAAACACTTTTTCTTAAAAATTGTTCTTTCTTATATCATTGGCTGTTCTGACTGCACATACCAATTTTCAAAGCTGAACCACTCCACTGCTGACTCTACTTTCCAAACCAGCCAAAATCAAAAATTAACGATAAATAAAAAGGAACCGATATCCAGAGAAATAACAAAAAACTTTAATTTACTGTCAGACAATTTGAACATCAATAAAGTTGTTTACTTTCCCAATAGGTTTATTGGAGTCTATGAAATAGTTAAACAAGCCTTTTTATATCTAGCTGATGTCCATTGACAAAAAGCTATATATCTTCAACAATAATACCTTTACACTGTGTTTGAAGTGCTATCCTAATACCTTTCAGGATGCACACTGGAATATTATCAGACATAGGTATCAACTACAAACAGAGATAAAGCAGTTGATCATAGACTGTAATGAACAGCTTAAGGAGGATAAAAGGGTGGGAAGCAGGGTTAAGGAGGGAATTCTAGAGTTTAGGATTTTGGTGGCAGAAGATGTAGAACCAATGTTTCAGTGATTTAAAACTGGGTTTGCTCCAGGCGCCATCTTTGGGAGAGTCCAGAGCTCTGAGGGTGGCTGAACAAGAGTGTGAAGAAGAAGAATCTGGAGGACAGTACAGAGGAGGGGGAAAGTGAGCTCATAGCGATATTTGAAAACTACGATGAGAATTTTAACTCCAACTGTGCATCCATGAGCTTTTTGTAAGTTATCAAGCACAGAGGTGACAGGTGAAAGCTTATGAGAGTTAGAATAGGTGCAACCTTTGTGGATGTTTATAGGAACCAGTTTGATAAGCCAAATTAAGATGTAACAAAGGCATAGCTGAGGATTTCAGCAGCACACTAGATGATGGTGGGTTATGTTTTTGCAGGTGGAAATAATCTTATCGATGACACAGAAGTTCATCTTGGAGTTAAAATAACATACCACCAAAGGTTCAAACTTAGACAATGTCCTGAGAGAGAGAGAGAGAGAGAGAGAGAGAGGAGAGAGAGAGAGAGAGAGAGAGAGAGAGAGAGAGAGAGAGAGAGAGAGAGAGAGAGAGAGAATATATATATATATATATATGGGCGGGGCGGGGGGGGGGGGCCACGTTTGTGGTGGGAACCAAATCCCAAAGAGACAATTATACTTATCTGGTATTGCATGTTAAACAAGTAACTGTACCATCTAGTAACAATAATTAAAAACTGAAGGAATGAGGTTCTGCACTTGTACAAGATAATTTTCAGTTTCAGAGAGGTGGCTAAATTGAAGTTAAATGCTCTTGTATGCAAAGGTCAAGTCCTAATATTTTGTGCAGTCTTATTGTATACATTAAATATGAAAGCAGGTTGGGGGAACTCGGCCTCTTCTCCTTGGAGTGACAGAGGATGAGGGGGGACCTGATAGAGGTATATAAGATGATGAGAGGTATTGATCGGGTAGATAGTCAGAGGCTTTTACCCAGGGCTGAAATGGTGGCCACAAGAGGACATAGGTTTAAGGTGCTGGGGAGTAGATATAGAGGAGATGTCAGGGGTAAGTTTTTTACTCAGAGAGTGGTGAATGCGTGGAATGGGCTGCCGGAAACGGTGGTGGAGGCGGATACGATAGGGTCTTTTAAGAGACTGTTGGATAGGTACATGGAGCTGAGAAAAATAGAGGGCTATGGGTAAGCCTAGTAATTTCTAGGGTAGGGACATGTTTGGCACAGCTTTGTGGGCTGAAGGGCCTGAATTGTGCTGTAGTTTTTCTATGTTTCTATTAAAGACCCGTCCCTCACACCATGCCATATATTACAATTTCAAATTCCACAGCTCGAGAGCACTGCTCTTAGAGAAGGACACATCGAACAGAATGCTTCTGATTTTCTTGTTTAATTGTGCATTCACTAGCGTTTGTTCCCAATATTGACTCCTGTAAATGTGACTGCTAATAGCTTCACCAGCATTAATACCAAATATCCACAGCATTCTCTTTGTACATCTTGTAAAGTGAGAACCATGTCCTGAAAGATAATAAGCTGGAATACAGATTGTGGAGTTGTCGGTAGAACATGAAGCCTCCTAAATCAAAATGGCAGATACTTCAGAGGCATTGCCAGCAACCAAGTATCCCAATGCCTTGTCCAGCTGTTTCTCAGTAATTGTCATACACATGTTGCGAGTTTGTCATACACATCAATTGCTGAGTTCAGTAAAACTCATTGAGAGACAGAAGTTATGAAGTGCAGTGATCAAAACCTTGGCAAAGTCAGCAAATGAATTGAGATAAAACCATAGAATCAGATATATTATCACTGACTCATGTGACGTGAAATTGGTTGCTTTGCGGCAGCAGTACAGTGCAGAGACATAAAATTGATATAAATTACAAACATAATTAAATAGTGCAAAAAAAAGGAATAATGAGGTAGTGTTCATGGATTCATGGACCGTTCAGAAATCTGATAGGGAGGGCAGCAAGCTGTTTCTGAATTGTTGAGTGTGGGTCTTCAGGCTCCTGTACCTCCTCTCTGATGGTAGTAACGAGAAGAGGGCATGTCCCAGATGGTGAGGGTACTTAGTGACGGATGCTGCCTTCTTGAGGCACCGCCGCTTGAAACTGTCCTTGACAGTGGGGAGGGTTGTGCCCGTGATGGAGCTGGCTGAGTCTACAACCCTCTTCACCCTCTTGCGATCCTGTGCATTGAGCCTCCATACCAGGCGGTGATGCAACCAGTCAGAATGCCCCACACCGTACATCTATAGAAATTTCAAAGAGTCTTCAGTGACATACCAAATCTCCTTAAACTTTTATAATAAACATGACTTGCATCCTTATTATAAAAGGTTTTCTGTTAAAGCTATTTAAGAAATGCAGTTTATTCAACAACTGTAGAGACTATGAGAGTTTATACAAATAGAACATGAACCAGTTTCAAATATTGTGAAGGGCAAAGAGTTTATCGCAATAATTTTTATTGACAATAAGCCTACAGTTGTTGCCAATTTTCTGTGCTGAATTGTTTGTTAGTACCTCTGCCTCACAACACTACTCCTCGCCCTGGTTGGGTCTGGATGGAAAGTCTCATGTTCCCTCCTGTTTTTAAAACTGTCTCCAGATCTTTACTATCAAATTGAAGTTTATAAGGGATTCGGTTTACCTATAACTTCCTTTCAGCATGGAAATTAGTTCCAGCCAATATTTATTCCCAGCAGTACTCTCTCATTTTCTGTCTCTCTATAAAATTTGACCTACTGTAATACATTTTATTACCATTTTCAAGAGATGAAATTGGTTCCAGTAGAGTTAAGATACAGTTTCTGTTCTTGCACTCTAGGCTGTCAGTGCAATATCCCTCCCTGCTGCAGGCATTACTGAACCAGAAAAGAGCAATTGTATCTAAAATTTGATTTTAAGAAATGCTCAATGCCATTTTAGAGGCACCTCATGCATGTTATCATTTAATAATCTTATTTTCATAATTAAACATAATAACATTGCTTTGACAAAAGATACTAACGGACTTATACACTTGTGGCAAGATATTTCCAAACCAATAGCATTAACAGTTTGTATTAAAACAACTGCAAGTTGTTGAAGGCTATTTTTCATGAAAAGGAGGTAAAAGATGTGCATTTCTATAGCGCCCTTCAGGATCTCAGTTCAACCCAATTTGATTTAGATGTCTTATTGAAGTTGTCATGTATAAAATGTGTTGGCCAACTGTGAACAGAAAGTTCCTGTAAGCAACAGATAAAATCCAGACAGCTTGTCTCCAGCAATATTGGTTGAAGGATAAATATCGTTCAGGGCACCAGGGAGGACTCCACTAGAATCGCATAGAATGTACAGCAGACAAACAGCCCATTCAACTTAACTGCTGCGTGCTGGTGATTGTCCTCCAGACATGTCTCCTCCCATTCTCTGCCCCTCATCTCATTCAGCATGCCTTCCTATTTCTTTCACTCTCATGTCCTCATCTAACGTACTTTTGAAAGCAGCTAATCTTTTTGCCTCAAGCACTTGCTTAAGTAATTACTGACGTCTTTCTGAAAAGATAAGTGATGACCTTCCCCAAACCTTTCACCATTTCTTTATAAATCCATGGCGAAATGTTGCACTGAAACTCTCTGCTATGGTCAAGTCAAGTCAGAATCAGAATCAGATTTATTATCACTGACTTAGATGACGTGAAATTTGTTGTTTTGCGGCAGCAGTACGGTGCAAAGACATAAAATTACTATAAATTACAAAAATACTAAAAAGTGCCATAAAAAAGGAATAATGAGGTAGTGTTCATAGACCACTTAGAAATCTGATGGCGGAGGGGAAGAAGCTGTTCCTGAATCACTGAGTGTGGGTCTTCATGCTCCTGTACCTCCTCCCCGATGGTAGTAACGAGAAGAGGGCATGTCCCGGATGGTGAGGGTCCTTAGTGATGGATGCCACCTTCTTGAGGCACCACGTCTTGAAGATGTCCTCGATGGTTATTTCGAGTTTTGACATGTGCACAACTATGGTGAGGTACAGGTACATTGAAAAACTTGCATCACAGGCAGGTACACTCAGATAACACACAGAGCATAAATTATGCAACGAAGAAAAAGAGTGTGCAAAACAAAACATTAGTGCAAAAAAATACAACCACCAACAAGTTCATGGTAGTGCACAAGGTGGTCCAGAGTGTTCCATTGCTGAGATAGGATTTGGGTTATTGCAGGTCAGTAGGAAAGTAGCTGTTCCTGAATCTGGTGGTGTGGGACTTCAGGCTTCTGTACCTTCTGCTTGATGGCAGCAGGAGGTACAGAAGAGGGCATGGCCTGGATGGTGCAACCCAAATCCTTGATTGATGCTGCCTTCTTGAGACAGTGCCTCCTGTAGGTGCTGTCAATGGTGGGGGGAGCGGGGTGGGGGGGGGGGGTTGCTGTGCCCGTGATGGACTGGGCTGTGTCCACGACTCTCTGCATCCTCTTGTGTTCCTGTGAATTGCCATACCAGGCCATGATGTAACTAGTCAGGATATTTTCTACAGTGCATCTGTGGAAGTTTGTTAGAGTATTTGGTGACATGCCAAGTCTACTTAAGCTTCTAAGAAAGTAGAGGCACTGCTACAGGGCTTATGTTTTCAGACTGGGGCTGAAAGTTGGGGGAAGTGGTGGTGGGAGGAAGTCCTTTGAAAGGGGTGGGATAGTTATAACTGAGAAGCAATTATAAAACTAAATATGTCTTTTTTAAACCAATGTTAATAAATTAGAGAGGAGAATAGAGGAAGGGGCAGTAAAAACAAATTTCTCAGCAAAGGGAAACAGTAGAACTTGGTTGCAAGGGTCTGCACTAATTCCACCTTCCTTATTCAGAGGCTGACCGTGTCCCTTTTCATGATGGATCCACAAAAAGAAAATCTGAAAACTTCCATCCTCCAACAATTTAATGTTCTGGATTAGGATTTTTCTCTCCCAGGCTAAATCCATGGGTAGCACGGGCTATGAGCTACAATGGGAAAGTTCCATGCTTTAGACTTAAGCTGTTATTGATTTTCCGCAGGCTCGGAGGAAGTAGGGAAAGAAATGGTTATTAAGTCAGTGGCATGCCTGTGATTATGATCCAATAACACTAATCTTGATAACAGTGATGTAAAGCAACAACACTTTATTGTAAAGAGATATATAATCCATAGACCTGTGTGACACATGGTGAATGGAAAGAGACAGTTAGTTACCACTGGGAAATCTGGTAATGCCAACTCACTGAATGTCCTCGCATCAGCTCTCCAATTCATCTATGAGATTGCACTCTGCCCAGTCTGACAGAACAGAGGGATCTTGGGGTCCACGTCCATAGATCCTTCAAGGTTGCCGCGCAGGTTGATAAGGTTGTTAAGAAGGCGTATGGAGTGTTGGCCTTCATTAGTCAGGGTACTGAGTTCAAGAGCCGCGAGGTGATGTTGCAGCTCTATAGAAGTCTGGTTAGACCATACTTGGAGTAGTGTTCAGTTCTAGTCACCTCATTATAGGAAGGATGTGGAAGCTTTAGAGAGGGTGCAGAGGAGATTTACCAGGATGTTGCCTGGATTGGAGACCGTGTCTTATGAAGATAGGTTGAGTGAGTTAGGGCTTTTCTCTTTGGAGAGGAGGAGGATGAGAGGTGACTTGATAGAGGTAAACAAGATAATAAGAAGCATAAATCAAGTGGACAGTCAGAGACTTTTTCCCAGTGCAACAATGGCTAGCATGAGGGGCCATAATTTTAAGGTGATTGGAGGAAGGTATAAGGGGGATGTCAGGGGTAGGTGTTTTACACAGAGAGTAGTGGGTGCGTGGAACTCATTGCCAACAGAGGTTGTGGGGGCAGATACATTAGGAACACTTAAGAGACTCTTAGACACATGAATGATAGAGAATGGGGGGCTATGCGGGACGGAGGGGTTAGATAGATCTTAGAGAGGGATAAAATGTCGGCACAACATTGTGGGCCGAAGGGCCTGTACTGTGCTGTAGTGTTCCGTGTTCTAATAGATGAGCTGCATCTATTAGCTCACTCTCATACAGATTCACACCCATATAGATTTAAATGATGCTGTACTTCGATATCACCAGTAAAACCAGTAGTATAGAGTCCTAGAGCCATTTAGAATGGAAACAGGCCATTCGGCCCAACCTGTACATCCCGACCAAGGAGCCTACCTGAGCTAGTCCCACTTGCCTGCATTTGGCCCATATCCCTCTCAACCTTTCCCACCCATGAACCTGTCCAAATGTCTTCTAAATTGTAATTATACCCACCCCTACCACTTTGGCACTAGAATTTGACCTCTGTCACCTGGTAGTCACATGATACAATCATAATGTTGGCTAATGATAGCAATATATTTCTACAGAGCTAAACACAACATGAAGGGAATCTGCAGTGGAGTCCCTTGGGAGCCATCAGTTGTTCCTCCTCACCAGACCACAGTTGAGATTACTCCTGTAACTTCATCACAAGTCTCACACTGGGATATTCACACAGCTATTGGCGGTGAATTTCCAGAATTCTCTGTCCCAGAGGATTGTGGTGCCATGGAGTTGTACAGCACTGAATCGAGCCCTTCGGCTCAACTAGTCCATACCGACCAAGATGGCCACCTAAGCTGTTCCCATTTGCCCGTGTTTGGCCCATATCCTTCTAAACCTTTCCTATCCATGTACCTGTCCAAATACCTTTTAACTGTTGTTAGTAGAGGCTAAATCATTGGACACATTTAAAGAGGAAGTTAATTGTTGAAAGATCAGGGAACTGAGAGTTGTGGGAACTGGCACAGAAGAGGAAATGAGGCCTGGGGCGGATCGTAATAAATGATGGAGCAGGTCTTTTCCTACTCCTTGGTTCTTACCTTCTAATAGACCTAGTCCTATGATTCAACTCAGCATCAACATCAAACCTTGAACTTTTCAAAAGCAAATTTATCGAATGGCATCAGAATCCTGCAATGCGCAGTTGACTGTCAGTGACCCTGATGCGCACAGATTGATATTTGGGAATATCAACGTTCTTGTAATGCAAAAAGAGGGGCAGTTAATCGAGGCACAAGCAGCAATGTGATAATGATCAGGTAATCTGCCACAGTCATAATGTGAAGGAACAATATTGGCCAGAACACCATCAGAAACTCCCCTGCCTTCTTCAAAAGAGTACCAAGGGAATTTTTTACACCTACTTAAGAGGATTTGACATCTTAACAAACAATGTTGCCTCCCACAGGACAGCCTTCCCTCAGTACTGCATTGGAGTGCCAGCCGAAAATTTTGTTTTAAATTTCCTCGAGCTGGGCTTCAACCCACAAACTTCTGATTCAGAGGCAGGAGTGCTATGTACTGAGGCCAGCTTTAATGTGCAAAATCGCTCCAGACAACAAGTTCCTCATTTCTGTGGTGATATGTTCTCGTACTTTCGGTTATTTCGTTATTGTCACTTTAGAATTTCTTTTTACACTACTTCAGATTGCACTACAATCTTTGAACCATTCTGTTGTTTTGCACTTGTCGCTGTATTTATTGTTGTATTTACTGATACCATGTAAACTGTTTACTCTGTGAGCTTCATACGAACAAGGAATTTCATCGCACCCTGGTGTATATGACAATAAACTAATCTAAATCTAATCTGGAAGAAAACTATGACCAACACCTTTTAATTCAGGAGGATTGGGCTTGGGTTTAATACTCTTGGCTATAAAGAAGAGAATTGGAAGGATCTGACTGGCATTGGCAACTGAAAATGCAGAAAAGCACTCATAAGGTCTTGGACCTAAGTGATGTTAAGAATCTGAAGGATATTGAGAGCCCAGCAAATAAAGACTCGTTCTCCAGAAGATCCAAAGTATCCCATACCTATTTTGTCTCTTGGGTTAATTGGCCACTATAAATTGCCCCAAGTGTGTAGGTAAGTGGTAGTATCAATGGGGAGTTGATGGGAATGTGGGGAGGACAGTTTAGAGGGAAAATTAGTGGTGTAGTGGGGATTCCTGTGTGAGCTGGCATAGACTCGATGGGCCAAATGGCAGCCTCCTCTGTCATAGGGAAAGATGAAATCGTTGAAGTGTAAAACAATTTTCCCCACCGCCAGCTCTCACAACACCAATCTGCTTCAGTTTTGGTGGTTAAGAAATTAATTTTATTCAGGACCCCAGCAATAACCCCCCCAGCTCCCAACACACACCCCCATCCTATTTCTTTTCCTCATCTACCAATGGGTTCCGTCCCCTACTGTTCCCATCTGCCCCCCTCCCCACCTTACTTGATCTGATTCCATTACCTGCAGTCCTTTGTTGCCTCCACATATCACCTCCCAGCCTCGGATTTTTGTTATCCAAAATAAACTTCATTCATAATAAAAGACAAACTATATACCATAATAAAACAGTGGAAGCCTTTTACATTCTTGTACAGATCAATCATTAGTGTTACCTTTTTATATAAAAAAAACAGCACCGATGCCACACGTGTGGCTCCCTGGGGGCTACCCAGTCCTGTATTTACAATCTTTAAGGGGTTTTCTCGTCTGACCCTGCTCCTCCCTCTCCTGTGGCAGAAGAATCCTAAACTGTAGTCCTTCCCCACCCTCTGACGCTATTTCCAGTCCCCCACCCCCATCTGCCTGTCACTCTTCCTCACCTGGATCCACCTATTGCTTGCTCCACACCTTCCCCTCACCTCTTTATACTGGCAACCCTAATCACTAGAGTTTAGCAAAACTATGACCACTTTGCACTAAAATGGACTGTTTTTTCTTGATCTAATTTTGTTCTTTCTTGTAAAAATTGTGTTTAATTTGTTTTTCTTGTGAATATTGTGTATCTGATACTATGTGCCTGTGATGCTGCAGCAAGTAAGTTTTTCATTGCCCTTGTGCACACATGTACTTGCACACATGACAATAAACTCGACTTTGACTTTGACTATCTCCCTTCTGCATCTTCAGTCCAGCTGAAAGGACTGCACCCGAAACGTCAACTGTCCATTTCCCTCCACGGTTGCTGACTGACCTGCAGATTTCCTCCAGTATTTTGCTTGTAACTCCCACTCCCATTGGCCAGTAGGTTCATGTTCCTTTACCCAATTGCTCAGTCCCCGAGACTGATGAATTTTTGGACACTTAGAGAATTAAGGAATAATGGGGTTAGGTGCTAAATTGAAGTTGAGGGCTAAGAACAGGTGTAATTTCTTTGAAGGGCAGAGTGATCGTGTGACCTTTTCCTGCTCACTTTTTCTGTTGTTATTTGGCCTACAGCAGGTTATAGTTCCGTTTACCTCCTTTCCTTTCTCTTTGACTATCCTGACGCCACAATACTGCCTGCCCAAGCAAGCAATGTTCTTTCAGACTTTTACAAACCTGCAGTTGGACAGGTACATGGACAGGAAGGGTTTCGAAAGTTATGGGCCAAACACTGGCAAATGGGACGAGCTTGGATGGGCATCTTGGTCAGCATGGACCAGTTGGGCTGAAGGGTCTATTTCCATGCTGTATGACTCTATGACACTGATCGTTCCCTAGGAACGGGCACAAGAACAAGTGGGAGAGGGTGTGAAGACACAGCACCAATTTTATGGGGCTCCCTCAGGTAAGATAAGATTTCTTTATTAGTCACATGTACATCGAAACACACAACAAAGTGAAATGCATCTTTGTGTAGAGTGTTCTGGGGGCAGCCTGCAAGTGTCGCCACGCTTCCGGCGCCAACATAGCATGCCCACAACTTCCTAACCCGTACGTCTTTTTGGAATGTGGGAGGAAACCGGAGCACCCGGAGGAAACCCATGCAGACATGGGGAGAAGGTACAAACTCCTTACAGACAGCAGCCAGAATTGAACCCGGGTAGCTGGCGCTGTGATAGTGTTACTCTAACTGCTACACTACCGTGCAGGTTAGGAAATTGTGGGCGTGCTATGTTGGCACCAGAAGCATGGCAACACTTGCGGGCTGCCCCCAGAACACTCTATGCAAAAGATGCATTTCACTGTGTGTTTCGATGTACATGTGACTAATAAAGAAATCTTATATTATTTGATATTCCCATTGCTCCCTCAGGTAACTGTTTGACATTTCCATTACTCCCTCTGGATGAGTAATCCTGGTGCAGTGCACTGGAACCCAGTCATGTGGTCTTGAGATCTATGGGTAAATCGTTCTTACATCACTTACTGCAGCATAATCCACTCAGTGTATTTGCTCACAGGAATGTTAATTTCCTCAAATGAATTGGTTGGTAATACTGAACGAAGAGCAAATTAAAATGCAAAGCTGTTACATACTGCACAATCTGCTGAGACAGATAGCTCCTTGGCTGAAGCATTTATACTCTATTCTGATATTGAACACTTTCTTCTCACCCTTGCTTTCATATTTATCTGCAAATTCAGTAAAGTTACAGTAATTCAACTCTAATATGCCAAACGTATTAGGATTTTGGGAAGCATGTGGGATTTTTTTGGGGGGTCACTCAGGATGTAATCACACAAAATAAATTAAACTTGGAACGCTGATTATACTACCACAGCCTTTAAGGTGGCACACACTATAATCTGTGTCTGTGAATATTATTAAATTGCATATTGATTGCACTTACTGCCAATCATATAAAATTACTTTCACAGTATGGGTAATAAATTCTTGTGATTGGAGGAAGTTAGCCCACATAGCAGTAAGGACTGGGAGACGTGTACCAGCTCTGCTCTCTTTGTGTTTAGAGTTAGAAGTTTTAAAGGTTTCTGTGTTAAGGGACAGGTTGGCCCAGTTTCCAGCCACATGGGATGTTGGGCAAATGCTCAGTACCATGGGTGGTATGATAGCTTTAACATCAGATGATAACTTTCCCATGTTTATTTGTGCTGGGCTTCACCACATGCCATTCCACTGACACAATGGAACTATTCACATGCGCAAGATTATGTATGAAGTTGGATATCCCCTTTGGGAAAAGAGGATTGATTTTCCTTTAGGAATTTACGGGGACTCAATGGCATCACGTGCGGCCAAGTTGTTCAATGGTGTTGGAAACAAAGAGTCCCACTGCGCTTTGAAAAAATGATTGGGCCCTCAGTTGGCTGAAGGAAAGCAGGCATCAACCGAAGGTTGACCAGACTTTCCAACTCCACCTTAAATGTCACAGCCTCAACCCCAACCGGACAGCGAGTGCCAGAGTCAACAGTTTTCAGGAGCTAAAAAGCAAACTGCTGGAGGAATTCAGCAGGTCAGGCAGTACCTGTAGGGGGAAATGGACACTGAACGTTTTGGGTCAAGACCTTCAACACGAGTCACATTTGAAGAGCCAGCTTAGTTGTTGAATTGCTAAAGATTTTAAGTGCAACTGCATTGAGGGAGAAAAGAATGCAGAGACTAAAAGATTGATTGATGGCTATTTAGCCAATAATTTGCAACGATTCAAGGACGGTGTAATGTGTGGCCACAATTTGTGCTTCTCTTTAGCAATGCTATTTTACTGCTGTCCCCCTATACCTGCACGGAAACTGCTGTATAAATGGCATTGCCGCAAATTTGATTATTTTGAGAAAATCACAGAAAGAAGAGTCTTTCTTCCCAAGCAGCCTCCAACTCAAATTTTGCACAGGATGCTGTGTCAGAACCTGCCAAGTCATATGGTGCAGTCCACATGCACAGCATTTGAAATAAATTACATTCAGCCACCTCACTTGACACATCTCCACTCAGGCCAGAGTGTGCAAGGAGCTGAAAAGAAAATAATTTGACAGAATCCTAAATGTCAAGCATTGTAATCACTTTCTAAGGCACAGTAGTCTGTCACATCATTGCAGTTTCTTTAAGTTCATGTCCAATGTAACCAACAAATGTGTTAGAAGCATAAACAAGAAGGCATATTTCTTAATGGATAAATATATTCTCCAAATAAACACAGCTCACTTCTACCAGGAGTTGGAATCAACTGGGGGGTGGGAGCGGGTGGCTGTTAATGTGCATCTGACCTCATCCATACTAAGTTTCCCGGGGGGAGAAAAATCTGGGGGCAATCACCACCTTGTTAAGCAGCAGAAAGCCACTGGCCTATAAAGAAGGAATCTTTGCTTAGCTAAGCACCTCAGTTTGAAAGGGGTTAGCTGGGGAACATACAGGAGGAGAGACTTAAACTTTTCTGGTGGACCAGACAAATACCAGCCCCTTGAACCTGTTCTATTAATGAGATTATGCTATATCCTAGCTCCACTCACTTGTCTATCCTGCAAACCTCTCAAACATCCCTGGCCTGTGATAATTGATTGATATCTAATGGAAGGCAGACATTTGGCCTGTTGATCCATCCTGGATCTTTGTAAGAGAAACCCAGTTAGTGCCAATCCTCTGCCCTCTTGTTGTTCTACAAATTATTTCAAGATACTTAATCTCCTTTCTAAACACTACAGTCATATTTCCTTCTATTTCTATGTCTGACGATGCATTTCTAGACCCTAACCAGTCATTGTGTTCAAAAATTTTATTCATGCATTTCTGCTTGTTTTTCCTAGTCACCTTAACTTTATGTCCCTTGGTTCTTAACTCTTTTGCTGATGGAAACCATTTCTCTCTAACCCTTCATGACTTTAAATCTCCCTTCCAAATAGATCAACCCCAGCTTCTCCAGTCTATCCATGCGACTGAAGTCCTTCATCCCTGGAAAAATTTTGGTGTATCTCTTCTGCCCCTCTCCAAAGTCCTCGAACCTTTCCTAAATTCTGACATCCAGAGCTAGACCAAATCCAGACTAACCCAAGTTAAGAATGCCTGACTTACAGGCACTGTTACATCCAAACAAGCTCCCATAATGTTAAATCGAAAAGTCCGATGTATGTACATATGTTCGTTCCTACTAACGGCAGAACTAGTTTCCTCTGTCCCTCCACTTTTAGTAACAACCATTCAGCTCTTGAACCAACCTGCACAATTCTAATCACTACAGTTTAGCAACACTATGACCACTCTGCACTAAAATGGACTTTTTTTGTTCTAACTGTGTTCTTTCTTGTAAAAATTGTGTTTAATTTATGTTATTTTTTGTGAATGCTGCTTATATGATACTATGTGCCTGTGATGTTTTTCATTGTAAGTAAGTTTTCATTTCAAGTAAGTTTTTCATTGCACCTGTGCACACATGTACTTGTGCAGAATGCAATAAACTTGACTTTGACTTCGTTCCTTCTTTTCAGTCTTATGTGCTTTTGATGCCATTCGGTACAATACAGTTGAGGTATAGTTACCATAGTGAGAGATTTTTGTGTATTTTCCAGTTTATGGACAAAATCAACTTTTGGATGCCTGTATAAACAGACTCCCTTCATTGCTCGGGGACGCCTCCACTTGTGGCTGAAGTATTTGATAAAGGGTTCATTATAATTTCCTTGATCATACTCTATACTTAAAGAGCCCACGATCCCCTATATTTTTTCAATCACATTCTCGACCTTCCACTTTGAACAAACTATGCCAAACTACGCCAGTTCTCTCTGTTTTGTACCTCTTTTAGAAACTGGACCATATGGTTATATTGACTCTTTTCATTTTTCCAACCAAAATGCAACTCTTCATATTTTTCTCTGTGAAATTTCATCCACCATCTACCCACCCATTCTACCCACTTGCTCATCTCTCCTTAAAGTTTATGACTATCCTCCTCACAGTTAACTATACCTCCAGTTCACAGGGGATAACTCTTTCCTCATTAGATGTGTACACCAACATTTAGGATCAGAATCAGGCCAACACTTGGCACTTCAACCACAGTAGTGGTGAACTTACCCCTGCAGTGCTTTAGAAAGTTCTAGTATTTGGCCTTGGCAGCAATGAAAGGATCTATTTCCAAATGAGAATAGTATGTGACTGGCAGGGGAACTTCAGAATCAGAATCAGGTTTATTATCACTGACTTATATGATGTGAAATTTGTTGTTTTGCGGCAGCAGTACAGTGCAAAGACATAAAATTATTAAATTACAAAAGTAAATAAATAATGCACAAAAAAGGAATAACGATGTATTGTCCATGGGTTCATGGACCATTCAGAAATCTGATGGTGGAACAGAAGAAGCTGTTCCTGAAACGTTGAGTGTGGGTCTTCACTCATTGCTGTACTTATCATTGTATTAATTATTACCATACATACTGTTGATCCAGTGAGCTTCACGCAAGCAAGAATTTCCATTGCATCCTGGTGTATGTGACAATAAACTAATCTGAATCTGCTAACTTTGACTTTCCAAATGGCAGGGCTTGGGTTTGGTAGGTGCTGTTGAAGAACTTCTCAAAGCATTCATGAAAGGGCTTCAAAGCTCAGTTTGTGAGCAGTTAGGAGAAACAGACAACAGCTTCTGATATGCGAGAATGCAACACCCATGGGTATATTGTTTGTTTCCTTTGGCAATATCATCAGTACTTTCCTCTCCCTTCCTCCCCCTCCCCGTCTTTTCCCACTTCCCCCCTTCCTGCCCCATCCATGGCTCTCCTCAATACTATTCATGTGACGTTGAATCTTCTTATATAGAAGAACTCTGTGAATAACACTGCAACCAGGATTAGTGGATACACAGATTAAAAGACTGCACAGCATTGTTGTATAATGCTGAATGAATAGCAAACAAAAAGCCTGGGGATTTCTTCAGTAATGATAATCAGCCTTCTGATCTCTCTTATCCAAGGATGCCCTAAAGATTTGGCATCCCATAGTTCACCTTACATTCCAGTCACACTGCCCTTAGATCCTTCCTCGACACTATTGCATTTTACTGGTGATACAGTCAGCAGAAGTGTATTGTCATTCTTCAGCATTAACTTCTACCCCCAATCGGTTAGAAATGTTACTGGTTGTTTGCTGGATTCCAACAATGGTGACATTTAGAAATATATCCCTGTCTTCTGTGCGTGTGAGATAGGCAAGGCATAGAAGGATACATTCCTAATGTGGGCAATGGGGTTTGTGTAGCTGGGTAAAAAGGTCAACATGAACTTGTTGGGCCGAAGGACCCATTTCTGTGCTGTATAATGCTACAGCTCTGTGACCTCTACAATTCCTACCCAGACCTGTTTCTCTCTCACATCATCGGTTCTCACCTCACAATGTCCAGATTCAAGTAGTACTGCACCATACAGACATGAATGAATTTTAACTTCATTATTTCCTTCTTATGTATTCGTCTGTGTATTTTGAATGTAAGTTATTTTTAAAATACAGAACCAGTCAAGGAACTTGCTTCATTTCTTATAAAGATTTCATTTTCTGTTTTAACGTATTTAATCAGTCTGAAGGAGGGAAGGCAAAGTATCCAACGCTCCACACTGAAGTGTTGTCAAATGAGCTCTCAGTTTCTCCTCTGAGGATGGTCAGTCCTTCTGCAGTGCTCCAACGTGGAGGCCTAGGCACAGTGGGGCGGTGCTAAAACTTTCCACTTCCTACGCAGTGAGTTCAATACTTAGGTGATATAGGTTTAAGGTAGGCAAAGGGATACCGGGGTGTTGAGAGAGTTTTTTTCACCCATGGTCTTGTGTGGGTCCAGAACTCATTCACTGAAAGGATAGTGAAGGAAAAAACCATCAGAAAAGGGGTTTGTGTCTGCCAGAACCTATAACACTGTGGACCAAGAGCTGGTAAGTGAGCTGACTGCTAGTGCAGTAACTAAACCACAATACCATTGTCACCCACTAGAATTCAGTTTTTTAATTCATTGATTCTACAACATAGTGAAAAACCAATAAAAGCAAGAGTGGCAATGAGTCATCATTTAGACCATGGAACCAGCTGGAAGCCACATTCCAACCATCCAATCCAGGGCTGCCAACGGTCCATGAGACCTAACGGTAGGTTGCCAAACAGTTTATATGCTGGCTAAGCTGGAATCTGTTGATAGGCTGTTAGCAAACACCATTGCGTGACTGTGCACAATGACAGTGACAGCACAATGACTGAATTTACATGTCACCCACATCCATGTTGTATAGCGTGGAAACAGGCCCTTTGGCCCACCATGTCCATGCTGGCCATCAAGTACCTGTCTATACTCATCCCATTTTCCAGCACTCATCCTACAGTCTTCTATGCCATGGCCTTTGCCATTTCTGTTATTGTTTTTACCCTGCACTACCTCAATGTACTGTTTAATAAATTGACCTGTACGATCGGTTTGCAAGACAAGTTTTTCACTGTACCTCGGTACAAGTGACAATAATAAACCAATGCCAATAAAGACAAGGCATGGTTGGGGGGGTGGTGTGGCGAGCCAGGGAGAGGGGGTTTGGGGGGTTGTGGGGGTTACTTAAAGTGGGAGAATTCAATGTTCATGCTGTTAGTCTGCAAGGTTCCAAGACAGAAAACGAGGTGCTGTTCCTCCAGTTTGCGCTTGGAATTCTCCTAGCAGTGGAGGAGGCCGAGGACTGACATATCTGTGATAGCATGGGAGGGGGAGTTGAAGTGACTGGCAACGGGGAGATGCAGATCGCGGTTACGGACGGAGCACAGGTGTTTTGCAAAACAGTCACCTAGTCTGCGTTTGGTCTCACCAATGTAGAGGAGGCCACACTTGGAGCTCTGAATGCAGTCGATGATACTAGGGGAGGTGCAAGTGAATCTCTGTCTCACCTGAAAGGACTGTTTGCGTCCCCTGGATGGAGGTGGTGGAGGTGGTGTAGGGGCAGGTGTTGCACCTATGGCTGGGGCAGAGGAAAGTTCCCCGGGTGGGAGCGGGATGGGTGGGGGGAGGGGAAGAGTGAACTAGGGAGTCGCAGAGGGAGCTGTCCCTGCGAAAGGCAGAAAGAGGTGGGGTGGGGTGGGGTGGGGTGGGGAGGGTATGCTTGGTGGTGTGGTCCCTTTGGAGATGGTGGAAGTGGTGGAGAACGATGTTTTGGATATGTAGGCTGGTGGGATGAACTGTGAGGACAAGGAGGGGGGGGGATCCTACCCCTCTTGGGTCTGGGAGGGGTGGGGGTGAGAGCAGAGGTGCGGAAAATGGCAGAGACGCAGCTGTGAGCTGACAGTCGGGGGAAGCCACGGTTAAAAAAGAAGTTGGACATCTCGGATGTCCTGGAGTGGAAAACCTCATCATGGGAGCAGATGCGGCAGAGGCGGAGAAATTGAGAAAAAGGGATAGCATCCTTGCTGGAGACAGGGTGGGAGGAGCTGTAATCGAGGTAGCTGTGGGCATCAGTGGATTTGTAGAAGATGTCAGTGGATATGTAATCTCCTGAGATGGAGATGGAAAGATCGAGGAAGGAGAGGTGTCAGAGATAGTCCAAGTGAATTGGAGCGCAGGGCGAAAATTAGAGGTGAAATCTATGAAACTGTCGAGTCCTGCACTTTGGTAGCACCAATGCAGTCGTCAATATAGCAGAGAAAGAGTTGAGGGATGGGGCCGGAGTAGGCTTGGAACAGAGACTGTTCAACGTAGCCAACGAAGAGGCAGGCATAGCTGGGGCCCATGCGTGTACCCATGGCAACACCCTTTGTCTGTAGAAAGTGAGAGGAATCGAAAGTAAAGTTGTTTAGGGTGAGGACAAGTTCAGCCAGGCAGAGGAGAATGTCAGTGGAAGGGGACTGGTTCTGTCTCTGGTCAAGAAAGAAGCGGAGGGTGGTCAGGCCGTCATGATGGGGAATGGAGGTATATAGGAAATGGACGTCCATGGTGAAGATGAGGTTGTGCGTGCTGGAGAACTTAAAGCTATTGGAAGAGTTGGAGAGCGTGTGATGTGTCACAGACATAGGTGGGAAGGGATTGGACTGGGGGGACAGGATAGTGTCCAGGTGCGTGGATACGAGCTCCATGGAGCAAGAGCATGTGGAGACAATTGGTCTGCTGGCGCAGTCCTTCCTGTGGATTTTGGGGAGGAGCTAGTAGCGGGCAGTCCTAGGTTGCGGGACTATCGTGTTGGTAGCTGTGGGGGGGTGGGGGAGGGGGGTGGGGAGATCTCCCGAGGTGATGAGATCAGTGATGGTGCAGGTGATAATGTCCTGGTGGTCCTTGTGGGGTCATTGATCAGGTAGGTAGGAGGAAGTGTCCAAGAGTTGGCGTCTGGCCTCTGCAAGGTAGAGGTCAGTACGCCAGACTACCATGGCACCACATCTGTCAGCAAGTGTGATGACAATGTCAGGGTTGGCGCGGAGGGAGTGGAGAGCAGAGCGGTCAGAAGGAGTCAGGTTGGAGTGGGTGATTTTTTTTCAACCCCATTCTCCTGCCTTCTCCATATAACCCTTAACCCCCTTACCAATCAAGAACCTATCAATCTCTGCCTTAAATACACCCAATGCCTTGGCCTCCACAGCCCTCTGTGGCAACAAATTCCACAGATTCACCACTCTCTGGCTGAAGAAATTCCTCCTCATCTCAGTTTTAAAGGGACATGCCTTTATTCTGAGACTCTCCTACTAGTAGAACCACCCTCTCCACGTCCACTCTACCCAGGCCTTTCAGTATCCAGTAGGTTTCAATGAGATTCCCCACCCACCCCCACCCCCACCCTTCTAATGGAAACAGGGGCAGTAAATCATGCACAAACCCTCTAGTATATGCAAGTTGTGCACACAAAAGCAGGTACTAATTGCGTTTTGAAATGCTAAGCACACACACCCTTAGTTTTGCACATTCCATCTACTGGAAGTAATCTCTCTATATCTACCCTGTCCATTTCTCTTCAAACATTTTATCCTTCAATGAGGTCATTTCTCATTCTGTAGAATCCTTTGTATGTCGGCTGACTTTACAGTCTCTCCTTACTGAGTAACTCCCTCACCCCAGGAATCAATCTACCCAGGAAATCTGATCAAACCTGTTTCCAAAGAATGCACGTTAGCGCTGGAGATTTCAAATGGTTTTCAAACCTGTGAGCTCTGCTCACTTACACAATAGCTTATTATTCTTTGAACTACTAAGTGCAAGTGACACAGCCATTTTATGCAATAATAATCCATCCATCTATATTGGTAGCAGTGTAGAGAAGGAAGTCTAGGAGGAATTTTCAGTGGAGAGGCAAAGCAGTTCAGTTTGAGCTCATTGTTGGTTGAGGCTGAATGCTTATGTCAGATGCATTGCAGCAGTTAATGTGTCTGTCCATCGGCCTCCCTATTTTTTTTAAAGCTGTCAGCTGGACTTCAGCAACAGGCAAATGAAGAGGGGGAGCCTTGCAGGTGAATAACAGAGTAAAAGATGAAAAAGCAAGAGAGCCTTACACTCATATGCTTCCTTTCACATCCATAGAACACAGAACAGTCCAACAAAGGACAGGTTATTTGGCCCACGATGTTGTGCCGATCTTGATGCCGATTTGTACTAAACATCCTCCTCCTGTGTATCATCCACATCCCTCCATTTCCTTCATATTCACGTGTCTATCTAAAAGCCTCTTAAACTCCACCAAACTGCCTGCTTCCACTACTACCCCTGGTAACCCATTCCAGGCACCCACCACTCTCTGCGTAAAAAGAACTTGCCCTTCACATCGCCTTTAAACTTCCCCCCTCACCTTAAAAGCATCCTCTGGTGTTTGGCATTTCTACCCTGGAGAACAGACTCTGACTGTCTACCCTATCTATGCCTCTCATAATTTTGAAAACCTCTCCCCTCAGCCTCCGACACCCAAAGGAGAACAACCCAAGTTTGTCCAACCTCTCCTCATTCGTTTCCAGACATCAAAAGCAGCATATGATACTCGTTTAGGTACTTGTCCATAGGATGTGAATGTTGCTGACGGAGCTGGCACTTATTGTCCATCCCGGATTCTCCATTTGTTGAGTAGCTGCCTTATTTCATGCACAGTTAAAGATCAACCACATTGTTGAAGTTGTGGAGTTATGTACAGACCAGCTAATGGTTGCAGATTTCCTCCCCTACTGGGCATTAATGAACAAGGTGGGTGATTAATGACAGTCCAGTAGTTTCACAGTCTTTATTACTGCCTCTAGCTTTATATTCCAAATTTACTGAATTACTTGAATTTAAGTTCCCCAATGATGAGAGTGGGATTTGAACTTGTGTCCCTGGATGAACAGACTGGGCTTCTGGATGCTAATCAGTTAACTATATGGCTCTCCCTTATGTAATAGTCATTGTTATAATATCAGAAATGTAGCAATTGCTTTGCACACAGCAATTCCCCCATGAATAATTATGTAATGTGTTTTACAAATGTGAAGTAAGTATTACCCAGAGCACAGACAGAAGCTTCTTTGAAAAAGCTTCTTTTCTGGTCGCCTCATTATAGGAAGGATGTGGAAGCTTTAGAGAGGGTGCAGAGGAGATTTACCAGGATGTTGCCTGGATTGGAGAGCATGTCTTATGAGGGTAGGTTGAGTGACCTAGGGCTTTTCTCTTTGGAGAGAAGGAGGATGAGAGGTGACTTGATAGAAGTGCACAAGATGATAAGAGGCATAGATCGAGTGGACAGTCAGAGACTTTTTCCCAGGGAGACAATGGCTAACACAAGGGGGCATAATTTTAAGGTGACTGGAGGAAGATATAAGGGGGATGTCAGGGGTAAGTTTGGGTGGAGTGGAGGGTGCGTGGAACACACTGCCGGCAGAGGTTGTGGGGGCAGATACATTGGGGACATTTAAGAGGCTCTTAGATAGACACGTGAATGATAGAGAAATGGAGGGCTATGTGGGAGGGAAAGGTTAGATAGATCTTAGAGCAGGATAAAATGTCGGCACAACAGTGTGGGCCAAAGGGCCTGTACCGTGCTGTAATGTTCTATGTTCTATGTAAAAATCCACTTAAAAGATTAGATGACAGCCCTGCTTAATACCTCTCCGAAAAGGCAGAAGCTCAGACAGTGCTGTATTCGCTCACTGCTGCAGTGCAGTGTTGGTTTAGCTTTTTGTGCCCAGTTCTCAGAAGAGGAATAGGAACAATGAACCCTCAGACCCAGAAGTGTGCTCCTAAATGAGCCACAATTAACATCAGAAGAAAAAGTGGAGAGGAAAACCAAGGTAGTAACTCACCCTCAAAGGAACTGAAGAGGTTATTGGAAATGATACGACCACAATAAGATCAGATAGATGGCAATATCAGTGTCTCGTAATGGCCCTCACCCCTACTGTTAACACCAAAGTTTAAATTTAGTCCAACTAGTTGGTGGGTTCAGTGGATCTTTGAAGCTGGTGGAAAAGCAGGCCAATAGTTTGATAAACAAAAGGTTTTGTTGCAGAAATGTCATCGTTCCTCGGGCTAACCTTTTAGATTTCTTCCACAGTTACTGGTAGAACATACGGGCAACTTGATCTTGACACACATAGAATTTGCAACGAATGTCCAAGACATCACAATGACGATCAATACTATAAAAACTTTAACACAGAAAAGAATATTTAATTGGCTGTGCATGTGCTGTTACTGCCATTTAAGCAATTAATCCTTTTCCTAAAATTTTGACCTTTCCCTGTACAGTTTCCTTTAAATTCTTACGTTTAAGAAAAACTTATATAATTCCCCCTTCCCCCACCCCTCCAATCATTGTTGTAAATTCCTGGCAATTAGTCTCACGCTCAATTTGTGAAAACATTTCTCTCAGTTAGACAGCTACACAAATTAAAAAAAAACAAATAATTACACTTGATGCTGACAAGACAGTATTATGCATACATAACGCAAAAGGAAATTATTAGGTGTCCAAGTGCATTGTACCTTTTTGCTGATATTCCGATGCAGGGTCTCGATATGAAATGTTGACCTTCACAGATATTGTTTGACCCACTGAATTCTTCAGGCAGTTTGTATTTTGTACCCCTTACTACTTTTCTTTTTAAAGGTAGGAATATGTGCAGTCATGGTAAGTCAAAATCAATTCACATTAAGCATGCATTTGCATAAATCTGTTGGAACACGTTAATCTGACATATCAGAAGACTGACATAAACTAGCATTATAATTCTTTAAGGAGATACAAATAGTGGGCAAGTCAGGGGAGTCGGCTTTCTGTCAAATCCATTTGGAACTGAATTTTCCAGATTTAAAAAACACAGACAATTACTTAAACAGCTGAGTTTGCAAGTTGTTCACTTCTGGTCGAATCATTTCCCCAACCATTTGGCATTCCATTCCATTTGCGAGCTTGTAAATTCAGATCTCAAAGATCCCCAAATTACAAAGTTTTATTTAAAGGCTAAGC
Organism: Pristis pectinata; assembly: GCF_009764475.1. Classification (NCBI taxonomy): domain Eukaryota; kingdom Metazoa; phylum Chordata; class Chondrichthyes; order Rhinopristiformes; family Pristidae; genus Pristis; species Pristis pectinata. The sequence goes on from NC_067426.1 coordinate 6,385,520, forward strand.
ACATTTACAAGTGCTCTGTACACTATTGTACAGAGTATTGGAAGAATTATCCTGGTGGATCAGCTACTTTGGAATTCCGGTGTTCCTGTCAGTCAGAATGTTTGTTTTCTTTAAAGGGGACATGCCCTGTTAACCAATACAATGGTCAGCTAGCATGCAGTCTGTCCTGGTAAAAGCATTTTGTGGAAAAGATATTCTGTAACACTGCACCCACTGAGAATACCACTGCTGCTTCCTCCATGAGTTATATTGCAAGAGAGAAAAAAAGACTTGCATTTATATCACATTTTTCACATCCTCACAAAGCGCTTCATAACCAATGCAATATTTTTCAAGTATAATTCAAGTCATTGAGTCATACAGCACAGAAACAGGCCCTTCAGCCCAACTCATCCATGCTGACTGTGTTACCCAGTGAGCTAGTCCCATCTACCCACATTTGGCCCATAGCCTTCTAAACCTCTCCTATCCATGTACTTATCTAGATGGCTCTTAAATGTTGCTAATGTGCCCACCTCGACCACTATTTCTGGCAGCTCATTCCAAATATGCACCACCCTTTTCATGAAGGAGCTGCCCCTGATGTCCCTTTTAAATCTCTCACCTCTGATCTTAAACCTGTGCCCTCTTGTTCATGGCACCCCCACCCTGGGACAAAAACTACGTGCTTTCACCCGGTCTATGCAACCTCTCCTTGTAACTCAGGCCCCCAAGTCCAGCCAACATGCTGGTAAATCTTTTCTGCACTCTTTCTAGTTTAATAACATCCTTCCGATAACAGGGTGACCAAAATGACACAATACTCCAAGTGTGACCTCACCCACGTCTTAGATTACTGCAACATAACTTCCCAACTCCTATACTCAGTGCTCTGCCTGATGAAGGCCAGTGTGCCAAATGCCTTTGTCACCACCCTGTCTATCTGTGACACCGCTTTCAGTGAATCGTGCACCAGCACTCCTGGGTCCCTCTGTTTCATAACACTCCCCAGGACCCTACTATGCAATTAGTTCCATAATTTGGGGAAATGGCAGCCAATTTATACACAGCAACCACCATGTGGGTGGCACGGTAGTGTAGCGGTTAGCACAATGCTATTACAGCACCAGCGATCGGGGTTCAATTCCCGTCGCTGTCTGTAAGGAGTTTGTACGTTCTCCCGTGTCTGCGTGGGTTTCCTCTGGGTGCTCTGGTTTCCTCCCACATTCCAAAGACATATGGGTAGGTTAATTTGGGGTTTAAAATGGGTGGCACAGACTCGTTGGGCCGGAAGGGCCTCTTACCACGCTGTAAATAAAAGTTTTTAAAAAATTTAAATTTAAATTAAAAAATTTTAAAAATAGGAGTAACCCAATAATCCATGTTGAGAAATGCAGAACACTGAGAACACTTGCTCATAATAGAGATATCCGATCCTTTTTTACCTGAGAGAGCCAACAGGGCCTCCTCCAGCAGTACAGCACTCCGTCAACACGGCCAAGAATTTTATGTTCAAGTCTCTGAAAGGAGTTTGCCCCTACATCACCAGGTTGTGGGTTCAAGTGTACAATTCAATGAGCCTCAAATGGCATTGCAGACAGATTCCAAGTCAAGTCAAATCAAGTTTATTGTCATGTGCACAAGTAAGATATGATAAGATATCTTTATTAGTCACATGTACGTCAAAACACACAGTGAAATGCATCTTTTGCGTAGAGTGTTATAGGGCAGCCCACAAGTGTCGCTACGCTTCCGGTGCCAACATAGCATGCCCACAACTTCCTAACCCGTACGTCTTTGGAATGTGGGAGGAAACCGGAGCACCCGGAGGAAACCCACGCAGACACGGGGAAAACGTACAAACTCCTTTCAGACAGCGGCCAGAATTGAACCCGGGTCGCTGGCGCTCTAAAGCATTACGCTAACCACTACACTACCGTGCCTGTTCAAGTACGGTGAGATACAGATGCAATGAAATCTTGCAGCAGCATCACAGACACATAAGTACAGACAACACACAGAACATAAATTATATATGAATGATTACATAAGTTATACAAGATAGTGAAGAGAGAAAGAAAAAAAGACGGTGCAAAACAAGATCTTGGTGCAAAAAATAACAGACATAATCAGAAACAAGTCCATGATAGTGCAAGAGGTGGTCCGTAGTGTTTGGAGACACGAGAGATTCTGCAGATGCTGGGATCTGGAGCAACACACACAAAATGCTGGTGGAACTCAACAGGTCAGGCAGCATCTATGGAGGGAAATAAACAGTTGACGTTTCGGGTCGAGACCTTTCATCAGGACTGGGTGAAGTGTCTTGGCCTGAAACGTCGACTGTTTATTTCCCTCCATAGATGCTACCTGACCTGCTGAGTTCCTCCAACATTTTGTGTTTGTTGGTGTGTAGTGTTCCATTGCTGAGGTAGGGTTAGGGTTGTGCAGGTCAGTTCAAGAACCTGATGGTTGTAGGAAAGTAGCTGCTCCTGAACCTGGTGGTGTGGGATTTCAGGCTTCTGCACCTCCTGCCCAACGGTAGCAGCAAGAAGAGGGCATGACCCAGGTGGTGGGGATCCTTGATGATAATTGCCACCTCCTTGAGGCAGCATAAGGTTCCAACTATAGTTGCTGGCCCTCCCTTAATCCACAATCACTGCATAGCAATCATTTAAAAATTATTAGAAGTAATGACACAAATCTTTTTATCCATCTGCCAACAACGCCTCAAATCATTTTAACAGCTGGTGCTGTGAAATGAGAAGGAGGAGCAGTGAGAAAGTGGGTCGTTTTGTTCTGCGTTCGAGGATTACGTGATCTTCTGCAGCTACCTACCTTGTGACAAAAGAACAGCTCCGGCTCCTTCAACACTTTTTCCTACTTTATTCTTCAGCAACCTGCCCCAACAGGCAGATTAATGTCGAGAGGGAAGACCTTCACATGGATATTGTGCTTTTGTGTAAAAGTGTAAAAGCTCTAAGTAGGATACATTGGATTAAATTAGCAGAATTTGCCATCTAAAAATACTTTAGCTACCATCTTCCATCTGGACCCTTCTAACTGGTTTATATTAGTCCAAAGAAACATTTTTCCTGGACGAGTCCATTCAAAGGCAGGCTGTGTACTTCCCACTTCTCTCTTACATCGTATTGTTGTGTCAATGATTACATTCCCAGTGACTATTGTTCTAGTGGCTTTTATCAGCTGGGGAAATGCCTCGCTAAAAAAGTAATGGGCTCCACCCAATCCTGCAAGTAAACAGTCCATTTTCTGAAGAAAAGCTAATTTTTGGAAAGCACCTCAAGAGAGGGCACTGCAGAGTCTGGGGAATTTTGTGGAAATACCTAGTTACAAGAACAGTTTGTGTTGCCAAAATTCAATATATTTAGCACTTCCCCCTAGAATCAACCAATGAGATATCTCTCCCTGGTGTGTTTAGCACCAGTTGCAAGGACATACAGTTTGCAACACACAACAAATCAAGGCAATGTGACCATGTTGATTATGCTAAACATTGTAACGTGTATCACAAAGGAAATCCGCATCGGCAGTTCTATCATACAATCATTTCATTACTGGATTCTTGAATCTCTTTGCTTGCCTTAATCTTCATATGATCTTCAAAATATTATGGCAGAAAATGTACTTCCATTGTAAAAAAAAAGTTTTATTGCTTTCTCAAAGACTTACCAATAGTTGGGAAAGTGGTGAGATCTTGTTCCTTCCTAAAAACTGAAGAATGCATAATCCCCCAATCTAATCAACTAGGTTGTGACATTCCTCTCTCAGGTTAACCTAAGTGTCTCAGAATCTGTTTATCCCGAGTCGGCGTTATAATCTGGGGCCAGTAAATGAATTCCTGCTGAAAGATAAATGCATAAACTTGGGGAAAGTTGAAAGTTTTCAGAAATTGTCTGTTATCTTCTCCAGTAGGGGACATGTTGCATTGAGTGCTAAGAAGCAAAAATCCCTTGCAGGGAGGGGAGAAAGTTTGTTCACATTTTATTAGTACCTGGAAATATGCCCATTGAAATCAGTTTGATAGAAACATTTGGAACTTCCCACATGGGAGAAAGAGCCTGTTAGCGCTTTCTGAGTGACTCAAGCACTTTTTCACAGAACATATCACCAGCAGCATTGTGGCTGCTTTCAGTGGGCTGTAGATGATTGCCACTGTTATTTCTGACCCATTCCTGCTCTCACACATGGTCTGTGATGTTAATCTTGGTCATCACTGTCACATCTGACTCACTGTCAAAAGCAAGTCCTTCAGTCTGTGTAGGTAAGGGACAATATTTGATTGGAAACTAAACATCTGCTCTTAACATATATAAGATAAGATTTCTTTATTAGTGAAATGTACATCGAAACACACAGTGAAATGCATTTTTTGCATGGACTGTTCTGGGGGCAGCCCACAAGTGTCACCACACTTCCGGCGCCAACATAGCGTGCCCACAACTTCCTAACCCGTACGTCTTTGGAATGTGGGAGGAAACCGGAGCACCCGGAGGAGACCCACACAGACACAGGGAGAACGTACAAACTCCTTACAGACATCGGCCAAAATTGAACCTGGATCTCTGGCATTGTAAAAGCATTACGCTAACCACTACACTACCATGCCTGGGAGGTTACCTCATTAAATATATTTAAGACACAGTTAGATAGATTTTTGCATTGTAAGGGAATTAAGGGTTATGGGGAAAAGGCAGGTAGGTGGATCTGAGTCCACGGCCAGATCAGCCGTGATCTTATTGAATGGGGGAGCAGGCTCGACGGGCCAGATGGCCGACTCCTGCTCCTATCTCTTGTGTTCTTATGAAGAATGTTTACCTCATTTACTCATTCATAGACAGGAGTGGTGAAGCTGGAATTTATTGTCTGTGATAAATGCTCCTTGACTCCCTGGACCAGGTCATTTCAGAGTGTTGACCTCTGACCCTAGTCCACTAATCTAGATTGGGAAAATGACCACATGAATCTTAATTAATTGAAAACTCTCACTTTATTGTATCAACATAAATATCCATGTAAACTATGTTGGCCCCTGGTCAACAACTTCAGTTTCTGAATGCTCTTGTTCCTTTTGTACTAATAGTCACCCAGACACTCGCTCCAACTTCTAATACCGAAATAGGGGATCTCCTGTTGGTCAAATGATTGATTCTTCTTCTCCCTGCCCTTGGCATGGGGTTCTTCCTCATGATAGTTGGTCTCTGGAGTTCTCACTCACGATACATCTGAAATCCTTCATTGTTATTCTAATTTCTTATCAGTTCTGCACGGTTATACTTCGATTCTGTTGGTTTTGACTTATCTGAGTAGCCTGGGTCCACTTTTTTATTGGCTTTGCCCCAAGGCTACAGGTAGCATTATCTCATTACTCTTCTCCCAAATGATATACCTCTGACATCATTCCCTTGCTTTTCCCTGACTCAGGTCATTTCAAACAAGTTACAGCCAGTTCAAGTGAGACACTGGGCTCAGGTTATTTCAGTTCACAGACACAGACTGTACTTCTGCATTTGTCCTTTTACCAACAACACTTTCTGCACTCTTTCCAGCTTAATGGCATCTTTCCTATAGCAGGACAACCAAAACTGAACACAATATTCCAAATGCGGCCTCACCAACATCTTGCACAACTGCAAATTAATCTCCCAATTTCTAAACTCAGTGCCCTGACTGATAAAAGGCCAGCATGCCGAAAGCCACCTTCACCACCCTGTCTACTTGCGACGTCACTTTCAGGGAACCATGTACTTGTAGTCCCGTATGCTAACACTATTTCATTTCCTACAGATGCTGCCTGACCTGCTGAGTGTTTCTCACATTTTCTATTTCTTTTTAAAGCTATTCAGATGTAATACTAATTGAAAGAGAGACTTGCATTTATGTAGAATTTGATATGATGACAAGATATTCCAAAACACTTGCATCCAACAAAATACTTCTGAAGTGTGGTGTTGCTGTGGTGAAGGACATTCAGCAGCACATAGCGAGCTAGTAACAATGGAGGAGCTAAATAATCTGTTTGGTATTATTGATTTAGAAGCAATTTTCAATCAGAGCAATTGGGAGAACTCCTTTGCTCTTTAACATATTGCCATGGGATATTTTACATCCATCTTAGAGTGGTTGGGACGTCAGTTTGAGATCTTGTCCAAAAGATGGTGGAGTGTCAGCCTGGAGTTTGGAGTTCAAGACTGAAGAATGGGGTTTGAACTCATTTCCTTTAGACTAAGATTCAAGAATGTGCCAGAGCTATGTGTACTTTTCAGGTGAAGCAGGCTTTGAGACTGGAATACTGGGACATTACACCATGGGTGATCGGTTCCTGCTGATTAATTCTGGTCTGAATTTTGTAATAGTACATAGTTCAATTGCAAAAATTCTGGAAAGTCTAGAAGTTAAGTTAGATGAACCGTGGAAGTTTCCCTGTTGAACAGACAGAAGTTTGCAAATGCAAAATACCAATATAGTTATCCAATGACAGGAGGCTGTAATACTGTACCATCCACTTACACGGGGAGTTTCAAATGAATGGCTTAAAATGAAAATGCTTGACACAACTATGTGGCAAAAATACAACAACAAGATGTGTATTTTTGCAGACAAAAGTGCATGCAAATGTAACATTTATGATAGATATTAAAACCAATTCATGTATTGCATGCTTCATGTTGGAGATGGATAAACAACTCCCTTGTAGGTTTTACCAAGTTAAAGTGTCATGTTTGATTGGGCATGCCATTTCCTACAGCACCCTTGGTAGTCCTTTGACAGGCTTTTCTCTTGTTAAATGAGCGGCTATCAGCTGTCAACTTCCCAGTCGCTCCAGTAGTTCTCCTTGCTCACCAGATCCCTTCAAGATAGAGAGTAACACATCTTTATTACTATATTATCATCTCTATAACATCACACACCTCTGCCCTGCTACAACTCACCTATTGCTGAAACCTTCACCCATGCCTTTGTTACTTCTGTCTTGACTACTTCAACGTAATCCCAACTGGCTTTCCACGTCCTACTCCCCATGAACCTGGGCTCATTCATAACTCTGCTGCCCGCGTCCTAACTTGATCCAAGTCCCATTTACCTTTATGCCCGCTGACCCACTTTACTTCCAAGTTAAACAATCCCTTGATTTTAAAACTCTCATCATTGTTTTCAAATCTGTGAGTTGTCTCCCTATGTCTATAACCAAATCCAGCTCTATAATCCCCTCATATATCTGTATTTCCTCAACTCTAGCCTCTTGCTCATTAATATTAATCATTCCATCATTGGTGGCCATGATTTCAGCTGCTAAATCCATAAGCTCTGCATTTCCTTCACTTAATCTCTCTGCTTCTCTACTTCTCTTTTCTCTAAGGTGCTCCTTAAACCTTTCACTTTAACTGAGCTTTTGATCTCACAGTATCACGCCCGCCGCCCTGGACATTCCCTTTTCTCTCTTCTACCTTCTGGGAGAGGATACAGGAGCTTGAAAGCCCGGATGTCCAGACTCAAGGACAGCTTCTTCCCCACTGCTGTCAGACTTCTGAACCAATCACCTCTCTCACACCCCCTTCCTGGTGGTGCTGCCACATTCTTGAACCCTTAAGTCTACCTCTTCCATTATTGTCACTTTAGCATTTCTTTTTGCACTACTTTAGTTTGCACTATGATACTTTGCACCATTCTGTTGTTTTGCACTCACCACTGTATTTATTGCTGTAGTTATTATTACCATGTATACAGTTTATTCTGTGAGCTTCACGCAAGCAAGGAATTTCATTGTATCCTGGTGTATGTGACAATAAACTCATCTGAATCCGGTCATCTGTCATTACGTATCCTTGTAACTCAGTGCCTAGTTTTGTCTGATAACAGTCCTGTGAAACAACTTTGAATGTTTTTTTCTATAATTAAAAGCCCTATCTTTTTCTTGTGTCATCTGTCAGGCTTGTAAATGACTTGTCTCCACTTCAGTTCTCTGGGTTCTGAGGTGGCTGATGAGACCAATACCAGATCAGCAGGAACTGCCGTAGATAAGACAAGAAGCATCTGATCGGGTTGGTGAAGAGATCCATGTCTTCTACTGTTAACGCTGGGCTTCTATGTGCTTCTGGTGCTTGGCCCTGAGGTCCTCAATACCACCACAAATGCTCCTTCTCCACTTCGAGCAGTCATAGGTCAGAGATTCCCAGTAGTCAATGGTGATGGTGCATTTTTCCAAGGAGATATTGAGCACATCCTTGAACCTTTTCCACTGTCTAGTAAACCCTTCCCCAAGACAGAGCAAAGGCGCTATACGTGGAATAAATATATTGAAAGTAGTCCATAGGTCATACAGTATCTGGGAGAAAGAAATAGAGTGAATGGTTCAGATCAATGACTGGGTTATGGTTTTGATACAAAACTTGTTTTGCTGGCCACATCTTAAATATTTAAAATGAGTTTCCCTCCATCTTCAAACCTAGCTCTGATGAAACTTATTATTTTGGCCCAAGCTCTCTCTTCTGGTCTCTCTGGGAGTCTCTCTGTTGCTTCTTTCCTACGTTCATTGTGGTGACTGCCCCAACTCAGCACTGTCACGTTCATTTCACACATTGCGCTCACAGTGCTGGCCTCAGTGCCTGTCTGCACCGGCCACCCACCCCTGCCTCCTGCCTCCTGCCTCCTGCCTCCTGCCTCCTGCCTCTCACTCTCCCACATCACATGCTGGCACCAATCTGTTCCCTTGATCTGCCACTATCGTTCTTCACTGAAGAGGGAAAAACTAGGAACTGAAGATACTGAAGGGAGCATCACAAATATATTCTTGATATTTTATTTCTATTCACTGTCCTTTTAAAAATTCAGTCATAATTTTTAAGACTTTTAAATACAGAAATGTATAATACAATGTTTATTTTCTTCCACTTAATGGTAAAAGGTAAACCATTCTTTCTTCATTCCAAACTACTCTGTAAATAAATCTGTTGCTCTGTGAGCCACACACACTCAATGCTCAATGTCTCCAATGTTCCTCAATAAATATTAAATTCTATTTCTTTCATAAGCTAGCTCACTGGAGGTATGGAAGCAGAGTTGTTATGTTACCAGACGAATAAGCTGAAGACAGGAGTTTAAATCCCACTATGGTAGCTGGCTGAATTTAATTTCAAGTAATTAAAAAACTGGTTACAGTTATCAGGAAACTACCAAAGTCCAGTTTATTAGTGCATTCTGGGGATCTGTTCCCTTACCCCAGTTTGAACTGATTTGTGACTCCAGACATACAGCCCTCTGAAACGGCCCAGCAAGCCACTCGGTCTGTGGTGTGTTGCAAGGTGGTGCTGATCCCGCTGGAGCAGAACTGGTGAGGACTGCAGCAAATAATCCTTCAAAAGAATTCTGTCTCGTTTATCTACAGCTAGCAAATGTGCTTACATCACTTGTAAAAATTATATTATTACTTTGCATACACTTGATTCATTTACATGTCTTTACATAAATATACCAATCAGGTCAAGGGCAGTTAGGGATGGGAAATAAATGCTGGTCTTGCCCGTGACACCCACGTTACTTGAAAGAAGAGAAAAATAAATCTTCCAAGGTCAACTCCACTTACATTATCATTTTCCTAATGAAACATTATTTCTTCTGCTTCCCCGTCAGCAGTGTGACAGGAGGGCATGGTAAAAGTCTGCAGGGAATGCACTGTTTACTGCATAATGTACAACGGTGTCAATACAACAAGTTACATTGACAAATGGAATAGAACAAGCCACCAGCACACACTGGATGCTGGTAATAGGTCACAACTTGTCTCTCTTTGAAAGGTGATGGTCCTGGAAATCAATTAATTAGAGTCAGAGAGAGATATACAGCACAGAAACAGGCCCTTTGGCCCACTGAGGTTGTCTATGCCAATCACCGAGCACCCATTTACACGAATCCTACATTAATCTCATTTTATGTTTTAATTCTCCCCACATTCCCATCAACTGCCTCCAGGTTCTGCCACTCACCTACACACTAGGCACAATTTACAGTGTTCAACTAAACCAATTCGCTTAACCAATTAAACCAGTTCCTTAGTTCCTGTTGTCTTCTGCTTGGTCTTTGCTATCTTGTAAGATAAGATAAGATTTCTTTATTAGTCACATGTACATCGAAGCACACAGTGAAATGCATCTTTTGCGTAGAGTGTTCTGGGGGCAGCCTGCAGGTGTTGCCACGCTTCCGGCACCAACGTAGCATGCCCACAACTTCCTAACCTGTACGCCTTTTTGGAATGTGAGAGAAAACCAGAGCACCCGGAGAAAACCCACTCAGACACGGGGAGAACAGACAAACTCCTTACAGACAGTGGCCGGAATTGTTCCCGGGTTGCTGGCTCTGTAAAGCGTTACACTAAGCGCTAATACTGTCAAATTGATCACAGGTCTCCGGATAAGAGTGAGAAGTACTTTGCAGAGTTGTTTGGCTGAGTGTCCCTTTGTCGTGTCCTGCCACTCTGCGGGCATTTAGGAACCAACCGTATTGCTGTGAGTCAGGAGTCACAAATAAGCTGGGACAGGTTAGGAAGGCAGATTTCCTTTCCGAAAGGGAAATGGCAAACTAAATGTACATTTGTGACCAAATGTACTTTCTCCTTGGAGCAGAGAAGGCTGACAGAGGTGTACAAACTTATGAAGGACATAGATAGGTTGGACAGTCATGAACCTTTCCCTACAGCATATATATCTATAACCAGAGGGCATATGTTTAAGAGAAAGAGTAACAGGTTTAGATGGGGTATAAGGAAGAACCTTTCCACCCAGAGGGTGTGTTGGAATTTGGAACAACTGCTTAGGAAGGTGAGACTATCATAACATTTAAGTATCTACACAAGCTCTTGAATTGCCACAGTAGAGAAGGTAAATTGGATTAGTGGAGAAGTCTCCTTGATGGTCAGCATGGATGGGATGGGCCAAAGGGCCTGTTTCTCTGCTATGTGACTCTATGACTCCATGGTCTCATGGTAGTTTCATCATCACCTTCACTGCTGTTAGCTTTTTCATTTTTAATCCCAGAGTTCTTTTAATTAATTGCATTTAAATTTCCCAATTAACATAGGGGCACCTGCACTCTTGTCTCCAAATCTTTAGTGCTGGAGGAAATCTGCAGGCCAGGCAGAATCTGAGCAGAAAAGCAGGTGGTCAACATTTCGGGTCAAAACCCTTTTTCAGGACTGTAGACAGGAAAAGGGGAAGCCCAATATATAGGAGGGAAAAGCAGACCAGTGATAGGTGGACAAAAGAGGGGAGGTGGGGTAGCTACAAGGTGGTGATAGGTAGATGCAGGTAAGAGATAGTGATAGGCGGGTGCGGGGGAGGAGGGGAGAGCAGATCCACCGGGGGATGGGTCAAAGGTAAGGAGGAGAAAAGGGGGGTAGAAAAAAGAGAGAGAGGCTGGGAAAGGGAAGAAAAGATGAGGCATGGTTGGGGGGGTAGTGTGGGGGGGGGGGTGGTTTGGGGGGGTTGTGGGGATTGCTTAAAGTGGAGAGTTCAATGTTCATGCCGCTAGGCTGCAAGGTTCCAAGATGGAAAATGAGGTGCTGTTCCTCCAGTTTGCGCTTGGAATTCTCCTGGCAGTGGAGGAGGCCGAGGACTGACATTCCAGTGATAGTGTGGGAGGGGGAGTTGAAGTGACTGGCAACAGGGAAATGCAGATGGCGGTTACAGATGGACCACAGGTGTTCTGTGAAATGGTCACCTAGTCTGCGTTTGGTCTGGCCAACGTAGAGGAGGCCACATTTGGAGCACCGAATGCAGTAGACGAGGCTTTCCATTCCAGGTCATCCGAGATATCCAACTTCTTTACTAACCGTGGCTTGTCCTCTATTGTGGTCAAGAGAACTCGCACCCGTATCTCTGCCATTTCCCACACCTCTGCTCTCACGCCCACCCCTCCCAAGTCCAACAGGGATAGGGTCCCCCTTGTCCTCACATTTCATCCCACCAGCCAACATATCCAAAACATCATTCTCCACCACTTCCGCCATTTCCAACGGGACCCCGCCACCAAGCATACCGTCCCCTCCCGACCCCTTTCTGCCTTTCGCAGGGACAGCTCGCTCTGCAACTCCCTAGTTCACTCCTCCCTCCCCACCCATCCCACTCCCACCCTGGCAACTTTCCACTGCCCCCGCCATAGGTGCAACACCTGCCCCTACACCACCTCCATCACCTCCATCCAGGGACCCAAACAGTCCTTTCAGGTGAGACAGAGATTTACCTGCACCTCCCTTAATATCATCTCCTGCATTCAGTGCTCCAAGTGTGGCCTCCTCTACATTAGCAACACCAAATGCAGACTAAGTGACCATTTTGCAGAACGCTTGTGTTCTGTCCTGATCGCGAACTGCATCTCCCCATTGCCAGTCACTCCAACTCCCCCTTCCACACTGTCACAGACATGGTAGTCCTCAGCCTCCTCCACTGCCAGGAGAAGTCCAAGCACAAACTGGAGGAAGAGCACTTCATTTTCCATCTTGGAACCTTGCAGTCTAACGGCATGAACATTGAACTCTCCCACTTTAAATAACCCCCACACCTCCCCCCCAACCATGCCTCTTCCTTTCTTCCCTTTCATAGCCTCTTCTTCTACCCCCTTTTTCTCTCCTTCCCTTTAACCCATCCCCTGGTGGATCTGCTCTCCCCTCCTCCCCAACACCTGCCTATCACAGTCTCTTACCTGCATCTACCTATCACCACCTTGTGCCCACCCCACCTCCCTTCTTTTGTCCACCTATCACTGCTCTGCTTTTTCCTCTTACATATTGGGCTTCCCCTTTTTCTATCTTAAGTCCTGAAGAAGGGTCCTGACCCGAAACGTTGACCGCCTGCTTTTCTCCACGGATGCTGCCTGGCCTGCTGAGTTCCTCCGGCATCATCGTGTTTTTCATCTAGATTCCAGCATCTGCAGTCCTTTATTTCTCCAAACCTTTAGTAAGTTCCTCAGGATTTCTGGTTCATTAACATTTCCTACCTTACCTCCTTGAGCTCTCCAGTCCTCTTGATACCACCCTTACATTCAAGTATAAATCTTAACTGGAAAATAGACTTCAGTAAACATTAAGGCTGGACTAACTGTGTGTGACTGTATGCTGTTTTATTGGCTTCTCTGTGTAATTGTAGAATGCGCAATGCAAATTGTGAAATCCCTTTGTAAACTATTCACATTATGTTCTCATGTTGAACCTTATCAAAGTGATGCACAGGACTGTTCATTTTAATCTCGTTTACAAAGCTCTAATGTTTCTTGCAGCTCATGAGGCGGCACGGTAGCGTAACGGTTAGCGCGACGCTATTACAGTGCCAACGATCGGGGTTAGATTCCAGTCGCTGTCTGTAAGGAGTTTGTACATTCTCCCGTGTCTGCATGGGTTTCAGCCGGGTGCTCCGGTTTCCTCCCACATTCCAAAGACGTACGGGTAGGTTAATTTGGGGTTTAAAATGGGCGGCGTGGACTCGTTGGGCCGGAAGGGCCTGTTACCACGCTATAAATAAAATTTAATTTAATTTAAAATATTAAAGGTTGCCTTTAGCACCCCACTCACCTTCAGAGACCCTTCCCCCCCCCCCCTTCCTCTCAAAGGACTATCATGGGGCCTGTAATTCCCCGGATGTGATCTCCACCATTCTAATTTCCCCTCTGTGGAAAATTCATCAAAATGAGGCCCTTTTATAAAGTTTCCACAATCCTGAATTCTCTGGGTTTTCCACTAACTTCAGGAGCCGCTTTCAACGTGGACCTCCGACCTCTTTTGAACTGGGTCTCCGCTAGGCAGCCAGAACAGGTTTGCTCTGCTCTGAGACGAGGCTGGGCAAGAATCAGGCTGAACAGTGCCTGGTACTTGGAGCTCAATCCGGCAGTTCACTTGGTTAAGGGGAGGTCAGATATTGGTCTGAGTCTGACCTAGATCTGTCAAAACACACAAGGAATCTCACTCCAGGTATGAGTGAACAAGCATCCAGATGAACTGGTATTTCAAATCCAGTGCTAATTGCCACTAATTACAGAGTCTGTGCTTTATGAAGAGAATGAAGAATAGAAGATGTAGGTCAACACCTTCAATTGACTGGCCTGTCCTCAATTTCTCACAGCAGTGTGCAGAGAAATACATTAGTGCAATCTGCTCACATTGTCAGACAGGAGCATGAATTCACTAACCTCCCAAAAACAGGCATGCATATTTGACGTGTGATTAACCTGCATCCATTAGCTGAACACAAGCCCTCCCCAAACCTTGCACCATCCGCTCGTTGTGATGGACAAGATCATCCGACCCGCAGACCCACAGTTATAGGAGTGTGCTGGGACTTGGCTTCATTTCCAATTGGAAGGCAGCCAGATGCCGGAGAAGCCTCCCAATGGTCCAGTCAGCTACGTTCTGACTGGGTGCCGCTCACAAAGCTGACCCCTCGCTGTGCCCCTGGGAGGGGGAGTATCCCAGCCCTCACGTCAGTAAACATCCCCCACTATTCCACAATGCAGCTCCTCCATGACTTTACAATGCAACTGAGCATCAGAATGGTGAGCAGCCTCTGCCTGGTGGGACCTCTGGAAGGAGCGGGGTCTCAGCTCGGTTTGGGGTGGGGGGTGGGGGGACAATTTTTATTTTAATTTTGTAAAATACATCTTAAGGATATTTCACACTTGTTATATGGAAATACCAGGTGATGTACTTCAGCTGTGGCCCCTTTTGGGGTGGAAGTGCAAGCATGAGGCCACATCCCACCCCAAGGAAGGATTCAGCCAAGAAGTGTCTCCAAGGGTTTCCCCTGTGAAAAGAAGGAAGTGGTGGCATCAACATGCATGAGGGATGTCACATGAACTCCTCTGTTCATCAGAGAATTCCCATTGCCAACAACTTAAGTAGCATGTAGACATTAGATTAATATCTGCCCTCATATTAACTACATACAGCACTTCTGCCCACACTGACTGCATCCAACGTAGGGAAAGCCAACTCCAGTGGAGCCCGCCTCCTGATAAAATGCGTAGAACATGCTCATGTCATAACTGACTTCCTAATTCATCCGAGGCAAAAGTAGGAGACCTTGCAGGAGCACTCTTTTTCCATACATTGGCAACCCTTACATTACCAGGTACATGAGAACATAGAAAATTTGCCGATGACACCACTGTTGTTGGTAGAATCTCAGATGGTGATGAGGAGGCTTACAGGAGCGAGATAGATCTGCTGGTTGAGTGGTGCCGCAACACCAGCTTTGCACTCAATGTCAAGGAACTAATTGTGAACTTCAGGAAGGGGAAGTCGGGAGAACACACACCAGTCCCCATTGAGGGGTCAGAGGGGGAAAGGGTGAGCAGCTTCAAATTCCTGAGCATCAACATCTCGGAGGATCTATCCTGGGCCCAACACATTGATGCAATTGCGAAGAAGGCACGCCAGCAGCTCTACTTTGTTAGGAGTTTGAGGAGGTTTGGTCTGTCACCAAAGACTGTTGCAAATTTCTATAGCTGTACGGTGGAGAACATTCTGACTGGTTGCATCACCGCCTGGTGTGGAGACGTCAATGTGCAGGATCGCAAGAGGCTGCAGAGGGTTGCGGACTCAGCCAGCTCCATCACGGGCACCACCCTCCCCACCATCGAGGACATCTTCAAGAGGCGGTGCCTCAAGAAGGCGGCATCCATCCTCACCATCCGGGACATGCCCTCTTCTCGTTACTACCATCGGGGAGGAGGTACAGGAACCTGAAGAGCCACACTCAATGATTCAGGAACAGCTTCTTCCCTTCCACCATCAAATTTCTGAATGGTCCATGAACACTATCTCGTTATTCTTTATTCTGCACTATTTATTTATTTTGTTATAACTTATAAGTAATTTTATTAACTTATAGTAATTTTATCAGAGTGCAAAATAGTGCAAAAGAGAAGTTTTACTATAAAAATTTATAGTAATTTTATGTCTTTGCACTGTACTGCCGCTGCAAAGTAACAAATTTCACAACGTATAAGTCAGTGATAATAAATCTGATTCTGTACAGTACAGCACACGAACAGGCCCTTGGGCCCACAATATGATGTCAATGTAACCTGCACATCTGCACATCCGCCCGCACAAGGTCTATATCCCTCAATTCCCTGCCTGTTCATGTGCCTGTCCAAATGCCTCTTCCTGCTTCCACCACTTTCCCTGGAAACATGTTCCAGACCCCGAGCACTCTGTGTGTAAAAAAAATAAAAAATTGCCACATAAATCGCCTTTGTCTGAGAGGAATGTGAGCCACCAATCATAAGAATGTAGGAACTTGGCCATCTGACCCTCAATCCTGCTCTGTTATCATCGTCCTTCAGCCAATCTCCACTCTTCTGCATGATTCCCCCCATATCTAAACATCTATTGATATCTGCCTTGAATGAACTCAGTGACAGCCTTCTGGGGTAGAGAATGCCAATGATTCACCACCTTCTGTACAAAGAAATTTCTCCTCAACTTAGTCTTGGAAATCCCAACCCTTATTCTGAGTGTGACCCTTGGTTGTGGATGATTCTGCCGGGGAAAAGTCCTCCCTGCATCCAGCTTGTGGAGCCTGCAAGAGTGTTATAAATTCAATTAGTTAATCTCTTATTCTTCTAAGCTCTAGAGAATACAAGGCTGGTCTATTCAGTATCTCCTCATACAACAAGCCCACCAGGAACAAGTCCAGTGAATCCTCATTGTACTCCTTCTCTGGCAATTATATCCTTTTTTAGGTAAGGAGACCAACACTGTACCCTAGGTGCAGTCTTGTCAAGTACTGGTATAACTGCAGGAGACAGAAATGTGCATCCATGTGCTTGAGTTCAACAAGCCATAATGTAAAATGGAAGGTGCACACATCTTCTCAGAGTGTGGATCTTGCCGGCAAGACCAGCAGTAGGTGAGTCACTGTAGGACATCCAGCCTGACCTGTTCTTGTAGCTACAATATTTATGTGACTGGTCCAGTTGAGATTCTGGTCAAAGGTGACCCCCAGGATATTGATGGTGAGTGATTCAGCAATAATAATGCCATTGAAGGTTTACAGAATACAGAATCAGGTTTATTATCACCAACATATGTCATGAAATCTGTTGTTTTGTGGCAGCAGTACAGTGCAAGACATAAAAATGACTATAAGTTACAAAAACAAAAGATAATTCGTGCAAAAGAGAAGATTCATAGTAGGTGGTTGGAATCTCTCTAATTGGAGATAGTCATTGCCTGCCAATTTTGTGGTGGGAATATACCTGAATGTTGTCTAAGTCTTGCTGCATACAAATGTGGCTGCTTCATTTCCTGAGGAGTGGAATTAAACATTGTATGGCCATCAGTGAACAGCCCCACTTCTGGCCTAATGAGGGTAGAAAGCTCACCGATGAAGCAGCCAAAGATGGTTGGATCTGGGTCACTACCCTGAGGAATTTCTGCAGTGATGTCCTGGACTGAAGTGATTGACCTCCAAAAACATCAACCCTCTTCCTTCGTGCAAGTTATAACTTCAGTTGTTGGAATGTATTTCTTTTGATGCCCACTGACTTCAGTTTTACTAGGGCACCTTGACACCAAGGTCAAATATTGCCTTGGTGTCAAGGGCAATCACTTCCACCTCACCTCTGGAATTCAGCTCTCTGCTCCATATTTGGGCCAAAGCTCTGAAGAAATCTGGAGCCAAAACCCGAAACCGACACCGGTAAATAGTTTATTGAGGTGTAGGTGCCACTTGACAGCACTGTCAATGGCAGCTTCCATTACTCTGTTAATGATCAGGATAGATTGATTGGGTACTAACTGGCTGGATTGGATTTGCACTGCTTTTTGCAAACAGGACAAACAATCTATCTGTAGTTGTCCCCTAAACACAGTGGCATTTCAAAAGACAAATAAAAGTCAATTATATTGGTAGGTATAGAGCCGCATGTAGGAACAAATTGTTTTTAGAACAGGCAGATTTCTTTGAAGGTTTTTACACTAAACTAGTAATTTCATAATCTCCATTAACTTAAATGCTTATTCAAGTTCCCCATCTTTCATGGTGGGGTCTTGAACTCCGATCTCAGAAATATTAGTCCTGTAACTTAACCGTAATCACAGTACACCTGAGCCCAAATTAGAGTGAGGGACCTAAAAACAGAAGATGCTGGAAATACTCAACTGGTCAGGCAGCACCTAGAGAGACAGAGAGAGACAGAGTTAATCCCCCTGATCCACTGAATGTTTCTGGTGTTCTGTTTTCATTTCCAAGACCTATAGCTTTTTGATTATCTTAAGCAATGTGTGACATAACATCTGCACCAACATCTTCCACTGGCAGTTATATTAAGACAATCCATAAACATGTTATCTGAAAATGTACTTACAAATTTGTCAGAACTAATGCTTGGAGGTTAATATCAATGGTTCTGGTCGGAGGAACCTTAATCTTATCAAAAGCGGCAAAGCAGAGTAATATTCCATTCCACTGAGCTGTCACCCTTCACTTTAATGAGAATGAATGCATCAAAAAAACTAATTTTGAGAGGAGCCACATCAAACCCTTTGTTTATTGAGAGCTATATTGGAGGAAAGGGCTTTTCAGTTTCGAATTACCTCCACAAATCAAAGACTACTTGTTATTTCTCCATAAATTAAGGAACTTTAGGGAAATTGGATCCAAGAGTTGACAGCAGAACTTCATAACTTAGATAGTCTCTTCCATTTAAAGCCCTTGATAAATGTATATTGTACCATTTATGCTATTTTCTCTAAAGATTTGTATGCAGCACCAAGGAAATTTGAAGAATTTTAATGCAGCTTAAGATGATCCATTGATCAGAAACCCTTTCTGAAGAATATTCCTCTATCGGGGAGAAAATCAGAGACTGTCAATAAGCATTGTTAATTGTAGTGTGAGTTTAAAGGAACCAGTTCAATCTCCTTGTCATATCACTAAAGATAAAAAGGGAACCTTCTATTCACTGAATAAATACAAAAGGTTTCTTCTGTGTGACCCCGGAGTAAAAATCACATGTGGTTTAAACCCTCAGCCGTGTCTTCGTGACTTCTAGACCTGACCATTCCTGCCCAACCTCCCATCATCCCACCTACAGAAATTTTAGCATCATTTTAAGGAGGATTTTTCCATATTACTCAACCTTAACCAACAACAACAGCCGGCTAACAGCTCAAGAAAGCTGCCGTCAACTGCATCCTTGGACATGTGGAGAGCGTAGCAGAAGGTTGGCGTAGCTTAACGCTGGCCTAGATTCAACCCCAAAATTAAGAGTGATGTAAATATCAAAGTTGAAGAGTTATTGACCTGAAATGTTGACTCTGTTCCTTCCTCCACAGATGCTGTCTGACCTGCTGAGTAATTCCAACACTCTCTGCTCTTGTTTATAAAATAAAAACATATTTTGCCCATTAATGGTTTTGGTCCTTTTGAAGAAGCATGTGAATAGCACAGATTTAAGGTTGTTAGTGAGGTGCTGGGACCTTCCCCCAACATACAGCCTGAATCTGTATTTGGTACACTTTCAGCAGTTAGCACTTGTTTCAGGAAACTCTTTGACGTTGAGTCAGTCTCCCGTCCTTGAAGCCGCATTTGATACGTGGCTGAGTTTTCATCCAGGTATCCATTTCCAAGTCCATGACATCAACAGGCTTTCCTTCTGCCTCTACTCACCTCCTGCTGAAACCCTCACCCATGCCTTTGTTACCTCTGGAGGTGACTCTGTCACTGCTCTCCTGGCTGCCAGTGGTGAAGCAATTAAAGTCAGGAGTATGAGAGGAAGACATCGAGAAGCCATCTCAGTTGGTTTCAGAACAGATGCAGGTATAGGTTCATGGTAAGTGGGCATGTGGACTTGAAGGAATAAGGAACACAAGACACTCAAATGAGTAATTCACTCAGTGCAAGAACCCAGCCAACATTAGCCCCTGTACCAACGCCATCAATTTACATGTGTAAAAAGCAGCTGCTGAGACAAAGCAAGAGCTGAACAAGTGGCCGTCCATATACCTCAGCGATGATGTGCAAAGACTTATTATTCTAGTTCTGACAGGGCTCTGTTTAATTGGCTTCTCCCCTGCAGTTAGTGCTGTAAAGTTAACCCAATTAATGAAAGAAAATACAAGCACTTCTGTTTTTATTCATTTGTTCTTAAGATATAGGCATCTCTGAGGAAAGTCACCATTTACTGTTAAGCCTTAATTGGTTTGTTTGGGCCACTTCAGAGCAAGCCACAGTGATCGGCTCACAAATAGCCAGACCTGGTAACAACAGCAGACTTTCTCTCCTGATGGACATTAGTGAACTGGGTCGGTTTTAAGAATAGCCTGACAGCTTTACAGGTGCGTGAAAGTTATTGAGTTCAATTCACAAACTACCAAAACAGGATTTGAATTCGCATCCACCGATTGTTAGTTGAATCCTCAAGATTTAGTTATTCAGGTACTGGATTTGGACAATGGTGGCAAGACCAGTATTTATCACCAGTGCAGCAGCGTGAAGACAGGAAGATTGAACCTGTGATACTCATCTTGGCTAAATCAACCTTGGATGGCACTGGAACTTGTGCTCTCAGACTGACTCACATGGTATTGGTACTTGTATTGGTTTATTATTGTCATGTGTACTGAGATACAGTGAAAAGCTTTTGTTTTGCCTGCCATCCATTGGTATTGGTTTATTATTGTTACTTGTACCGAGGTACAGTGACATACTTGTCTTGCATACCGATCGTACAGGTCAATTCATTACACAGTGCAGTTACATTGGGTTAGTACAGAGTGCATTGATGTAGTACAGGTAAAAACAATAACAGTACAGAGTAAAGTGTCACAGCTACAGAGAAAGTGCAGTGCAATAAGGTACAAGGTCACAACAAGGTAGATCGTGAGGTCAGAGTCCATCTCATCGTATAAGGGAACCGTTCAATAGTCTTATCACAGTGGGATAGAAGCTGTCCTTAAGTCTGGTGGTACGTACTCTCAGGATCCTGTATCTTCTACCTGATGGAAGAGGAGAGAAGAAAGAATGACTCGTGTGGGTGGGGTCTTTGATTATGCTGTCTGCTTCACCAAGACAGCAAGAAGTAAAGACCAAGGAGGGGAGGTTGGTGTCCGTGATGCACTGGGCTGTGTCCACAAATCTCTTCAGTTTCTTGTGGTCCTGGGCAAAGCAGTTGCTGTAACAGATGCAGATCATTCCATATATAATTACTCGAGGTCATAAAAAGAAGAATATAGTGTTGCAGCTACAGAGAAAGTGCAGTGCAGGTAGACAAATAAAATGCAAAGGCCATGACAAGGTAGATTGGGAGATCAAGAGTTCATGTATTGATGAGAGATCCATTCAAGTGTCTGATAACAGTGGGATAGAAGCTGTCCTTGAGCCTGCTGGTTGATGCTCTCAGGCTTTTGTATCTTCTGCCCAACGGGAGAGGGGAGAAGAGAGAATGACCAGGGGGTGACGGGTCCTTGATTATGTCAGCTGCTTTTCCAAGGAATACCTCAATCCCATTTTTGCCCCAATGGTTATATAGAATGCCTGGCTTTCTCTATTGGAATGTATACAAGTGTTAAAATTCAGGCTTGTGCCCTAAATTTTTTCTTTCTGCAAGAGGCCATTTTACTAAATATATCTGCACCTCCTGTGATCTGAAACTTACTGGGAAATGCTGGAGATAAAGCTAAGCAATGTTGGACATTTTATTGGAGGATACAGAGGATCGTTCTTGTTGCACACTTGGAATATGTTGTCGTTCCTTCATCGCTGCTCTGTCCAAATCCTGGAACTTCCCAACAACCCAGTAGATATTCCTTTTCCTCATGGACAGTAGCAGCTCACCACCTTGAGAAACCAGTGCTACCGTCAGGCAGGAAGTTCAGAAGCCTGAAGTCCCACGCCACCAGGTTCAGGAACAACTACTCTCCTACAGTCATCAGGTTCTTGAACTGACCTGCACAATCCCAATCACTACCTCGGCAATCAAACACTATAGACCACCTCTTGCACTTCCAATGGACCTCCATGGACTTGTCTCTGAGTGTGTCTAGTTTTTGCACAATCCTTTTTCTCTCTCTCTCACTGTCTTGTATAATTTATGTTCTGTATGTTGTCTGAATCTATGTGCCTGTGATGCTGCTGCAAGCAATTTTTTCATTGTACCTGTACCTCACTGTACTTATGCATATGGCAATAAACTTGACTTGACTTGTTGTACCATCACCGGCCACAACTTGATGCTCCATGTCCAAATGAGTGACTGCATGAAAGTGATGCTCAGCTCTAGACCAGCTCAGAAGAACCCACAAAAAAAATCACAGCTCTATAGTAAGAACAGAAAATGCTGGAAAGCACTCAGCAGGTCGGGCAGCATCTGTGGGGAGAGAAACAGCATTAATGTTTCAAGTTCATCACCAGGATTGAACCTGGAGGGTCATGAACTTGAAACATGGTCTCTGTTTCTCTCCCCACAGATGCTGCCTGACCTGCTGAGTGTTTTTTTTTATCACTTTCTGTTTTTATTTCAGATTTCTAACATCTGCAATCACCAGATTGATATCGATCTATCTCCCTAAGCGTGCACTCCCTCCATTATCCGAGCACCTTTGTTCCGGTGTGTACCATCCACAAAAGGCACAGCAATTGCCTGGGCTACTCCAACAGCACCTCACAAACCCGCAACTTGCACCACTGAGAAGGTCAAGGGCAGTAGGTGCATGAACCTGCTGCAGAAGATAAACTGCTGGAGGAACTCAGCGGATCAGGCAGCATCTGTGGAGGCAAGGGGATGGTTGACGTTTCAGGTCGAGATCCTGCATCAGGACTGAGAGTGTAGAAGGAACATAGTCAGCGTAAAGAGGTGAGAAGGAGAAATGAGGACAGGCTGGTAGGTGATAGCTGGAACCAGGTGAGGTGGGAAGGATGGCCGGAAGGAACCAGGTGGCAGGAGGGGATGAAAAAGGTGAATTTTTAGGTTCCCCTCCAAGTCTCACACTTGCAAACATACTGCCATTCCTTCACTATCGCTGTGTCTAATTCCGGGAATTTACCACCAATCCAGTGGGGATTTTTTCCAGCATACAGACCAGAAAGGAACTTCCCACCACTTTTGCTGAGGCAATGAGGGATGGGCTTATCAGCAAGATTCATATCCAGTGAATGAATAAAAAGTAAACAGAATGGCTTTGAAGTTTCTTGAGAGGAATGCATAGCTTGTCTTCCATCTTTGTAATTTTGGTTTAAAAAAACAATATGGCATTAATGATACCAGCCAAGAGTGAATAAAGTGGCTAAGTTGATAAATGTAGGGCAAGGAATTATCCATCAGTTATTACATAGAAAAAAGACGGTAGCTAAATTCTGTGCTTCAAAGAAAGTTGCATCAGGAAGTCTTATCTGATGAAAGTAGCTTTGGAGTAAACAGCTACAACTGTTTACATGAAAAGAATGTCTTCAAAGGATTTAACAATAGATACGTTGTGCTGTCTTATCTGTGACACATAACATTTGATGTCGCCAAGATACGGTGAAAAAGTGAGCTTGGTTTTCAACATTGCTTCAGAGGACTTGAAGCTGAAAGGTCAATTTCTGATTCTGGTGGGTTTGATCCCTCATCCTGGTGTCAATGAAAACTGTTCTGTAGATTGTATTCAAAGCCTCATGTGCTTATTTGAAATGTGTTCTTGGTTGAACTAGGGAAAGAAGGCAGTTGAGCATTAAGATGGACTGTAGACAAGACTGATAACATAACATCCAGACTTTCACAGAGAGGTCACTGAATAGAAATCAGGCATACTAAAATAGAAAGTCTTTGTCTTGGAGAAGGAATTACTTGCTGAAATAGTAACACTGCAGAAAATAGAGGTCAAGCCAAAGGGTGAAGGTGATGATTTTAATTTATTAGGAGGTCAAAGAGTGTCTTTTATAAAAAATCTCAACTCTCCCTCCACCTTAAAAGAAAAGATGTTGATGATGAATATATTAATATGGAACATAAATCCTTTAAACTTCCATTGCAGTAAGCACTCTTGTTTATGCAATAAAATAAGACAGATTATCACTACAATCACTAGAGATCTGTTCAACTATAAAATCAGAGTCCAACCAAACGCTGACCCAACCTGACCACAACCAATCCAAACTCAACCCAAGCCCAAAGACAGGACCCAACCCACACATGGCATGTTTTTGGGTCCCGGCAGCCTTGGATTGAGCAACTAAGCTCTGATAGACATAAGCCTGGTATCGCCATGGAACATTTGTGGCTTTTAATTTAATTGCAGCTTATAAGACTCTGGGGGTTGTGATTAAGTGAACGTTAAGCCTCATTCCTAACAATCGGGATCTTATGTTTGCAGTGAGTGGTTGAAGGCTGAGGTGAGACGAGAATTAATTTCACCTACAGGTGGATGGGATCTGAATCAAACTGCACGAAAAGGTCGTGGAAGCAGCAACCTTAACACATTTAAGCAGTACCTGGATGCTTCTTGATAAAAGTTGCAGTGTTAAAACAGCCTTGCAGTGGTGTGAACACACCCCCAAAAATAATCAAGTTTATTCCCCATCACACCTTCTTAAGAAAGAATATTTTATGCTGACTGGTGGAATGATTTCAGACATAAAATGCAGTGGAAAGTTGTGGTAATAAAATGTTACATTCATTCATGATGTGGGTGTCACTGACAAGGCCATCTTTTATTTCCCTTCTCAAAACACTTCTTAAACCGAATGGTTTTCTAGACTATTGAGTGAGCAGTTATGACTCCAGCATATCGTTTTATCAACCACATATTATCCAGATCATGTTGGGTGGCAGAGAGCCAGGCAGCATCTGTGGAAAGACTTTTCAGTTCAGATTGAGGCCTTTGACCTGACAACATTATCTGTTTCTCTTTCCACAGATTCATCCTGACCTGTTGAATGTTTCCTGTATTTTCTGATTTTATTTCAGTTTCCTAACATCTGAACCTTTTTTGATTTTTGTGGGATGGCAGATTTCCTTCCTGAGAGAATATTAATGAACTAGATGGGTTTTACAACATGCCTCAAGTTTTATGGTCACTATTACAGCCCTTTTAATTTCAGATTGTATACCTTAAGACCAAGCCGTCCATGATGAGGTTTGAACACCATATCACTCGTACAACATATCATTCGTACTGGTTCTGCAATGTATACGCCATGACTGGGAAAAAACAAATTGCAGCTGGTTTTGCAGGAACATTTCTTTTAAAGAGAAACAAAGGACTGCAGATTCTGGAATCAGGGACCCGAACTGAAATGTTGACCACCTGCTTTTCTCCACGGGTGCTGCCTGGCCTGCTGAGTTCCTCCAGCATCATCGTGTTTTTCAACATCTTTTTAAAGTTTCAATCAAACTGGACTCTGCTCAATTAACTCAAAGCACCAACTGCACGATAATCACACTGTGACTCCAATTTGAACAGGACATTTTATCAGTCAAACAGTACAGCACTTGTTCGAAAATAAGCCTGGCAAGAACTGATTAGGGATAGTTTTTGAACTCCAAAAACAGGATGGGCTGGATATACTGAATAACCTTCTGACCAACAGGTCATAAACAGTTTCCTATCATTGTTTATAACTCTTAGACAATTTTACTGCCATGTTAATTGAACTGAAAGGAAATACTAATATACTAAAAGCTTCTGCAGTGGCCCAAGCAATCAATCTACATCAATGGAAATGGACAGAATGTTATTGTATTGATTAAATGAATAAAACATTTTTATCATATCAGGCTTCATTGATTAACAGTGGCCCCAGTTATACCTATTGGGTCTCCACTGTAATATTAAACTGAGATCCAGCATGACTCCAGAAATCAGCAGCTTTTAGATCATAGAACAGTACAGCACAATACAGGCCCTTCGGCCCACAATGTTGTGCTGACCTTTAAACCTTGCCTAAGACTATCTAACCCCTTCCTCCCACATATCTCTCTATTTTAAATTCCTCCATAAGCTTATCTAGTAATCTCTTGAATTTGACCAATTTACTTGCCTCCACCACCACCCCAGGCAGCGCAATCCATGTCCTCACCACTCTCTGGGTAAAAAACCCTCCCTCTGATATCTCCCTTGAACTTCCTACCCATTATTTTAAAGCCATGCCCTCTTGTATTGAGCATTGGTGCCCTGGGAAAGAGGCGCTGGCTGTCTACCCCATCTCTTCCTCTTAATATTTTGTACACCTCTATCATGTCTCCCCTCATTCTCCTTCTCTCCAAAGAGTAAAGCCCTAGCTCCCTTAGTCTCTTTTAATCACAATCTCAATCCTTCACAAGAACTAAAAACAGTTGTCTTCTTGTTACACATGCACTGCCCCTTTCAGAATACCCGAATGTGTTTTATAGCCAATGAGATATCTTTGAAGCACAGTCAACTGCTGTAATGTCGGATACACGCCAGGCAATCTGCAAACTGCAAACTCTCACAAACAGCAAGTGATAATGATCAGATAATCGGCTTTTAGAAATGTTAATTGAGGAATAAATATTCACTAACATCATAATTTTCTTCAAAATTGCACCGTGTGTTGCTTCTCCCTCACCTGAGAGAATAGAAAAGTCCTCAGTTTAATGCCTAATTAGAAAGGCAGCTTCTCAACAATGCAGCACTCCCTCAGCACTGCACTATTAATTGTCAACCTGGATTTATGTGCTTAAATCTCCAAAGCAGGCCTTGAGTTGACAACCTCCTGATGAGGTGGGAATAGGGCAACCCACTGAGTACAGCAGGCACAGTTCACATCCTCCACTCAGTCCAGACATAGAGATGAGATTATTATAGAACATAGAACAATACAGCACAGGAACAGACCCTTCGCCGAAGAACACGATGCCAGCTTAGACTAGATCTCTTCTGCCTGCATATGATCCATATCCCTCCATTCCCTGCATATTCGCGTGTCTATCTAAAATGCCACTATTGTATCTGCTTCCAGCATTACCCCTGGCAGCCCGTTCCAGGCTCCTACATCTCTCTGTGTAAAAGAAAATTTGCCCCGCAAATCTCCTTTAAACTTCTGTCCTCTCACCTTAAACGATTGTCTTCTAGTACCTGACATTCTACCCTAGGAAAATGATTCTGACTGTCTACTCTATCTATGCCTCTCGTAATTTTATAAAATATTATTCTTAACAGTGCAAGCAGAAGTGTTAAAATGGAGCATCTGGGCCAGGTATCTTTTGTAAACAAGCCATCCTCTGCTAACCAGATCGCAGGGTTATTCCCATTCTGAACTTAACTGCTAGGATATGATTACACTGGAAGGGATGCAGAGAAGGTTCACCAGGGTGTTGCCTGTATTGAAGGACTTTAGTTATGGGGAGAGATTGGATAGGCTGGGCTTGCTTTCCCTGGAGCGAAAGAGACTGAGGAGTGACCTGAGCGAAACATAAGGTTATGAGAGGCATAGATAGGGTAGGTAGAAAAAATCTTTTTCCTGTGGTAAGGGTATCAAAAAGAAAAGGGCATAGTTTTAAAGTGAGAGATGGGAGATTTAAAGGAGATCTTAGGGGTAAGTTTTTTCCACAGAGAGTGTTTGGTATATGGAACTCACTGCCAGAGGAGGTGATGGAGTCAGATACAATCCCTACTTCTAGGAGGCATTTAGACAGACACAAATAGGCAAGGCATAGAACGATGTGATCCTAATGGGGTCAAATTGGATTAGTGTAGATGGCAAAATGTCAGCATGGGCGTGAGGGTCCATTTATGAGCTGTATGACTCTGCAATCAACCAGGTAATAATGAGAACACTGCAACTGATCTTTATAAGGGAAGGAAACACTGGGCTAGGATTCTGATGTGGAGGTACCTATTAAAAGATGCTTGTGTGAGAATATTAATCCTGATCACGATTATCCTTTAGATCCACACATGGATAGCGTCTTTGCAAACAGAGGTGACAGATTGGGGATGAATTATGAGGAAATGTATCTACCAGAGCTTTCAAGGGGAATTGGATTGGCACTTGAGAGAAAATAATTTACAGGACCATGGGAATAGGAATGTGATTATCAGGATTGCTCTGCTGGGAGCTGGAATAAACTGAACAGTCTTCCGTGCCATAACAATTCTATAATTCTTTAAAAAAATAGAGATTAAATTTCTGTAGCTGGGAGCTGGTTAAAGATTAGCTGCTGTAAATAAAGTGAATGCATAATTCTACTTTATGGTTTGTTGGGTCTGTTAAACATAATTAAACACAAAGTGAATTAAAAGTATACAATGAAGGCAATAGTGGTTTATCCAAATAGTAAGTAATGCTTGGAATGATTTACCAGGTAATGAATGAATTCAAAAATCAAATATGCATTTTTATTTCAAATGAGAAACAGAGTGGGGATGAGGTACAGAAAAAAAGGCCATGAGCCAATTGAATTACAGCACAGCCCTGAAGGCTGAATGGCCTCTACTAGTCACTACAGTAGTGTTCAGTTATTAAAGTTGGCCCTGCAGATTGTACCTGTGAAGTGGGGAGAAGTGCAGCAAATGGATAAGCTGAGAACAACTGTGTTGGTGTAAGAAACAAATTAGTTGCTGGGAATGTGCGATCCGTGAGACCATGAAGAACATTGTTCACAAGACAGAAGTCCATCTGGCCTGCTTCTTAACTGCCAGCTCCAGATACTACCTCATGTGACCTGATCTTGCGTAAACATTGTTCTGGATGCCTTTTGATCACTTTAGTTGTCCTGTAACCCTGTAGGACTAATGTAGGAATCAGTTTCACTTGTCAACAGTGAAGCCTTCATTAACCCTAACAGCTGGATCCACATGTTTTTCAACAATCAAGACCAAGTAATCAGAAATGGCACCAAGTTCCAGGAATCGTCTATCAAATTTCCATATTTTTCCACCACAAATCCGTGGATAAAGCATTCAATGGTAATCTCAAACTCAGCCAAAGCTTCACAGAGTACCCGTCCTTTTCACACAGACGAGACTTTCCCACGCTACAAGTGCTCATTGCCACCAGGAAGAGCATGAGTATTACCATGTTTGTCAGCAGTGCCTCCATGTGAGAAGGATATGCATTTAAATAGCACCTCAGAAAACTGAGCCACATCTAGGCTGACACTCTCCTACCATACTGAGAGTGTGCTGTCTTGGGAGTTCTGCTTTCCAACAGAAACACAAGAACTTGGTAGGGCTGGGCCACTCGATCCCTCAAGCCTACCTCACCATTTAATCTCATAGAGTCATACAGCACAGAAATAGGCCCTTCGGCCCAACTGGTCCACGCTGATAAAGCTGCCCATCCAAGCTAGTCCCATTTGCCTGCATTTGGCCCTTATTTTTGTAAACCTTTCCTATCTATGTACATGTCCAACTGGCTTTGAAGGGTTGTCATTGTACCTTCTTCAACCACTTCCTCTAACAGCTCGTTCCATATACGTACCACCCTCCGTGTAAAAAAAAAGTTGCACTTCAAGTTCCCATTAAATCTTTCCCCTCTCACATTAAACCTAGAACCCATTTAGTTCTTGATTCCCCAACCCTGGGAAAAAGGCTCTGCACATTCATCCTATCTATGCCACTTATGATTTTATACATCTCCATAAGACCACCCCTCAGTCTCCTACACTCCAAGGAAAAAAATTCCAAGCCTATCCAACCTCTGCCTATATCTCAGTCCCTCCCAGTCCTGGCAATATCTTTGTAAATCTTTTCTGCATCTTTCTAGCTTAATAACATCTTTCCTACGGCAGGGTGACCAAAACTGAACTCAATACTTCAAGTGCAGCATCACCAGCGTCTTATACTATCTTTTCCTGGCTTTAATTCCTTTTCTATACCAGTTCTCCATAACCCTCAATTCCCTGATCATTCAAAAATGTATCTACTTCCTCTTTAAATACTCCCATTGACCTGGTGTTCACAACTGTCCAGCGTAGAGAATTCCAGAGATTCAACACCCACTGTGAGAAGAAGTTTCAACAATTTAGTTTTAAATGACTGCCCTTTAATCTTGTAACTATGTCCTCAAGATTGTCCCATTGGTAAAAACATCTCAACATCTACCCCGTCATGTCCTCTAAGAGCCTTACATGTTTCAAAAAAAACATTAAATTGAGGCAGAATCAAACAGCTGGAGGGACTCAGTGGGTCAAGCAGCATCCGTGGGGGGGAATGGACAATCAACGTTTCAGGTTGAGACCCTTCATCTGGACTGTCCTACTTGGTCTTTTTAAGATGGATGTACAAGATTCCATGTCACCTTTTTGAAGAAGACCATGAGAGTGTTCCTTGATGTCCTGGTCAATATTTACTTCTCTATCAGTATTACTAAATGTGTTTGTTATCATAGTACAATTTGTGGGAGTTTACTGCGGGCAAATTAACTGCTATGTTAGCCGTATTATAACTGTGCTTACATTTCATAAAGAATATTGGATGCAAAGTGCTGAGGTCATGAAAAGTGATACAAAAATGCAAATATTTTTCCCTCACCATTACAGACCTTCTTAAAAAACTTTATTTTACATTGCCAATCATACCAATGTTATATCTCAGATTAAACTTTAAACTAAAAGAGGCTCATAATTTGATTGACAAATATCTCTCAAAATTAGCTAACTTCTTGATGTTACTTTCTTTGCTTTGCTCTGAAATATGATTCCACAGAGTGAGACATCTCTTAAAAACAGGTGGGTATACATAATGGAGTGTTCAAGGAAGGTGTGATCGTAGGCAGAATTACCATCATCATTTAAGATGCAGATTAACACGTGCTTCTAATATACATCCTTGAAATATTACATAGTGAAAAGCAGTAGCCTACTTTCTGTAGTTAGCAATTAATGTTGCCTCACTGGCTACTCTGATAGAACTTGATCCCAGTGAATCTGCTGATTCTGAGTTCCCATTCCAATGGAGACATACTCTTATTGTTGAAGTCAATATTTGATTTTGTCCAGCTCCTGTCACCTTTTGCCTTCTACCATAGTGATGAGGTCCACATGGAAGTGGAGCTTCAGATTCAAAGGCTTTGTGTCCAAGGAGAAACAAATCAAGAAGGGGGTTAACCTTTTCTGGTGAAACACTGGTACTAATGGGCAGGCATGGTAGTGTAGTAGTTAGCGTAACGTTATTACAGCGCCAGCAACCTGGGTTCAATTCCGGCCTCTGTAAGGAGTTTGTATGTTCTCCCCGTGTCTGTGTGGGTTTCCTCCGGGTGCTCCGGTTTCCTCCCACATTCCAAAGACGTACGGGTTAGGAAGTTGTAGGCATGCTATGTTGGCGCTGGAGGCGTGGCGACACTTGCGGGCTGCCCCCAGAACACTATGCAAAAGATGCATTTCACTGTGTGCTTCGATGTACATGTGACTAATAAAAATATCTTATCTTATTTCTTAATGATACAGTTGTTCTACGCCTGAATATGTCACCTGGTGTGAGCCAGCAGGAAGGTTTCATGCATGCTACTTTACACTCCTAAATCTCTGTGCCTCTCTGCCCTCTTTTATAATGCTCCTTAAAACTTGCTCTCTTGAGTCTGCTTTTGATCAACAACAGCTCCTTAAGTACCGTCATGTTGTTTTTCTAAAACAGTCCTGAGAAGCAACTTGGGACTTTTTACTAATCAAAGGATTACATGTGATTTCAGACCCACATATCTGGTAATTTCATATAACATCTTATGTCATATTGTTTGTAGTGTTTGTATTAATTGCATTTTACTTGTGGTGTTTAGTTCTAATAAATGTAAAAAAGAGTTCCAGGTTCAATAGTTTTATCCCATCTGGACAGCTTTGGTTCAAATTCTGAAGGTGATTATTATTACTGGTTTATTATTGTCACTTGTACTGAGATACAGTGAAAAGTTTTTGTTTTGCCTGCCATCCAGACAGATCATTCCGCACATAATTACATCAAGATAGTAAAAAGAAAACAGAATGCAGAATATAGTGTTGCAGTTACAGAGAAAGTGCAGTGCAGGTAGACAAACAAAGTGTGCCCAATGACCCTCACCAATTTTTACAGATGCACCATAGAAAGCATCCTATCCGATGCACCACAGCTTAGTATGGCAACTGCTCTGCCCAAGACTGCAAAAACTTGCAGAGTTGTGAACACAGCCCAGTCTATCACAAAAACCAGCCTCCCCTCCATTGACTCTGTCTACACTTCCCACTGCCTCGGGAAAGCAGCTAATGTAATCAAGGACCCCTCCCGCCCCAGAGGCAACTTCATGCTTATAAAACATCGCAACTAAAGTTCACACGTATGTGAAGTATCATTCCCAAAATCCAGAAAATCAATTCCAAAGTTGGATTGTGTATTCCAGATTGTGTTTCATCACTTTGACACACCTGCTGCCTAGAAACTTCCTTTTTGCATGTTTTAACTTGGCTTTTATAGAGATTGAACCAACAAAGCAAAATGTGACCACATTAAGCCTTATAAGTGTGTGGTTACATTATGGAAAGGCTTGGACTAATTATCCTCAGTGACTTGTGTTCAAGTCTCACCACAGCAATTTAGGATTTTAAATTCAGTTGGGAAAAATTCAATAAATTCTGGAATTAAGTGCACTATTATCAGTAATGGTATCCATGAAACTAATAGATAACAGTTTATAAAAAGCATATGGTTCATTAATGTCCTCTAGGAAAGGAAATCTACTGCCTTTACCCAGTCTGACCCACATTTGACTCCAGATCCAAAGCTATGTTGGTTAATTAAAGCCCTCTGGAATGGCCCAGCCAGCCTCACAGTGCAAAGACAATGAGGAATGGGTAATAAATGCTGACCTTGTCTGAGCTACAAATGCTAACTTCTTTATTGCAAGCTGTAGACAGCTAACACACGTACTTACTTCATATGTACAAATACATCATTACTTTGCGCTCACTGGATTCGTTTACCTATACATAAATATACACAGACTTCAAGAACTATTAGGGATGAGCCCACCCACATTACCTGAAAGAAAAGAAAAATAAATCTTCAGAGGTCAAATCATCTCATGTTTTCATTTTCCTAATGAAACATTATGTCCTTTGCTTCCCCATCAGCAGTGTGACAGGAGAGCACTGTAAAAGCCTACAGTGAATGCACTGTTTACTACATAACATATAACAATGTCATTGTAACTTGTATTGGCATCAGGAATAGAACAAGCCACTAACAGCAGGCTGTTTGCTGCAGCCCAGATCAATACCGGGGAAAGGGTCACAACTTCAGTGTGAGAATGTTACTTACAAGGTAAATCCAATGCAGTTTCTCTGCAGAATGAATGGACTCATTTCGCCATTGGGACAAATAAGCTTTGTGCCCAGAACTGTAAAGGTGTGTCAGCTCTTTCACGGAGTGGTCATACTGTTCGTTCAAGATCTCTGAACTGTATGTTGTAATTCACAGTTGCTCTAAATGCAGAACGGGTTATTTATAGTCAGGGTTTATGGTGCATAACTCAAACCCCAGAAGTAGTTCACGATCAATAGTTTATTTTTTGTTCCTGCAAGGCACCACTGGAGATATGGTATTAAAATGGAGAGTCAATCAATACATTAGAGATGAGTAAGCAACCTCAAATGCATAGAGAGATCAATTCAATCCAGAAGTTATATTTGAAGGACCTTCCTTTTGGAGAGGTGTGCGGTTGTCACAGCAAGAGATGAAATGCATCAATTGTGAGCTCCAGCATTGTCAGATATCTGCAAAAAGTAAAGGTCCCTCTGTTTTTATCCAACAATTTACCTCGACTTTGCAACAAAATGTTCCTTATTTCACATGAATTGGAAGTCTTGCCCCAAGAACCCTGTGTTTTCTTGGGACAAGACTTCCGATTCATGTGAAATAAGGAACACTTTCACCATTATGAAGAGTTGAACTGAATCTTTAGAGCCAACAGGCAAATTCCATCAGGAAAATGAACTCCCAGAATTTGAACACCTAGCTCCTTTTTAATTCATTGATGTTGTGTGGGCATTTACTGTGGTTCCCACATTGTTCTTGAGAAGGTGGTGATTTGCCCTCTTGACCTGCTTCAGTCAGTGAAGGTGCTTCCTCTGTTGGGTAGGGCTTTCCAGGATTTAGACTCGATGACAATGAAGCATCTGCAATATATTTCCAAGTCAGGATGATGTGGATATTACAGAGGAACTTGCTGGAGGTGGTCTTTCCATGTGCTTGCTACCGTCATCCTTCTAGGTGGTGGAAGATGCTGGTTAGAGAGGTACTGTTGCAGAAGCCTTGGCAATTTACTGCAGCGTAGTTTGAAAAAATTATATAAGTGCAGCCAAGATGCACTATAGTAGAGGGAAATTGGTACATTGGTTTATTATTGTCACATGTACCGAGGTACAGTGAAAAACTTTGTTTTGCATGCTATCCATACAGATCATTTCATCACATCAGTACATTGAGATAGGATAAGGGAAAAGCAATTACAGAATAAAGTGTTACAGTTGCAGAG
Organism: Pristis pectinata; assembly: GCF_009764475.1. NCBI lineage: Eukaryota > Metazoa > Chordata > Chondrichthyes > Rhinopristiformes > Pristidae > Pristis > Pristis pectinata. The sequence goes on from NC_067426.1 coordinate 6,419,950, forward strand.
GGTTGTAGACCCAGCCAGCTCCATCATGGACACAACCCTCCCCGCCATCAAGGATATCTTCAAGAGGCAGTGCCTCAAGACGGCGGCATCCATCACCAAGGACCCTCACCACCCGGGACAGGTCCTCTTCACGTTACTACCATTGGGGAGGATGTACAGGAGCCTGAAGACCCACTCTTATCTAATTCCTCTTTTGCACTATTTATTTATTTTTGTAACTTATACTAATTTTTATGTCTTGCACTGTATTGCTGCCGCAAAACAACAAATTTCACCACATATGTCAATGATAATAAACCTGATTCTGAGTTACAGAGAAAGTGCAGTGCAGGCAGACAGTAAAGTGCAAGAGGTAGATTGTGAGGTCAAGAGTCCATCTTATTGTACAGGGGGACTGTTCCATAGTCTTATAACAACAGTATAGAAGCTGTCCTTGAGCCTGGTGGTACATACTTCCAGGCTTTTGTATCTTCTGCCTGATGGGGGGGGGGGGGGGCGTCGGAGAAGAAATAAAAGTTGAGGGAGAAGGAATAGATGCCAATGAAGCTAGCTGCTTTGACTTTGATGGTGTTGAACTTCTTGAGTGTTGTTGAAGCTGCACTTGTGCAGTCATGAGTTGCACTTATGAATGGTGGACTCGGGAAGTCTAAATCTGAAGTCTGAACCCATACTGACCCAGCCTTCCTACTTCTGTGATCTGTATCCTCCTTGGAGGAAGTAAAACAAAACACTGTAAGTCCCTCAACCCACTGTTTACATGTGTGTGGGAGCAAAGGATGTGTTAAGGGCTAGTCCTGAACATTAAGAGTCACCATTACTACAGTGCAACAAGTAAATGTTAATAAACCTGCAGAAAGGGTGGGTTTCCTCCGGGTGCTCCAGTTTCCTCCCACATTCCAAAGACGTACAGGTTAGGAAGTTGTGGGCATGCTATGTTGGCGCCGGAAGCGTGGCGACACTTGCGGGCTGCCCCCCCAGAACACTACGCAAAAAGGTGCATTTCACTGTGTGTTTCAATGTACATGTGACTAATAAAGGTATCTTATTTTAATTAATGCATGAGTTCCAATACAGCAAAGCATGAGGTGATGTGCTTTGGCAGCAGCAATAAGAAGATCACCTACTGCTTGGATGAAGAGTTCAAATGGGGTTATCCAGCAAAGGGATATGGGCTACTCCAATTTATAAAAGTAGTGATTCAAGTGTCTTAGAACAGACAAACACACAAACACATGAATCAAAAGCAGGAGTAGGCTACCTGCAGTATCCTCTCTCATTCAGTGAAATCATGGCTGACAGAGGCAAAGCAAAACAGATTCACTAGGTTAATTCCTGAGGTGAAAGCCTTGTCCTATCATGGATGGCTAAAGAATTTAGATCTATATTTGCTAGTGTTTAGGAGAATGAGGGGTGATCTTACACCACCAGGTTCAGGAACAGCTACTTTCCTACAACCATCAGGTTCTTGAACTGACCTGCACGACCCTAACCCTTACCTCAGCAACAGAACAGTATGGGCCACCTCTTGCAATATCATGGACTTGTCTCTGACTTCTTTTAGCACTAAGGTCTTGTTTTGCAGTTTTTTTCCCCTCTTTACTGCTTTTTATAATTTATGTACAATTTATGTATAATTTATGTTCTGTGTATTGTCTGAGACTACATGCCTGTGATGCTGCTGCAAACAAGTTTTTCATTGTACCTGTACCTCACCATACTTATACACATGACCTGACTTGACTTGCAAAAGCCCGCAGGGGTACGGCAGGGTAGATGTCGAGATCTTTCTACTAGTGGGAGAATCTCAAATGAGGGGACATGGATACAAGATTAAGGAGTGGTAATTTAAAACTGAGATGCACAGGAACTTCTTGCAAAGGGTGGTGAATTTGGACCATTGAGGGTAATTAAAGAGGAAGTAGAAATGTTTTTGAAAGATCAGGGACTAGAGGGCTGTGAGGAATTGGCACAGAGGGGGAGATGAGGCCTGGGGCATATCAGCCATGATCATATTGAATAGTGGGGCAGGTTTGAGGGGCTGAGTAGCCTACTCCTACTCCTTGTTTTCTTGTGGTCTCATCTTGTAATGTCTGCTCTGAATTCCTGTTTACTTCTGGTAACCTTTCACCCCTTTGCTTATCAAGAATCTGTCTACCTTTGTCTCAAATATTAAAAGACTGCTTCCACCATCCTTTGAGGAAGAGAGTTGCAAAGGCTCACAACACTCGGAGAGAAAAATATTCAGCTAATTTCTGTCATAAGTGGGTGATCCCATGATAAAACAGTGACCACAAGAATAAACCTCCTCCCCACATCCACCCATCAAGATGCCTCAGGATTTTATGTTTCAATAAATTCCTGTCTCACTTGTCTAAACTCCAAGCTTAGATTGTTTGACCTTTCCACAAATGACAACCCACCCATTCCAGGCACTGGGGTTCATTTCTAGAGGGAGAGGATTGAAAAACATCAAACTTACAAAGGATTTTGGTCAGATATCTCGGGTTACAGTGGACCATTCTGGTCTCTGCTTTATAAAGAGTTACAGAAGTACTGAAGAAAGTGCAAAGTAGATTCACAGGACAATACAAGAGATGAGATCACATAGTTATTAGAAAAGGATGAACAGACAAGTTATTTCTCTTAGTCATAGAGTACTGTAGCACAGAAACAGGCACTTCGGCCCATCTAGTCCATGCCAACCTGATCTTCTGCCTAGTCCCATCTGCCTGCACCTGGACCATATCCCTCCAAACCCCTCCCATCCATGTACCTATCCAAACCTCTTAAATAGAACATAGAACATTACAGCACAGTACCGGCCCTTTGGCCCACGAAGTTGTGCCAACCTTTCAACCTATTGAACACACATCTACCATTTCCGCTGGCAGCTCATTCCACACTCGCACCACCCTGAGTGAAGAAGTTTCCCTTCAGATTCCCCTTAAATATTTCACCTTTCACCCTAACCTATGACCTCTAGTTCTATTCTCACCCAACCTGAGGGGATAAAGCCTGCATGCATTCACCCTATCTATACTCCTCATAATTTTGTATACTTCTATAAGATCTCCCCTTGTTCTCCTGCGCTCCAGGGAATAAGGTCCTAACCTATTCAATCTTTCCCTATAACTCAGGTCTTCAAATGCTAGCAACATCCTTGTAAATTTTCTCTGCACTCCTTCAAGCTTATTGATATCTTTCCTGTAGGTAGGTGACCAGAACCGCACACGATACTCCAAATTTGGCCTCACCAATGTCTTGTACAACTTCAACATAACATCCCAACTCCTGCATTCAATGCCCTGTTTTATGAAGGCTGATGTGCCAAAAGCTCTCTTTGCGACCCTATCTACCTACGACGCCACTTTCAAGGAACTATGGATCTGTGTTCCCAGGTCCCTTTGTTCTACTGCACACCTCAGAGCCCTACCATTCACTGTGTAAGTCTTACCTTGGTCTGTCCTCCCAAAGTGCATCACCTCACACTTGTCTGCATTCTCTTTCTCTTGAAAAGATTAAGCTAAGACTGATGTAATGAACAACTTCATGATGATGCTCCAGATTTTTCAGAAAAATATTGGCAGTTATCCACCTAACTATCCATAATTCTCCACTTCACTGAAAATAGCTTTGGGATTTCGGCACAAATGCAGTAATCTAAAGTTATTGTCAGCTGTTTGCTGCATTTTTAATCCTCCGATTGTGAACACTTTGCAGATTCCAGTGAAGGGTCTTAGAACTGTTAAATCTTCCCACGAACCACAGTGTGAAACCTGCACAAAAAACCTTGGTCAGTTTAGACCTGGTATAGAGGCAGCTTCCCCACTGAGTTCAATGGAGAACATTTGCAAAGGGCTAAGGTATCATTTGATCCTTTTTTGTATCTTGAAATCATTCAAGTTGTTTAAATTGTTTTTAGTATTTTAGCTTTTAAAGTTTTTTTTAGTTTCAAGAAGTTTTTGAATGTGAGAAATATTCAGATCTTATGACATCTTTCAGATTTGGCTAAGCTAGCTGTCAATTTTTTCAGCATTTTATCTTTTATCTGTGATGTGGATGTCACTGGCAATGCCAGGATTTATTGTCTGTCTCCAATTGTTACAAAACTGGGGAGAGAGTTAAAAGACAACTGTTGGTGGGTCTGAAGTTACAGTAGACCAGACCAGGTAAGGACGGCAAATTTCCTCTCCTGAATGACATTGATTGGTAATTAGTAATTAATTCATTACCATCACATGTACCGAGATACAGCAAAAAGGTTTTGTTTGCATGCCATCCAGACAGATCATTCCATATGCAAGCACATCGAGGTAGTACAAAAGGAAAATAAAACAAAATGCAGAATATAGTGTCACATTTGCAAAGAAAGTGCAGTGCGGGTAGCCAAATAAAGTGCAAGGGCCATGACGAGGTAGATTTAGAGATCAAAAGCTTATCTTTATTGCATAGAAGGTCCATTCAAGAGTCCTATATCAGCGGGATAGAAGCTGTCTTTGAGTCTGGTGGTACGTGTTCTTAAGCTTTTGTATCTTCTGCCCAATGAAAAGGGAAGCAGAGAGAATAACTGGGACAGGACGGGTCCTTGATAATGTTGACTGCTTTCCTGAGTCAGTAGGAAATGTAGACACAGTCAGTGGAGGGGAGGTTGGTTTTCATCGGAGGCTGAGGGGATCCTGATAGGGATTAATAAAATTATGAGAGGTATAGATAGGGTAAATAATCAGAGTCTTTTTCCCAGGGTAGAAATGTCAAATACTAGAAGCCATAGGTTTAAGGTGAGGAGGGAAAGTTTAAAGGAGATGTGCAGGGCACAGAGAGTAGTGAGTGTCTGGAACGCGCTGCCAGGGGTGGTGGTGGGGGCAGATATGAACCACCACCAGACATTTAAGAAGCGCCTATACAGGCACAAGAATATCCAGGGAATGGAACGATATACACTATGTGCAGGCAGAAGGGATTAGTTTAAATTGGCACTATGGTTGGCATAGACACGGTGGGCTGAAGGGCCTGTTGCTGTGCTGTACTGTTCTATGTTCTAAGATGTCAATGATAATCTATCCCTAAGCTCACGCTTCATCTTGCAGTAACACCCCAAGTGAAAATGTCATTTTCTTTAATGTGATCTCAAGATGGTCTTGATGAAGAAAACACTTTATCTTGTTTGACAGCTTCCTTCCAGAGGCTGATCTATTGTCAGCAACTGCCGACCATCGCCACAGATTTATCTGTCACAACCCCGCTGCCTGTGACGTTTGATGGACGATGCAACGTCCTTGCAAGAGCAACACATTGTCTGCCCTCAGATCACCAAGCACTTGCCCTTAGACCTCGCTGACTCTTTCCACGCGACCCTGGACACACCTTCCAATGGGAGGCCGGCTCCCAGTGCCTCAGTGTAATGCAGGGCCTCTCCAGACATTGCTGGCTGTCAAAGCCATTCTAGGAGAGCAGGCGCCCTCTTTGATAAGTGATGGATCCACCCTTAGCAGCTGTCCAAGCTGTCTTTTGAAAATATCTTTGACATTTCTAACCCCAAAAAATTAACCAGAAAGTATTTTAAAAAGTATTTAAAATCATTAAAACTATTTTTTAAAAAATGAACAAAAAAAAGCACACGGACAAAAAAAAAATTGAATACATTTAAGTCAACTGAATTAAATTTAATAGAGGGTCTGGAAACACAAGAGACTGCAGATGCTGGAATCTGGAGCAACACACAATCCGCTGGAGGAACTCAGCGGGTCGAGCAGCATCTGTGAGGGGAAAGGAATTGTCAATGTTTCTGGTCGAAATACTGCAGCTACACTGAGTGTAGATGGGTATCTTGGGCGGCATGGATGAGTTGGGCCGAAGGGCCTGTTTCCGTGCTGTGTGCCTGCAGGGTTTTGACGCGAATCGTCAACAATCCCTTTTACCCCCACAGATGCTGCTCGACCTGGTCAGTTCCTCCAGCAGATTGTTTGTTGCTGTTTTTTCGAAGACCTACTGACCATTCTCCCTGCATCTCCTTCTCCCTCTTCAATTCATTGGGGCTACTGAATCAGGCACAGGATTAGCCGGCAGATTTCATAGCCTGCCAGCTAGAAAGCCTGAGGAAGTCTTTGCTTCGCAGCTGGGATCCACAGTAACTCCACCGGCACAACACAGGTGACCGGGGGCTACATCCCCCGGAACAGAAGGTTGGATTGCTGAGCTCCTGCTCAGTAATCCAAGCGGACTTGCTAGCTTGTTAATTGGCCCCTGTAAATTACCACTCACAGCAGATGAGAGACACAGAGGGTAGGTGGGATGAGAGAGAATAAGTTGCAGGGGTGAATGAAATTAAGGAATTGAAGAAGTTTGGATAAGTACATGAGGTTAGAAGGATATGGGCCAAACGCAGACAAATGGAACTAGCTTGGTGGACACCATGATCGGCATGGATGAGTTGGGCTGAAAGGCCTATTTCCATGCTGTCTTACTCTATGATTCGAGAAGGAGAGTGGGAATCGAATTGATGGGATCGCTCCCCAGGGAGCTAACATGGAAGCAATGGGCTGGAAGGCCTCCTTCTCAAATGGTCTCCATCCACTCCACTATGATTGTCCCATCACTCACCTCATTCTCTATCCTTACAAGTTTAAAATAGGGAAGTAGGCTTACAATCAGACTGAATGGAAGATCTACCTCACAAAATTTCACATCCAAAACCATCCATCTGGTGAAATCACAATCCATGTGTCCTCGGGGAAAGTCTGAAGTCTCTTCCAAATTGGGAAAAGAGGGTAAACATGAAGTAAATTCCAAAAGAAAATCTAATATAATGTTGAAAGGAACAATGCTGTCCTTTGTATTCAACTGATACATCGATCGCACAGACGTCCAAACTCAGACCAGAGACCTCCGGCAGATGCAGGCACAATCAGATCTGGTGCAGAGAGCCCGAACAATTCAGTCCTATTTACAGACGGATTTCTTATTTGCTCAAGGTTTTGAACAAAGATCTCTGCTAATTCCGACACACTTTTGGGGACTCCCTGCAAATATTGATCATATCTGAGAGACCTTCTGCAAATCGTGTCGGCCGTAAATAGAGGCAACCTCTCAATGACCCTTGCCAAATATTGGGTTACTCTTGGGAACCTCATAGAGTTGGAGGAACACAGCAGAAACTATATGTTAGTAAGCAAATAAAAATGTAGAATACAGCAATCTGAGGACTTCTTTCATACTGCTGTTTTAAATGTGTTTGCATTGAAGGGTTCAGTGACAAGAATAGAGTGCGTCATTGCAATATATGAGGAGTGACGCTGCCTAAGCACTGAATACTGATAGGCCTGGATAGTGTAGACGTGGAGAGGATGTTTCTATCAGTAGGAGAGTCTAGGATCCAAGGGCACAGCCTCAGAGTAAAGGGACGTCCCTTTAGAACAGAGATGAGGAGGAATTTCTTCAGCCAGAGGGTGGTGAATCCATGGAATTCATTGCCACAGAGGGCTGTGGAGGCCAAGTCATTAAGATAAGATATCTTTATTAGTCCTATGTACATCGCAACACACAGTGAAATACACCTTTTGCGTAGAGTGTTCTGGGGGCAGCCCACAAGTGTCACCACGCTTCCGGCGTCAACATAGCACGCCCACAACTTCCTAACCGGTATGTCTTTGGAATGTGGGAGGAAACTAGAGCACCCGAAGGAAACCCACGCAGACACGGGGAGAACGTACAAACTATTTACAGACAGTGGCTGTAATTAAACCCGGGTCGCTGGCGCTGTAATAGCGTTATGCTAACCGCTACACTACTGGTGTATTCAAGGCAGAGATTGACAGGTTCTTGATTGGCAAGGGGGTTAAGGGTTACGGGGAGAAGGTGGGAGAATGGGGTTGAAGAAAGATCAGCAATGATGCCATGATTGAATGGCAGAACAGACTTGATGGGCCAAATGGCCTAATTCCACTCCTATATCTTATGGTCTGACAGCTCTAACAACCCAAGTTCAATACTGACTTCCAACACTGTCTGTGTAGTAGATTGCACATTATGCCAATGACTGTTTGGGTTTCCTCCGGGTGCTCTGACTTCCTTCAATATCCCAAAGGCATGCAGGTTGGTAGATTAATTTCCCACTGAGAATTACCCTCAGTGTAGGCAGGTAGTAGGGGGAAGTTGATGGGCATGAGAGAGAGAATAGGTTTCAGGGAAGTACGTGGGAGAATAAAACGGAAAGTCAAATCCAGGTAGGACTTTCATAGTGAACAGCAGGGCCCTGGGGAGTGTTGCAGAACAGAGGGACCTTGGAGTACAAGTGCATGGTTCCCTGAAAGTGGAGTCACACGTAAACAGGGTGGTGAAGAAGGCTTTTGACACGCTGGCCTTCATAAGTCAGGGCATTGAATATAAAAGTTGGGAGGTCATGGTACAGTTGTACAGGACGCTGGTGAGACCACACTTGGAGTATCGTGTTCAGTTTTGGTCACCTTGCTATAGGAAAAATGTCATTAAAATGGAAAGAGTGCAGAAAAGATCTACAAGGATGCTGCCAGGACTTGAGGGACTGAGTTATAGCGAGAGGTTGGACAGGCTAGGACATTATTCCTTAAAGCGTAGGAGACTGAGAGATGATCTTACACAAAGGGTGGTATCCATGTGGAACGAGCTGCCAGAGGAAGTGGATGAGGCAGGTACAATAACAACTATTAAAAGACAGGCTGTGTAACTCTATGACTCTATAATAAGATTGGTCTGAGAGCTGGCATAGACTCAATGGGCCAAAAGGCTTCCTCCTCCTATGTTATAAGAAAGTTTATGAAATGAGAAATATCTCCCTCATACATATGGTTGGGCATTAAGTTGTTCCATTGCTCATAGCGATGGGTAGTCAGTGTCACACACCTGAGAGCAGTTCATTTTCCATTTGCTCACTAAGTATCTGCTTCTCCTGTGATTTGGGTGGAAAAATTTTAAGGGTCCCTAGGCCCACTGTAGGTGATCAAAGCCTTCTGCCACTTGTTGTTTGTTTGGATTACCCATGAACTCCATTTTGTTTTCTTTGGGGTTTGAGACAACTCGCTGAAGTTTAAGTGCATGTGTCCAGAAGGGCTTGCACGAGATTAACCAATTGTAAAGTGAGATTTATATTTATCCCAATTCAGTCTATTTTAACCACAGAGACAAATACAGAGGAGCAATGTGCACAGTGACCAGGGACTGGGCCAATGTCTGATGAGCGAAAATTTTAAAATGTGGCAGATTCTGTAAGAGATCAGTGACACCACCCATCTTGAAATGCAAATCTAGGAAGATGTTAACCATAATATATTCATTGGGAAACACTTGGGATCAACTTCAGAGCTGTTTTTACACCTTTCCTTGGTTTTCTCCGCTGAAATCAGTGGACAGTAGCAGCAGGAGGGATGTAAAACCAATCTGATCCCAGAGGATTACAGAAGATCCCAGAGGATTTGTCCTGGTCCAGCCACGTAGACACTATGGCCAAGAAAGCACTCCAGTGCCTCTACTTCCTCAGAAGGTTAAGGAAATTTGGTATGTTCCTGATGACCCTCACCAATTTTTACAAATGCACCATAGAAAGCATCCTATCCAAATACATCGCAGCTTGGTATGGCAATTGGTCTACCCAAGAGCACAAGACATTGCAGAGAGTTACGAACGCTGCCCAGTCCATCACGAAAACCAGCCTCCTTTCCATTGACTCTGTCTGCACTTCTCACTGCCTCAGGAAAGCAGCCAACATAATCAAGGGCCTCTCCTATTCCGATCATTCTTTCGTCTCCCCCCTCCCATCAGGCAGAAGATACAGAAGGTTGAGAACATGTACCATCAGGTTCAAGGACAGCTTCTACTCCACTGTGATTAGACTCTTGAACAGACCTCTTTATCATATAAGATGAACTCTTGACCTCTCAATTTACCTTGTCACAGCCCTTGCACCTTATCGTCTGCCTGCACTACACTTTCTCTGCAACCGTAACACTTTATTCTGCGTTCTGTTCTTATTTCCTTTTGTGCAACCTTGATGTCCTTATGCACAAAATAATCTGTCTGGATTGCACGTAAACAAAAGCTTTTCACTGTATCTTGGTACGTGTGACAAAAATAAAGTAATTACCAGCAAGAGAGGTTTTTACTGCCCCTCTGATTTCCCAGTAACTCAATATTTCCCAGATCACAGTCAAAGCATCAGAGCAGATTACAATCAGCCCCACAAACTACCCTTTTAATCCAAACTGACACAAGAAGGCAGAGTTTTTCTCTGGTCATAAAATAAACAGAACCAATGAGAATTACCCTGTATAGAGTCCTGTAGCTGGACATTCACTGCTGATTCTAACATGTGACCAATTGGAACCATTTAGCACAGTAATTACTACATTATCCGTGTAATATTAAACATTTGATAGGCTAACACAAAGTGACTAAAATCCCAATAAAGACAATTAATACAAAAGTAATCTCATTTGGGGGATAAAACAGCTCTACTGCTATTCTATTTTTGAGGGAGAACCTTCTTAATTCTCAGCTCGTCGTCGTCAAAGGCATTTTCAAAATCAGATTTATTATCACTGATTTATATGACGTGAAACTTGTTGTTTTGCAGCAGCAGTAGTTGAGGTCCGCCACCCACCCAGAGTACATTCAATGCTCTTGCTACTTTCAGTGCTTCTTCCAAGTGTTGTTCAACCTGGAAGAGCACTGATCTATCAGCTGCAGGAGGACAGTACACAGTAGTCAGGAGGAGGATTCCCTGCCCATGTTTGACCTGAGGCTCTGAGACTTTATTGGGTCTGGAGTTAATGTTGAGGACCCCTAGGGCGCCACCAGGTATACCTCTGTGCCGCCCCTTCTGGTGGGTCTGTCCTGCCTTGGGATATAGTCAGGGATTGTGATGGAGCAGTCTGACATATTGCATGGTACAATTCTGTGAGGGCAATGATGTGGGACAGGTCTCCCAATTCAGACACACGTCCCAAGTAGTTGTGAGGAGCACTTGTAGCAAGGTTCACTGGACTTGGAGCAGTGGGCATGACTGAATTCAGTGCTTTGTTCAAAGCCAAGTGAGGTGTCCAGTTTTGTTATACGGTCATAGTGTTATACAGCACAGAAGCAGCCCCTTCGGCCCAAATGGTCCATGCTGACCGAGATTCCCATCTAAGCTAGTACCATTTGCCCATGTTTAGCCCATATCCCTCTAAACCTTTCCCATCCATGTACCTGACCAAGTTTTATTCTTTTTGTTTTAACAAAGTTGAAAATAGGGAATACCAATGAATGGTTTGCTGGGACGTTTAAGAATCAACCCCAGTGGTGGGTCAAGTTTATCGAGTTAAAATTCAAGTTTATTGTCATGGGCATACATACCCAGGGTATAAATGCCATGAATATTAGCTTCTTGCAGCAGGAGCGCAGTACGTTACAAACATGAAAAACATAAATAAACATGAACTTAAATTAACATAAGTTATACATAAATGAAAAACACGATGATGTTGGAGGAACTCAGCAGGCCAGGCAGCATCAGTGGAGAAAAGCAGATACCCGAAGGGTCAGGAGGAAGGGTCCTGACCCGAAACATTGACTGCCTGCTTTTCTCCACGGTTGCTGCCTGGCCTGCTGAGTTCCTCCAGCATCATTGTGTTTTTCATCTCGATTCCAGCATCTGCAGTCCTTTGTGTCTCTAAATTATACATAACTTAAGTACACAATGAACAAAGGTAACATAATAACATTAGTGCAAGTTGAGAGAAATATAATCTGAGGTAGAATTAGGGTTTTTCGGGTCAGTCCAAGAACCTGACGGCAGTGGGGAAGAAGCTGTTGTTGAACCTTGAGGTGAGGGGCTTCACGCTCCCGTACCTCCTGCCTGATGACAGCATCGAGAAGAGGGTATGGCCTGGATGGTGGGGTTCCTTAATGATGGATGTTGCCTTCCTGAGACTCCGCCTCTTGTAGACGTCCTCATCAGTGGGAAGAGCTGTACCCGTGATGGAACTGGCTGAGTCCACTGCTCTCTATAGCCTCTTGCGTTCCTTTGCATTAGAGTTCCCATACCTGGAGGTATGTACGGATCACACTGGGTAAGAATGGCAGATTTTCTTCCTGAAGAGAGTCAATGAACCAGATGGATTTTTATAATAATCCAGTGGTTTCTGTGGTCATCAATTTTAACAATAGTTCATTTTTAATTCTAGATCATCAACTGAATTTAAACTCCACAGCCATCACGGTGGGATTTGAAGTTAGTCCATGTCTCTGGATTACTAGTCCAGTTACTTAACAACTGTACCAACATTTAATTAATGCATTTAATAAAATTTCAATAAAAAAGAAGACATAAAAATAGTCAATTGCATTGCTGAAAATTATTTTACTTAAAATTAGTGTTAGTGCCTGGAAAAGCAGAAGGATCCTCAGAGAGATGAGATATGTCAGTCATTTTAAGACTCAAGGCTGCCTCTGCAACCCACTAGATAACTTCAATTGACCTCTCAGTGAAGAAGGACCCTGGACGGGAAATTATTATCAGTGACAGGCTAGGCCTGTAGAAAATCTGCTACATCAAATGGGCTCAATCCAGTTGTACACTGTGCTGTGTGAAGCCCACATCGGGAAATTCAGATTGCAAGCCAAGCCTATATTTCTTCTCCTGCCTAGCCAGGAACAGCAATCACCTCCTGTTGATTCATCTTTTCTTCTCTTGCAGATCAGTCATGCTGTTGGCATCTGTTCACCAGTGAGTCATGCTGGATACTGCAGCTAATATACTGACATTAGACTTGCAGGTCATGCCACACTGGTGACAAACAGACATGGTGTTTGCACCTACAATGCTGACAGGCTGTTTCTTTTGGTCACATTTCCTGTGTGATTCAAGTAACTATCTTGTATCATGTTGCTGGATTTTCACTTTGTCTGAGGGATGCAAAAGGTTTAAGTTAATCCCAAAAGCTTCATGGAGATACAAGAGACTGCAGATGCTGGAATCTGGAGCAACAGACAAAATGCTGGAGGAACCCAACGGGTCAGGCAGCATCTGTAAAGGGAACTGGACAGTTGATGTTTTGGCTCGAGACCCTTCATCTGGACTGGGGCCGATATCACATGGGGGGAGCAGTGAGAGAGGGTCTCACAGAGCTCCTATCGGAGAGAGGAGGAAAACTTCTTCAAAGTAGGCATACCTTCAAAAGACTTTGCAGTTGAATAGGGAAATGAAGACACAAGGGACTGCAGACGATGGAATCTGGAGTAATACACAAAGCACTGGAGGAACTCAGCGGGTCAGGCATGGACAGTCGATGTTTCAGATCGAGACCCTTCATTTGGACTAGATGAAGAATCTCGACTCGAAATGTGACTGTCCATTTCCCTCCAATAGCTTCATGTTTTGTTTGTTGACATCTAATCTCTGACATCCTAATTCAAGGACCTGATCTTCCCTGGCCCCCAGGCACGGTAGTGTAGCGGTTAGCGTAACGCTTTACAGCGCCAGCGACCCGGGTTCAAATCTGGCCTCCGTCTGTAAGGAGTTTGTACGTTCTCCCCGTGTCCATGTGGGTTTCCTCCGGGTGCTCCAGTTTCCTCCCACATTCCAAAGACGTACGGGTTAGGAAGTTGTGGGCATGCTATGTTGGTGCCGGAAGTGTGGCGACACTTGTGCGCTGCCCCCAGAACACTCTACACAAAAAGATGTATTTCGCTGTGTGTTTCGATGTACATGGGACTAATAAAGATATCTTGTCTCTTATAATTTGTACAAATGAGATATTCTCCACATTGAGGAAATGGCTAACCCAGTATAGGCACCGCTGATTACTGGGTACAGTGTTTGTTGGTGGGTTGGCTTCAGTAATAATCTCTATATTGGCAGTTCTGCCTGGCTGTCTGATGTCCAGGGTGCATCATAGGCAGTGTAGGTTGAAAGGGTCAGCTTGATTTATATATACATTGACCAGTCTCATTGTTATACATTAAGAATCAGAATCAGGTTTATTATCACTGATATATGACGTGAAATTTGTTGTTTTGCGGCAGCAGTACAGTGCAAGACATAAAAATCTATAAATTACAAAAATAAATAAATAGTGCAAAAAAAAGGAATAACAAGGTAGTGTTCATGGATTCATGGACCGTTCAGAAGCTATTCCTGAATCATTGAGTGTGGGTCTTCAGGCTCCTGTACCACCTGCCTGATGGTAGTAACAAGAAGAGGGCATGTCCCAGATGGTCAAAGTCGAGTTTATTGTCACATGCCCAAGTTCACGTATGCACAGGTGCAATGAAAAACTTACTTGCAGCAGCATCACAGGCACATAGCATCAGATAAGCAGCATTCCCAGAAATAACATAAATTAAACACAATTTTTACAAGAAAGAACACAATTAGAACAAAAAAAGTCCATTTTAGTGCAAATTGATGAAAGTGGTCACAGTGTTGCTAAACTGTAGTGATTAGGATTGTGATGGTTGGTTCAAGAGCCAAATGGTTGAAGGGAAGTAGCTGTTCATGAACCTGGTGGCGTGGGACTTCAGGCTTCTGTACCTCCTGCCCACTGGTAGCTGAGAGAAGATGGCATGGCCTGGATGGTGGGGATCTTTGATGATGGATGTTGCCTTCTTGAGGCAGCACCTCCTGTAGATACTCCCAATGGTGGGGAGAGATGTGCCCGTGATGTATTGGGCTGAGTCCATTACTCTCTGCAGCTTCTTACATTCCTGCGCATTCAAATTGCCATACCAGACCACGATGCAACCAGTCAGGATACTTTCAACAGTACATCTGTAGAAGATTGTTAGAGTGTTCGGTGACAAGCTGAATCTCCTTAACCTCCTAAGAAAGTAAAGACGCTGGCGCACTTTCCTTTTGACTGCATTTATATGCTGGGCCCAGGACAGGTTATCTGATACATTAACGTTGAGGACAAGGCATTGTAAACAGGCAGCTTAGTTTGGATTTTGCATCTTATATTGGATCCAGCATCTTACAAGTAGATCCATTACAACAGTTTGATCATGAGAGATATTTTGGTAGATGTTTGTTAGAGTATTTGGTGACATGCCAAATCTCCTTAAGCTTCAAAGAAAGTTAAAGGTGTCAGTGTGCCTTCTTTGTGATGGTATCTATGTACTGGGCCCAGGACAGGACATTGAGGATTTCGAAGCTGCTAACTCTCTCCACTTCTGACCCATCAACAAGAACTGGCTTCCCCTTTCTGAAGTCAACAATTATCTCCTTGGTTTTGTTGATGCTGAGTGTGAGGTTGATATTGCGGCACCACTCACAGGAATGCAGGAGGCTGCAGAGAGTAGTGGACACAGCCTGGTCCATCACAGGCACAGCCCTCCCCACCATTACCAGCATTGATAGCGCTGCCTCAAGAAGGTGGCATCTATCATCAAGGATCCCCACCATCCAGGTCATGCCCTTTTCTCGCTGCTACCATCGGGCAGGAGGTACAGAAGCCTGAAGTCCCACACCACCAGATGCAGGAACAGCTACTTACCTACAACTATCAGGTTCTTTTACTGACCTGCACAACCCTATTCCTACCTCTTTCAGTCATGTGTATTTTCCTCTAATGTTGCCTGCCATCTCCTTCTAAAGCCTACGAGCATTGTAGCTTGCTAAAATGGCTTTTGGTTAATGGTTATTTTCAGTTAATCAATAGCTAATTCAGAATTCACTCACCTGTGCTTTTAATTAGTGAGCTTGGGCTTGTAGTCAATACTGAATCTTAAATCAGTATTTCCTTTGGACTGCAATCAGTGATTGCTGGGTGAAAGTTAATTGTATTCCTTGGGTTTTAGATAATCTACCACCAGTATAAATTCTGCACTGAAAGGAGGAAATGCTCATTGCTATAGTGCCGTTCACAACCTCGGGACATGCCAAAGAGCTTTCTTAAGGCTAACATTGAAGTACAATCACTATGCTAACATTTGAAACATAGCAACCAATACCCAAGAGCAAATACCCACAACAGCTGTGTGGTAATGACCAGATCACCTGTTTTTGTGAGATGGATGAAGGATAAACGTTGGCCAGGACGCTGGGGAGAAGTTCTCCTCTTTTTGAAGCAGTGTAACAGAAGCTGGGAAAATAAACAGGGCCTCAGATTAACATCTCATCTGAGTGAGAACACCTCTGACTGCAGATCTTCCTTGCTGAGTGGTAGCTTGGATTCTTGGTGCTCAATACTCTGAGAGGTCCTTCTGACAAGAATGTACCCAACCAAGCCTTGACTAACATCTGTTACCTAAACTATTTTCTTTTGCATAATTTGATTTATCTGCTAATATTTCTCAAATAAATAAAGCATCGCAACTACTACAGATGGTCTTAACTTTGGATGCTGGATATTATCTCATTCCAATAAAATTTCCTGTAAAAGTCATGTGAGATTAACATAGTTAACACAATTTTGGCTCATGAAAGGTATTAATTGTAAATTATTCTTTCCATATTTCCTTTCAATGGCAATTAATAACATTCAGTTGTGTACTTTGCCTGAATTATGCAGTTTATGTACCATCAACATGAACAGTTTTCTCAAACAAGTGATGGGAATCTAGAACCTACAACCTGTGCTGGAGGTGAAGCAGAAACTCTCAGCAGATTTAGAAAGAACCTGGATGAACCCCTTGAAGAGCTGTAGTCCACAGGGTTACAGACCAAGAGCTGGAATGATAATAAGATCAGAGTTTTTTTTCTATTTTCCTTCTAAGCTCCATAATCCTTGATTCCCTTGTGGTGCAAGAATCTCTCTCAGTTTCAAGTACACTTAATGACTCAATATCCACAGGTCTCAAGAGCAGAGCATTCCAAAGATTCATGGTCTTCTTGGGGAGAAAGTTCCTCTTCATTTTAGTGTTAATTGGCCAACCACTTTTCCTGAGCTTGCGCCCAGCTAGTTAAGGAATGTTCTATGGAGGAGGAAATACTAACAACCTAGCTCCTCAGCAATTTGTTTGATCTTAATAGACCTGCAAAACATGGGTTTGTGCCACCAGTTTCTCAAGAGCAGTTAAGGATGGGCAATGGAGATCAACCAGAGTGACAACCAGTTGTGTGAACGAGATGAAGAAACAGGTAAGTTGCATCGGTATGACAACAGATCTGATCCAAGGGTTGTCAGTGTCATGGTACACTGGGGTCCTTGACCAAACATCCAACTTTTCTTGTCAAAATAATGATGAATTTAACAGATCCATTTCCAGTGGCCTTTTGAATGCTCCTACAGAATCTGCTTCTACCCCTCATACAGGCATTGCATTCTGGATCTGTGTGAAAACTTCTTCTCCTTTCTCTCCTCTGTATTTAGACAATAGTTTCAAATCTTTAATCTTACTGACCGACTCACCAGAAGAAAAAAGTTTCTCTATTATTGCCACTCATTGTTCCGAGTATTGATTAAGTCCAGCTTTATTCTAAAGAGAACAATCCCCATTTCTCCTCTGTCTCTCATAATGGAGGCATCGTCCCAACACATTCTGATTTAAAACTTTATCGCCTTTCCTGGCTCTAAATCCAAGAACTTCCTACCCAAAGGGATGAAAGGAGTACCATCACCAGGTCAAGAAGGGTACTTCTCAAGGGCAATCAGGGATTGCAATAGATTCTGGTCTTGATGGTAATGCCTTTATCCTATATATCAAAAAAAAATCTGTGATGTAACTGCAGTAGATCTCCTCAGGAAGTTAATCTCTGTCCTAAGATGTGGTTCCAGAACTATACAGGATACTCCAGCTGTTACCCGGGTTCAAGAACCACCAGGTTTAAGAACAGCTACTTCCCTTCAACCATTGGGTTCTTAAACCAACCAGCACAACCCTAATCACTACCTCAGTACAGAAACACTATGACCGCTTTGAATACTTCGCACTACAATGAACTTTTCTTTTTTTGTTCTAATTGTGTTCTTTCTTGTAAAAAATGTGTATATTTTATATTTATGTTTTAGTTGTGAATGCTACTTATCTGATGCAATGTGCCTGTGATGCCGCTGCAAGTTTTTCATTGCACCCGTGCATGTCTGTAGTTGTGCATATGACAATAAACTCAGCTTTGATCAGTGATTAATTTAGGTAGTTTTGTTTTTATATTCAGAGCTCCTGTGTACCAACCTGTGTCATACAGGTTTCCTTCATTGTTTTATCAACTTGCTCTGATACCTTCAAAGATTTGTGAATGTGCAGCCCAGGTCCTCCTGGTCCAGGACCAGCCACTCGTGCCTCTCATTCCACCTTCTCCTTCAAAAAAGAATAAATACAAAACATTGTGAATGCTGGACATCTGAAATTAAGATGGAAGATGTGGGTTGGGTCGCAGCTGTGGAGAGGGAACCAGTCAACCTTTCATCAAGAGCTTTTCCCCGAGCTGGATATTTTCTTTGTTGATTTTTCATTATTTCTTTAATTTTTTAAAAATTTTATTTACAGCGTGGTAGCAGGCCCTTCTGGCCCAACGAGTCCACACCACCCATTTTAAACCCATATTAACATACCCGTACGTCTTCGGAATGTGGGAGGAAACCAGGGCACCTGGAGGAAACCCACACAGACACGAGAGAACATACAAACTCCTTACAGACAGCGACGGGATCGAACCGCGATCACCGGCGCTGTAATAGCGTCGTGCTAACCGCTATGCTACCGTGCCACCCTCTGTTTCTTTCCCCAAACATTTTAAATCTAATCACTTTGTGATCATTGTTATCCAAATACTTTCACCTTGTTTCATCTCCCAATTCACTGGACTGGAAACTCTCGTCCTGCACCTATCTTCCCCTCTTCTCTCTCTTTCCTCTCTGGTCTACATGCAGGTAAGTAAAATACTATTATTCACCAACTACCTATATATTTCTCTGAAATTTACCTGCAGATTTGCTCTTCAATCTTCTCACTATTTGGAGGTGTTTAGTAAACATCCATCAATAGGTAGCTGCTTTCCTTCTGTTCTTTAACTGACCAAGTAGAATCCTCTGAACATGTTGTCCCTTTGCACAACTATTATTATCCTAAATCACCCACGCCCTTCCTCTATATGTGTCCTTCCCCCTCCGGAATGCATTGTAACCAGGCATGTTTACTTCTCGTTCCTGCTCCTGTTTAAGACAGGCCCCCATTATAATCACAGCACAAAATCCCAAGTGGCAACTTAAGTATGAAGCTCACTGACCATATTTGCGACACGCCCCTCCCTCACACTCACCTTTTACCACTGGTCAGCTTTTCCTTTTCTGTCATCACAGACAGATTTGTTCTGAACTTTTTCTCTTGTTGCTATCGTTTGCCCTCTCCACCTCCCACCCAAGTTTTCTATGCACCTTGTTATCCCTTTTGACTGCTCTGTGGTTCCCTTCTCCTACTAAATCATTAAGTCCTCCCTCACTTAGAGAAGTGGGAAAAACAGCACAGCCCTGGGAGCCAACTCTCAACAATCTCAGTCAGGTTATAAGAGGGAGAGAACAGTGGAGGAAGGAATAAGGTGTTTCACTGCAAATCCTTGTAGGTAAACTGGGGGAAAGAAAAGCCATTCCCTCAGATGATGGTACTGTGGGTTAGAGCATCAACCTTGGTCATTAATACTCAACACTTCTTACAGGTCAACACTCAACACCTTTTACAGTATGGTTTCAATGGCATGATCTTCGAAGGCAGAGCACTACGCATCGACGCCACCAAGTGAAGGGTTGGCCCTACAAATTGGGGATGAATTTCTGGATACACTTCTCCATCCCATCTGAGGGAATAATGTAAATGGAGAAGAGGGATGAAGCAAGAGGGAGAGCAATTCAAGAGCCATAAGTTATGTTATTTGGTTTATTTAATGATTAGATTAAAACAAAACATGAATGGAAGCAACCACTCCTGTCTTGGACTAGCCATGAGCAAAATCACTCCATTCTTTAATCTGATGTTGCCTGCTCTCTGGGTGTCTGTAGGCAGCAGATGGACAGAATAAATTTGATTTTGATTCCCACACACCCCATCTTGTTCCTTCTCCTGCAGTCTAACCAGTTGCCAAGACTAATTATGGGATCCCCCCGCCCCCCAGTTTACGAGAGGGTCCTGTTCCCGAGAACTCCTCGTAAACTGAACTGATCGTAAATCAGAGATAAACTACAACAGTGTGTGGGAGAGGATCACACAACAGCAGTGACGGGAGAGTGAGCAGGCACGGGGAGAGTGGCCACCAGCCATCCTCACTGACCCAGTGATTGAGTGAGTGAGTCTGCTCAGCACTCCCAGCTCTGCTCGGCTCCACCCAGCCCCCAATCGTTGGGGCTTTGGGGATGGTGGGGAGAGAAGGCATGTGGAAATGCTCCATACCCATCTGGCAGAAGATGCCTGCAGCAACCAGCAAATCCATCCTGGTGGTCTCCCAAGCACTCACTTATATGTACAGACTGTCAGGCGTTCGTAACCCAGGGAGGACCTATGGACATATTTTAGGCAACAAATGGTTGTCTTGTCCACAGGAACCTTGGAGTTCAGGTACATGGTTCCCTGAAGGTGGACTCACAGATAGACAGGGTGGTGAAGAAGGCGTTTGGCACGCTGGCCTTCATCAGTCAAGGCACTGAGTATAGAAGTTGGGAGGTTAGGCTGCAGTTGTGCAAGATGCTAGTGAGGCTGCACTTGGAGTATTGTGTTTGGGTTTAATCACCAGGCTAGAGGAAAGATGTTACTAAACTGGAAAGAGTACAAAAAAGATTTACAAGAATGTTAACTGAGTTATAGAGAGAAGTTGGACAGGATAGGACTTTTTTTCCGAGACTGAAGGGTGATCTTATAGAGGTGTATAAAATCATGAGAGGCACATACTGGACGAAAGCACTCAGTGTTTTTCCCAGGTTGGGGAATCAAGAACTAGAGGGCATAGGTTTAAGGTGAAAGGGGAGAGATTTAATAGGAAGTTGAGGGGTGACATATTTACACAGAGGGTGGTGTGTGTATGAAATGAACTGCCAGAGGAAGTGTTTGAGACAGGTACAATAAAGGACAATTGGACAGGTATGTGGATAGGAAAGGTTTAGAAGGATATGGGTTAAACGTGGGAAAATGGGACTATCATGGACGGGCATCTGGGCCAGCATGGACCAGTTGGGCCGAAGGGTCTGTTTCCACGCTGTATGACTCTATGACACACATCCATGGCCCAACATGAGTCCCTCTCTTCTGGATAACACTGAAATAACAATGGGAACATAAAGAGATAAATCATAATTGTAAGATTCTTCTGATGCTATTCCGCTGTACAAAACACTCCAAACTACCTTCAGGTTATTCTGGAGTTCAAGAATTCTCTGACAGTGCAGCTGAGACTGCTGTACAGAAACAGCACACAAAATTATAAAACCTCACTGTCAAGCAAAAACAAATATAATGCCAAGCAAACCTTAGGAAACCCGGTTACTCACCCACCACTATTAAGAAGGAACATATACCATTTTTACAAATGTGTCCAATGTGTTGACTATCCGATTAAAACATCAGTTACACAGCTATCTAGTGACTTGTTTGATATTTCATCGTCAGAACAGTCCAGCCAGAATTTCTGCCCCCCCCCCCGTCCCCCCCCCCCCCCCCCCCCCCCGCCTTTAATATAACTTGGGTCCTTTTGCATAATTGTTTCACTTCTGAGGTTTCCAGGGGCTTTTAAATGGAATTAGCATTTCACTAACAGTGCCCTGACCTGTTAGCTAACTTTGACGGTCAATATCTTCTGCAGCTTCACAGAGCACATTTGAAGATCTAATGAAATCTTTGTGACTGAGGTCTGAAGCTTGCCAGCTGTAATGATTCTCAGAGCTGAGGAAGTGTGGATTCTACAGAAGGAAACATGTTATGACTCTTACTGAATAGACCTTCAGGAGGGTAAGTTTCCTTCAGTCACACAACTGCAATTCAAGAGTAAAGTTTTCAATTTACATTCATAACCAATTCTTTGTGAAAAAAAATTAACAGGAAATAACAGCAATTAGGCTGTTTTCTGACTGAAAATTAAACTTAGAAATATTTAAAGCTCCCCTTAGTAATCAAAACTATTCAAAGATACTTAAAAAGCAAAACATATACTTTAACAGATTACAATTACAGAAACAGTTAACATTTGTGTAGATTGTTAATGCATTTAACAGATTTCATGAGATCTAAGTGAATTGCCAATTGTTAGTTTCATCTAAGGCTTTTCTTTTTATACTTGTGTTGGCTAATTTTTGGTTTAGATTAATATTCTTCAACCTATGGAATAAATGACACCTTTCTATCACCTTTGTATTAGCTATAAGGAGAGGTTGGACAAACTTGGATTGTTTTCTTTGGAACGTCAGAGGCTGAGGGGAAAACCTGATAGAAGTTTATAAAATTATGACCCAGGATTGAAATGTCAAATACTAGGGGGTATAGCATTAAGATGAGAGGAGGAAAGTTTAAAGGAGATGTGCGGGGTAAGTTTGTTTTTTACACGGAGAGTGGTAGGTGCCTGGAATACGCTACCAGGGGTGGTGGTGGAAGCAGACACGATAGTCACATTTAAAAGTCATTTAGACAGGCATGTGAACATACAGGGACTGGAGGGATATGGATCATGTGCAGCCATATAGGTTTAGTTTAATTTGGCATCATAGTCGGCCCAGACATTGTGGGCCGAAGGGCCTATTCTTCTGCTGTACTGTTCTATGTTCTATCACTAGAAGAAGCAAAATGAATGCCTTTGTGATTTAAAAAAAATCAAGGGCCACAGTTAGTCATTGGAACCCTGTATTTTAGTGTGAGTTAATTATTTAAAAGGGCGCAATCACCTTGCCAGGCACAGGTAAGATTTCAAAGTCAGTGCCCTTGGTGATAAAATTGAGGGAAAACAGTTTGCTTTCACATCCTGGTGATCTGATCATAATTTCTGTAAAGAAGTGGCCTCTTAACCACCAGAATGATAAAAATTGGAAGGATTTCATTAAGATTGCTTGATCTGCACCACCCTAAGAAACTATTCTTTGCCTCCTAGGCTTTACCAAGACCTGCTGCCCATGTATCTGTTATTTCTTTCCCTCAACTACAGTTTTTCAACAATGCTCCCCACTCCTCATTGAAGGCTTCCACCTGACATGTTAACCTGACTTCTGCACACATTATTCAGTGTTTCCATCTGGTCTTGTTTCACATTTCCAGTATTAGCAGGAATTTACCTCCGGTTTATGTTTAATTCACAACCTTATGTTATTTCTCTCTTTGAACCTGTTTCTTATCGGAGCAACAAAAATACCTGTTCACAGAGAGTAGTACAGAACACCACGTCCATGTTGGCTTCATTACCCATGTACACTTCTGGTCACAACTTTGCAGAAGGATGTCATCGCACTGCAGAAGGTGCAGATATTTATGAGGATGTTGCGAAGGCTGGAAAATTGCACATTGAGAAAGGACTGGGAATGTTTCCTTTGGAACAGAGAAGGCTGATTGGAAACAATTGAGATGTATAAAATTGAAAGACCCAGAATCAGGTTTATTATCACGGACATGTGCCGTGAAATTTGCTGTTTTGCAGCAACACTGCAGTGCAAGATGTAAAGACATAAAAATTACTATAGGTTACAAAACTAAGTAAATAGTGCAAAAGAGGAATAACGAGGTAGTGTTCATGGGTTCATGGACTGTTCAGAAATCTGATGGTGGAGGGGAAGAAGCTGTTCCTGAAACATTGAGTGTGGGTCTTCAGGCTCCTGGACCTCCTCCCTGATGGTAGTCACGTGAAGAGATGGAATAAATAGAAAAGAATTGTTTCCCTTAGCAGAGGAGCTCAAAAACCGAGAGGCAGAGAGTTAAAGTAATTGGTTCAAGTCAAGTGAAGTCAAGTTTATTGTCCTGTGCACAAGTACAATGAGGTACAAGCAACACATTGAATATAAATTATACATAAATTATTACCTTGCTGTAGGAAAAAAAGGACTGTGCAAAAGTAAGACGTTAATGCAAACCAAAACAAAGACACAATTGTAGACACGTCCATGGTAGTGCATGGTGGTCCATCAAAAGAATAGAAAATCATTTTTTGTTTGATGGTGATGGGGGTTTGGAACTCACTGCTTGGTAGAAATCCTCACCATATTTAAAATAGTACTTGGATATGTGCTGGAAGCCAGGGACCCAGTGCTGAGTGGTGCGATGAGTCTAGGTAACATTTTTACACTGTGGCAGCATATTGTGCCATGACAGTTTTATGATTTACCACCTTTTGATATCCATCCCCTTCTTGTGTTTAATCTTGTGTCTGTTAAGACACAATATGTGTCTGAGCCATTCCCTTCACTCTTTTGTTAGCAATGTCTCAGCCTATAGCGTATTTCCCTTGGTACTGGGAGGTCATGGCTTCAAATCCCTTGTGAGAAAGTGATCCTTGCTGACAGTACAGTGCTGCACTGCAGGAGGCTCTGTCTTTTAGATGAGATGATAAACCAAGGTCCCTGTCTGCTTTCTGTAATACACACAATATCTCTGGTGCATTACTCACAGAACAGGAAACTCTCTTGCAATTTCCCTCAACCAACAATACCAAAAACAGGCCCTATATAAATTACCTCATTGCTATTTGTGGGATCTTAGCTGAATGGTTTACTGCATTTCCTAATATAATAACAGTGACTACATTCCAGACATACATCACCAGATAATTGCGTTTTACTTACTCATTAATGGGAAATGAGCTTCAATAGCAAGGCAGTGTTCATCAGCCATCCCTTCTTGTAGTTGGGAAGATAGTGGTGAGCGCCTTCTCAAATCATCCCAGTTAACGTGGTTAAGGTAATCCGCAGTGTTGTTGGCCAGGAGTTCCAGGACTTGAGACTCACCAATGAAGAAGGAACAGCAATATATTTCCAAATTAGTATGTGCGCAATGCAGAAATGATGACTAATGCTGTACTAAAAGATGTATAAAATCTCTGTAAGATGAAAAGTGGAGGAATCAGTTTGACCACAACAAGCTCCCACAAACAAAAATGTGATAAGAATTTTTGTGGTGCTGATTGAGTGATAAATATGTGCAAGACACCAAGGAGGGCATCACACTGGCACAGCTGGTAGACCCACTGCCTCACTGTGCCAGAGATCCAGGTTCAATCCTGACCTTGGGTGCTGTCTGTGTGGAGTTTGCACGTTCTCCCTGTGACTGTGTGGGATTGTCCCGGGTGCTCCGGTTCCCTCCCACGTCCCAAAGATGTGTGTGTTGGTCAGTGAATTGGCCACCGTACTTTGTCCAAAGTGTATTGGTGAGTAGTAGAATCTTGGTTGGGAGTTAATGAGAATGTAGGACTAGTGTAAATAGGTGTTTGATGGTTGGCACAGAATCAGTGGGCAGAAGGGACTGTTTCCATGCTGAGTCTGTCTATGACTCTGTGAGAGTTCAGCTTCTGTTTAAAATATCTACAAAAATCTACTGAATCTACCAGGAGCTTGATTTCAAGCCTTCAAAACAATGCAGCAAACCCTCAGCACTGCACCAGAATTTGCATGAGATCTGACACAGAGCTTGAACCTGCAACCTTATAATTCAGACGCACAGTGATGCTGGAAAAGCTATCCCTGAAATGTTAACTTGTAAGATTTCTCCATTCCAGCATGGTGTCTTTCATACATTCTGTCTAATCTTCATGGCACAAAATGACGCAAGTAAGCACTCCACGTAAGCTTCTTACATTAAGACGTGATGCTGCAGAACACGTGTTCAGAGTGTGATGCAATAATCTCCGTCTGTCTGGATGAGGGTAGCTGCAAGAATGCTCATGAATCTCGTCACCATCCAGAAAGAATCAGCCCCTCTTATTGCTACCCCAACCACCTCTCTAAGCACTCATTCCCTCCCCTGTTCGAACACCGCGACCATATTGCATGGTATCCACAAAACATACTGCAGTTACTCCCCACAACAGTGTCTCCCATACTGATTATCTCCACTAGCTGGAAGGGCAGGGCAGCAGGTGCCGGGAACAACACCACTGCCAAATCTCACAGACAGATTTCACCATTCGTTCTTCATCACTGAGACATATGCAAACATTGCCCTTTCAAAATGAACCATTGCCAGAAAGAATCCACTTCACTAAAAAAAAACAATTTGAGAAAGATACCTTCCGAGAGACACAGGAGGCTGCAGGTGCTGGAATCTGGAGCAACAGGCAAAAAGCTGGAGGGACTCTCTGATAGAGAAACGGGGGGCTATGTGGGAGGGAAGGGTTAGATATATCTTAGAGCAGGATAAAATGTCGGCACAACATTGTGGGCCGAAGGGCCTGTACCGTGCTGTAGTGTTCTATTAACTCAGCGGGTCAGGCAACATCGATGGAGGAAGATGGACGGTTGTGTTTCGGGTTGAGACCCTTCATCTGGACTGAACGATAGAGGGGAGAGAGCCAGTATAAAAAGCTGAAGGGAAAAGGTGGAGCAAGAGCTGACAGGTGATAGGTGGATAAATGTGGGGACAAGCAATTAATGGAGCATAAATACCTTGGAACCTTGCTGGGACCTAACTGGGAGGCTTGGAAACGGAGCCGGAAGCCACGTGGGACAAGACAGCAGGGGAGACAAGTACCCAAGAAGGACACGCGGCTATGGTAATGAGTCTGGATGAGCAGGAAGTATCTTCCCACATGGTTAAACTTCATTCATCAGTGGGTCCCCAAAGCTCATTAAGGATTGTCATGGAGATTCCTTTCAGTTGGGATCAGCTTACGATGTTGTCCAAAAAGCAACATGATCTTGCCCTCAGCAATGGAACACTACTGACCACCTCATGCACCACCATGGACTTGTTTCTAATTGCGTCTTTGCACTAATGTCTTGTTTTGTACAGTTTTTTCTTCATTGTCTTGCATAATTTATGTATAATTCATGTTCTGTGTATTGTCTGAATCTACATGCCTGTGATGCTGCTGCAAGCATGTTTTTCATTGTATCTGCGCCTCTCCGTACTTGTGCATATGACAGTAAACTTGACTTGAACAGAGTTTCCGAGGGCTTTAGTACTTGGCTTACTTATATCATTTCACCTCTGCTTACTTTTAGGTCTGTGTTTACTTCCAGCCACTTTTCCCAGGAGTTGCATTGTTCATTTAAGGATATTGGTAGTTTGCACTCTTGTGTTTTGGAACAATACAGTGGAACAATTTGGACTTTGCCATCAGTGGCAATGACTCGCTGTTCACTCTTCGTTGCATTTGTCCACATTTCACTTGTGATTTGCAGCAATGAGGCAGCTGAAAGAATGAACTTCTCCCAACGGGGATCTGGGCTTGTGTGAGCGAAGCAAATAATAATTGTTTAAAAATTGATCTATGACATGAAGATCATGAAGGAAAGTACAGAGAGTCTGGGACCAGGGCTGGTTCTGGGACTGCTGAGTGTTGGCTGAAGAGAGGGCTGTGCCTAAGAACCTGACTCAATGTCTGAGAGTGGGGAATGGAGATTTCTTTTCATAAAAAGAGGTTTATTTACAAATTTCCAAAATTTACATCATTATCCTATAAAAATTCACAAAATCATTCCCAAATTCAAACATTATCATCGTTGTTCAGGACACAATCCAGACCCGAGAGTACCCATCAGGCCTGGAAGGCCCCCAGAGAGCCAGCTGGCACCATGAACTCCCTCTCCAGGGACACCCAGGCACAGATACACCCTCTGAAGCGGGGCAGGCAGTCATCAAGTCATACAGCAGGGAAAAAGGCCCTTCGGCCCAACTGGTCCATGCCAATCAAGATTATCATCTAAGCTAGTCACATTTACCTGCATTTGGCCCATATCCCTCTAAACCTTTCCTATCCATGTACCTGTCCAAGTACCCTTTAAACGTTGTTAATGTACCTGCCTCAACCACTTCCTCTGATAGCTTGATCCATATACGGACCACTCTCTGGGTGAAAAAGTTGCCCCTCAGGTTCCTATTAAATCTGTCCTCCTCACCTTAAACCGATGCCCTCCAGTTTTTGATTTGCCAACCCTGGGAAAAAGACTGTGTGCATTCACCCTGTCTATGCCCCTCATGATTTTATACACCTCCACAAGATCACCCATCCCCATATCATTAGCCCTCCCCTGCCAAAACATATGTCAGTGATGATAAATCTGATTCTGATTCAGATTCAAAGTGCCGCATATATGGAGTGAGTTTCCTGTCACTGTGATCTATGTACTGGTTGGTTCAAGCACAAGTCAGGGCAAGGTCAGCCACTGATAACAGAGCCAAAACCTCTGCCAGTTACTTTGGAATAACTGGATAAGGATGCTTCCTTGCAACAGGAAGAGATGAGCTGACGGAAGTAAAGCTCCGACAGACGAAGAGGTCAGATCGCAGCCAGCAGCTACTTCCCCCCCTCCCTCCCCCAGCCCCAGAAAGCAGCACAAGAGCAAAGAAACGACCAGGGCTGTCTTTCGATGAAAAATTTGTTTTTTGTGTGAGGGAAAAGTTGCCTCTTCTACCGTTGCTTTTAGCAAGGCATTGTTGCTTTTGGCAGAGCAATTTTTTGCTTCCTCCCAGTCAAACACGTACATGGAAGCTGAGTGACTTTTACAATCTCCTGTCAGAAGCAATTCAGTGCAGTGCCAGCCCCTACTGAGCTCCCTAGAGGCCTCTGTTTGTATTGGATGCTGCATGAAGCCTGGTTTTGAATGTCTAATTAGTATTCCAGTGCTGGAGTTTGGCGATACACAGTTGCACTCGTGACAAGTCAACCTTTGTGTTAAGGTCAAAAGGAACAGTCCACTCTGCCTCAGAATTCAGTCAATTCTTTTTGCAAATTGTCCAAATTGGCTGGCATACAAATAATTATCGATCTGCTCTTTCAGTCGTTTTCACTATCTGAGAGCTGTGGATATGCTCTGTTTTGTCACATTAACTTTCCAGAGTTCCCAAAATATATTCATGTGACCGACTGGTGAATGCAGTGTCCTGTGCAGTGCTACGTTCAAGAGACCTCCTGGTCCTAGAAGAAGAATGAAAAGAGAGACTTGGATTTGTGAAAGAATATTTTCTAAAGCACTTAACTCTGAATTAGAATTACATCCATCATCAAAGATCCCCACCATCCAGGCCATGTCATCTTCTCGCAGCTACCATTGGGCAGGAGGTACAGAAGCCTGAAGTCCCACACCACCAGGTTCAGGAACAGCTACTTCCCTTCAACCATTCAGTTCTTGAACCAACTGACACAACCCTAATCACTACAGTTTAGCAACACTATGACCACTTTGACCACTTTGCACTAAAATGGATTTTGTTTAACTTGTTCACAGAATCAGAATCAGGTTTATTATCACTGACGTATGACGTGAAATTTGTTGTTTTGCGGCAGCAGCACAGTGCAAAGACATAAAGATTTATAAATTACAAAAATAAATAAATAGTGCAAAACAAAAGGAGGAATGAAGTAGTGTTCATCGGTTCATGGATCGTTCAGAATCCTAACGGCAGAGGGGAAGAAGCTGATCCTGAATTGTTGGATTTGGTTCCTGATTGTGTTCTTTCTTGTAAAAATTGTGTTTAATTTATGTTTTTTCTTGTGAATGCTGCTTATCTGATGCTATGTGCCTGTGATGCTGCTGCAAGTAAGTTTTTCATTGCACCTGTGCGCACATGTACTTGTGCGTATGGCAATAAACTCAACTTTGACTTTGAGTCACCAAGTCATACAGCATGGAAACAGGCCCTTTGGCCCAACTGGTCCATGCTGGCTAAGATTCTCATCTAAGCTAGGCCCATTTACCCACATTTAGCCTAACTGCACTGTGAAATGAATCGACCTGTACGATCGGTTTGTAAGACAAGCTTTTCACTGTACCTCGGTACAAGTGACAATAATAAACCAATACCAACAGCAAACTTTCCTATCCTTATACCCTTTAAATGTTGTTAATATACCTGCCCCAACCACTTCCTCTGGCAGCGCATTCCACATACTGACCACTCGCTGGGTGAAAAAGTTGCACCTCAGGTTCCTATTAAATTTCCCCCCGCTCCCCCCCAACCTTAAACCTGTGCCCTCGAGTTCTTGATTCCCCAACCCTGGGAAAAAGACTGTGTGCATTCGCCCTATCTATGCCCCTCACAATTTTATACACCTTTATAAGATCACCCCTCTTTCTCCTACGTTCCAATGAAAATAGTTGCAACCACTCTGCATATCTCAGTCCCAGCAACTTTCTCATAAATCTCCTCCACACTCTTTGTGTATGTAATTTTGAAGTATATTCACCAGTAATCATTGATGTCTAACTCATCCACAACCATAAATACAAGAATGGCACAGCTACTGGAGCAGCTGTCTCACAGCTCCAGAGAACCAGGTTCAATCCCGACCTCCGGTGCTGTCTGTGTGGAGTTTGCACATTCCCTCTGTGACTGCAGGGTTTCCTCCAAGTGCTCTGGTTTCCTCCCAAGTCACAAAAACATGTGGGTTGGTCAGTTAATTTACTCTGATTGTGTAAATGTTAATGTGTAACTGTTCATGTAGAATCTGAGAATGATTGATAGAACCATGGAAAGAACAAAAAGGGTTTGGTGTCGGATTAGTGTGAATGCATGTTTGATGGTTGGCATGGTCCTGATGGGCCGAAGGGCCTGTTTCCGTGCTGTGTAACATTCACTCCACCACTGATACACTATGTACCATCTACCAGACGAACTGCAGCACTGCAGAACGATTAGGGCAGCGGCACCTGGGAACACCACCACCTACAGGTTCCTCCCCCATGTCACACACCACCTTTACTTGGAACTATATCACTGCTCCTTCATCAACACTGGGTCTAAATCCTGGAACTCTCTCCACCAGCACTACAGAACCATCCTCACCAAAACAACTGAAGCAATTGAAGACCTTACCACCTCCTCGAGGACAGTTCAGGATGGATAATAAATGTTATCCTTGCCGATGATATCACCAAGACAGACATCAAGTTCTGCTTGAAGATCATCAACTGGGGGAAGTCTCTTTGGTCTGCCCGAAACTTGTTGGTCTTCCAGCACAGTGGGATGTCTGTCAGGGAACACCGCTGACTGGCACATTCCAGGCTGCAGGAGTACGTGCTGAGGGACGGACTGAAGCTGAGTGCAGCCAATGCAAAGGCTCTGTGGGGAAGGACCACAGTCTGGGCTCCTTCTGCTACAGGACACAGAGGGGCAGAGTTGGGTGGGGAAGCCCCTCGAACAATGAAGGGGGTCTCACCTCAGGGGGCCACTGAGTGGCAATGGTGCTATGGTTTTAAAAAAATAAGTTAATGCTACTGAATGTACTGAGCATGAACGCAAAATGTTTTGCACTGTTTATTCTTTTGTAATTTTTTTTATTATGAATAAAGTTTATTTTTGAAATATAAAAAAACAGGGAAACGAATGAATTCCCACAAACAAGAATAGGATAATGATCATATAATTGCTCAGAAATTGGAGATCCCCCTCTTTGGGTAAGCTAAAATTGTACATAGTGGAACACTCCTGACCTGCTGGGGATGTCCCACGATGAGCAACACAACGCAGAATAAGAGGTATAACTGCCTCTAAATGCCACATTTAGTCTCACCCATCAGAGATATTCCCGCTTCTCCACCCAGCTACTCTGCTAGTGCTGGTGAAGAAGGTGTATGGCATGCTTGCCTTCAACAGATGGGGCGTTGTGTACAAGAATTGGGATGTCATGTTACAAATAGGACGTTGTTGAGACCACATCTGGAGTACTGTGTGCATTTCTGGCTGCCGTACGAGAAGGATGTGATTAAGCTAAACAGGGTGCAGAAAAGATTCAGGAGGATGTTGCTGGGATTGGAGGCCTTGAGTTATGAAGAGAGACTGGACAGGCTGGGTCTGTTTTCCCTGGAATGAAGGAGGCTGAGGGGTGACCTTATAGAGGTTTATAAAATCATGAGGGGTGAAGATAAAATGGATGGTTACAGTCGTTTTCCCAGGGTAGGGGAGTTTAAAACTGGAGGGAATAGGTTTGTGAGAAGGGAAAGGGGATCTGAGAGACAAGTTTTTCATACAGAGGATGGTGGGTATATGGAGTGAGCTGCCAGAGGAATTGGTAGAGACCATAAGATATAGAAGCAGGGTTAGGCCTTTTGGCCCATTGAGTCTGCTCTGCCATCGGCTGATTTTTCTTTTGTCTGAAACCCATTCGCCCACCTTCTGCCCGTAACCCTTAGCAACACACACAAAGTGCTGGAGATACTCAGCAGGTCAGGCAGCGTCTATGAAGGGAAATAAACAGTCAACGTTGCGGGTTGAGACCCTTCATCAGGGTTCAAATTAGGACCCCATAACCCTTAACGCCCTTACCAATCAAGAACCTATCAATCTTTGCCTTAAATACACCCAATGACTTGGCCTCCACAGCCCTCTGTAGCTACAGATTCCACAGATTCACCACCCTCTGGCTGAAGAAATTCCTCCTCATCTCAGTTCCAAAGGGACGTCCCTTTATTCTGAGGCTGTGCCCTCGGATCCTTGACTCTCCTCCTAATGGAGGCATCCTGTCCATGTCCACTCTATGCTGGCCTTTCAGCGGGTACAATTACAATGTTTAAAAGATATTTGGACGGGTTCATGGATAGGAAAGCTTTAGATGGATATGGGCCAAATGCAGACAAGTGGGACTAGCTCATGGAGGCACCTTGGTTGGCATGGACAAGTTGGGCTGAAGGGCCTGTTTCTGTGCTGTATAACCCTGTGAAACTACCTTGTTTTAGAACATAGAACATAGAACAGTACAGCACAATACAGGCCCTTCGGCCCACAATGTTGTGCCAACCTTTAAACCTCACCTAAGACTATTTTCCTCCCACATATCCCTCTATTTCAAATTCCTCCATATGCTTATCTAGTAATCCCTTGAATTTGATTTCCTTTGTTTTCACTGTTTCCAGTTCTGATGAAGGGTCCCAGAACTGAAACATTGACCGTTTCTCCCTCCATAGATACTGCCTGACCTGCTGAGTGTTTCCAGAATTTTCCATTTTGATTTCCAGCATCTGCAATTTTTTGTTTTTATTTTCACAGTGCCAACACTTACCAGGATCTACCGAAAACATTTGCAGAATTAGGCAAGTGTAAAGCTGTGACATGACATCTCAGCGTCTGAATCCTGCACCAGCGGAATTTCTGCTGAGCTCACAGCTGCCACATCACTGCTGTGCAGACCCCTGCAAAGTAAGTAAGCGCCTAAAGAACCTGTCGTCATGGCAGCCACGATACAGCGGCAGAGATGGCAGCAATGTGGGGAACAACGCACACAGTGAACTGACCTGATTTCTTCCTGGGTGAATGACTGATCAAGAGATCAGTGGTTAAAGCACAGGGCCCAAAGCTGGTTTAAAGTAAAGGCTAAAACTCCAGGGATTTATCTAAAATAATATTGTCCATTGAAAAGTGAGGCTGGGAGAGGTGTGCTTGACAATGCAGAACCTGTAATTAGTTTATTATTGTCACATTTCCTTACAGACAGCAGCCGGAATTGAACCCGGGAATATGCAGGGAATGGAGAGATATGGATCATGTACAGGCAGAAGAGACTTAGTTTAATTTTGCACCGTGTTCAGCACAGACATTGTGAGCCGAAGGGCCTCTTCCTGTGCTGTACTGTTCTATGTTCTAACGTGTACCGAGATACAGTGAAAAGCTTTTGTTTACGTGCCATCCACACAGGTCATCCCATACATAATGGCCTGGATAGAGAGGATATAGAGAGGATGTTTCCATTAGTAGGACAGTCTAGGATCTAACAGCACAGCCTTAACAATCTGGCAAAACCCTAATCACTGCGACAGTTCAGCAACACTACGACCCCTCTGATCACTTTGCACTAAAATGGACTTTGTTTTTTTCTTGTTCTAATTGTTTTTTTTTGTAAAAGTTGTGCATAATTTATGTTTATGTTCTTCTTGTGAATGTTGCTTAAATGATGCTCTGTGCCTGTGATGCTGCTGCAAGTAAGGTTTTCATTGCCCCTGTGCACACATGTACTTGTGCATATATGACAATAAACTCAACTTTGACTTTGACGTCCTTTAGAACTGAGATGAGGAGGAATTTCTTCAGCCAGAGGGCAGTGGATCTGTGGAAACTGTTGCCACAGAGGGCTGTGGAGGCCAAGTCACTGGGTGTATTTAAGGCAGAGACGGATAAGTTCTTGATTGGTAGAGAGGTTAAGGGTTACAGGGAAAAGACGGGAGAAATGGGGTTAAGAGAAAAAACTATGATTGAATGGTGAAAAAGACTCAATGGGCCGAATGGCCTAATTCTGCTCCTATATATTTTAGTCTTGTGGTCATAAGTATATCAAGGTAGTACAAAAGGAAAAGCAATAACAGAATGCAGAACATAGTGTCATCGTTACAGAGAAAATGCAGTGCAGGTATACAGTAAGGTGCAAGGGCCATGATGAGGTAGGTTGCGAGATCGAGAGTTTGTCTTTATCGTATAAGAGGTCTGTTCAAGAGTCTTATAACAGCAGAATAAAAGCTGTCCTCGAGCCTGATGGTACGTGTTCTCAAGCCTTTGTATCTTCTGCCCAATGGGAGGTGCAAGAAGAGAGAATGACTGGGGTGGGAGGTGTCCTTCATTATCTTGGTCACTTTCCCGAGGTAGTGGGAAGTGTAGATGGCACCAATGGAGGGGAGGCTGGTTTGCGTGATGGACTGGGCTGCGTTCACAACTCTCTGCAATTTTGTGCAGTCTTGGGCAGAGCAGTTGCTGTACCAAGCTGTGTTGCATCAAGCAGCTCCTGCTATTTCTGTCAAAGGTCATGGTTCCCCACAAAAGCTGTATTATCTGCCGGCGGTGGAGACAAGTGTACACTGTACTACCTGTGATGTCACCAAACACACAAGTGACCCCAGGAAAACATCAGCCATGCAGAGATGAATGGTGCACAAACATCCCTGGACCAATTTCCCACTGATGACCATTAACACAGGCATGACATGATTGCTAATCTAATGTGCACTACACAGCTTGTACACCTGGAGGGAAATGGCCAGTCAATGTTTTGGGTTGAGAAGATGAAGGATCTCAACCTGAATCGTTGATGGTTGGTTTCCCTCCACAGATGCTGCCTGACCCACTGGGTTCCTCCAGCCACTTGCCTTTTGCATTGAAATCACATGATGGTGACAAGAAATGGAAAACCAGGAACAGAATCAGAACCAGAATCAGGTTTATTATCACTGACATATGTCATGAAATTTGTTGTTTTCCAGCAGCAGGTACAGTGCAAGACATAAAGTTACCATAAATTACAAAAATAAATAAATAAATATTGCAAATGAAAAGGAATAACAAGGTTGTATTCATAGGTTCATGGACTTTTCAGAAATCTAATGGCGGAGGGGAAGAAGCTGTTCCTGAAACATTGAGTGTGGGTCTTCAGGCTCCTGTACCTCCTCCCTGATGGTAGCAATGAGAAGAGGGCATGTCCCGGGTGGTGAGAGTCCTTAGTGATGGATGTCGCCTTCTTGAGGTACCGCCTCTTGAAGATGTCCTCGATAGTGGGGAGGGTTGTGCCCGTGATGGAGCTGACTGAGCCTACAACCCTCCGCAACCTCTTCCAATCCTGCAAAATGGAGCCTCCATACCAGGCTGAGATGCAACCAGTCCGAATGCTCTCCACCGTACATCTATAGAAATTTGTAAGAGTCTTTGGTGACACACCAAATCTCCTCAAACTCCTAATAAAGTAGAGCTGCTGGAATGCCTTCTTCACAGCAGAAACAGCAAGTTGTAGAACAGATCAACAAACATCCCACCCACTCCCTTCAGGTATGTACCTCAGTGTTTTCCGTTCGTAGTATCAGCAATCTTCAGAGCCACAGATAAATTATTCCTTGGGATTCAATCATTCTTGAGTGCATAGGATGGCAATGAAGGATGTGGTGTGACAAAGTGAGACAGAGTTCCATTTGCCTGAGTTAGATCTTCATACAGCTATTGTGTCGAGCTCTTGTGTTTGCTTGGTCTGTTGATGTGTCTATATCCAATCAACTACAAACCACCACCAGATGGTGACCTAATCACCAAGGACACTCATTAACACGATCTCAGGAGGTTTGAAAACAACTGTGCTAGAGAATGGAAGGGCATGGTCTCCAGCACATTCCTCAGAAAATGTGATTGCAAGAAGCTATGAATAGCCTTACACCCACTGGTAACTGGATCAGCTTCAACGTGGTTTAATCTAGTACTGTCAATCTAAGGATTAGAACCATTTACATTACATTCAGAGTGAGGCAGTTGAGATAAGAAGTAAAATGTTGATTAGACGGCTGAGCCCAGCACAGCAAGCCCAGACAATGAGACTCTCTGCAACACGGTATGTTACTTCATTCCAGATCCTCATGGTTTTGTGTGAACTCAAGTATTCAAACTTGCAGTGGTGAATCATGTTCAGGGGAAAACAAGAATAATGTGCAGTTATATAGGAAACAGAAAAGCTACTTCCCTCCAATCATTCAGTTCTTGAACCAACCAGCAAAACCCTAATCACTACAGTTTAGTAACACTATGATCACTTTGCACTAAAATGGGCTTTTTTCTTGTTCAAAGTATGTTTGTTCTTGTAAAAATTGTGTATAATTTATGTTTGATTTATGTTTTTCTTGTGAATGTTGTGTATCTGATGCTATGTGCCTGTGTTGCTGCTGTAAGTTTTTCATTGCATCTGTGCACACATGTACTTGTGCACCTGACAATAAACTCAACGTTGAGTACAGAAAAATTTTACGAGGATGTTGCCAGGACTCGAGAGAGTGAATTATAGAGAGAGGGTGAGCAGGCGAGGACTTTATTCTTGGAGCATAGGAGAATAAGGGGTTGATCTTATATAGGTGTATAAAATCATGAGGGACATAGATAGGGTGAATGCACACAGTCTTTTTCCCAGGGTTAGGGAATCAAGAACTAGGCAGCATAGGTTTAGGATGAGAGGGGAAAAATTTAAATGGGACCCGTGGGGCAACTTTTTCACCCAGACGGTAGTCTATATATGGAACGAGCTGCCAGAGGAAGTGGTTGAGGCAGGTACATTAACAATATTAAAAAGACGCTTAGACAGTTACATGGATAGGAAAGGTTTGGAGGGTTATGGGACAACCGAGGACAAATGGGACTGGCCTAGATGGACATCTTGGTCATCATGGACCAGTTGGGCCGAAGGGCCTGTTTCTGTGCTGTATATAGCACCTTTAAACAATAACAATTTATTATTGGTATTGGTAATGATTTATTATTGTCACTTGTACTGAGGTACTGAGTGAAAAACTTGTCTTGCGTACCATTCATACAGATCAATTTATTACACAGTGCAGATACATTGAGTTAGTACAGAGTGCATTGAGGTAGAACAGGTTAAAAACAACAGAGTACAAAGTGTCACAGCTACATTGAAGTGCATTGCGGGTAGACATTAAGGTGCAAGGTCACAACGAGGTAGATTGTGAGGTCAAGAGTCCATCTCATTGTATGAGGGAACTGTTCAATCGTCTTATCACAATTTGCACTTACATGGTGCATTGAATGGAGCAAAACGTCCCAAGCTGCTTCTCTGCAGCATAATCAAAATAAATTCAACACTGAGCCTCATAAAGATATACCAAAGAGGTGATCAAAAGCTTGGTGTAAGAAGAAGGGTTTAAGGAGTGGTTTAAAGGAGGAGGCAGAGGTGAAGAGGTTTAGGGAACGAATTCCAGTGCTTGGGACATTGGCAGCCAAAAATGCAGACACCAGTGAAGGAGCGAATAAATTCAAGAACACAACAAAGGCCAGACATTGAGGGCTTAGGGGAGCTCGGGGAGTAGTAGGGCAAGAGGAGATTACAGAGGAAAGGACACTTGTCCCAAGGCACTTTACAGCCAATTAATTAGAAAAGTAGTTGCTCACGTAAAGTTATGTTTTAGTGTTACATAAACAAAAATATAAACAAAACTAGCAGGTTAGGCAGCATCTGTGGAGAGAGAAATGAAATTATCAGGTCACTGGCCTGAAGCATTAGCGCTGCGTCTCTCTCCACAGATGCTGCCTGACCTGCTGAGTATTTCCAGCATTTTCTATTTTTATCTCAGATTTCCAGCATCTGCAGTATTTTATTGCCTGGGTAATAAACATTCCCAGGAAATGGTGCCATCGGATCTTTTCCTCTCAGCTGAGAGGGGAAAGGTTGTCTTGCCTCAACGCTTCATCTGAAAGGTATCACTGCCAACTGTTCAGCATGCCCTTAGCTCTGCACTAGAAGATAAGCCCAGGTCTTGTGCTCAAGTGTCTGAAATGGGGCTTGATCTCACAGCCCATTGACTATTGTGAATGTGCCGCTGATAGCTACATCTCAATAAAGCAACTCCACCGTGTGTATGAACAATGCAAACTTACACTTCCAGTGTAACATCTTTGTCCCTTGACACAAGCATCAAGAGACTTCACATCCATACCCAAAACTGCAAGACAGCAGCCTGGAACAAAGGAAGTCTTATCAAGGAAGGAGCAGCCATCTCTGAGGAAAACCATCTTGCCCTGGTCACAGTTAAACTCCAGAAAGCAAAGGACAAACAACTATTCATAACAACCATCGTCAATCCTGCTTTCCAACACCATTTGTAACATCTGCCTGCATCCCTGCAGTACAATCACCGCCTCAGTCAACAAAGAACATTAAAAGATAAAAAAACATCCTCGATCCCAAGGGATCACCAACGACAAATGCAACACTGAATATTCCCATGTATGACTGGAGCTAAGTGAATGCCCAAACTGAGAACCTTGCAGTTTAGATAAGATAAGATTTCTTTATTAGTCACATGTACATCGAAACACACAGTGAAATGCATCTTTTGCGTAGTGATTTTGGGGGGCAGCCCGCAAGTGTCGCCACGCTTCCGGCGCCAACATAGCATGCCCACAACTTCCTAACTCGTACGTCTTTGGAATGTGGGAGGAAACCGGAGCACCCGAAGGAAACCCACGCAGACACACGGGGAGAACGTACAAACTCCTTACAGACAGTGGCCGGATTTGAACCCGGGTCTCTGGCGCTATAAAGCATTATGCTAACCACTATGCTACCGTGCCTGCCAGAGCCACATAGATTGACCAGCTCCTGCTCCTGAACTCAATCTAAAACCAGGCATAATCACTCAGTTGCTGTAGTATTCAAAAGATTAGCTTGGGTAATCAGCAACCTCCAAGATGATTGCCATGACACTGCAGACAAGATAACATAGCGGTATTGGAGATCAGCCCATAGGAGCTTAGAATTGGCTGGATTAGAATGGAACTACAAGACTGAACAGGACAAGATTAAATACCAGTTTGTTATTTAGGTCCGTGTCAGATGAGGCTTGACTGGAACAGATCAGGTCAAACTGTGAGAAGCAGAACTAAGTTTGGACAGACATGGTTGTGGTTTTTCAACGTGTAATGGAAAATGTGACCTTGAAGCTTTGCTGAGAATCACATATCTCCCTGCACTTAAAGGCAAGTACACGCTGGCATCACTGGGCTTGAAGCAGCGCCGCTCTTGTACTGCAGCACTGGATCTGATTTTTGAATGCATTAAATTTGGACTGGAATTAATTTTGTCCCTTCATACACAGAAGCAGCTGTCGAGCTGTATTCCTGCTCCGCTTCACATTCAGTTCTTAGTTTGTAGGAGCATGGTAGCAGAAATTTGCCTGTGGTAATGAGCACTAAACTGGAACTGTAATGTTGTCCGCCAATTGTAATCACGTCCCAATATTCACCGCTAATTATTGAGAGAGAAATTCAACAGGTGGCCAGTACTCTTAAAAGCTATCAACCCAATTTCCCACAGCAGACTGAGGCCATTTGTCTCATTGTGTTGGTTCTTTGAAGGAGCTTTCCAGTTCGTCCCCTCCTTTGCTCTTTCCACAGAGCTCTGCAACGTGTCCCCCAACCTCCAACCTCCAACCTCCAACCACTTCAACTTTTACTTGAATTGCGAGAAAATGGTAAAGTGGACACAGCCCAGCACATCAAGGAGACCAGCCTCCCCTCCATGAACTCTGTCTACACTGGTGAGAAGGCACACCTGCAGAAGTGGAGGCTGCTGCCCTCACTGAAACAATATCCTCCCCCAAAATCCTCAGGAACGCAGCCAACGTAAACAAGGACTTCTCCCACCCTGGACATTCTCTCTTCTCCCCCCTCCCATCAGGCAGAAGATACAAAAGCATGAAAGCACGTACCACCAGACTCAAAGACAGCTTCTATCCCCCTGTTATAAGACTATTGAATGATCCCTTACTACAGTAAGATGGACTCTTGACCTCACAATCTACCTTGTTGTGAACTTGCACCTTATTGTCTGCCTGCACTGCACTTTCTCTGTAACTGTAACACTTTATTCTGCATTCTGTTATTGTTTTCCCTTGTACTACCTCAATGTACTGATGTAATGAAATGATCTGTATGGACGGCATGCAAAACAAAGTTTTTCACTGGACCTCAGTACATGTGACAATGATAAACCAATTCACCAATCAAACTTATTGTTGAACCTGTTCCCACCACCCTTTTGGGCAATGCATTGGGTCATCATATCTTAGAGTCATAAAGTCATACAGCCCGGAAACAGGCCATTCGGCCCAACTCATCCATGCTAACCAATGATCGGCCATCCGTATTAATCCCATTTTCCAGCACTTGGCCCACAGCCTTCTCGGTGATTCAAGTCCAGACACTTCCTAAATACTGTCAACGACTCTGCCTCCACCACTCTCTCATGCAGTGCGTTCCAGTTACTCACTGCTCTCTGGGTGAAGAAGGTCCCCCTCAAATCCCCTCTAAATCTCTTACTTTAAATCTATGACCTCTAGTTTTATTCACCTTTGATAAGATAAGATATCTTTATTAGTCACATGTACATCGAAACACACAGTGAAATGCATCTTTTGCGTAGTGTTCTGGGGGCAGCCCGCAAGTGATAAGGGGAAGTTTCCTGCAGCCTACTCCATCTACACCCCTCATAACTTTATATACCTCAATCATGTCCGGTGTTAACCTCCTCTGGTCCAGGGAAGACAGACCCAGCCTCTCCATTCTCTCCTCATAACTGAAACCCTCCATCTCAGGCAACATCCCGGTGAATCTCCTCTGCACCCTCTCCAGCACTGTCACATCTCGCTGCATTGAGAAAAATCTCATCTACCTCTGACTTGTTTAGTCACTTAATTTGTGTCCTCTAGTCACCACCACCACCCCCCCCCCAAATCAGTAGAACAATCTGTCCTGATCCACTGTACAACCCATCATGATTGAGAACATCTCCATCAAATCTGCTCTAAGGAGAACAGCCCCAGTGTTAAACCATAAAACCGGAAACTTTTAACTTTATCCCCATTCTAGTGAGTTTCTTCATGTTTCCCCAAGGTGCAGGTAACCTTCCTAAAGTTTGAAAACAACATTAGGTTGGATAGCTGTCAGAATTTCTCATGACTACCTCAACGGAATAGGAAATG
The DNA here is from genome assembly GCF_009764475.1 of Pristis pectinata. Lineage (NCBI taxonomy): Eukaryota > Metazoa > Chordata > Chondrichthyes > Rhinopristiformes > Pristidae > Pristis > Pristis pectinata. Next base: position 6,461,454 of record NC_067426.1, read on the forward strand.
GAAACAAGGAGTTGCAAGGTTGCAAGCTTGAAGATCGTGAGTTTTACTCCCAGATCTAAACTGGTAGATCATCCAATAGTGACACAACTGGTAGACCTGCTGCTTCACAACTCCAGTGACCTCAGTTCGATCCCGACCTCGGGCACCATCTGCATGGAGTTTGCACATTCTCCCTGTTACCCCGCTCGAGATTCCCACTGGTGCTCCACTTTCGTCCCACAGCTCAAAAGCTGTGTGGGATGGTAGGTTAATGAACACTGTAAATTGCTCCTAGTGTGTTGATAAGTGGTAGAATCTGGTGGGGAGGTTTTATGGGAACATGGGGAGAATAGGCTACAGAGAAAATTAGCTCTGTGAACCAAATTAGACTCCATGGGCCTATGTGGACTCCTCCTAAGCTGTGAGGAAATGTGACTATTGAGTCACAATATTGCAGAGCATATGGAAACTAGCTGAGGTTCCTGCATTTCATGGTGACCTGGTCACTCATAGAGTCATAGAGTAATACAGCTCCAAAGCAGGCCCTTTGGCCCAACTCGTGCCCACCTATGCTATCCCATTTACCTGCATTTGGCCCAGATCCCTCAAATCCCTCCTATCCATGTACTTATCCAAATGCCATTTAAAAGTTGTTGTTGTACCTGCCTCAACCACTTCCTCTGGCAGCTCGTTCCATTTACACACCACCCTCTGCATGAAGAAGTTGCCCCTCGGGTCCCTTTTAAATCTTTCACCATTCACATTAAACCTATGCCCTCTAGTTTTTAGTTCCCTTTCCCAGGGAAAAAGACTGTGTGCATTCACTCTATCTACACTCTGCTGGATTGATTTCTCACACACCTAAAATAACTATTGAGTCTGTTCCTACACGTGTCAGCTGATACACTCCAGGTTGTCATCACAATCTACAAAAAAAAACTCTCATCTCATCCCTATCTTTTTTACCTTCCTCAACCACCTTAAATCTCAATCCTCTGATTACTAACCCTACAACTACTGGTAAATCTTTCTCCTTACTTAATCAATCAAAGCCCGTCCTGGTTTAGAAAATTCTTTTGATTTTCCTCTCTGCTCTGAGGAGAAACATCCCAATTTGAACCATCTCTCCACCAAGAAGCAGACAGGAGAGTCACCAGGGCACGCCACCATAGGTAGGCCTTCCTATGAATCTTTAACAAACTGTCTGCACATCATACATAGCATGTCACTCACTGATCAATTAAATTGTGTTTAGGTTTAACCTCTGAGCTCTGCATTTGGAATGTCTTCTGCTTGTCGGTGAGAACATCGTATTCGAGTGCGCAGTTGGAATATTTTCATGGCTGTTGACATTTTCAAATCAGCCTCACGAAACAGTGAGCCTGCTCGGTGGGTCGAGATTGTTATCTATGGACTCTACCGCTAAGCTGCAAACCCTCCAGGAGACTGACTATCTTCATTTTCACTAAAGGTCAGGGAGTGCTGGCTGCTCATATTTTCACCCCTAACGAGCACTTACTGTTGCTTCTACCACCAGGCAGGATGGCAGAATCTCTCTCTAGCTCAAAATTATAGCTCTGGTCGCTGGCGTGAGACAGTTTGTAACATACCACTACAAAAATAGCAAATGGATTTGCATGGATCAGACAAGAAGATGGAGGTCATATGTTTGCAAAAGCATTTTAGCGCAAAAAGCATTGAGACGTACAAAGGAATTTTGCAGATTCAGAAAGATATTCCTTTTAATCATTTGTTTAAAACAGCAAGACCTAACCCATCTTTCAAATGAGGCTCAATATGTTTCTACGTTGTATTTGGTTTCTCACTTCAAGAACAGCTATTTTCTGCCTTCAGACTTACCGTTTGGAAAATAATTCTATCCTTCCAACACCACCACATCCTGACTTGAAACTGCTTTTCTCTCCCTCAATTTTAACTGAGGTTGCAACCACAACTTGTATTTCTAAAGCATTAAATACTGCAAAATAGCCTGCAGAACTTCACGGGAATATTATTAAACAAAGATAGCCAATGACTAAATACTTGGTTAAAGAAGTAGCTTCAGAGGTACCTTAAAGTGGAGAGGTTTAGGGAGGGAATTCCAGAGCTCTCAGAGCCCTGGCAGCTGGATGCATGATCTTCAGTGGTGTAGAGATTCTCAGGCTTGGTCCAGACACCAGAATTGGAGGATACAGATCTCCTGGTGTTGTAGGACTAGAGGAGATTACAGAGATAGAGAGGGACCAGACCATGAAGGGACATGGAAACAAGGATGATAATTTTATCGTTATAGTGCTGGTTAATTAGAAGCTAATGCAGACAGGCTGATTGGTGTCTGGTGCAAGTTAGGGCATGGACGACAGGTTTGGATGAGTTCATATAGAGTGGTACATGGGAGCAAAATCACACGCAAGCACACAAACTCTCACACTCCTGTTCACACACCCATTGACTATTACACACATACACACACGTGTATACACCTACACTCACATAGAGATGGTTGCACCATCCCCCTCTCTCTCACACACACACACACCCACACACACACATCCACCCACACATACACACACCCCCACTCACACACACACATTCACACACACACACACACACACATCCACCCACACCCCCACCCCCATCCACACACCCCCACCCACACACATACATCCACCCACACACACACACACCTACACACACACACCCCCACTCACACACACACATTCACACACACACACACACTCATACACACACATTCACACACACACCTACACACACACACACACTCACACACACTCATACACACACATTCACACACACACACCTACACACACACACCCCCACTCACACACACACACTCATACACACACACTCATACACAAATAAACACAGAGCTGCCTTCATATAACAATCAAGATATAAGGAGAAAGAGAAGAAATGCTTCCAATTTTTCAAAGCAAAGAAAATTAGTAACAAAAAGATGAGACAAAATAAGAGTCACTTCCCAAGCAGCAGCTTTTTGGGGGATATGTAGAGTTTTCGACATCACAGACGACAGTGGGGCAATAAAGGCTGTGGGTGATCAAAAAACTTTCATTACCTACGCTTCCCGTGGTCAGGATCCATGCGATGGCCACACTAAAGTGAGAAACTTATACAATCAAGAACCAGGTTTAAGTTGTGGTCCAGCGACTGCTAGGGACCATTTAGCAGGCTTCTTGTGTTGCACATTTGTATCATCTCATCACAAAGAAAACCCACGGGGCAGCTCCTACTGTATTCCTCTCAGACATAACATTTCAAAGTTTGTGAGTTTCACATAGTTTGAGTGTTCTGGTTAAAAGCAGCCTGAAGACTGTGTCTGATTCTGGGTCAGCACATAACAGGAAAGGAATAATTGTTCTTGGAGAGATGTTGCCGTGACTGGAAAACTGGAGCTGCGATAAAGGATTGGTTGAGCTAGGGTTGTTTTCTTTAGAACAGAGGAAACTAAGTGATTTAATTAAGTTATCTAGAATTCTGAGGACCCACAGAGAGGAATTTCTTCCCTCAACCGACAGATCAATAACCAGGGGTCATAAATTCAAAGCAGTTGGTAAAACTGTCAGAGGGGAGATGACGAAAACTTTATTTCATCCATGTGGTGGTGGGGATCTGAAGTGGTGGAGGCAGAAGCCCTCATCGCGCATAAACTGTACTTGGAGGTGTACCTGAAGAGCTACAGACCCAGCGTTGGAAAGACTAGACTGAGTTGCTCTTTCTCGACCAGCACAGCCACAATGGGCCAAATGGCCCCCACCTTTACGGTAAATTTTCTGTGATTCTAAGATTCAATGAAAAGCGTGTGAGCAGAGGTGAAGGTAGGCCAGAGCACCAACACAAAAAAATCTGATGCAATCAATATAAATGGGTATTGGTATTGGTATTGGTTTATTATTGTCACTTGTACCAAGGCACAGTGAAACACTTGTCTTGCATACCAATCATACAGGTCAATTCATTACACAGTGCAGTTACATTGGGTTAGTACAGAGTGCATTGATGTAGTACAAGTTTAAAAGAACATTATTAGTAATAGTTAGTGACATAGACTTTAAATTTAAAAGTGTAGAACGATTATAGTAAGGGTAATGAGTAGATCTGTAGAGAGCAGCTTGCAGCGAGTCACCACGCTCCGGCACCACCTTGGACTAAATTGTTAATGTGACTATATACCAGTGGGACATCTATGTTAGTTTCACTCCTGCAAGGAAGTGAATCCCTGCTGGACTCAACACTGGCACACACAACATATTTACCTGGAAATTTTGGGATACTTGATGGTTGGCATTTCTACTTTTGGTGTAAGTGCCAGTGTCTACTTTGAATGTCCTTACTTGTACACACCTTCACAATGTGTGAAATACAGAGTCATACAGCACAGAAACAGGCCCTTCAGCCCATCGAGTCTGCACCAACCATCAAGCACCCACTTATACTCACCCTATTTTACTCTCCCCACACTCCCATCAACTCCACACAGATTCCACCTCTCACCAACGTGAGGGGCAATTCACAGTGGCCAATTAACCCACCAACCCACAAGTCTGTGGGATTTGGGAAGAAACAGGAGCACCCGGGGGTAACCTACACAGTCACAAGGAGAGTGTACAACCTCCACACAGACAGCACTGGAGGTTAACGTTGAACCATACTACCTGCTACTACTAGTAGTAGTAGTGGTAACTTTGAACCCTACTACTAGCTGTGCCCTTGTGCTGTCCTAGACGGGAGATAGAGTGTATAGTCAAAGGATAAATTTCAAAGTTACACACATCTTGAATTTAGAAGTTTAAGGGGTGATTCGAGTGAAGATTTAATGACGGTAGGGGGAACTTATAAGGTGGAGAGAACAAAACTATTCTCACTGGTTCCTTCCTGTGCTGATATCCCTGGAAACCAGGGAAGTCTTCAAATTGGAGCCAGGCTTTTCAAGAGCAACGCCAGGAAACAGTGGGCAGGAGAGATTTGGAACTCTCTTCTGCAAATTGATGCTGGGCTTTTTGTTCCTTTTAAATCCGAGAGTGGTAGGTGTTTGCTAACCAAAGGAAATTAGTGTTATGGGGGAAAGGGAGGAGGGGTTTGAGCACACATCTATCATGAACTCGTTGACTGGCGGAACGGTCACAAAGAATTGGCTGGCCTCCTCCTGTTCCAATAATTCTACTTTCTGCCAATCTCACTGTTTCTAATCTATTCCACAAGTTTCTGTAATTCCATGTCTACATTGCAGCAGACATAACAAGGGAACAGAAACAGAATCCCAAATGTCCATTGCGGTTGAAAATTAAAATACTACAAACGCTGGAAATCTAAAAGAGAAAGAGAAAATGCTGCAAACATTCAGCAGGTCAAGCAACATCTGTGGAGGAAGGAACAAAGTTAACATCTCAGGTCATTAGAGCTGGGAAGTTGGAGGAAACAAGTTAGTTTTAAGTTGCAGAGAAGATGGGGGAGGGAGGGATAGGACAAAGAGAATATCTCTGATGTGAGGCCAGGGTTGCCAAGGTGATTCAGATTTTACACATATTCACCCCAATGCCTGGAGAGAGCCTATTCAGCCCATCTAGGCTATGCTGGCTCTCAGATCAATCCCATTCACAATTTCCCATTACCTATCCTTTCTCAAATATCCACCTATGCTGGGGGTAATTTTCAGTAACTAGTTAACCGACCAGCAGGCACACAGAGTCATTGAGTAACACAGCATGGAAACAGGCCCTTTGGCCCAACTCGTCCATGCCGACCATGGTGCCCACCAAGCCAGTCCCATTTGCCCACGTTTGGCCCATATCCCTCTGAACCCCTCCTATCCATGTACTTATCCAAATGTCTTTTAAATGATGTTATTGTACTGGCCTCAACCACTTCCTCTGGCTGCTCATTCCACATACGGACCACCCTCTGGGTGAAGAAGTTGCCCCTCAGGTCCCTTTTAAATCTTTCACCTCTCACCTTAAACCTATGTCGCTTGTTTTTAGTTCTCCTTCCCTGGGAAAAGACTGTATGTGTTCACCCTATCTGTATCCCTCATGATTTTATACACCTCTGTAAGGTTACACCTCAATCTCCAAGGAGTAAGATAAGATAAGATATCTTTATTAGTCACATGTATATCAAAACACACAGTGAAATGCATCTTTTGAGTAGAGCGTCCTGGGGGCAGCCCTCAAGTGTCGCCACGCTTCCGGCGCCAACATAGCACGCCCACAACTTCCTAACCTGTACATCTTTGGAATGTGGGAGGAAACCAGAGCACCCGGAGGAAACCCACACAGACACAGGGAGAACATACAAACTCCTTACAGACAGCGGCCGGAATTGAACCCGGGTCGCTGGCACTGTCATAGCGTTACACTAACCGCTACACTACCGTGCCTGCCCAACGTCTCCCTATAAATCGGACCCTCAAGTTCTGGCAGCATCCTTGAAAATCTTCTTGCACTCTTTCCAGTTTAATGATGTCTTTCCTATAACAGGGTGACCAAAACTGTACACAGTACTCCAAGTGTGGTCGAACCAATGTCTCGTAGAACTGCAACATAACATCCCAACTCCTATACTCAGTGCCATGACTGATGAAGGCCAGCGTGCCACGACTGATGAAGGCCAGCGTACCACCCAGTCTAACTGTGATGCCACTTTCAGCAAACTATGTACTTGTACTCCTCAGTCCCTCTGTTCCACAACACTCCCCAGGGTCTGACCATTCACTGTATAAGCCCTACCCTAGTTTGACTTACAAAAATGCAACACTTCGCACTTATCTGGATTGAAAGCCATTTGCCAATTCTTGGCCCACTTACCAGCTGTTAAGATCCCCCTGTAATTTTTGATAACCTTCTCCATGCCCCCCATTTTAGTATCATCCACAAACTTAATAACCACGCATTGTACATTCACATCCAAATCGTTCATACAAAAAACAAACAACAAAGGCCCCAACACCGACCCCAGTGGCACACCACTAGGCACAGTCCTCCAGTACGAGAAACAACCTTCCACCATTGCTCTCTGCTTCCTGCATCTGTTGAATTCCAAAGCTTATTATCCAAGTTTGATATTAAGTGTTGTTAGAGAGAGAGAAAAACAAAGGGACACTTAAAGCTGTGAAATGCACGTCAGGGTTGTTTTCAAACCTGTAAACAAAAGGAGGAAGCTGGAAATATCCAGCACATTGTGTCCATTTTTGACTGCATGATTAATTCCAGAACTGTCAAAGCTTGATTCTGCATGCTACGTACTTGATGAAGCACAGTTTTTATGGGTTTTCTTCCAATGTTTATTTATTCTTGACCACCCTTTTAATCAGGAAGGACCAACGTTCATACAATACCTTCCACAGCCCTCTCGCCACGTCCTGAACCACTTCTGAAGCGTGATGTAAATTTTCACAAAATAAACACATGGGAAATAACAGTTTAGCAACTATAAATGTTCAAAAGAGAAAATATGTTGAAAAAGATAATTAACAGATCCTACAATTGGCACAAAACACAATGGTTTTGAACTCACCTTTCAACCACTCCCAAAATTAACATGTCATTTCGGGGAAGCTACTTGAAGTCACTCTTAACACTTCCATAGTGAGTGGCCACTGTATAAAAACCAGCTGAATGCAGGAACATCACAATTAGACACAACTATTATTATTTCCTTTGAACTATTTTCAGAGAAGGGGAACTCTAGAAGGAAGCTAAAAAAGGGACATGCAGTTATTAATGACTTAATTCACACATAATCTTCCTGTTCCTTTCACAATGTTTATGAGCAGTTACACTGATGTGATTATGCATCACCAGAGTAAATCTGGACCATCTACAGGTGTATGGTTTTGACCAAGCACATAGCATGCCACCACTGAAATATAGGAACAGGGGCAGTCTATTCACCCCCTCTGTTCTCTGAACCTGAAGACTGCTTTCCCAACAGAGATATATCAATTTCAGTGTTCAAAGTTTTAATTGAATCTCAGTCTCCATCGCAACTTAGGGGAAGGTTCCAGGTGTCCATGACCCTTGACATGGTCCTTCCTGACATCTGCAAAGAACAACTGGGTTCTGCTCTAATTCCAATGCCCGTCTTCCTCCACCTGGATTCCCACACCAGTGAAAACACTTCCTGTCCACATCAAATCCTTTCATTGTCTTAAACCCCTTGATTAGCTCGTCCCCTAATCTTCTCTTGGTGCATGAGGAGCCCAGTCCACCTGCTCATAATTTAGCCCCTTTTGCAATGATGTGCTGGATCTACATTAAAGATCTTCTAAAATTCCTCAAACCTGCTAATGAGCTACCAGAAAGGAAAGGTTGACGATCTCAGATATGGAGAATGAGCAGAGAAAAAAATAACTTAGAGCCTGCAGAGAAAAAGGTCCTTTTATACGTAATTGGCTTCTGTAAGTTGTGATAAATTCCATCTTGTTATCTCATGAAAGATTCTGTGGTGCCAGAAGATAGTCCAGTAGATGCAAAGGAGGAAGAGACAAGAAAGGAAGCATGTGACATGCATAAAGGAAACAGATGTGTTATTCATCACACAAATGTATAACTATTATCCCACATGACCAAGCACTGAGCTATCCACACTCGTAAGCTTGAGGGCCCCCACAAAGGTTCCTTCAACAGTCTTATAGCCACTTGGCTGGGCCACCACAGAGATCCGTTTATTTGAGTCCTTTTTAAATGACATCTCCCAAAGAAATAATACATTATATTCTCATTACCCTTGCTGAAAATAATTTCTTTAAATGCAAAATTATTCCAGCGTGTGCAAAATAACAATCTGAGTTGTTGGGAAGTGCGGTGATGCGAGGATCATGAATAGAGAATGATCACAATCTGATGTATGAGGCTGTGAGTTATGCTTGGTTAACTATTTCAGCCATTCTACCACTCTAATAGGGAAGGCTGCGTAAAGGTTAACTGGTTTATTGGATGAAACTGAGTGGTTGGTCCTGACTTTCATCTTCAGTTTCTCACGTAAGACACAACACAAGTTCTCCTTTTTGAATGCTTAATTCTAAAGTACATGCTTCTCTGAGGACTAAAGAGGCACAGAACATTGGAACTGTTCCAGGTTCCAGACAGCTCACAGGGAAGCAATTTTCTTAAGTGCAAGACTTGAATCCCAGTCCTTCAAAAGGGTTACCTCATGTAACTATGAGCAATTTCAGGAATCAATCAAGCAATTTGAACTTACATGCACAATCTACTGCTATTATTGGAAATTGTTGTAATGTGAATGGTTGCTTTAAGTAATGGGCCTGAATTGGAATGCCCAAACCAGGAGTGACGGGTCAGAGATGGGAGGGGACTCTTCTATTGGCACCGTGGTAGCAGAGTGAACAACCTGAGGAACGCAAACAGCACAGCACAGGAACAGGCCCTTCAGCCCACAATGTCTGTGCCAAACACGATGCCAAATTAAACTAAATCTCTTCTGCCTGCCCATAATCCATATCCCTCCATTCCCTGCATATTCATGAGACTCTCTAAAAGCCTCTTAAACACCTCTATCATATCTGCTTCCAGCACCACCCCGGCAGCCTGTTCCATGCACCCACCACTCTCTGTGTTAAAAAAAAACTTGCCCTGCACATCTCCTTTGAACTTTCCCCCTCTCATCTTAAATGCAGGTCCTCCAGCATTTGACATTTCTACCCTGGGATAAAGAGTCTGACTATATACCCTCTCTATCCTTCTCATAATTTTATAAACTTCTATCAGGTCTCCCCTCAGCCTCTGATGTTCCAGAGAAAACAACCCAAGTTTGTCCAACCTCTCCTTATAGCTCATACCCTGTAATCCAGGCAGCATCCTGGTGAACTTCTTCTGTACCCTCTCCAAAGCCTCCACATCCTTCCTGTAATGGGGCGACCAGAACTCCAGACAACACTCCAAGTACAGTCTAACAAAACTTTTATATGGCTGCAACATGAGTACTGCTCTGGAGAGTTCTTCCTCAACTCACCCCTACACCATTATCAAGGGGGGGAATGAGGCTGTACCTTAAAGTGACACCCAGCCCACTGGTGAAGAATTCATGTTTGGCTTCAATGACAGGCCGCACGGGAGCAACTCAAATGAGGATGGACCCCTTAAGTTACATTCAAGTAGGACCTTCACCCTCCCCTTAAGATGCACTTTTGGATTCAAGACCCACATGGTCCTTCCACTGCATTTGGATGCACCAGCTTCACACCAGAGATGACACCCATGCATCACACACTGAGTGATCTCACTGTTGTGCTCTGTGCATCCCCAGAGACCAAGTTCACAACTAAAGTGCCAATCACATTTCACAATCAATTTGACATCTTCACGTTCTTGCACTGTGGAATTTCATTTCGGGGCTATTCAGCGTGTAAATGTAAGCTAGTGGTGTGAATCCTATTGGGTACATATTAAGGCAAGAGAAATGTATATATTTTATTAATCCATCGATGATCTTCCCTGGACCAACGCAGCAGCTGCTAATGTCACTTGAAATGGAGCCTCATCCATGCCTCCAATGGCTTCTGTGTACAGCAGCCCTGTAGACTGCCTCCTCATACAGACCCCGTCTCTACTTTCTTGCCAACTACCTTTGAATATTTATTTAATGGAGCTACTGAAACTTTTGCGCGGCATACTGTTTGCTTGAAGGTTCTTTAAGAATATCCCCAAAATCTGTGGTAGAAGAGCTTACAGGCATATCAAAGATGCTCCAGTCTTGAAGCTCAGACTTGTTCAATATATATTTTGTTCAGCCTTTGGCCAAGAACCACGGTTGCATTGTTGCTGTTCTCTCTTCATCTTCCACTCTATTATACTTCAATGCATCCTACAGCCTGTCCTTTGATCATTACATTTTGATGCAGTAACTTTACAGTAAATCTGGGACCTGATCCATATGATTACTTGCAAAAGCAAGAAAATTAGAGTCATCCAGGGGACCCAAACAGTCCTTTTAGGTGAGACAGAGTTTCACCTGCACCTCCCTTAATATCATCTACTGCATTCAGTGCTCCATGTGTGGCCTCCTCTACAGTGGTGAGACCAAACACAGACGAGGTGACCGTTTCGCAGAGCACCTGCGCTCTGTCCGTAACCGCGATCTGCATCTCCCCGTTGCCAGTCACTTCAACTCCCCCTCCCACTCTATCACTGATATGTCAGTCCTCGGCCTCCTCCACTGCCAGGAGAATTCCAAGCGCAAACTGGAGGAACAGCACCTCATTTTCCGTCTTGGAACCTTGCAGCCTGACAGCATGAACATTGCATTCTCCCACTTTAGGTAATCCCCACACCTTCCCCCCCCCCCCCCCCACACCATGCATCGTCTCTTCTTCCTTTTCCTAGCCCTTTTTTCCCTCTCTCTCCTTACCTTTGACCCGTTCCCCAGTGGATCTGCTCTCCCCTCCTCCCCCGCACCTGCCCATCACTATCTCTTACCTGCATCTACCTATCACCACCCTGTGCCCACCCCACCTCCCCTCTCTTGTCCACCTATCACTGCTCTGCTTTTCCCTCCTATATATCGGGCTTCCCCTTTTCCTCTCTTCAGTCCTGAGGACGGGTCCTGACCCGAAACGTTGACCGCCTGCTTTTCTCCACGGATGCTGCCTGGCCCGCTGAGTTCCTCCAGCAGTGTTTTTCAATTAGGTTTTGTATTTATTGCAATGTGACAGCATTATCACCCTTCACATGGCTCTCTTAAGCCTCCAAATGTCCACCTCACACAAGTAAAACAGAAAATACTAGAAATACTCAGCAGATCAAGCAGCATTAGTGCGGAGAGAAGTAGCTAATGTTTTGAGTTGATAATCTCTCATCAGAACTGGGAAAATTTAGAAATGAAACGGGTGTTGAGGAAAAGGCAGAAGGGGCAGGGAGGGCGGAAGGAAAGGTTTCTGATTGGGCTAAGAGAAGTTGAGGGAGCCAGGTGAAGAGGGTAGTAGAGACATTGGTGGAGGGTGTGTTCTGAGAAAGCATAAGATCTCTCATGGAACTTTTTAAGAAACATGTGAACAATCTTAGTTTGCACTGCTCAACACATTAATCCTCTCAGCTGTCAAAGTTTATAACATTGATTTTCATCTATCTGGTTTTTTGTTTTCTTCCTCAATGAGTCCTTGCCTGCTATTCTAATACTTCATTTCTTTAAGCAAAGCATTGGTGGCTAATCTAGACTTCGTCTTTACCTTACCACTCGTGGGATGATCTCGTCATGATTTACTTTTTGATTTTTATATCATAGAACGATGTCAAGTGTCACAGGAAAAAAAAATCATTGATGGATCACTCTGCACACCCAGGGACTCCACAGTCTTATAAATAAGAACATTATGATTTGAGAGTATTAGGCTATTTGTAAAACTGAAAGGCAGTGTTTTTTGATGTAAACTAACAGAATAATAACTTAAAAAGAATAGACATTTTTATTGTGCAAATTGACTTCACAATTGAAATTTCACAGATCATAGAATGTTTTGTTTTCCTTTGGATGTGACAATGATACTCAAGAAAATGTTTAAGCCACACAGGATAACATCTTTGGTGACTTGGGGATTATTACTCTGGAGACTCTCATTGTGTCTTTCCCTTAGTTGGCTGCATAGTTATATGAAACCACTGCAAATTATGTCATCAGCATGCAGAGGGATTAGTAATTTTGTCTTCAGTTTGCATCAACAATGTCTCGTACAGACACATCACACATGTTATCTGCTAAACTCCATCAGAAGTTTGGTAAGAGCTGTGAAGGATGAAGGAACATTGTACATCATCACCGTAAGTATCCAGATAGCAGTGGGTCAGGTGATGCATCTCAATAAAATTTCATTAGCTCATCACAGAACCTAACTGAGGTCCAGAGGGATCTTGGGGTCCAAGTCCATAGTTCACTGAAAGTGGCTAAGCAAGTGGATAAGGTGGTAAAGAAGGTGTATAGAATGCTTGCCTTCATTGGTAGGAGTGTTGAGTATAAGAGTAAGGAAGGCATGCTGCAGCTGTATAAAACTTTAGTCAGACCGCACTTGGAGTATTGTGTGCAGTTCTGATCACCCCACCATAGGAAGGATGTGGATACTGTGGTAAGGGTGCAGAAGAGGTTCACCAAGATGGATTAGAGGGTATGAACTATAAGGAAAGGTTGGACAAACTTGGGTTGTTCTCCTGAGAGCGTTGGAGGCTGAGGGGAGACCTGATAGAAGTTTATAAAATTATTAGAGGCATAGATAGGGTAGACAGTCTTTTCCCCAGAGTAGAAATGTCAAACACCAGAGGACATGCTTTTAAGGTTAGAGGAGGGAAGTTTAAAGGCTACGTAAGAGGCAAGTTTTTTATACAGAGATTGGTAGGTGCCTGGTATGGCTTACCAGGGGTAGTAGTGGAAGCAGGCAGTTTGGTGGAGTTTAAGAGGCTTTTAGGTAGACACATGAATATGAAAGGAATGGAGCGATGTGGATAATACAGGACATTTAATATAAATTGGCATCAAGATCAGCACAACATCATGGGCTGAATGGCCTGTCCAGTGCTGTACTGTTCCATGTTATGTGTTCTAACTGCAATTAAACAATGGCCCTCAAAAATATAACAAATTATTGGGGAACTATTGACAACTTTAGCAAAATGATTCTCAAGTTTTTAACCAGCCTTTGCATGTTTACCATGAGCTGTTAAGCCACTAACTGGTGAGCAAGTGAAAGAGTGTAGGTTGTTTACTCTGGTATATTTACTGTACCAGTGGATGTGGATTTCCAACTGTGTTTACTCTGGCCTCAGTTTGGCAGTAAACAGTGAATGAGAGTTCTCACTGACGGAGCAGGCTGCTGTAAACTGAACAGCATTTACACTGTTGTCCTCAGTCGGTTAATTTGTCGGTGTTCACAACCGCATCAGTTCTATGTGCATGCTGCTGAAAATAACAAGTGATTTATGGTGGACCTGGCTATATCAGAAACTACAAACTGATTCATTCATCACTGGCCTTAAAAAAATTATTTCACAAGGTGAGCCCAGTCTAATTTCACAGCAGATCAACTGCCACCATTTACAGTGGTTGATTCTTTGGAGATACCACCTGAAAATTCTATCCACTGCAAATTAGCGGCCTGGGTCTGTGTAACTAATGCTGGATTCTTCTGAGAAATGTTACAAAGAATATAGCTGTGCATGTGTGTGGGTGTGTGTGTGTGGGGGGGTGTGGTGGGCTGCTGGGGGGGTCTAAGTTTCTCAATGCTTTGCTCCATAGCTCAGGAGTTTCTGACTGGAGGTCAGTGACCAGCGGTGTGCTGCAGGGATCAGTGCTGGGACCTCTGGTGTTTGTCATATATATCAATAATTTGGATGAAAATATCTTTATTAGTCACATGTACATTGAAACACACAGTGAAATGCATCTTTTGCGTCAAATGTCCTGGGGGGCAGCCCGCAAGTGTCGCCACGCTTCCGGAGCCAACATTGCATGCCCACAACTTCCTAACCCGTACGTCTTTGGAATGTGGGAGGAAACCGGAGCACCTGGAGGAAACCCACGCAGACGCGGGGAGAACGTACAAACTCCTTACAGACAGCAGCCGGAATTGAACCCTGGTCGCTGGCACCATAATAGCGTTGTGCTAAACACCATGGTCTGTTTAGTAAGTTTGTAGATGACATGAAAATTGGTGGAATTGTGGATAGTGAGGAATGTTGTCAAAGGATACGGCAGCATATAAATCAGTTGGAAATTTGGGTGAAGTAATGGCAGATGGTGTTTAATCCAGATAGGTGTGAGGTGTTGCACTTTGGCAGGTCAAATGCAAAAGGAAAGTATAGAGTAAATGGCAGGACCCTGAGGAGCACTGATATACAGAGGGATCTTGAGGTGCAAGTCCATAGCTCCCTGAAAATGCCGACATGAGTGGATAGGGTGATAAAGAAAACATATGGCATGTTTGCCTTCATTGGTTTGGGCATTGAGTATAAAAGTTGGCAAATCATGTTGCAGTTGTATAAAACTTTGGTTCAAACATATCTGGAGTACTGTGTGCAGTTCTGGTCGTCACATTATAGGAAGGATGTGGAGGCTTTGGAGAGGAGGCAGAAGAGATTCACCAGGATACTGCCTGGATTAGAGAGTATGAGCTATAAGGAGAGTTTGGACCAACTTGGGTTGTTTTCTCTGGAGCGTCAGAGGCTGAGGGGAGACCTAATAGAAGCTTATAAAATGATGAGAGACATCGAGAGAGTAGACAGTCAGGTTCTTTTTCCCAGGTTGGAAATGTCAAGTACTAGAGGACATAGTTTAAAGGGAATGTGCAAGGCAGGTTTTTTTTACATAACGAGCGGTAGCTGCCTGGGTCGCCCTGCCAGGGGAAATGGTACAATAGTGACATTTAAGGGACCTTTAGACAGACACATGAACAGGCTGGGAATGGAGGGAAACAGACCATGCGCGGAGATGGAAGTAGTTAGATTGGCATCATGGTCAGCACAGACTTGGAGGCTAAAGGGTCTGTTCCTTTGTACTGTTCTATGATCTATATTCCAACCCTCCCAGCCACCTCCTTCCAGGCTTTGTCAGCTCTCCTGCCCACTCCCCCACCCTCCTCCCAGTACACAGGACATCCCTCCTGTCCTCATTTCCTACTTCAGGAATTCTGTGTCCCATTGAATCTGGCAGCTGTCTCCCTTGCAGCCTCTCTCTCCTCCATGAGCATCACTAGTGTACAGCACAGTGTTTCCAGCTGCATTAAACTAAGCTTGGTCCCATTGCAAACCACACTGTTCCCATTCCAGTACATCCTTTTGGCCAACATCATGACTAAGCATTATCACTACACACGGTACATAATCAATGTGCGACAAGAGAGTGAAATCCGATTTCCAATGTCAGTTTTCTCACTTGGGCAATGTCTCCACAGGGTGTATCTGGGTGCAGACAGCATTTACTTTCCAGGGCACAGTTGAAAACTGTGAAATACATTTGGAATGTTGTTTAACTTTCAGCATGGGTTCCTGTCCAGTATAGTCAAGTTGTGACAAAGAGAAG
Source organism: Pristis pectinata (assembly GCF_009764475.1). NCBI lineage: Eukaryota > Metazoa > Chordata > Chondrichthyes > Rhinopristiformes > Pristidae > Pristis > Pristis pectinata. The sequence continues at coordinate 6,477,489 of NC_067426.1, forward strand.
TATTTCAAAATATTCACAAGCAGTCCCAGCCAGATTTTGTGGATCAAGTCTTTGATCTTTCCCTTAAAAGCTTTTGAGATTACAGTTTTTGAAAGTTTAAAAGTTGCCTTTTTTCTTAATACCCTCTTTTTATATGCATAGTACTAATTAAAGAGGGGTAAAAGATAAACAAAACATTGGAGAGCACAGCATAAGTGCAATCAACTATCAGAATTCTCTTTTGATGTATGTTATTGAGAGGTCGTTTCATAAGATTTTTTTTGTTGATCCTCAAAAATGTTATCGTTATTTATTCCAATATATGAAGTATACTTCCCACCAATCAAGGGAGTTAGATTAATGAGGGAGCAAATACAAATTTATTGCTTCAGAGATCAGGTCACAATGTACAAGGTTAAAGGGAGAGTAGTGTGTTTTTGCAATACTTTAGGAATACTTTATATCATGAGCCAGACAGCGGTTAGTGTAACGCTATTACAGCGCCAGCGACCTGGGTTCAACTCTGGCTGCTGTCTGTAAGGAGTTTGTACGTTCTCCCCGTGTCTGTGTGGGTTTCCTCTGGGTGTTCCGGTTTCCTCCCACATTGCAAGGACGTAAGGGGTAGGGAGTTGTGGGCAGGCTATGTTGGTGCCGGGAGCATGGCGATGCTTGTGGGCTGCCCTCCAGAACACTCTATGCAAAAGATGTATTTCACTGTGTGTTTCGATGTTCATGTGACTAATAAAGTTATCTTACCTTAATTACATAAAAATAAAACTTATTTAAAAAGACATCTTGTATATACAATAGAGGAAAATATTATACCTTAGGACCATAGACCATAAGACATAGAAGCAGAATTAGGCCATTCAGCCCATCAGGCCTGCTCCGCCATTCGATCATGGCTGATTTACTTTTCCCTCTCAACCCCATTCTCCTCCCTTCTCCCTGTAACCTTTGACACCCTTACTAATCAAGAACCTATCAACCTCCGCTTTAAATATACCCAATGACTTGGCCTCCACAGCCGTCTGTTGCAATGAATTCCATAGTTTCACCACCCTCTGGCTGAAGAAATTCCTCCTCATCTCTGTTCTAAAGAGACATCCTTCTATTACACTGTAATAATACAAAGTACCATTAACTGAGCTTATGTATTGAACCATCATCTTCAGCCAGCGATCTAGGAATTCTCCTCGGTCTGATTGGACTCAGCAGCAATGGTCCCAAATGCAACACTTATCTCAGTGTGTCACAGCGTTACTTTCTGAAGTTATATTGCTGAATCTCCAAAACCTTAGTGATCAGAAGGGTAGACCAGCCAAAGTCTAAGTTCACCAGTGTAATATTGAGGGAATGTTATGCTGCTGGATGTCCTGTCCTTCAGATTAAAAGTTAAACCAATGTCTCCCACCACAGGTGGATGTATATGATCTTATGGCCCTACTTTAAAAAGGAGCAGGCTAGTCACTCCCAATGTTCTGGCCAATCTGTCAGTCAACATCACCACCTAATCGTCAAGTCAAGTTGAGCTGATCGTCTTTGCACAAGTACAGTGAGGCACGAAGGTTCAGATAACATACAGAACATAAATTGTACATTAACACATAGTTGTCTGTGAGATCTTGCTGCACTCAAACTGGCTGCCTTTCCTGCATTTGCATTAACTTTGCTTCATTCCACCAATGGCACTCCATAAACGCGGTGTGCACTGAAGTTAAAGTCAAGTTCATTGTCATGTGTGCAAGCACATGTATGCAATGCACAGTGCAATGAAAAACTTACTTGTAGCAGCATGACGGGCACATGGCATCAGATACACAACATTCACAAGCAAAACACAAAAAAATTATACAAGAAAGAACACAATCAGAACAAAAAAAAGTCCATTGTCGTGCAAAGTGGTCACAGTGATGATAATATTGCCAACTACAGAAGACACTACAGGTAGCCACTTAGACTACCGCTGACTGGCCCTTCCAAACCCATGACCTGCACCACCTGGAACTGAAGATCAGAACACCACCACCTTCAGGTTCCCCCTCCATTCACACACCATCCTGACTTGGAAGTAGATCGGCGTTCACTCACGCTGGCTGGGTCCGTCTCCTGGAGTTCCCTGCTCAACAGCACAACGGGAGCACCTTCACCAGAGGAATTGCCGTGGTTCACCTCCATCTTCTCGAGGCCAGTCAGGGGAGGGCAATGAAGGCTGGTTTTGCCAGCGACGGCCACACCCAGTAAATGGATAGTTTTTAAAAATATCTATTGAATCAATGAAACATTGGATTACACAAAGCTTTTCATTTTGGTTGCAGATTGCATTACTATACTTTGCACCATTCTATTGTTTTGTGCTTGTGGCTGTATTTATTGTATTTATTATTACCGTGTATACTGTTCACTCTGTGAGCTTCACGCAAGCAAGGAATTTCATTGCACCCTGGTGTATTTGACAATAAACTAATCTGAATCTCAATCTGAATCTCTGTCTGTAAAAAAAAGAAAGCAATATCCAAGACACTGATGTGTAACCCATTAAAGTTCCAAGCTGTTGGGTGGTTATTTTTCGGACTGTATTACAAGACCAAGTATTTATTCAGAAACCGCAATACTTATACTTACAGACGTTTCTAGGGGCTGTGTGCACTGACTGTTCACCTTCACAGTGCATCAGGCTACAATTGTGACTGAAAACAGCATGTAACCCACAACAGCACAATAATAACTAGAGGCATAGATCGAGTGGACAGTCAGAGACTTTTTCCCAGGGTGACAATGGCTAACACGAGGGCGCATAATTTTAAGGTGACTGGAAGAATGTATAAAGGGGATGTCAGGGGTAAGTTTTTTTACACAGAGAGTGGTGGGTGTGTGGAACGCACTGCCTGCAGAGGTTGTGGGGGCAGATACATTAGGGGCATTTAAGAGACTCTTAGATAGACACATGAATGATAGAAAAATAGGGGGCTATGTGGGAGGGAACGGTTAGATAGATCTTAGGGCAGGATAAAATGTCAGCCTGTACTCTGCTGTAGTGTTCTATGTTCTAATAAAACCCAGCTGTGTAGTTTTATGACACATGAATCCATTACTGATAGAAGTTCCCAGAGATTAAATGGCCAGAATGAATTTTTATCATAAACAAAAAAGACTTAAAGATCGAAGTTAGTTCCTGTCCCTTTCTGCCAGATTTATTTTGGTATCTGAATAAATTTGACTATAAATTTCTGCTTTAACCATCCCCACATTTACAGCCAATTCCACTTACTACTGTAAGCTGTACATCAGCACTAAACACCCTCAACCTTTTAAAATGTGGCTTTCTGAGATGCCAGAACATTCACTTAAACATCTCTATTGCTGATTACACCAGGAAAAAGCTACTTTCAAGCACAAGCTTTACTTAACTGTGTGTAAAGATATGGTTTCTATTACACTGGGTTAGAAACATTAGAAAAATAATTGATTAGCTATTGACAGTTGCTAAGGGACGGGTTGAAGTCCATCCTTAACTGTTCCAGTATGTTAACAGTGAAAAATTAGATGAAGCATGTATTTTTCAACATGACATTAACCTTCAAGCTGCTAACACTCTTGTTTTCTCCAGAGGATGAGGCTTAGATTATCTTGATGGCTTGTGCATTTTAACTCCCCTTGTTGGAAGAGTAAAAGACATCACGCCATTTGCTTTATGCATCCAGAAGTAGGAGCTTCTCTCTGATAAACACTGCCACATATATCTTCTCGTTGTTTGTTTCTTTGCTCTGTCCCCTTACGGTAAAGATGGAAGCAGCTTGATCTCACCTACATTGGTCTCATAGTCACTTTTATTACTCAATTCAGATGCTTTACAAATCTAATTGAAACTGAACCAGTTCAAAATGAAGCCTATTGTAAAGTAAGTCGCAACTTTTAAGCTACCTATTTTTAATTTTATTCAACACATTAGTCAATAGTTAGCATGCCTACTGTGTGAAATTAAGATTATTTATGTCTATCTTCCTGTTCCCAAAAGACAGACAAACATAAGGTTCAAGGAAGGTTCATTGGCTGAAGTCTTAGCATTTTTGGTGATTTGTTTTTAGATCTTTTAAAAATGGCCCCAGTGAAAATTTAAGGCAGAGGATAAAAATGAAAGGACCTTTTTTAATTACCATATTTAAGAGGCATTTAGATAGACACAGAAGGGCACAGTCCTAATGCAGGCAAATGGGATTAGTGTAGATGCTCAAAAAGGACAGCGTTGACATTATGGGCTGTAGGCCCCATTTCTGTGCTGTACAACTCCATGACTTTGGTCTGTTAACGAAAGGGGAAAGGCAATGTTATACAAACTGCTTGCACTTTTAGAGCTTCCAGTGAATTATTTCAAAAGTAGTGTTGTTCCAAATGATCCCAATTCCTTCTAAGTCGCCTTCTCTCTTTGTTATTGCTTTTATTCATTGTCTGTGCATGAATGCAGATGTTCTGAACTCCAGCACAGCTGATCTCCACTTGATGACGGTGCAAATTCTCCAGTTACACAAAGCGACCTGCCTCCTGAACATCCATTCATTTCAATGGAGAGGAACAGCTGCAAGGGAGAGAGGGTAATTAACATTTTTTTAAAAAATTGATTTAAAAATATTAACTTCAAAGCATTTAATCTTTGGTTATTTGCACATGGGATGCAGATGTTACCGCTAAGGCTGGACTTAATTGTCCATCACTGACTGCCCCTGAACTGAAGAGACAATTAAGGTTCAACCATGTTGGTGAGTCACATTGAGGCCATAAATGGGTAAGGATGGCAGATTTCCTTCCCTGAAGAATATTGGTTAATTGGTTGATTTTTATGACAATTGGTAATCATATGGTTACTCTTACTGAAACCAGCTTTTTTTAAAATTACAGATTTATTTATTTAAGCAAATTTTAAATTCCATAGTTGTTACAATGGGATTTGAACTCCTCCCTCTGGATCAATGGTCTGGAATACTGACTTGGTCCAGGAATACAACTACAAAGCTACCATGGAGACACAAGAGAATGCAGATGCTGAAATCTGGACCAACACACAAGATGCTGGAGGAAATCAATGGTTCCAGCAGCAGTTGTGAAGGAAAAGGATGGTTCACATTTCCATTCAGTCCAGAGGAAGGACTTGACCTGAAACGTCAACTGTCCACTTCCCTCCATGGATGCTACCTGACCCATTGAGCTCCTCCATTATCTTACTTGTTGCTACTAAACTACCATAATTGGTTTAAAATATTTTCTAGCGGTATAAGAATTTTGTTTATGTAAAATCAGCAACAAATTATGTTTAAAATAACACCATTAGTAAGAAATTGAGCATCATTAAACCGATAAAACAACACGAACAGCACGGGGCATTTTGTGGAGTGTTTGACACCAGTCACTGGATTGGTGAAGAAACACAGTTAACGTGGAACAGACCACAACATCAATCAACGTGCAACACAGATTTGGTGCCAGAACTGCTATTTCAAAGCTCAATGCTCTGGCTAATCGCCTCTCTTAGTGCACACCAAGCTTCAGGAAGAACACCCACCCCCACCCAATTCTTCTTCACACAGTCCCACCATCACTATTTAAAGGCACCATCCACTACTTACAGGCCAGTTGGTGATTGATTTCCTCTGGCCGTTACTACACCTACAAGTGTTCAGTGCTTCCTTTAGATGATTCAGGTTCCAAAATTCTCCAGGGACCTGAATAAAGAAGATTTTTTTGCTGACTTTGAGGCTTATGCTCAATCCAAGTACTGTGTTAGAGGGCAGATTAGTGGACTTCATGGCCTCTGCCCAGTCTAATCCTGGGCTTTGATGGCAGCAGTCTGAACTTGCTGGTTTTGTATGAGAGCAGCTCGCAGGGTTCCTGCATCACAACCTGCCTCTTCAGTTATAAGGTGGTGCAGGGGAGGGGGAGGAAGCAGTTGAATGGAAGAGGGTCATGCTTACACCATCTGAAGATTATAAGTCAGCAGGGTGCAGGTTGAGGGGAAGGCAAAATGAAGGTTTGTATGTTTGTCTAATAAAATCAGGGTTAATAAGATTGACCTTTTATTTTTTGTGCTTGCTTATATAAGTTGAAACTCTCCATGGGACCTGACTGGTGCCAGACCACATAAAATCCAGACCAACGATGTCCCCGATCATCTTCCGCTGATCGGGAGAAATGTTCTTTTTAAGTATAAACACTCCCTGGGTCATGTAAGGGCTCAGTGAACTGTCCATAACCCAAAGTTTCCGAAAGTCGGAAACACTATTGGCTGAGATCTCAAAAGTTGCACTGGTAATCAGAATCAGAATCAGGTTTATTATCACTGTCTTATATGACGTGAAGTTGGTTGTTTTGCAGCAGCAGTACAGAGCAAAGACATAAAATTAAAACAAAATGATAGGCTAATTAACGACAGGTTAGTACAGACATCAGTTAATTTTAGATCTTAGTTAGATCTAGTTAACTATTACAGATCTGTACTACAGATTCAAAACATACAGGAGTTACCATGTCACAGAATGTCAGACCAGAGAGTTTCAATATGTAATTTACTGAACTTGAAATGAAGAAATTGAGAAATGTATGACAGCAGACTAAAAATAGATCACACAGCACTGGTTTTTGGGGTCTAAAGTTGACTTAACTCAAAGTAAATGGTGTTCGTGATTATTTATGGTCACATTATTCCAGTCAGGAAATTTGACTGGAAGAAGCCAACCTTGCAACCCCAACATGATGTTGGTGTTGGAGACACACATAATAACTTCTCATGCAACAGGGAAATGGCCCATCTTGTTCTGAGGGTGCCAATTATTGGAAACTTCAAGGACTGGGGGCCAGCAGATAAACAATATATTCACCTATTTCCTCGACCAACACAAAAACAACATCCCAGCACCCCAGCTAACTTCAGCCCTGTCCCTGAACCCCTGATGGGTGTCACAATCTCCCCCAACCCCCCCATGTCTGTATCCTGGCCCTGCTCCTGTTAGATCATGCCTGCCTAATCACTACCTCCACCCAAATTTGGCCCCAGTTGCCCCCCCAAACCCCTCCCAAACATGGACCTGATTCCCTCCCCTCACCCATGCCTGAACTTGGGCCAAATCTTCCCTAACTCCCTCCCAAATATGGACCTGATTTCCCACCCCCTTAACTTCACCCAAATCTGGCGCAATCCCTCCTTCACTCCCTCCCAAGTGTAGGCCTGATCCCCTCCTCACATCATCCCAAATCTAGGCCCTAACCTCCCCCCCTCACCCATCCCAAAGGTGGACCTGGTTCCCCAGCCTCCAAAGTCTTGAGTGCACTAAGTTTCTCCACTCCTTGAGGGTCAAATGACCCAGCCTGCTCCACCTGTAACTTTGTACCACACTGGATTACACGTTCATCTGGACAGTTGAGGATGGACGAGTTGGAGACAAGAAGCCGGCCCCAGGATGAAACTGGCAGCAGAGCAAGGTTATATTTGTCCTTTAAATGAGGATGGTTGCACTTCAAACATTCTTTTATTCGTGATAAGACCTCTATTTACATTCCGAACCAAGATCAGGAAACCACAGATGACTTGTCTCAAGCTCTCACAAGACGCGCAATAATTGTCCAAGCCTAGCTGTCTGTGAGGAGGTGGGGGTAAGTTTTCTTTGAGAACCCTGTATTCTGTGCAGTGAAGTTGCTCCCATTGTGTTGTAGGAAGGAATACCAGGATTTAGGCCAAGCAATGACAAAGGGCCAAGAATTGATTTCCAAGTCAGGATGGCGTGTCATTTGGAGGGTGGTGGATATCCCATGTTGGACGTCCCATTCAGGATGGTGGAAGGACTGGATTTGAGAGATACTGTCAAAAAATCTCTGGCAAGTTGTATTTTGTAGACTCAGCCAGCTCCAGCAGAACTCTCCCCACCATCGAGGACATCTTCAAGAGGTAGTGCCTCAGGAAGGCGGCATCCATCACTAAGGACCCTCACCACCTGGGACATTCCCTCTTCACGTTGCTACTGTTGAGGAAGAGGTACAGAAGCCTAAAGACCCACACTCAACAATTCAGGAACAGCTTCTTCCCCTCCGCCATCAGATTTCTGAACGGTCCACGAACCCATAAACATTACCTCATTATTCCTTTTTTGGCACTATTTATTTATTTTTGTAACTTATAGTAATTTTATGTCTTTGCACTGTACTGCTGCCGCAAAACAGTAAATTTCATGTCATTTTAGTCAGTGATAATAAATCTGATTCTGTACACTGGTGATGGTTGGAACGAATGTACATTGAGTTTCAATGTACATTGTACAATGTACAATGAAATTAACTGCTTTATCCCATATGTAGCAGCCTCCTTGAGTGTTGTTGGATCGGAGATCATCTAAGCAAGTGCAGAATATTGCATCGTGCTCCTGACTTGCCCTTTATATGGTACATAGTGCATTTAAGGTGAGAGGGGGAAAGTTTAAAGGAGATGTGCGAGGAAGTTTTTTTTACACGGAGAGTGGTGGGTGCCTGGAACGGGCTGCCAGGGGTGGTGGTGGAGGCAGATACGATAGTGGCATTTAAGGGGCTGTTAGACACAGGATCATGTGCGGTCAGATGGGATTTAGTTTAATTTGGCGTCATGATTGGTACAGACTGTGGGCCAAGGGGCCTGTTCCTGTGCTGTACTGTTCTATGTTCTAATAAAAATGCTGGAATTGCTCATTATTTGAAAAAATTTTAGTCCCTCATCATCATTCCCCTCCATTGAAATGAATGGCAAAGTCCTCGCACAGCAGGCTACACCTGGTGCAGGGTGTCAAAGTCAAGGTCAAAGTCGAGTTTATTGTCATATGCACAAGTGCATGTGTGTACAGGTACAACGAAAAACTTATTGCAGCAGCATCACAGGCACATAGCATCAGATAAACAATATTCATAAGAAAAACATAAATTCTACGCAGTTTTTACAAGAAAGAACACAATTAGAACGAAAAAAACCACAAAGTCCATTTTAGTGCAAAGTGATCAAAGTGGTCTTGGTGTTTTTGAAATTCCCCGTTCAAAGGATCTTGCAAAAAGCAGCTGACTGTAACTTTGGCATTTCTGGTTCCTTGTGTATATGAATGGAAATCCTCTGTTCTGAAGTCTTTAGGGAAGCTGAATACACAGCCTCTGGTCCAGATGAGTTTCTGGGCCGAGGGACGGCAAATGGCGTTTATATTTTGGGAAGACGAATGAGGGTAGGACTTTCACAATGAACGGTAGGGTCCTGCGAGTGTTGTAGAACAGAGGGACATGGGAGTGCAAATATATGGTTCCTTGAAAGTGGCGTCGCAGGTAGGCAGGGTGGTGAAGAAGGCCTTCATCAGTCAGGGCAACGAGTATAGAAGCTGGGATTTCATGTTGCAGTGTACAAGACGCTGGAGAGGCCGCATTAGGAATATTGTCTTCAGTTTTGGTCCCCTGCTGTAGGAAAGGCGCCATAAGATTGCAGAGAGTGCAGAGGAGATTTACAAAGATGTTGCCAGGACTCGAGGGACCAAGTTATAGAAAATAAGGGGTGATCTTATGGAGGTTTATAAAATTATGAGAGGCGCATGGTCTTTTTCCCAGGGCTGGAGAATCCAGAACTTGAGGACATAGGTTGAGGGTGAGAGCCGTGAGATTTAACAGGAACCTTAGGGGTAACTTTTTCACCCAGAGGGTGTTCAGTATATAAAATGGGCTGCTGGAGGAAGTGGTTGAGGCAGGTACATTAACAACATTTAAAAGTGACCTATGTCTCGATAACTCTAATTGTGAACCCAAGAATGTTGATGGCAGGGGACTCAACAATGGTTAATTTATTGAATGTCAAGAGATGGAAACTGGCCTCCTCTGGTTGGCAATAGTTACTGCGCTAGAATCAGCAATTAAAGATGAAAGCATCACAACTTGCGCTGTATGTCCTTCCAGCTGTCTCTAACGCACAGAACTGTAATTGCCTCTCGCTTTGTTACACCACTTCACTTGCAATGATGGAATTGTTGAAGCAGCTTTGAATTCAAGGTCAGGATATTCTTCAGTGCCTTCCTCTACAATGGAGTTTTGATCGTGCTTATTTAGTAAATGCACATGAAGCTTTGCAATCTGGGGGACACATGACGGAAATTTTAAGCTTGATTCTAAAGCAGCAGCTGAGTTTGGTGTTAATCACAGACCATGTGGCTAATGTCTTGTTAAATGTTGGTAATAACAGGAAATACAGGGGAACCCTGCAAACAGAAACTGACTGACTGGTTGACTGACATGCGGAGTGGGTATTGGCTTGGCCCCTCTCCCCTCCTCAGTTCCACTCCGCTTTCTCATCCAATTACCGGCGATAGTGGCGGGAGGCCCAATTAATTTTCATGGGTCGATCTCATTTATAATGAACAGCTTTATTTGGGCCACCTTGGGTTTGTTGTACTGGGAGTTTGTTGCTTTATTTCACACTGCTTTTAGTTTAATTGGGCTCCCTGTTAGATCATTACTCGAGTGGACCCTCAAACAAGGGCACCTCCCAGCTGTCAGGGAAGACCAAGGTTACTCCGGTGTCATCCCTGTTGGTCCAATTAAAAAAAGCTTCACCCTGACCCATTCCACTACTGCAGAGAGGTCAAAAGATCCCTTGCAAGTGATATGGAAACCTCTGCTGTCCAGCTAAAAAGACAAAGTTGCATTTCTTTTGGAAGCAATTGTATCTCTTTCAGAACATTCCAAAGTCTTTACACTCAATGATGTATCTTTTGCAGTTTAAAAGTAGGAAATGTGGATTTGCACACAGCAAGATTCCAGAAATTGCAATCTGATTCAGAAATGTTGATTGAGGAATGAATACTGCCCGGAACTGGGGTAAATCCCCTTCTCCTCTGCAATAGCCTCATGTGATCATTAACATATTCCTGAATGCCAGCTCTAAGGACATATTCGAAAGAGGGAACATCTGACAGTGCAGCACTCCCTCAGAACCCCTCTGGTCTTTGTACTTACATCTCAGGAGTGAGAACGTGTCCAAATGGGGAAAACCAAAATACATTAAACCAAAGTAGGTACATATCACAAGTGAGCAGACCACATTACAATCCTTTCTTCAGATATAATGGTGCAGTAACTCAGTGACTGTGTTCCTTGGCTAGCAAGCTAAAGGCCAGACAAAAGTTCATTGCAGCAGATGGGGAATTTAAATTCAATTAATCAGATAAATTAATATCAGTAATAGTGGCCATAAAATGACCAGATTGTTGCAAAAATACCAGCTAAATTTCTGCAGGGGAAGAAATCTGCTATCTTTGCCTGGTCAGACCTATACGTGACTCCAGACCATAGCAATCTAGTTGACTCTTCACTGCCTTCTGAGAGAGCCCAGCAAACTCCTGTGATCTGGGCCATAAAGGCCGGTGCTATCCAAATGCAGTGAATAAATAATGAAACATGTCATCAGAAACTTAGTAATGAACATTTATTTAGCTCTGACTTAAAACGCTATGGACATTAAATCTGTTTACAAGATTAATTTTAAATTATTTTCCCATTAATCTATTAGAGGGTGTTGTAACTGATAGTGGGAAGTATTAAATGTGAGCTGCAAATGAATGTACTGCTCATTGAATTTAGTGTGTCTCACATTTAATCTTGTATTTATCTTGGATAACTGGGACAAGCAGAGCAGATGTTGACAATTGGTGAATTGAAAACTCTGTGGGCTGCCCTTTACTTCACCAAACCAACTAGCTTCGTCCTCCTACTCTCTCTAGAAGTGGAGGATGTGCCCAGCCTAAGCTTGGCAGATGAGAGAGATGCCTGGCAGTTTTTGTTTACAGCCCTTTTGAGGGCAGGGCTTGGTTTAGCCTCTCCAGTCTCCAGCCCCTCCCAACCCAACATAATTCATCTGCCTCACAGAAGGGATTATCTCTACACAGGGTCTGAACTGAAAGATAAGGAGCAAATTATCAACAAACAACAACCTCTCGCTCAACGTCAGTAAATCTAAACAGCTGATTGTTGACTTCAGGAAGGGGAAGGAGGGTGAACATGCGCCAGCCTACATTGGTGGAATCGACAGTGGAGAGAGTCAGCAGTTTTAAATTCCTGGCGTTAACGTATAGGATGATCTGTCCTGGGCCCAGCACATAGAGGCAATCACAGCATCTTTACTTTCTTAGAAGGGTAAGGAGATTCGCCACATCACCAGACACGCTTACAAACTTCTACAGATGTACTGTTGAAAATATCCTGACTGGTCGCACCATGGTCTGGTACGGCAATTCAAATGCGCAGGAACAGAAGAAGCTGCAGAGAGTAGTGGATTCAGCCCAATACATCACAGGCACATCCATCCCCACCATCGGTGGGATCTACAGGAGACGCTGCCTCAAGAAGGCAACATCCATCATCAAAGATCCCCACCATCCGGGCCATTCCATCTTCTCTCAGCTACCATTGGGCAGGAGGTACAGAAGCCTGAAGTCCCACACCACCAGGTTCAGGAACAGCTACTTCCCTTCAACCATTCGGTTCTTGAACCAACCGGCACAACCCTAATCACTACCTCAGTACAGCAACACTATGACCACTTTACACTACAGTGGATTTTTTTTGTTCTAATTGTGTTCTTTCTTGTATTATTTATGTTTAATTTATGGTTTTCTTGTGAATGTTGTGTAGCTGAAGCTATGTGCCTGTGATGCTGCTGCAAGTAAGTTTTTCATTGCACCTGTGCAAACATGGACTTGTGCATATGACACAAGCTCAGTTTTGAATTTGTCCATGAAAAATTACCACAGAGTGCACACATACTTAATGTGTTAAGACATTGCAGGTGGTCCACAAGTTCTGGCTATTGCCTTTTAAAAAAAACTTCAGTCTGGTGAACATCTCCGATGTATCTGAAATGATAAAGTCTTGCATTTATTTAGCATCCTTCACAGACTCAGGATGCCCCAACGTATTTTATCACTGATACTTTTGAGACATAGGCACTGCTTGCAGGATTGTAAAGCAGAAAGGATGCAATCAAATAAGTTAGATAGAAAAGTGCAGAATTTTTTCTGAAAACGTCGTGAGTAAAGGTTTGGAAACACAGTTTGGTTTCCATTAAATTGTTTATTTGCTCTGGAGATGTTTTATGTCCTATTCCCAAATGCTTAGGGGGTTGACTTGGAACATCTACTAATGTATTGAAGACAGATCAGAGTGTGCACCTTTCACTGATTTTCTTTTATATTCAGCACAATTGGATCCTCTAGGATCGAATCCATGTTGATATTACATTGTCAACATTGTGTAATGTGACAATGAAGCCCGTCTGCTGTTTGAACTGCATGCCCCTGATAGGAAACAAGAGTGTGGCAATGCAGAGCAAGTGTCTTGGCATTTTCAATGGAGCCACCTATGTGCACTGTAAGTAAATCCTACAAACGGCATACAAAGAACTGCCCATTACAGTAATGTTCCTAGAAGTCATGCCATCAAGAGTCAGGGTTGAGAAAGCTGTACTGTTATTGGTATTATGTTACTTGTGCAAGAAACTGCAGAGAGTTGCGGACACAGCTCAGCACATCACGGAAACCAGCCTCCCCTCCATGGACTCTGTCTACACTCCTCACTGCCTTGGTGAAGCAGCCAATATAATCAAACGCCCCACCCACCCCGAGTATTCTCTCTTCTCTCCCCTCCCATCGGCCGGAAAGCACGTTCCACCAGGCTTAAGGACAGCTTCTATCCCGCTGTTATAAGACTTTTGAACAGTCCCTTTGTACGATAAGATGGACTCCTGACCTCACAAGCTACCTCATCATGGCCTTGCACCTCATTGTCTGCCTGCACTGCACTTTATCTGTAACTATAACACTATATTCTGCATTCTGTTATTACTTTTCCCTTGTACTACCTCAATGTACTGATGTGATGCAATGGTCTGTATGGATGGCATGCAAAACAAAGTTTTTCACTGTATCTCAGTATATGAGACAATAATAAAACAATTTACCAGTGTTAGACCAAAAGTTAAGTATTTTGCCAGCAAGTCTAAGCTTGGAACAAGATTTCTCTAAACCGCATTATAAACCAAGGCAATTTGTAAATCTTACCAGCTTCTACTCCACTTTAATGATCTTCAGCAACTAATCATACCAGAAAACACTTAGAAGAACTACATCTTATACAAGTGGTTGACTTATAAACTCCACTGCAGACACTGGCTGGAATTTGATTGAAGGTTGGCTAGACTCAGTACAGCAAGCATAAGAAAAAATATATTACAGGACTGTTTATGTGCAAATCAGGAATGTTATCTTTGGATCCTACGCAATGGGAACATGTGGGAAGTAACTCGGTATGTTGGAATTCTTAGCTCTGGTATGCTTGCATCTGGAATTGATTGAAAAATCTTGGAACAACTTAAACCAATTATCCAATCTGTCCAATGAAACGACAGGAATGGAAGCACATTCAGGTTATGTGTGAACTCTGACACTCAATAAGCCTTGGATTTTGATTGAATATTAGGTGTCCTTGTTAATTATAATTATTTTAGAATTTAATTCTAACCAAGCTGTATTAGTCATAGGTCATCCAACATAAAAACAAACCTTTTGACCCATCAACTTCGCATTGACCATCAAGCACCCATTAAAATATTTTATTCTCCCTATATTTTCGTCAACTCCCCCCCAGACTCTACCACTCACCTACACACTAGGGGCAATTTACAGTGGCCAATTAAATTACCAACTCGTCTGCCTTTGGGATGTTGGAGGAAACCAGAGCACCTGGGGAAACCTAAATAGAGAAACTGAAAGCTCCACACAGACAGCACCCCAGGTCAGGATGGGTATTGGTATTGGTATTGGTTTATTATTGTCACTTGTACTGAGGTACAGTGAAAAACTTGTCTTGCATACCAATTGTACAGGTCAATTCATTACACAGTGCAGTTACATTGAGTTAGTACACAGTGCATTGAGGTAGTACAGGTGAAAACAATAACAGTACAGAGTAAAGTGTCACAGCTACAGACAAAGTGCAGTGCAGGTAGACAATAAGGTGCAAGGTCACGATAAGGTAGATTGTGAGGTCAGAGTCCATCTCATCGTATAAGGGAACCGTTCAATAGTCTTATCACAGTGGGATAGAAGCTGTCCTTAATCCTGGTGGTACGTGCCCTCAGGCTCCTGTATCTTCTACCTGATGGAAGAGGAGAGAAGAGAGAATGACCCGGGTGGGTGGGGTCTTTGATTATGCCGGCTGCTTCACCAAGGTAGCGAGAGGTAAAGACAGAGTCCAAGGAAGGGAGGCTGGTTTCCATGACGCGCTGGGCTGTGTCCACAACTCTCTGCAGTTTCTTGCGGTCCTGGGCAGAGCAGATGCCGTGCCAAGCCGTGATGCATCTGGATAGGATGCTTTCTATAGATTGAACCTGGGTTGCTGGAGCTGGGAGACAGCAGCTTAAATACCTGCACCACTGTGCTCTCCAAACGTCCATGGCTTCCCTAGTCATATAATGGAGTTGAATGCTGCTGGGATGTAACACCATTTGGTGCTGACTCACCATTCTATCAGGGAAAGATTTTAGCCCTTCACAGTCAATTGGTGTCCTATTAATTGATGCAAATTGGCATGGTACATCATACCCTGACAATTTTAACCCTTTCCTGGCTGGGCAACCACTACCGACACACCAACAGATTAAGCTGTCGAGGAGCCGGCAAGGTCCTCCAAGGTAGGTTTTCTTCCATGGGCTGAGAGACGATGCAGAGAATGAAGGGATATGCACCATGCGCAGGCAGAAGGGATTAGGTGTCATTAGCTTAGTTAGTTTGGCACAACATCGTGGGCCGAAGGGCCTCTTCCTGTGCTGTACTGTTCTACCTTCTATGTACTATGAGAAGATAGGTGAAGGGAAGGGATGGGATGTCTAGAACCAGGGGCAACAGTCTCAAAATAAGCGCCAGCCTTTCAGAATTGAGGTGAGAAAAATATCCTTCACCCAGGGTGTAGTGAATCTCTGGGATTCACTCCTTAAGAGGACAATGGGTGCTGTCACTGGGTGCGTTCATGACAGAAAGCTATATAAGGGAATCAAGGGATAAGGGGTTAGGGCACGAACCTGATGCTGAGATAAATGATCAGCCTTAATGGTGGAACAGACACAAGGAGCTGAATGGCCTGTTCCTGCTTCTTTTTCTTGTATAAAGTTCTTATATTTCCTCAGTTGGAGTGTGGGATAGGAACGTTTCTCAGACGTCACAAGGGAAGCCTAAACTCCTGCCATCGCAAATTGAGATATCTTTATAAGTCGCATGTACATTGAAACACATCTTTTTGCGTAGAGTGTTCTGGGGACAGTCTGCTGGTGTCGCTACGCTTCCAGCGCCAACAATAGTATGCCCACAACTTCCTAACCCGTACGTCTTTGGAATGTGGGAGGAAACCGGAGCACCTGGAGGAAACCCACACAGTAATGGGGAGAACGTACTAACTCCTTGCAGGCAGTGGCCGGAATTGAACACGGGTCGCCCACAGGAAGGAAAACCCTTGCAATCAACACCACTCCTTCTGAATGCTCCCCACTGCTGCTCTGGAGCAGGTGACCCACCAACAGGTGGCATTCTGATGAGGCCAGGCAGTTCTGTGGTGTCTTTGGTCACTAGGAGGCTTCAAAATGTTTAAAATGTAGGAAACATGGCAAGCAACCTATGCACAGCAAAGAGTGATGAGATGATGGCCTGATCATCTGCTTTAATGTTGTTGCTGGAGTGTTAAACATTGTCCAAAGCAGCAGGAAGAGCTGCCCATTTGAAGGAGTGGACATGGATTAACATCTCATTAGAAAGGTGGCATCTCTGATGGTGTAGCAGTCCCTCAGTATCGCACTGAACATAGAACAGGCCCTTTAGCCCACGATGTTGTGCCGAACTAATTAAACTAAATGAATCCCTTTTGCCTACACAACGCCCATATCCCTCCATGCACACATTCATGTTCCTACTTAAGAGCATCTTTTAAATGCCTCTATTGTATCTGCCTACACCACCGCCCCTGGCAGCGCATTCCACGCACCCACCACTCTCTATGTAAAAAAAACTTGTCCCACACATCTCCTTTGAATTTACCCCCTCTTATCTTAAAAGCCTGCCCTCTAGTAATTTGGGCCTGCCTAATTCAGTAACACCCCAGGGGGTGCACTTGCCAGGAAGCAGTGTGAAAGCTTGTTAGTTTTTTATTAGTTCAATCGTATTTTAGACAAGCAAAAGAATTTTTACAATTGTTAGTACAAATAATGGAAATTTACCTCATTCTAAATGATAAAAGATGTCACTCAGATTCATTAATTCATTGATTTCCAACTTTAAGATGCTCCTCAACTCGAACCATGCATCTGGACATCTTCCCTAATGAGAGCTGTTTATTGTTAAATACAGTTCCTGTGAAACACCTTGGACCCTTTTGCCATGTTAAGAGCGCTATATAAATGGAAGCTGTTTCCCTTTTTCCAACCCTGTTAAATACTACAGCAATATCGTTGAGATAAAATATTCCATGATACACTCAAATAATTAATACAGAGGCACAAGAAGTTGCATGTGCTGGAATCTAGAGCAAAAAACAAACTGCTGGAGGAACTCAGCAGATCGAACAGCATCTGTGGAGACAAAGGGATGGTAACTATTTCAGGTCAAGACCCTGCTTCGCTTCTGAGTGGGACTGATGCAGGGTCTCGACCGGAAACATCAACCATGTCGACCAACCCTTTGCCTCCACAGATGCTGTTTGACCTCAAGTCAAATCGAGGTTATTATCATGTGCACAAGTATGTTGAGGTACAGGTACAATAAAAAACTGCTTGCAGCAGCATCACAAGCACAGACGTAATAAGTTCCTCCAGCAGTTTGTATTTTACTTAAGTAATTAATATTATAAACCAGTTTTCAATACAACCTCTAGTAATAGAACATGGACCTGCAAGAAACTGCAGAGAATTGTGGACACAGCCCAGCATGTCATGGACACCAGCTTCCCTTCCTTGGACTCTGTCTTTACCTCTCACTGTCTTGGTGAAGCAGCCAGCATAATCAAAGACCCCACCCACCCGGGTCATTCTCTCTTCTCTCCTCTTCCATCAGGTAGAAGATACAGGAGCCTGAGGGCACGTACCACCAGACTTAAGGACAGCTTCTATCCCACAGTGATAAGACTATTGAACGGTTCCCTTATACGATGAGATAGACTCTGACCTCACAATCTACCTTATCGTGACCTTGTACCTTATTATTTACCTGCACTGCACTTTGTCTGTAGCTGTGACACTTTACTCTGTACTGTTATTGTTTTCACCTGTACTACCTCAATGCACTGTGTACTAACTTAATGTAACTGCACTATGCAATGAATTGACCTGTACGATCGGTTTGCAAGACAAGTTTTTCACTGTACCTCAGTACAAGTGACAATAATAAACCAATACCAATACTTCCAAAATTAAATTTAGAATTAATTTCTTCATGTAGTAGTTAGATAAGATAAGGTATCTTTATCAGTCACATGTACGTCGAAACACACAGTGAAGTGCGTCTTTTGTGTAGAGCATCGTTGTAACAGAGGAAAAATAGTTGGCAAACCAACATTTCCAATCTGTTACAATTTAATGAAATTATGACAGATTTGTGACGAACTTTATGCATGCCTTTTCACCACGTCTTCTCCTGTTTCTGATCAACAAAGAGCCATCAATTACAGATTTAAAATTAACAATTATTAGTGCTGCTACTTCACAGCTCCAGTGACCCCAGTTCAATCCTGACCTCCGGTGCTGTCTGTGTGGAGTTTGCACGTGCTGCCTGTGACCACGTGGGTTCCCCCTCACCCCCACCCCCCACCACGTGCCAAAGACATTCGGGTTCTTAGGTTAATTGGGCGCTAGATATTGCCCCTAGTGTGGGTGAATGGTAGAATCTGCAGGGGAATTAATGAGAATGTGAGGAGAATAAAAATATGAGATTCGTGTAAGTGGGTGCTTGCTACTGAGCTCAGATTAGATAGGCCAAAGGATTTGTTTCCATGCTGTATGACTCTATGACAATCACCTTTCAGTCTGCACAAGAACTTGCTCTGATATATAAAAGCAAATTGGCAGCAACAAGGCAGACTTTGTCAGGCTTATTGAGGCAAAATTAATGTGACCCTGTACTATACTGAGTCCCAGTCATCTGACTCTGGGGTGAATTTTAGATGTTGCTGTAAATAACATCACCACAGTCCCTGTGAACCATACTGAATGTATCTCTAAGGAGAGATACATGATGTCACGGCAGTGGCATCCCTGATATGCAGATGCGGAACACTCAAGACTGCATTCCAGCTGACCTACAGTGAGGTGACACCCGGCCACAGACTGACTTCATGTGAGGGCTCTTTGTTGGGAAACTGGACTGAGGGGGTGGGGAGGAGGGAGGGAGGGAGGGGGAGAGAGAGAGAGAGAGAGAGAATGAGAATGAACGATGGAGAGCGAGGGAGATAGAGGGAGGATGAGAGGGAGAGGTGGAGAGAGGGGGATAGAGAGATGGGGAGAAGAGAGAGAATGAAGGGAGAGGAGTGAGTGAGATAGGAGAGAGAGGGAGGGGAGAGAGAGAGGGAGGGGGAGAGGGGGAGAAGAAGATGAAGGGACGGGGGGAAGAGGAAGCGAAAGAGTCAGGGAGAGAGGTGGAGGGCGAAAAGCGAGAGGAGGAGAGAGAGAGAGAGACATTGAACTCACCCTGCCAACCACGTAGAGACTGTTGGCAGCTGAGAAACAAGGAAGCTATAGGTGCTGGAAATCTGAAATAAAACCAGAATTAGCTGGAAACACTCAACAGGTCAGGCAGCATCAATGGAGAGAGAAACAGAGTTAATGTTTGACCAATTTCCCTTCATTAGAATTTCAAAAGTGAGAAAACAAGTGTGAGTTACGTTGCAGAGAGGGTGACTGGACGTCTGTGTTAGGGTGGAGACCAAGGTTGCCCAGGTAACGTGCTTTCTGTAGTGTCCGTGAGAGGGAACTGATTGTCTGGGGGACTGGATGAGGGAAGTAGAGTGGGAAGACAAACCATGCTGGAACTATGAGATGCAGAATGCAGCAGTCACCGGAACTCTGAAGTTAAAGAGAATGCTGGAAATAGTCAGCGATCAGGCAGTATCTGTGGAGAGAGAAAACTAAGTTACTGTTACTGGTGTGTCAGAATCAGGTTTATTATCACTGACATATGTTGTGAAATGTGTTGTTTTGGCAGCTGCAGTACAATGCAGAGACATAAACTTACCGAAGTTACGAAAGTAAGTAAATAGTTCAAAAGAGGAATAACAAGGTGGTGTTCATGGGTTCAAGGACTGTTCAGAAATCTGATGGCGGAGGGCAAGAAGCTGTTCCTGAATCGTTGAGTGTGGGTCTTCAGGGTCCTGTACTTCCTCCCCGATGGTAGTAATGCAAAGAGGGCATGTCCCGGATGGTGAGGGTCCTTAGTGATGGATGCCACCTTCTTAAGGCACCACCTCTTGAAGATGTCCTCGATGGTGGGGAGGGTTGTGCCCGTGATGGAGCTGGCTGCTCGTGATGACCTTATGTTTGAACTGGTCTGTTCTGACACACACTGAAAAGGCGATGGCAGTGAACATTTACTAGAAAGTTCCTAAATTGCTTGGGTTCGTGTGTTAAAGTGCAACAGAATTTTTCTCACAGCACAGAAACAGGACCTTCAGATGGCAGGCACGGTAGTGTAGCGGTTAGTGTAATACTTTACAGCGCCAGCGACCCCAGGTTCAATTCCGGCCGCTGTCTGTAAGGAGTTTGTACGTTCTCCCTGTGTCTGTGTGGGTTCCCTCCAGGCGCTCCAGTTTCCTCCCGCATTCCAAAGACGTACGGGTTAGGAAGTTGTGGGCACACTATGTTGGCGCCAGAAGCGTGGCGACACTTGCGGGCTGCCCCCAGAACACACTACGCAAAAGATGCATTTCACTGTGTGTTTCGATGTACATGTGACTAACAAAGATATCTTATCTTACCTTCAGCCCATCGAGTTCTCACTGACCATCAAGCACCCATTAATCCTACACTAAACCCATTTTTTTCTCTGCAATTCCCATCACCTCCCCAAGATTCTACCACTCACCTACACACTAGGGGCAATCTACAGCAGCCAATTAACCTACCAACTTGAGATTTGGGAGGAAGCCCATATGATCATGGAGAACATGCAAACTCCACACAGACAGCACCTGAGGTCAGGATTGAACCCGGGTCTCTGGAGCTGTGAGGCAGTGGCTCTGCACAGCCCCGGATTGTTGTAATGCTTCATTGGCTGGACAAGTAGCTTCAAAAACAACATTGTATTGGCACTTGGCAGATGTTTGCCTTGCAGTTGTTGGTTCTCACAGCTCTTTCAGCATTTAAAATCTTGTAATTAAAGGAAAATCTTGCATTTCTATAGAACCTTTCATTAAGCCAGAATGTCCCAGAGCTTTGCAGCCAACACAGTCATTGTCACAGTAGAAAACACAGCAGCCAATTTGCATTCAGCAAGCTCCCATAAACAGCACAGTGACCAGATAATCAGATTGAACGATAACTACTGAAGGATAACTATAGAAATATCTCCCCTGCTTTTCTTCAAAATAGTACTGATGGATTATTTTTCTCTCCCTGAGAGGGTAAACTAGGCCTAATTTTAAAATTTCACCTGTGCTACTTCAGTGTCAGACTGATTAGTTGTGCCACATTATCTTGGGCGAGACAAGCCCACAATCTTCTGGCCCAGAGCTAACAGAGCTCAACTTCCTCATGATAGAGATCCCTGGTCTCCTAATGCTTCTGAGACCTGGACTACCTACAGCTGTACCTCAAAGCATTTGAAAGATTCCATCAACGCCATCTCCGCAAAATCCTCCAAATTTACTGGGAGGACAAGCAAATCATCATCAGCGTCCTCTCTCCCAGACTAACATCCCCAGCACCGAGACTCTGGTTACACTGAGGAGACCAATGTAACCATTGTTCCACTGAGGAGACCACATCACTGCCCGAAACAGATCTGCTATCCCGAGCACCACCACAGTAAGGGATTACCAGGCGGATAACAAAAGTTTGGAGAATGAGTACAAAGTCTCCTTGCAACATTCCCCATTGACTCCTGGGAATCTCCAGACTAAAACCATTCAAAGTGGATAGGAGCACTCGGGATGGTATTGATAACCTCGAGTCCATTCTTCAGGGGCAGATAGATGCCCCATGTGAGCAGTGGAAGGAGAACACCACCCCAGAAACTACCCACCTGTGAGCCCCATCTCACATTGGGCATATTGGTCAGCTCAGATCCCACACAACTGAAGCGGAAGCAAGTCATCTTCAATCCCAAGGGACCGACAAAGAAGAAGGATTACCTTCAACACTGCCTGGGACAGGGGAAAGAGGATATTATAATATGGGATATTAGCTTCCTATCTTTTATACCCAGCTAAAACTGCTGGAGATTGTTCATGTGTGGACCTTGGGTGTAACCTCAATGGTGTTCTACTTGAATGGGCACCACAGTTGGATAGGCTGCTCAATGTCATGGCTTACGCACAAAGATTAACTACCCACTTAGACATAGTTTGTGTTGAGTTATTGCAGAGCAAGGTCACTGCCTTTTTTAGAGAGGTTGGGTGTGGGGAGAAAAACGTGAAGTGATTAGAAAGCCACATCAGCTAGTCTGGAGCTTGTGGGCAACTAGCCATTGTGAAACCATTGACCTCCACCTTAGCAGAAAAGAATAAATCAAAGCTCTTCTGTACAGGGAGTGCTGACTTTCTGCTTTTCCTTTGCCTGCGTGGGGACTGGTTCTGCTTAAGTACAGACTCCAGGAGTTCGTCCTGCCTCCAACTGCTGACTTTGATTTCATTTCACCTCGTGCAAATTCAGAGACCAATTCCCCCACGCATCCACAGTTTCCTCACCAGGTTTAAGGTTTCTCAACTCTCACTTATCAAAGTTTGTTTTGCAGCAGAACAATTCAGTGTATCTCACTGAGCACTGGTGTTTGACAGCAACTTATCCTGATCTGTCAACTCAATTAATACTAATCATGATGATCAATGTATGGGAAGATCATCATTTTCTTTGGCTGCTCTACAACTGACTGTAATGTATCAGTAACTTGGCTGAGTAGAATACGCTCCACGTATACAGGTTGGCTTGTTTCCCTGATATCTAGCAGAAAGAGGTATGTTTTAGCATTTAGCATGTTGACAGACAATTATTATTGCAGCTCCCTACCCCAGTAGCAGCAGGTTTCTCTGCTGGGGCTGGGGTGATAGAAGGTGAGAGAGCCCATGAATTTCTCCCAGGGCATTAATTAAGATATTTATTTATTAGTCACATGTACATCGAAACACACAGTGAAATACGTCTTTTTGCATTACTGAGAATGTGCTGGGGCAGCCTGCAAGTGTCGCCACGCTTCCGGCGCCAACATAGCATGCCCACAACTTCCTAACCTGTACGTCTTTGGAATGTGGGAGGAAACCGGAGCACCCGGAGGAAACCCACGCAGATACAGGGAGAACGTACAAATTCCTTACACAGCGGCGGGAATTGAACCCGGGTCGCTGGCGCTGTAATAGCGTTGTGCTAACCGCTACGCTACCAGAGGAAGTGGTAATGACTTGCTTCATCACACTTGGTCACTCCCCTCTCAACTCTTCTTCCATCCTTTTTGCCCATGCAGTTACATAAAGTCCAGTTTATTATCATGTGCACAAGTACGATGAGTACAGGTACAATGAAAACCTTACTTGCAGCAACATCACAGGCATGTAGGTTCAGACAATGCACAGAAAATAAATTATGCATAAATTATACAGGACAGTGAAGAAAAAGACTACAGAAACAAGACTTCAGTGCAAAACAAAATACAGACAAGTCCATGGTAGCACAAGAGGTGTTCCTTAGTGTTCCGTTGTTGAGGTAGTGATTAGGGTCGTGCAGGTCAGTTCAAAAACTGATGACTGTAGGAAAGTAGCTGTTCCTGAACCTGGTGGTATGGGACTTCAGGCTTCTGCACCTCCTGCCTGACAGTAGCAGCTAGTCTGTATATAGTGACAACTAACTAGAGTTGAAAGGATTGGGTACCATCAATCAAGTGGGGTGACCATACTGTTGACAGAGAGTGAGATTGGTTTTATGCATGTAATTCATTTCCAACTATCTTCCTCACGGTGATTTTATCTGAAGGACTTTCTCCTGCTTTTAGAAACATAGAAAAACCTACAGCACAATTCAGGCCCTTCGGCCCACAAAGCTGTGCCGAACATGTCCCTACCCTAGAAATTACTAGGCTTACCCATAGCCCTCTATTTTTTTCAGCTCCATGTACCTATTCAACAGTCTCTTAAAAGACCCTATCGTATCCGCCTCCACCACCATTGCCGGCAGCCCATTCCACGCACTCACCACTCTCTGAGTAAAGAACTTACCCCTGTCATCTCCTCTATACCTACTCCACAGCACCTTAAACCTATGTCCTCTTGTGGCCACCATTTCAGCCCTGGGGAAAAGCCTCTGACTATCCACCTGATCAATGCCTCTTATCATCTTATATACCTCTGTCAGGTCCCCCCTCTCCTCCGTCGCTCCAAGGAGAAAAGGCCAAGTTCCCTCAAGCTGCTTTCATAAGGCATGCTCCGCATTCCAGGCAGCATCCTTGTAAATCTCCTCTGCACCTTTTCTATGGCTTCCACATCCTTCCTGTAGTGAGGCGACCAGAACTGAGTACAGTACTCCAAGTAGGGTCTGACCAGGGTCCTATATAGCTGCAACAATACCTCTCGGCTCCTAAATTCAATTCCGTGATTGATGAAGGACAATACACCATATGCCTTCTTAACCACAGATTCAACCTGCGCAGCCACTTTGAGCGTCCTATGGACTCGAACCCTAAGATCCCTCTGATCCTCCACACTGCCAAGAGTCCTACCATTAATTTTACTGGGAGAAGTAGCTGCAGTTGTTTCCCTTAATCTTTAAGCAGGCTGGGTAAATTGACTTTGCTGTCGAATTAATTAGCACCTCCAACTCATGAGCAGCTCTTTCCTCAAACAGGATGGCAGCTCATGGGTCAGGACAGGCAGGGTGAATATTGCAGGAGAAACAATGGCCTCAGTTCATTAAGTTGCAATAATTGAAACTTATCAGAACGGAGTGTTGCTTTATCCTCAAGTTGTTGGCAAAGTCTGTCCCTTGAGGTAGATCATACCTCCTACAGGAGTGATGGGGCAGGTAGACTAGGTGGTAAGGAAGCCAAATGGGATACTTGCCTTTATTAGCCAAAGCATGGAATATAAGCACTGTATGATTCACTAACTAGACTGCACTGGAGCAATGTGTACAGTTCTGTTCACCAGACTACAGGAACAAAACACAAGCAAATAAGATAGGCTTATGACAAGTTTGAAATGTTTTTGTTAGAAGAAGAAACTGGATAGGCTATGGTTGTTTTCTTTGGAGAATGAAGACTGAACAGAGCTACCAGGGGCATGCACTTAAGGGCATGGGTAAAAACAATGAAGGGAATGTCCTCTGTGGGTCTGGAACTCACAGCCTGAAATGATGGAAGAGAAGGGAATTCTTGCAGCATTAAAATGTGCCTGGATTAAGCACATGCCCCACAAAGCTACACACAGAGGGCTAGGAAATACTCTGAATGGCTCAGTTTTGCCCAGCATGGACATGATGGACCAAATGGTCTTCTTCTGTGCTGTAATTTTTGCTGGTCCTATGCTGCTCGATGGTTCATGGTGCATTTGCTGTACCAGCCTGCTGAAAGGGTGGCCATTATACCTTCACTTTCATTAAGGTGGTAGCTAGAAAAGGACATCAAAGTCAAAGTTGAGTTCATTGTCAGATGCACAAGTACATGTATCACAGGTGCGATGGAAAACTTGCAGCAGCATCACAGGCACATAGCATCAGATAAGTAGCATTCACAAGAAAAACATAAATTAAACAAAATTATACAAGAAAGAACACAATTAGAACAACATAGTAGTGCAAAGTGTTGCTATACTGAGGTAGTGATTAGTTTTTTTTTATTTATTTACATCATGGTAACAGGCCCGTGCCGCCCATTTTTTAAACCCCAAATTAACCTACCCGTACGTCTTTAGAATGTGGGAGGATACCGGAGCACCCGGCAGAAACCCACGCAGACACGGGAGAACGTACAAACTCCTTACAGACAGCGATGGGAATCGAACCCCGATCGCTGGCGCTGTAATAGCGTCACGCTGTTCAAGAAGCGAATGGTTGAAGGGAAGAAGCTTTCTTGAATATGAGCAAATCAGTCATTCAGCCAATCATGGAGTGTGGTAGCATAGTGGTTAAGTTATTGGACTACAGCCAAAGTTCTGGATAGCTGACGCAAGTTCAAATCCCACCATGGCAGCTGGGGAATTTAAATTACTTAATTAAATAAATCAGGAATTAGTGAGCAGCTAGTAATAGTAACCATGAGAATACTGGATTACCATATCTGGTTCACTAATGTCTATCAGGGAAGCAATCCTTATTGCCCCCAGGCCTACTCGTAACTACCTCCTCAGCTTAGGGGTATTACCGGTGATTTGCATGTTCTGTAAATGAATTGAAAGGGAATGTTTGGGTTAACTGAGGATTTCGTTGCCCCATGACAGGTATTATCAGTGTGTGCCAGCTGTGGAGAACTTTGGTTCTTGCCCACAAAAATGTTGATTTCAAATTTGCTAAAACCTGAGATTTCTGTTGTATCTGCTAAACCCACAAATGTTAAGATCAAGCAAACCAGATTTCAGGAATGGAGTTCAACAATAGACAACAGAGGGTGAATTTCTACCCCAATATCCATTTATGTATTCAATAGAATATAAAAGTTCATCAAATAATCTATTGCAGTCACATTTCAACAGGAAATGTTCTGAAGTCATTGGGATGGAAACCCCAATGCACAGGAACACAAGAGGCTACAGAGAGCAGTGGGACTCAGCCAGTTCCATCACGGGTACAGCTCTCCCCACCATCGAGGACATCTACAAGAGGCGATGTCTCAGGAAGGCGACGTCCATCATCAGGGACCCCCACCATCCAGGCCATGCCCGCTTCTCAGTGTTGCCATCAGGCAGGAGGTACAGGACCCTGAAGACCCACACCTCAAGGTTCAACAACAGCTTCTTCCCCACTGCTGTCAGATTATTGAACTGACCTGAAAAACCCTAACACCTCCTCGGACTATATTTCTTTTTTCTCTCAACTTGCACTCATGTCATTATTTTATTTTGTCATGTAAGTTATATATAATTTATGTTAATATGTTTATGTTAATTTATGTCTGCAATGTTTGTAACGTACTGTGCTGCTGCTGCAAAAAGCTAATTTTCATGGCATTTATACCCTGGGTATGTGTGCCCATGACAATAAACTTGCTTGAACTTGAAAGGTAGAGCTGACTGGTAATTTTTTTACAAGCCTTGACTCAGACACAATGAGCTAAGTGGTCTCACCAAAGCTGTAATATATTATCATTCCATAGTTAGTCAACATTTGAGCAGATCCTTCACTCTGATGCTCATATTTACAGTTTTATTTTGAAGATCTGACAACCAGGAAGCACCATACAGTATAAACTTAGATGCACAAAATGCTGAATCTATGCCTTTTTAATGTTGCTATGTTCCCACCTCTATTACGAATCATTTCAAGCGATGATACTGTCAATCGCCCATCGCCACTGAGATTGATGACACCGTCAGTTTGAAAAGTCTCTTTAAGAGAGGAAGTATATTAAAATTTAACAGTGAGCAGCTTGGTGGAGATGAGTCTGTACCGACAATGCCAGTTTTGGCCAAGGAAGAGCAAGCTGTTTCTTCAACAGTAGGGAAAGAACATTCAGAATTTGTCACCCACTCCCGACTCAAGAACCAGAAAGCTGTGCAGAGGCCTAACTCAAGGTCAAAAGCCTGCCTTGCTTAGTGAGATAAATTTACAGGGAGGACTAAAAATAATCTCAAAAGCACACACTTTGCAAAACTTGAAATTTCATGGCTTCAAGTGCAAGAAGGTTTCTGCAAACACATTCCTTTCTGTCCTAATTCACAACAGACTGCATCAGGGTTGGGAGAAGTTGAATGTAAACATTGGTGAACGAGTTGACGTGTCTGCTAGAAACGGCCATGATGTACCTAAGCAACAGGAATGTCAAAATGGTGATGTGGCACAAACATCATCTGTCCTTTCAGAGGTCACCCTCGTGCAGGGGAATGTCAGTATCCCGGAGGCTGTGGGACAGACAGCAACAGGCAAGTGTCACTGACAGCTGCTGGGTATAAAAGAGTAGGCCAACTTACGGGATCTGCCTCTGGCACAGACGTGCGCAACGGCTGAACGCTCAGAAGGGGAGGAGATCACTCACTGCAACGACAAAGGAAATAGTACTGGGGGCATCCAAGTAATGGAAGAACTCTTGGCAATCTGGATAAGGCTGACAGTCAATAAAGACTGTCTCACTGCCAGAGCCTCTGCGAATTTTACAAAGGTTTATGATGGGTTTGGTTCTTTCCCTTCCCCCATTATCTTTCAGTCCGTTTTCCCTTGTTCTTGCTGATTGAGCTGACGACTTTCTCCCAAGGACTGCTGCAGAAAAATTATTGAACCAGACCCTGTGAAGCAGATGAATTCAAATACTCTCCTGAAGAGACACGATCGCTGAGGCACCCAGGACTATCACTGCTTATATTAAGCAGACTGCCTGACTCACACTGTATTTATGCAAAGGACACATGAGAGGGCTTAGTGATTTACTGAAATGTAAACCACTGCTTGACATTGGGTGCAAACACACCAACCTGAAGGGCAAGTGCATCATGTAAACCAGACGAACAGGTTGTTTTCTTAATAAGCGTACCATGTGTAGACTGATTTCTATCAAAATGGTTTCATGTATTGAGAAAATGTAAATATATTTGATTTGAGGGATTTATTGATGGAAATGTCTGCTATATAGTGAAAAACAGCTTGGACTATGAATTCAGTGTGAGAGCAAAGTGGCATAAAATGAAGGATAGGAAATTCATCTGTTCATTCCATGTCATTTAACACACTTTGATGAATCTATGGTCCATGAATCAATATAACTATTAATGAATCAGCTTTGTTGGGTATTACCACAGCAACTAGAGGCAGAGAGTCTAAACATCTCTAGTTTAATTCCTAGAGGTGACAAAGAGCATGTGGTTAACCTGACATAGGTCAATGAGGCCAGATCCTTGCTCCTGAACACCATTTGGTATTGGTATTGGTTTATTATTGTCACATGCACCGAGATACAGTCAAAAGCTTTTGTTCTGCGTGCCATCCAGACAAATCATTCCGTATATAAGTACATCGAGGTAGTAAAAAGAAAACAGAATGCAGAATATAGTGTTCCAGTTACAGGGAAAGTGCAGCGCAGGTAGACAAATAGAGTGCAAGGGCCACAATGAGGTAGATTGGGAGTTCAAAAGTTCATCTTTTAGCGTATGGGAGGTCAGTTCAAGAGTCTGATAACGGCAGGGTAGAAGCTGTCCTTGAGTGGATGGTTCTGGATTTTTTTGTACTGTGGAAGTTGATCTCATCAGAAATAAAATTCGGGAGAGGCGTGAGATGAGCTGACCCCTCTCACTCGGTCTTGTTGGTCACTAAGTACAAATGGACGGCAGGCTGGGCAGTGAGTGGGTCCCCCACAGTAAACTCCCTGACTCACACATCACTTCAAAGTAATGAGCGAAGAATGGAGACTGGATGAAGTGTTGTGAGCACCAAGTGTGTATGTGTATGTCTTGTGGACCATTTTCAGGAGTCAGAAAATATGCCCGTTTCAGATCTGATTCACCACAAGTAAATCACTGGCAAACCATCAACGTAGTCGGTGTCTGCAGTAGATAACAAATCATGCGAGAAAGTATTCTCTGGCCTCACTGTTGATGCCATTATGCTATTTGAGATCTGTAATTGGAGGACAATGGAGATGGAAGTATTGAATTACACTGATGGCTCCACCACGTCTTCAAGACAAAACCTTTCTTCACCGGCATCTAATCTTTAGCTACATTATAATCCCGGGGCAGAATCAATAAATTGAGGCAACAGCCCTGCTACTGAAGATATTCCCACAGTGCTGTCGGTATTGGTATTGGGGAGAGAGTTGCAGGAATTAGAACTGGGGCAATGAAGGAACAATGACATATTTCCACGTCAGGATGTAGTAGGACTTGGAGGTGAACCCAAAGTGGTGGGGTCCCCATGCACCTGCTGCCCTTGTCCTTTTGTCCAGAGGTGTAAATGTGACGGGATTTCATTCAGAATAAGCAAACATGCAGGAGAGATCAAGTGGAAGAATCTCCCTGAAAATGAACACAAGAACTCAAGAAAATAGGAGCACTAGGTCCCTCAAGCCTGCCCCACCATTCATTATGATCATGGCTGATCTATGTTGGCCTCAACTCCTCCTCTTTGCCAGTTCCCCATAACCATCAATTCCTTGATCTTTCAAATATTTACTTACCTCATGTAATGATCTGGCCTCGACCACCCTCGAGGGCAGAGAATTCCAGAGATTTACCACCCTCTGAGAGATGAAACTTGGACACACCTCAGTTTTAAATGAGAAGCCCTTATTTTGTCCTCTTGTTCGTGACTCTCCCACTAGTGGAAGCATCTCAACGTCTACCCTACCAAGCCCCCTTAGGACCTTATATGTTTGAATAAGGTCACCCTTCATTCTTCTGAACTCCAAGGAATATAGACCCAATACATGTGAAATGCATCAAGTTTAGATGCAATGAAATTTAGATTTATACATTTAGGTAGAACATTTTGATATACATTTAGATACAATGACAATACAGGTGATTGACAGCCCATCAAAAGTGACCATGGACCAGCTCTGATGTGCCAAAGTAGCAAAGTAGCCAGTTTGGAACCTCAGGTGGTCACATGCATAAGTTGGAGCCATAGGGCCCATTCACCTATTGTTTCCCTCTATGTGTTTCAATGGTGCAAAGTATCTGAACTCTATGATCTATAAGAACTATAAGGAGAGGTTGGACAAACTTGGGTTGTTTCCTCTGCAGCGCCGGGGCCTGAGGGGAGACCTGATAGAAGTTTATAAAATTACGAGAGGCATCGAAAGGGTAGACAGTCAGTATCTTTGTCCCAGGGTAGAAATGTCAAATACTAGAGGGCATGCATTTAAGGGGAGAAGGGGAAAGTTTAAAGGAGATGTGCAGGGCAAATCTTTTACATAGAGAGTGGTAGGTACCTGGAACAGGCTGCCAGGGGTAGTGCTGAAAGCAGAAACGATAGTGGCATTTAAGGGGCTTTTAGATAGACACATGAATATGCAGGGAATGGAGGGATACAGATCATGTGCAGGCAGAAGAGATTTAGTTTAATTTGACATTGTGTTTGGCACAACATTGTGCTGCAATGTTCTATGATGTCTACTTCTAATGCCTAGTTTAATGGTGTCAAGTACCATTACTCTAAAATCTCTAGTGGTTCTAATACCTAGACCATTGATCTACTGTGTCCCTGTAATGATAGTTGTTCTCAGCCACCTGATACATTTCACATCTCTCTATAGCAAACTGATCACCTTATTCCAATCCTCGTGGCTTGGTGATTCAACATGTCTCTCAAGGAGTTGGGTGGAATCCAATTAACATAACCCTTTGTTTCAGCTACCTTGAGGTGGCCTCCTTATATTATCAATATATTTGGAAGTAGTTTGAAGGCTATTTACTTATATCAATGGTTCTATATTAACTATATACCATCTGACTATGGCTCACTCCTCACAGTCTTTCCCGGGTTTGAGCGAAGTTGCCAGAGTATCCCAGACAACCTCTGACCTCTTGTAACCATAGTATTTATATGGATGGCCCAGATGAGTTTCTGGTTAATGGTAACCCTTGAGGATCTTGAAAGTGGGGGAATCAACAATAGTAATACTGGGCTGTTCCCGGGGTCACACACGGAGACAGACATCAAATGCTGCTGTTAAATCATTAATGCTCTTTGGTCTGCCTGAAACTTGTTGGTCTCCCAGCACAGCAAGATGTCAGTCAGGGAATGCTGCCGAATGGCGCATTCCAGGCTGCAGGAGTACGCGCTGAGGGACACATTGAAGCTCGGTGCAGCCAATGCTAAGGCTCTGTGTGGCAGGACCACAGTCTGGGCTCCTTCCTCAACCGCACATGGAGGGGCTGACTCAGGTGGGGACATTGAAAGGGTGTAACACACTCAAGGTGCTGAAGGAACTCAGCAGGTCAGGCAGCATCTATGGAGGGAAATAAACAGTTGACATTTTGGGTATATCACCCCAAGGGGCCACGTGAATGGCAATGGTGCTGTGGTTTTAAAAAAAGTGTTAACACTACTGAGTGTATTGACCAAATGACACTAAGAATGTAAAAGGTTTTTGCACTGAGTGTTTCCTTCTGTACACAATATATATATTTTACAATGAATAAAGTTAATCTTGAAATTAAAAAAATGGTAATACCATTGAACATCAGGGGTAAGTGCTAGACTCTTTCATTGGAAGGCTTTAAAAACAGATTCACATGCTTATCCCATAATTAACTGAGCTAGGCAGGCTTCGGTAGTCCTGGGCTGATTCCCATCCATGTGCTGAATCACCAAACCTCAGGCAGTGTGACATGGGAGGAACACCATTAGAATCAGAATCAGATTTATTATCACTGACTTAAATGACGTGAAACTTCTTGTTCTGCGGCAGCAGTACAGTGCAAAGATATAAAGATTACTATAAATGACAAAATAAAAGGTGCAAAAAAGGAATAACAAGGTAGTGTTCATGGGTTCACAGACTGTTCAGAAACCTGATGGTGGAGGGGAAGAAGCTGTTCCTGAATCGTTGAGTACCCCAATACTCCTAGAGCACTGGAAGTCATTCTCCTGCTTTACCAAGCGATCAATAAATTAATTTCCGGTCAACAATGTTAAACACATGCTCAAGTAACACTGGCCATTTGTACTCACTTGCATATTCTGTCCCAATTTGATCCAAATCCTCTATGATGAGAGTACCCACACAGACATACACCAGTTCTGTGCTGACAATGCAAGATGGAACTCTACTCCACTGTCTGCCTTCAGCAGAGGGATAAATGAAGACTCAGGAAAAGTCACTGAAGTTTTTAAAAGTCAGGCTATGGAGGTTTTCTTTAAAATAAGAATTTGGCTCTAATTTTACTGCAATCACTGCAAATCTTTTACAGGCCACTGCCTTGAGGTATTTGGCCTAATTTAATCCTTTTGTGTTACAGAGCTTGCAAAACTGGTTTGCACTGATACAAGCTGTGTTGTACATCTTGGCCGAAACTCTGAGTATGCCTGTGCTGCAGGTGTGTGACGTTACATACTATTATGGTATTGACAGCTGGTTGCACTAAGATTTACCTGCCTTCAGCAGCAGAAGTTTGAAAGGCAGCCATTAACATACATATCCTTCATGCAATGCACAGTGAACCTGTGGTGGTCTGTGCAAACAAACCACACAAATCTGGTGTAAACTTTACTCGGTCAACTAATGCGCATGTGGTTTATTTGATGTACTCCCTGTCTTGATAAAAAAAGTTTATCATTGGAAGCCCTAGTTACTTGATGATGACAAGGTTAAAGAACCAATAGGGATGTCTTCACCCAAATTCTCACTGCATCCTGACTCATGGGGTTAAGATATCTTTATTAGTCACATGTACATCAAAACACACAGTGAAATGCATCTTTGTGTAGAGTGTTCTGGGGGGCAGCCCGCAAGTGTCGCCACGCTTCCAGGGCCAACATAGCATGCCCACAACTTCCTAACCCATACATCTTTGGAATGTGGGAGGAAACCGGAGCACCCGGAGGAAACCCACGCAGACAAAGGGAGAACGTACAAACTCCTTACAGACAGTGGCCGGAATTGAACCCAGGTCGTTGGCGCTGTAATAGTGTTATGCGAACCGCTACACTACCGTGACCTCACACCTTATTGCACTGCACTTTCTCTGTAGCTGTGACACTTTACTCTGTACTGTTATTGTTTTTACCTGTACTACCTCAATGCACTCTGTACTGACTCAATGTAACTGCGCTGTGTAATGAATTGACCTGTCCGATCAGTTTGTAAGACAAGTTTTTCACCGTACCTCGGTACAAGTGACAATAATAAACCAATACCAATACCAAACACTTCCAAGCCTGCCCATTTTGTTTCATTGGTTGATGGTCCCTGTGATGTTTGCTCATTGCTGCATTTCCCCAACACCCTTCACTAACCTGCAGACATTTTAATTAAATTCCTTCCTTCCTTTGCAATTAAAAAATAAAAAAGTTGGAAATGTTCAGCCAGACAGGTAGTAAGTGTGGGGTTAAGATTTCAACTTGTTACCTATAATAAGAACTTAATATACTTGAATAGAGAAACAAAGTTAATAAATTTAAATCCATTCATTTATATGTGAGGAAATAAATGTGGATTTAGCTACATGCATAATTAATTCACAGAAACGTACATGCCTGGATCATTGCTTAATCAGTTCGTCTAATTAATTTGCAGATATTAATTCCATATTAATGAAGAGAATGTGTTCTCCATTAACAGGCACAAGTCGTTTAGCATGGACTTCAGACCTTTGTTCGCCCACATGCCAACTGATCCATTCAACTGTGCAGCTAGTTTTTAAATTAGCCTAAGATTCTGGTGTTCTGACCATATCCAGCGCTATGAATATTATTGAACTGTGACCCATGGGTTTTATAGTTCTCTTACCCTGAGGTAAGAGTACACCAGTTTAGACTGGTACAGCAAACCGGTAAGAAAATGGACACTGTGATCAACACAAATGAGTTAACCAGTAATGTTGGTGATATGAATGTATCAATAAGAAATTGCAACTGCTTTCACACCTAGCTTTATCCAAACAAATGTCGCTTCTGCCAGTTCTGACAAAAAAAACAGCAATCAGAGGCATTGTTTTACTATCCACAAATGCTGAGGAGTTACCTCTATATTCAGGTCTTTTCACAGATGTCTTGCCTTCTGAATCCTGGTCCCACCTCGTGGTCAGACACCATTTCCATTTCTCTCCATTGCCACGGTGAGGTCAAACGCAGGTCTAGAAGAACAACACCTTGTATTCCAGTCGAGTAGCCTACAGCCCAATGGTGTGGACATTGGATTTTCCAACTACAGGTAACCCACATCCCCTGTGTTACTTTCCCATCCCTACTAGTCCACTGGGTTCTCTCTCCCTTTGTTCACCATTTCCGTTTCCACCTGCCCATCACCCACATACCTACCCACCTGGGCTTCTTGTTCTACTCTTCCTATCTCCTTCCCCATCTAGTTCCATCTGTTTACCTTCCCTCCCTTATCTGGTTTCACTCATCACCTCCCCTCCCCTTCCCTCCAAGTGGCCCCATCTGCCCATTTTATTGTCTTTTCTTTACCTGTTTCCACCTATCACCCACAATTCCCACCCCTCACCTGGCTCCATCTGTCCATCATCCTCCCACCTCATCTGGTTTCACCTGTCGACTACCAGCCCCTCCCTCTCACTTCTATATACCATCTATCTCCCCTCTACACTCTCAGTCCTGTTGCAGGGCCTCGACCCAAAATGTCTACCATCCCTTAGCCTCCACAGGTGCTGCTTGACCCGCTGAGTCCCTCCAGCAGTTTGTTCCTCCAGATTCTAACATCTGCAGTCCCCTTGTGCCATTGTTCCCCGTCTCTGGATCAGGAAACTACATCTTCCCAACCATCTGCTGGTGGTGGATTTAAGGCATTCACTGCGTGGTATCTGACAACGGGAATGAATTCCTGTTGTTCCTTTCTTGACCACAGGACTTCCCAAAGAAGATCTTTTACAGAGTAGTTACTGTTGTAAAGCAGGAATCAGGCAGCTAATTTACACTCAGCAGACTCCCCAAGATTCCAGGATCTGCAGTCTCTTGTGTCTCCCAAACAGCATTGTGATTATGATTTGGTTACTGTGCTTTAGAAACATTGACCGGGTGATAAATATTATCCAGACCCTGGGTAATAGCCACACCTTAGTTCTTTCTCAAATTCGTGCAGTGCGATGTGCAGTGAGAGTGTCACTGACAAAGCCAATAGTTATTGTTCATGTCCAGTTGCCCAGGGTCAAATGCCTTGCTGGGTTGTTTCTGAGGGCAGCCATGAGTCATCCACATTGTTGTGGATCTGGACTCATTTAGAGCTTCAACTGAACTTCTCAACCAAAGGGCAACATTGGTCCCAGAAGTGCAGTGATCCCTCTGCACTGCACTGGAGTCTCACAGATTCATAGAGTCATACAGCAGGGAAACAGGCCCTTCAGCCCATCTGGTCCATGCCGACCAAAGTGCTCATCCAAGCTAGTCCCATTTGCTTGCGTTTGGCCTATAACCTTCTACACCTTTCCAATCCATGTACTTGTCCAACTGTCTGTCATTGTGCCTGCCTCAACCACTTCCTCTGGCAGCTCACTCCACATACATACCATCCCCTGTATAAAAAAAGTTGCCCTCCCCCCTCAAGTTCCTATTAAATCTTTCCCCTCTCACCTTAAACCTATGCCCTCTACTTCTTGATTCCCCAACTCTGGGAAAAAGACTGAGTGCATTCACCCTATCTATGCCCCTCATGATTTTATACACCTTTATAAGATCACCTTTCAGTCTCCTATTCTCCAATACGACCCATTCATAGCCCCCTCTGTGACCAGTTTCATAACCTATAATCAAAGGGATAGAATTCAGCAAATGGAAGTGACAAGTCCCAGCCGCTGGCACTAAGAACAAGTAATGGAATGTCAAGGGAGAACCATCAGCTACAAGGTTCCCTCCAAGCCACACAGTCTATCACTGGATCTTTAGCAATATTTAGCCACAGTTCAAATGGTTGAATACCCCATCTGATGCCAATGCGAGACCACCACATGACAGTAAATGCAGTGGTTCCAAGGGAAGGTGCACCACCACGTTCTCAGGACTGTTGGGAATGGATGATATAGGTGGCCTCGCAAATGCCATCCACGTTGAAAAAGCAGCGAACGTCTGACACAGCCGAGCCATTAGCTTTCTGTCTGTGTGACAGCGACCTGTATGCAATGTGCACGTGTGTTCAAACAGGACAGGGCAAAGAATGAAAAGTTCTGATGGATTCAGCTGGATTTGGGTGTGGTTGTCATTGTCAAGGCTAATAATTATTGGCTGTGTCTAACTGCCTAGAATTGACGGCCTTGCTGGGCAGTTAACAGCCAACCACAATGCTGTGGATCTGGTGTCACAGACCAAGTAAGAACAGGAGATTTCCTTCCCTGTCAACCATGTGGCCATTTATGGCAATCCAGGAGTTTCCTGATCATCATTGCTGAAACCAGCCTTATATTTCAGATTTTAGTAGTAAACTGAATTTAAATTCCACATCTGCTGCAAAAGATTTCAACTCCAGCTTCAACATCATGTGCAGGCCTTTGGACTGCCAGTGTAGTAAGAAAACCACAATGCTACTGTGCTGCACTATTTTGATTCAAGTACTGAAGATTAGTCAGGCTTAATCAAGGGCATTACGCAGCCAATTCTTCCTAAACCACAACATAAATGGTCCAAGTATGAGCGGCTTTAACACTAATGATACTCAGAAGTATAAAGGGCATCATAGATCCAGATTACCATGGAACTCAGGAGTTGGTCTCAAGTTATCCAGCATTTGTAAGGGCCTGCTAAGTGTGGGTCTTGTGTCTGCATCACGATGCTATTTATGTCACAGTGATACTACACAGACACATTACAGACTCCACTTTGATTTCCAAACATAGTTTTCCTTCAAGGATGAAATTTTTAAAATATGTGAATTTGAA
Source organism: Pristis pectinata (assembly GCF_009764475.1). Taxonomy (NCBI): domain Eukaryota; kingdom Metazoa; phylum Chordata; class Chondrichthyes; order Rhinopristiformes; family Pristidae; genus Pristis; species Pristis pectinata. Next base: position 6,515,421 of record NC_067426.1, read on the forward strand.
CAACAGCATGAATAACAGCTTTTTAAAAAAAGCTACTAAATGCAATAATTAAATATTCCTACAATCACAGCTTTTCAGGTTACTATTTAAGCTCTCTCTTACTAAACAGACTCCAATTCAGTAAATACAGAAAGTGTATACTTGCTGTTTCCATAGCGGCTGGTGCCTCTGGAGAGAGAAGTGTGTGAGGTAAGTTACAAAGTTGAAATGGTGCAGTGTGGAATTTGGAACAGTGTAGGGTAACAGGGTTCTTTTCCTGCATTGCTGTCTGAGGAAGCCAGCGTAAAGGGAGCACTTACATGTTGCATCGTCAATTAGGAACACAACCTGACTTCAAAGCAAAAGGGGGTTCCTCATCCACATTTACAACCGCAGTAACTTTGGTTTGTACAGCATCAATAACAAAGCAAAACATTCAAGATGGAGCTATTCCAAATAAAACGGAACACAAAGAACATAAAGAGAAAGAAGATTTTTCTTTTAATTTGTTCATTTGTCACGATCTGTGTTTTGAAACACTTTAAAAGCCAACCACATTAGTGAAGCTGGAGTCATAATGATGGCAGATTGAAAAAAAATCCTGCATAAAATCAGACAGTGCTGGAAATGCTCAGCAGGTCGGGCAGCATCTATGGAAAGAAGAGAGAGAGTTAACTTTTCAGGTGGGATACCCTTCGTCAGATCTGGTAGGAGATAAGAGAAGCTCATTAAGCTGCAGGGAGTGTGGGAGAGGGGAGGTGACTCTGATGGCGTAAGACCAGTGTGAACATGGGGTAAACTGTAAAACCAGATGGAGAGTGAGGATGAGGGGATTAGTTGGTAAATTGGTTTATTATTGTCACATGTTCTGAGGTACAGTGAAAAACTTGTCTTGCATATCATTCATACAGATGAATTCATCACAACAGTGCATTGGGGTTGTCCAAGGTAAAACAATAACAGAATGCAGAATAAAGTGTTACAGTTACAGAGAAAGTGCAGTGCAGGTAGACAATAAGGTGCAAGGCCATAATGAGATAGATTGTGAGGTCAAGAGTCCATCTTATTGGATAAACTATTTGTTTTACCCTGCCAAATCTACAGCTTATCCCCAAGGTCTCCCCAGTTTTACCCAATCAGAGACCAACCGCTTCTTGTATGTTAAAGATGACTCTTGACATCACAATCTACCTCGTTGTGGCCCTTGCACCTTATTGTCTACCTGCACTGCACCTTCTCTGTAACTGTAACGGTGTAGCAGTTAGTGTAACGCTATTACAGCACCAGCGACCCAGGTTCAATTCCTGCCATTGTCTGTAAGGAGTTTGTACGTTTTCCCCATGTCTGTGTGGGTTTCCTCCGGGTGCTCCAGTTTCCTCCCACATTCCAAAGACATACAGGTTAGGAAGTTGTGGGCATGCTATGTTGGCGCCGGAAGCGTGGTGACACTTGCGGGCTGCCTACAGAACACTGGATGTAAAAAGATGCATTTCACTGTGTGTTTCAATGTACATGTGACCAATAAAGATATCTCATCTTATCTCATTCTGCAGCCACACACAAAGGAGCTAGAGAAACTCAGTGGGTCAGGCAGCATCTATGGAGGGAAGTGAACCGTTGACATTTCAGGTGGAGACCCTTCATCAGGACTGCTAAATTGGACTGAAACATCATTAACTCTGTTTCTCTTACCACCGATGCAGCCTGACCTGCTGAGTATTTCCATCATTTTCTGTTTTTATATTAATTAAGGATGGAACTTTTCCTTCCAGTAGTACATTCACAAAGCAGACAGGTTTTTCTAACAGGTTTTTGTGGGCATCATTACTAATCATTAGTTTATTTAGAAAAACAAATTGCTGCCAGCAACACACATGAAATGCTGGAGGAACTCAGCAGGTCAGGCAGCATCTATGGAGGTAAAACAGTCGACGTTTCGGGCTGAGACCCTTCAGCAGGACTGGAAAGGAAAAGGGCAGAAGCTGGAATAAAAGGGTGGGTGGAGGTGCACAGGCTGGTAGGTGATACCAGGCTGGGATTTGAATTCGAGTTCTCTGGATTGTTACTCCATTGGAAGCATTTCAGAAAACCCCACATTCCTGCAGCATTGGTAGTCTGATGATTTTCTTAATGCAAGGTGAGATGAGGGTGATCATCCTGCTATTCATCATGTCGTAGTCCCACAACAAAAGTTGCTTATGCAATGGAAAGAGTGACTGTGCTCTCTGGAACGTGTCTGCAGGCACCTCCAGCTGTCAGCATGGCAACTGGCTGCCCAGGCTGCTTGCAAACCTACAGTCATTTCTTTTACAATTATACATCTGACCACCTACATTCACAAAGTTCCAGGAGATTAATTCAGCGAAGAGACCGGTGAGATCTGGCTAAGGGTAAAGGGCACGTTAAAAATCAGTTGGAATTGGGCTCCTCACAATACCAAATGGAGAGACAAACTTTGCCTTCGATATTAATCAGCAGAAGGTATTTTGTTACTGCAAACCAGGGAAAACAACTTAAGTTCCATGATGGAGGTTGAACTTCAACACATAGAAATAATAAAATTGAACCCTTTGAAAATTTTTAAGCTCAAAAAACATTAATCAGTATCTATTTTTAATTTTAAAACAGACGGTGCTGGAAGTACTCAGCAGGTCAGGCCGCATCTGTGGGAAGAGAAACAGAGCTGACGTTTCAGATCGAAGACCCTTCGTCAGAACTGGGAAGACACAAGAGGCTGCAGATGCTGGAATGTGGAACAAAGAAAACGAACTGCGAGGATCCACTGAGTTCTTCCAGCTCGTTGTTTTTTGCAGGAAACAAAAGAAGCTCATGAAGCTTCGGGGAGGGTAAGAGGACAAGGAGGGGTGTCTCTGATAGGCTGAAATTAGGGTGACCCACAGAGAAATAAGGTTATCTAGTCAATGAGTGAATGGGGGCAGATAAAGAGGAAGAACATAGACAAAAGTTGTAAAATTCAGAGCAGCTGCTTAACGAGCTTCTTTTGTTTCCTTGCCAATATTAACGAAGAGTGTTAACTTGAAATGTTAACACGGCTTCTCTTCCCACAGATGCGATCTTACCTGCACAGTCTTTCCAATATTTTCTGTTTTAATTTTAGATTTCCAGCGTTTTTGGATTTTCACCAATTTTTATTTCTTCTCGTCCTCGCCTCCTCAGTTTGTGATTACACTTCACTTCCACTTGTTTTCCAGAGAAGAAGCAACTTGTACCAAGCTTCTTTCACAACCTCAGGATTTCCTCAGCGCTTCAGAGCTACTGATGCACCATCAAAATGGAGTCACACTAATGCAATAGAGGGAACGTGACAGCCAATCGGCACAAAGAAAGATCCCACAAAGAACAACATGATAGGGGGCCAGATGATCAATTTTTATTGGCGTTGTTTGGAGGAGAGCATTGGTCAGCACACCATGAAGGAACTGACCTGTGCTTCCAAACAATGTCACATAATAGTTTCAAGCTCTCCCACCATCCCCCCCCCCCCCCCCCCCCCCCACCACCACTCCAACCACCACCAGCACCCTCGATCTCACAACATTAGGTCGAGAATCAAGCGGTTGTTTACCTGCCAGGCGATTATTTGACGCCTCCTGGTCACTATCTGCTAGAAGTTACAGAACAGCCAGCATTCCAGGAATGCCAGAAGTGCTCCTTGTGGTCAATGGAAGTGACAAAGGTTGCAAATTTATGGAAGAATGTAGAGCGGGCTTCGCTGAAGATCCAAACGCAGGACTTGGAGACAAACAGTACTGTGGATGTCCTGCATTGTTGTTGATGTTGTCTTTAAATTGAGGCCCGGTGTCCCCTATCAGCTGCATGTAGAAAACAAATCCATGGTACCACCTTTAAAGAGGGCAGGGGAGTTATCTTGGCCAATACCTTTTCCTCATTCAACACCACAATGTCACTACTGTTTCATGGGAGCCTGCTGTTTGCAAAATGGCCACTGTAATTACCATATTTCATGTTTTCTTACATCATAGGAGGCAGCCATTCAGCCCATCGAGTCTATGCCAGCTCACCGAGCAATCCTATTCTCCCTATATTCCTATTATTCTTCCCCACCCCACTCCCCCCTGACCCCCAGATTCTACTATTACCTGCAGGGAGGAGGTGGTGAAATCAGATACAGTACATTTAAGAGGCATTTAGACACTTGAATAGGCAAGGCACAGAAAGATACGGTCCTAATATGGGCAAATGGGATTATTGTAGATGGGCAAAACAGTCAGCATGAATGTAGTGGGCTGAAGGGCCTGTTTCTGTGCTGTACAATTCTTTGACTCTATACACTAGGGGCACGGTAGTGTAGCGGGGCGGGCACGGTAGTGTAGTGGGGCAGGCACTGTAGTGTAGCAGTTAGCGTAACACTATTACAATGCCAGTGACTCGGGTTCAATTCCCGCTGCTGTCTTAAGGGGTTTGTACGTTCTCCCCGTGTCTGCGTGGGTTTCCTCCGGGTGCTCCAGTTTCCTCCCACATTCCAAAGACGTACAGGTTAGGAAGTTGTGGGCATGCTATGTTGGCGCCGGAAGCGTGTCGACACTTGCCGGCTGCCCCCAGAACACTCTACACAAAGATGCATTTCACTGTGTGTTTCAATGTGCATGTGACTAATAAATAAATATCTACAATATCTATACCTAACTTACAAAGGCCAATTAACCTACCAACCCGCACATGTTTGAGATGTGGGGGGGAATCCAGAGCACCTGGGGGAGGTGCATGGGGTCACAGGGAGAACGTGCAAACTCCACACAGACAGCAACAGATTGAACCCGGGTCACTGGCGCTGAGTCAGCTGCTCCTGTGCCATCGTCAACAGCACTTCAGTGATGACAAAGAGCTCTGAGACCTCCTGAAGTCGCAAACAGCACTGTATCTGTGCAAACCTTTCTACCACTCTCTAATACGTCAAGTGGTCAGAGGGCAGTGATATACTGGGAACAGCACCTGCTCCATACCCATTATCATTTTCACTTGGATGTACATTGGAATCCCATCATTGGACTGGGTCATTATCCGGAAACTGGGACCATTATCATCACAAGAGCTGAAGTGATCACAAGGGAAAGGCCAACTACTGACTCCTCAGGCCAATGCAAGTTGGAAAATAGCAGCTATAATGACCAGGTACCATCTTCTGTCCAGCTGAAGGGTCTTGACCCGAAACATCGACTGTCCATTCCCCTCCACAGATGCTGCCTGACTCGCAAGTTCCTCCAGCATCTTATTTCTGGCTCCAGGTTGCGGCATCTTGGGTCTCCATAACCAGCTAACTTTTGCTTTAGTGTTACAAACAGAGAAAAAGCTGGAAATACTCAGCAGGTCAGCTCACATATGGGGAGAGAGAAGCAGTTTCTTGATTATTTTAACCCCTCAGATCAACAAAACTGACTTAGTGTTACACATAAAGTGCTGGAGGAGAGGGGAGAGGAGATGGGCAGGTGGGGGAAGGGAGCCACAGGAATAAAGGAAGACAAAGGAGTTGATCTGAGGGGTTAAGAAAAACTGGCAGGATGCAGAGAGGTTCCCCTGCATGTCTTCAACATAATACCTTGGAAGTTTCATACTCATCCAAGAGATGGCACATTCAACAGTGCAGCACTCTGTCAATGTAACACTGGAGCACCAGCCGAGATTTTACCGGAACGGGATTTGAACCTGCATCACGTTCAGAGCCCTCAACTGAACCACAGCCCATGCAGTGAGGAAAGAGCTGATGTAAGTCATATGGTAAAAGAAAGTGTCACCAGGCACTTCGCAGGAGAGTCAGGCAGACAAAACTGACACCACGCCAGAGAAGCTGGTTAAAAATGGCTGGTGAAATCAGGGCCACTAATGACAGTAGAGTCATGGGGTAAGTGAGCTAAAACTGGCTGGTCCCATTTCACTGAGGGCCATAGCAGTTGTTGGAAAGCATGTACCACCATCCCATCTGTTTGGATCCAAGCCTAAATATGAGAGATGAAAGGGCATTGTTCTAACCCGCTGCGACACTCTGTCCCTTCTCACAAACATGCAAGTAGAAACATGACATACTATGCATTTCAGCAGAAGCAAAGGTTATTTTGGAGAGTTATGAATCTAGTGCAAAACTAGAAACTATTACAAAGGTTCAATGGTTAATAAAGTGGCTCTGCACAATTTAATCAAGGACTATATTAATATTAAACAGTTAAATTAGCTGGGAATAATTTTGCAAGCTTGGTCATCAACCTTTATTCCTGTGCCTATAATTGCACCATCCTGATCTAGCTTTGTGGTGAACATGAATTAAAACATATTTACTTTACTTGATTAAGTCTATTGTTTTATTCAGCTGAAGACTCTTATCCTGATACTTCAGATACTGTCTGCAGTTATTAAACATCTGACAGCTTCTTCACAGCAGAGCTAATTAAATAAATTAGATCCAATCAACCACAAATATAAACCCTAATAAGCTTTCCTGTATAAAGTATGGGGGAAGGGCTGATTTTGACTTTGACTCAAACTCAAATGACACAGCATCAGTATATACAGGAGAAGGCAGGCTATAGCTGCATCTCATTAGATTCTCCATATGGTATGACTTAAGAACGGTGCTTGTCTTTATATCAAGATTTTTTCTCACTCAAACCTCTCAAGGGTGCTTAATGTAATTATTTTTTGGAATGCAGTGACTTGTATATAAGCAAATTCGACAGCCTTTCTACACCAGCAAAGACCCAGGAGCCATAAGATAAGCAGCCATCCGACACAAGCCCTTTTCTCATTTCTACCATCGGGGAGGAGGTACAGGAGCCTGAAGACCCACACTCAACGATTCAGGAACAGCTTCTTCCCCTCCGCCATCAGATTTCTGAATGTTCCATGAACACTACCTTGTTATTCCTTCTTTTTGCACTATTTATTTATTTTTGTAATTTATAGTAATTTTATGTCTATACTGTACTGCTGCCGCAAAACAGCAAGTTCCATGTCATTTAAGTCAGTGATAATAAATCTGATTCTGATTCTAACTAGTTAATCCATTTTGTTTTACATTAGTTGAGAAATAATATCAAATATACCTAAAAAGCTTCCTTCAACTGTGGAGTATTTTAAGCAAATTCAGAAATCCTATTTATTGGTAACATGGCATCAACTAGTGAATGAGCCGTGTGGGGTTGCACACACCTCAAAGCATCCAGTCTACTATGCACTAAGCAAAGTCAAGTTACTTGGAAAATAGGGCAAAGGAAACAGAAGTCACAGCAACTTCTCTGAATGAAATCGGTGACTGGAGGATAGTTCCACGCAAATTACTTGCACAGAACCAATTTCACAGCAGTGAATTCACCAAGCATGATTGACAGAAGAATTATCCAATCACCTCCAATCTGCTGGCTGTGACATCGTCATTTTGGAACAGGAAATAGGCTATTTAGAGGCACTGTTGCAAAGTGGTTAAATTATTGCCTAGCAACCAGAGATCCAGAAACGGGAGTTCAAATCTGACCACATCAGCTTGGGAATTTTAGTTTAAATAAGGAAATTTGGTCTGAGTTACCATTGAATGTTGTTTAAAAACCCATCTGGATCATTCGTGTCCTTCTGGGCAGAATATCTGCCATCCTTACCTTGGCTGGCTCATATGTAACTCCAGATCCACCAGTGCAGTTGACTCATATTTACTTTGGGGCAACTATCCTAAGGAGGTGAAAGAAATTCGGCATGTCCCCATTGACCCTCACCAATTTTTATAGATGCACCATAGAAAGCATCCTAACCAGATGCGTCACAGCTTGGGATGGCAACTGCTCTGCCCCTGACTGCAAGAAACTGCAGAGAGTTGTGGACACAGCTCAGCACATCACGGAAACCAGCCTCCCCTCCATGGACTCTGTCTACACTTGTCACTGCCTCGGTAAAGCAGCCAGCATAATCAG